>NC_082596.1:41241303-41850887 GCF_030936135.1 Gavia stellata | reverse complement strand
GTTCTCCTCCCTTTGGATCATGCAGGTGATTTGGCAGCTGGATTTGTTACCCTTAACATTTATCAGGCCTCAGGAAGGCTACAAAAGCGGTGAGGCTTTGTGCAACAGAGTCCTGATTACATTCTGTGTTGTGACTAGGAAGATATGTAAAATAAACAATATAATTTTATACTGTTCTGTGCATGGCCCACAAATTACAGGAGGAGAAATTACATGAAGAACAATTCATCTCTGAGATTCCAATTATAGGTGTGGGGAAAAAACAATATATTTGTGAGAATTTGGAACGCAGAGCAGTTGGCATAATTTTATTTTAAAATGATAAACATTTTCAGATCGAAGTGCAATTAGTAGTGAAAATGTCATGTAGTTTTACTATGCATGTTTGTTAATACGACTGGCATAACTCACTTAGGAGACGCCTGCAGTGCAGAGTCCTGTACTACATATATCATAACCAAAAATGCAGTACTTACTTACACATATATATAAAATGTACACAGAGACAACATTGCCAAACAGCCTTTTGGGACAGTCTAAAAGAATATAATGAATTTTTACTGTATACTTACACTTCTGGCTCAGTTCCAGCACTGGCTTTCCGTAAAAATCATTTCAAGTATAGAATTATGCTATTTGCTTGCAGCAACATTACAGGAACAGTAGTGAGCCATATGTTGCTACTTAGCAACTTAGTCTATAAGTCCCAAAGCATGTACTGATTTGAAAATTGAACAGAAATGATAATTGTTGAGGGATGCTGTGAGGCAACTTGTCTTGGATTACCAAACTATGCAGATGTTTGATGTTATATAGCAAAAGGAACAAAACTGTATTTTTCCTGTCCAATGGCAGAGCTTTTATTTATGTTAGCCTAAAGGGGATAAATTGATTAAAACCCTTAAAATAATACAAGGTGATGTTTTTCTGGATATGAACACTTTGCAGTAAACAGAAAGAACTGAAGTGCGAAGTTCAGCTTTTTCAGGGTAACTGAAACATTTCTGATGTCTAAATTTTATTTTCTTCTGCAACACAGCTTATTTTATAGCCCAAAAATTTCTTAAAATGCTGGATTCTAGGAAAAGTTAGAGGGAAAAGGCAAAACAAGCAAAACTGACTTCTCAGGGTTAGATCTAAAGCAAGGACATGAGCGTGTCAGCATGTATCAGGACCCCAAAAATCCTGCCTCTGTAGTCACATAATGCTGAAGACAGCATAGCGGAAACCCATCAGTCTTTGGTGCTGTATACCATGACTCAGTCTGCCAACCTACGTCCCAAATAAGCTGTGTCAGACTCTGAAATTAGAAAACGATGCTCACGTCTGACTCAGTCAGCATGATCAGAGCTCGAATAAAAGTTTCTGATAGGACTGTGCATCTCCTAACATGTGGGATTCGTATTTTAGTTAACAGATGTGCATCCATCAAGGAAAGTGGAGAAATGAATTCACTCCTCATTCTGACAGGATTCAAACCCTCATCTCTGATCTCGCAGGAGAACAGCCAAGTTATTGGTGATGGGAGGAAGCCTGCACTCCTCTTGCTGAGGTCATGCAACTGCAAGGCTCGTAAGGACAGATGCAAAATGGACACAGGAGAAAACTCCACGGATTAAATGACTAGGCTTTCACCTGGGAGACAACATTTTCTCATCTCTTCTTATGGGATTATTTGTTTTATATCCAGTAACAGCGAGTGGAAAATGAACAAACAGTCCTGAAACAGGGATCAGAAAATACAGTCACATCCTTTCCTCTTCCTCTCCCTCCCCAGTAAGCCACATAATCTGGCATGCTTTGTTTTCAGAGCAGTGAATATTGTATTCTGTCCAGTTTCAACAAGTAGAGTGGCTGTTGAAATGATAGTCAGTTCACCAATTTTGGATTACCACCAAATGTTTACACCTGAGACAGGAACAGCACCCCATGACAGTCAGTGAAGACCTTGCCAGTACTGTCAACGGAGAGCTGCTTAGCTCCTTTGAGGAATGACTAGCAGCTATCTACATCAGGAACAGGTTCAGGAAGGTTCCTCTCACAGTGCCAGTTCTTACCTAAACAAGAGAGAGGCAGGTTTTCCAACACAGCCCCGGCTTCCTGCTTCTGGTGTGGTTTTTGCCTCCTTTTTAAAATATTGTTATTATTACAGGCATTCATCTATATTCATTTAAAAAATGCTGCAATGGTGTAAGCACCAGGAGAGAGTGACAGTAAGGGAAAGGAGGGTGCAACAGCCCAAGGCTGACGGCTTCTCTCAAACAGGCACGGGAGGCTGTTTGACCAGAGTGCTTTTGGTAGTAACTTGAAATGCTGTGTCTGGCAGTTGAGTTAGCTCTTGCCACACGGATCCCCCAGAAAAGGGCAGATTTTCAACACCTGCCTCTGGGTTTTGAACTCCAGCCGGGAGCCAGACAGCCAAGAGCTCAGCTTTGCCATAGCAAGATTTGAAGCCTGTAAGCCCTCTCTTGGTTCCAGCCCCTAGGAAGCATTCACGGTTTTCTGTCGTCTTTGAATTTGGAAATGTCACATTTGATAGATTTTTTCCTTGAAGAAAAAATCACTTGCATGTGAAATATGTAGGCCTGGATCTTTAACGGTACTTTACACACCTTACTTCCACTGAAACCAGTGAGTGTTAGATGCACAAATATCTCTGAGGATCTGGGCCTTGTTAGCACATGTAGAAACTGCATAAAAGATTAAAACTTATACTCTTAATTTTTCAATATGCCATTTAAATTATTTAAGCTACATGCATACACAGTACAAAAATATCAACAGAAGAAAAATAATTCTGATGTATAAAGTGGATTTGCAATTCTTTATTCAAAACTATTTAAGACAGACATAATGATTCTCTGAAAGGTAGCAGCTGCCTTATAACAGCAATCATTCACAGAGTTTGTATTTCTACTGTTTCAAACAAATTCAATTAGCCCTTGCACTTCAAAACCCTTAAGGCATAAATGAGATGATACTAGGCTGCTTTAATCTAATAGTAATACTAAAACTTGTCAGTACAGTTTTTGGATTAATGGTTAGAGAAAAATTAATAATATAATTTTTCATTTTTTAATCAAACAGTTCTATTCTAAACTACCTCTGGATCTTGGAGGGTTCTTAGCTGAATAAGTTCAATCACGCACAAATCCTAAACGCAAAATACAGTTCGTCTCTAAAGGTATTTCAGAACAACTTGAACAGAAGGCTGGGAAGCAACATGGTGGAACATTTTAAAGACGGTCTTTTTGATTGAACAACGTCATCTCACACAACCTCCTTCTTCCCTGCCCCCAAATGAAGCCATGTACTACACATCATGATTAGTTAGACCAACATGGCTATCTGAAAAACCCCACTTCATGAGGACATTTAGCTTTGAATGTACTGTCACCTTCCAAAGCTGTTGATTTCTAAATGACATCCTGCTTATCTACGCACATTTACTTATTTCCCGCCTAATGAGAGCTCTTCATATAATCCTACTGGTCCTCTCCAAAAGAGGTATATCAGACTAGCCACTGCTGGGCCTGAGATATTGTGTGACCTAGACCACAAGTCTGATTATTCAGGGCAATTTCTGACACAGTCTAACTGACCCGCACCGCTATCACCATCACTTACCAACGTGGAATTAAACTGACAGAAACACGTGAAGTAAATGAAAATTTCTCCCCTATATATAGATGTAGCTACAGGTAGACAAAAGAAAAATTTCAAAATTGTATTTGCTTTTTAAGAAGTAATTAAAATCTTTCTTTCTTAGAAATCTATAGTATCTTAGGGTTCAAGTGGAAAGGTGAAAGATTTTTAAATATACACCTAATATTAGAATTTAGCATGTGGGGTTCCCCAAAAGGGAAAGGACTTAGAAATACCTGTAAAGAATCCATATCACATTAAACCTTTTGGGCTGCAAGCTACAGAAGACCAAGTCATTACCTTAACGCCACTGCTATGGTGTAACATTGGCAACATTCCTCAGCCACAAGATTAGTGTTAAAAATGCAGTTCTTCAACTGCAACTGGCCTATGAGTGATAATTAAAGCTATTTGTGACATGTGTAGCTTATAATGATTAACTTGTCTCCAGTCAGATAAACAAATAACCTGCACCTGTAAAGACTTTATTTCCTGAAGGTAAAACAACTGTTTAGGAAAGATCATGCTGGCAAAACAGCTGCTTGCATTCTGGAGAGGAAACAAGGTAGTATCTTTCAACAAACGCCAACTCTGGTGTTTTATCAGCTCTATCTCATTAACTGGAAACAAGGCTTAAATGCTTTGTTTATAAATTATGATTATTCTTGATTGCAGCAGTTACTGATAGTGCCACTCATTTGCAATGCAACTCTTTGAATTTGTTTAATTACAATTTGAAACAAGGCAGAGAAGATTAATTAACCCACCTGGCTGGCTGGCACATAGTCCTGGCTCGGCTCTGTCATACTCATATACATGTTCTCACCGTCAAACTGCAAAGGAAATAATAGTAAACATTCAGCAAACTTGAATATTTTTCAGCATTGACTGAAAAAATCAGTAGCTATAAAATAATATTACCGCCTGGTTTTAGAGACTTGTAATTGCGTGTGTGCATCTTGTCTTTGATGTTCCTGTTGTCATCCTTATTGACCCTGGATGTCAGTGATTTGGAGTAATTAGCACTCTAGTAATTACAGCTAGCAAGCAAGAAATGAATGGTTTCCTTTCATCTGCAATCTGTTTTAAAACAAAATGGCTCATTTTGTGCACCGTGTATACATATTGCTGTTGGTTGTAATGAAGTACTAAGTGAATTGCACAGTTACTGAGAAAACGAAGATGACAATAGAAACGGCACTAAAATCCATCTTAATGGATTCCAACTTTAGCTTCTGAGCAGAACAAGAGTTGAAATTTCAAAACAAATTAAACCCCCTCCTATTGAAATGTTCCCCTATCAGAAAGTAGGAAATACATTTCCAGACAGCTTTCAGACATCTGAACGTGTGAAACAGTGTCTCTCCTGACCGTATGGTGTAAGAGGATAGTTTGCTTGATGTGTGAATAAAGTAAATATTCATAATCGGAACTGCAAAAATACCCTTCTGTAAATGATAAATACCATTCTGGAAATGTATACAAAGCTTATTTTGGTTCTTTTTCTGCCCTTAGCTGCAGTTAAAAAGTAACAGAAATGTGATAGAAAGGAGTTGATTAAAATCTGAAGGTCTAGATGGAGAAAAACTGTCAGAACTGAAGCCTCATCCTGTACCAACACAAAGAAGTATAAAACTACTGATTTCTTACGTAATCTCGAAATTGTCACCACGGAACTCTTGCCATGCCTGCTCAAGTGGCTGTGCCAACAAGGCAACTATAGTCCCAGTGTCTGCTCAGGAGGTAGGGAAAATTTTTTCAAACCTTTCAAGTAGAAATGAACAACAGCAGGAATCCCCATCACCAGTCATCAACCA
Organism: Gavia stellata; assembly: GCF_030936135.1. Classification (NCBI taxonomy): domain Eukaryota; kingdom Metazoa; phylum Chordata; class Aves; order Gaviiformes; family Gaviidae; genus Gavia; species Gavia stellata. The sequence goes on along the minus strand of NC_082596.1, from coordinate 41,845,425 downwards.
CAAATTTCCAGCTGTTACAAGGTCTGTTTGAAATAACTTTCACCTGACCCCTTCTGTGAACGCTTAGAATTACATATTTTGGAAACAAGCCATTATTTTTGATGACACAGCGGCATTTTAAAGAAGTCCCCACTACTGAGCTTGCTCTACTCCTACAGAAGGTGGCAGTGAAATATCCCATGGACACTTCTTGATCCATGCTGAGCTTCTTGGGATATTCTACCTGCAAGGTACAGCATATTAAACTAGACCAAGGTGGCAAAGTCAAACTGTGGCTTTGGCAGATAGCTCTACTGATTTTTGCTGAGGTGGCTGAAAAGTTTTCGGCTTCCAGCTGTTCATCCTCTTTTTCTGCCAGAGGCTACAAGGCTTGTAACAGCAGTGGTAGAATTGAACAAGTGCCAGCTCCTGGCACAGCAGTTGACGGTCTGCCCTTCCTGGCCAGAGCTACTTAATAGCTAGTCACAGACTATCTGTCAGAAGTCCTAGTTTCATGGGAGGGAAAGGATTATGCCACAGGCAGAGATCTGCCATAGGGAATAGAATATTTCCAAAGTTTGATGGAATAGAGATAGTTGGATTAGATGTTAAAAATAGGGATTGATGGTTGTTCCTTTATTGTTTCTTGTTTACACTTGCCATTCCTTTCAGCCCTCTCATTCAAGAATGTTCTTACTTATTAGCATTCAAAGCAGAGTTTTGGAGAAAATTTTTTAGCATCTGGATTGTTTACACAATGGAAAAAATGCATTGTTTCTTCTACTCAGATGGACAGGTGAAATTCTGAAGAGAGATTTCACAGCCTGCAGTTGGAAACCAAGCATTCCAGTGCAAGGCCTACAGGAGCTCGACTTATTCAGCTTGTCAGACGAAAGGCTGAAAGATGCCTTGATCACTGTGATTGGTACTTACACCCTGGAAAGATGTCTGATAGCAAGATGTCAGCCTTCCTGACAGTGGTATAATGAGATCTAGTGTTGAGAAATGGGAGTTAGAGAAATTCAGTTCTGAAATAAGATACAGGTTCTTACTTTAGAAGGTAATTAAGCATTATGTCAACAGCAAGCTCATCATTTCTTCGACATTTTAAAATTAAGTTAGATATCTTTTTCAGAAAAGATGCATTCCACATTGTATTTATGAGAAATCCTATGGACAGGATAGTTACACTGGCTGGTTATGGTAGTCCTATCTGCCCTGGAATCCATGATTCCTTAACTCTCCTATTTTGAATTTCCCTCATTACCCTCATATATTTGCTGCACTACCTTGCAAACATGCAAAAAATTTCTTTCTTCTTCTGCATACAGGCTAGATACAGTCCAGGGTTATTTCAATTTATTCTGCCTTCCACAATGCCTGAGCCTGCGACTTAAGAATCTCTATGAAGTATACTAGTTTCAGATAATTCCCTCTTTTGGATGTTTGGTCATGTGTCCTTGCTCCCAAGCTTGCAATCACCAAGTCTGCATTCACAGAAAGATTTCCCTAAAGTAATTTTTCCATGAATCTTAGCGATTTTCATCATTCTGTGTGTTATTGTGGTATCATCTGCCTATCTGATCGGTGCCTTGCTACTAGTGGTGCCTCAGGCATTGATAGGATCTTGGTTCTCAGCTTTTCCTGTTTGTTCTTTGTGGCCCTCAATTTAGCTCTGAAATGCTTTTGTTCTGCCATGGTCTGTGGGCTTAATGTGAGCATGTATCAATGAAACTGAAAACCAAAAATATACCTAAAGTTAAACTTCCTGGCCTTTTGGCTTGGCCTTAAATGAGAAATTACCTTCTGCAATGTTTTGGATTAATTTGTTAGGGTAAATTCTCAGAAAAATATATTGAAGCATAATGTCTGTAAAATCTGAGTGACGTGTTAACATCTAAAAATAGCCAGCAGCTTTTTGTTTTATCACTTAATTTCTTCAATATTCAAACATGGAATTTAGTCACTCCAATATTTAGAATCTGCTTGTTAGAAGTATATGTAAGACATTGTGTAATAGGTTGTATAGTTCAATAAGATTTGATGCAATGTGTATTTTTCCTAGTGTTTATATTTGCAGGATGCGGACTGCAATGTATTAGCTGACACTAACACTGTTGTCATGTTAGTATTTGTACTGCATTTACAGCTAGATAAATTATTACCTGCCCTCAGTCTAGTGCAGTGTGGTGCATGGCTTCTTGGCAGTTCCTAAGACTTCAGATGTGAGCCTGGAAAACACCTGTAAACTCAAATGATGAAGCATATACACATGCACTTCCTACAGCAGGTATTGTCAGGAGATGCCTCTTTTAAGTTCTCAATGTTTACTAAAATGTTTTTTAAAAAGTGAAATTATGATTTTTGTATACCAAAATAAAACAAAATGCTTACTTCAATGCTGAGTTGTTTATTCATCATCCCCTTTCCCAACTACCAAAGAAGTGTGGAATACAGATGACCTATACATCCCACCCCGGACAAAAAAAGAGTATACAAGCCTTCAATAACAAGAAATTCAGAAACACTGATGCAGCACATTCTATCTGTGCCCACCTTGCCAAGATGTGACTATCCCACATCGAAACAATAAACTGAGAAAAAAATGCCAACGATTTGATCAACTGCAAGATCCTACTGTTGTTTTTTCCCATGTGTATCAGAAGCTTCCAAAACAAGCCCCTAAACCCCACAAATTAACATTGAATCATTTCACCTTTTTATACACTGCTTTGTAACATGCAGGCTCTGCAACATGGCATCTCTCAACAACTCTCCTCCAGGACAGCTTAACTCATACTATATCCACCTTGAATTTACTTTTATAAGTGAGGTGATTTATGCAACAGCAGTTCAAGCAACCTATCTGGATCAGACAGTGAGTCAAATGATCAACCGGTATAACCCAAAGATGCCTCCAACGACCAGACTTTTCTTCCAGGTTATACTTCATGCCTCCAGAATTGTCTTATTTTAGTCATCATTCAAGGTCTACAAGAACCTTATATTCCCTAAACTTCCCTACCACTCACTGTGCTTGATTTCAAGCAAAGAAACTGCACAAGCATCACTTAAGCTGTGGATGATTCATCCAAACAGAACAGATGAAACACAAAAGCAGGCAGTTAAATGAACTGTCTTTTATGAACCTATGCATGATGTGCATATATCATATGACATTTCATCTAAAGCTTTCCCAATGTGTCTCCAAGATCTTTCAGTATCATTAAGGGCAGATTTCAAAATCTTTCATTTTAATCTATTAAAAGTGAATGCTAATACAATATTCTGATGTGTGATAATAACTGCTCTTGACAACATTTCTTTTCATATTAAAGTGTAACTGCATGAGAAGTTTGGGTGAGAGCAAACTAAGAATATGAGTGCATTGTAATATGAAAAGATATATAACTGGGAGCTGTTTTTAATATATATTCAGAATTGCATTATATTTTTTATTTAAATGGTTATTATAAATAAAACATACAGGCAACACTATGGCATGGCTAGTTCGAATCTCCCTTAGAATAACCCTTTGTAAGACAAGTTATAATGTTCAACAACCGACATACACAAAATACCCAAGTGCTGTTATTAAATGCAATTTACTCATGTAAGTTAGGAACAGAATTACATAAGCACTGGCTGTTACTGATGCAAGAGCTATGATGGAGTTCAGCAAATGTCCAGAGTGGTAAGGCTGTTTTAACAGGCATGAATTTACCATGGGATCCAAAGCTGGCTTTTGTCTCCCATTAGCATGGCATCACATCAGAGTCATATGATGTAGTCATGGCCAGGAAGCCTGTCTTCATCTTCCCACTTAGGTTGCAGCCAACTCTGCCAGCATTTATAATAATAATTATGAAGTAGCAAAGCTTGCAAGAACCTTTTTTTTTAATTCATTCTTTATGTGCTTCTTTAAATGAAAAACACCCTGTGTGGAGTACATCACAAAGACATTGCAATTAGGTTGCACAAAACCAAAGAGAGAACAGAATTCCTCATGGTGACACCAACTTAAAGAATCTTCATTATAGCCTACATACACAGAAGAATTTGGAAGACAAAAAGGAAGGTGAAATAGGGCAGAAAAAACTAGAAGGGGTTGAAAGCCAAAGAGATTAATTGGAAACAAAATGTATTTATATACTGCTAACTGTATGTGTGTATACAGTGATTATAAATGCAGAGACATACCTGCATTAGCTTCAGGTAGCTAGTTCAGATGACAACTGCCACACAGGGATGAACAGGTTCAAAAGAGGCTTCCAGCCTAACTGTGTGTACTCCCCTCCCCACACGCTACCTTCTTCTATGCCAAGTCACTCTGTCTTCATTGCCAGGATCACCTGTGCTGACTGGATTACAGGGAGAATAAATTTTCACCACTCTCTTTACCTCTGTCTCCTTGCTACCTCATGCTTTTTTGCTGTTGTTGAGAGAAGTGAGGGTTTATTTTGCTCCTTTTTCACGCACAGTTTTCAACTTTTGAGGGAATTGCATATTTCTCTTTGTATGCATATATATATGTGCCCTAAGTTCTGCAGGCATAGTTATATTAGCTAAAAGAAAAAAAATCAAGCACATGGACCTTTGAGCTTCTTCTAGTTCATACTGAAGTGCAGCACAGTATGGTAGTACTACAACTCCTCCAACTGCAATGTAGGCAGGGATGCATGACGAATAATAGCCCATAACGCTTTTGATGCCAAAACAAGCTTGGGGCTGGGGTGTGGAGAGGGAGCAACTTCGAACACTGTTTTGTGCGCAAATGTATCTCAACAGTGATATCCTGAAATGTAGAGATTAAAGGAAAAGAAGCAAGGGGAGAGATGATCAAACTGGTGAAAGTTGCTGTATTTAACAAGTTCAGCTTCTGCGTAAAGCCACTTGGACTCGACATCCCGATTTCTTCAAATGTTCTTCCAGATCTTCAAAGACTGTGTTATTAATCACATAATATAAACACAAATTTCTCCCATCTTAGATTGGAACTGGAAGCTGGATTTAAATTCAAACTTTAGCTATACCTTTTAACCATAGTTTATCCTGCTCTGACAGTGCCCCAACACAATTAATTGTGTTTCATTTTAAGAAAATGTTGCGATAGCATTGTATAAAAAGATTATGTATTTCTAGTGATTTTAGTGCTTACAGCTTATAGATATCATTTGTAACTTACATTATCTAAAAGCCACTAATCCTGAAAAAGCTTTAAAACTAGGTAATTTTGCTTATTTTAAACCAAATGCCAAGAGTGGACATTGTCTCAGGTTGCTCGATGACAAACAGAGTGATATTTTATTTTACTCAGAGCTGCTGAAATGGGACTAAAATAATGATGGGATACAACATAAACCATCAAATGGCTATACTAAAGAAACAGTTGATCTTGTTATGGCAACCATTAAAGATAAAAACAGAGATGCTCTGTAAACATTATTACATGATGGAAAATCCCTTTCTTGACACAGTTTGGCAGAGCAGTATGTCTGTATTAAATTGAAACTCCATTTTGTCTCCTGAACTCCATTTTGTATGCTGTACTGAACACATGTTTAAATTTGCCCAAGACAGGTTACAGTAATGCATTCCAGACAAGCGTCCTTCCCAGGAAAGGGGCTTGACACCTCGCTGAAGGACTATCACAGGAAAATTGTCAAAAAGCAATCTAGTACTATCGACTGTGATTGTTTCTGTTCTGCTGTCTTCCCTCCCTCCTTCCAGGATTGTTTTTCAAAAGAGGAGAGTACTGGAAGACTATGAGATTGGGTGAAAATGCCTGAATGGAGCACCATGGCAAAAAGAAGTCAAATTTCTTTGCAGAGTTGGATGTCCCTGTATGACCAAAGAAAGGTCATTACTGCAGACTGGCAGGACATGAAGAAGTCCTGTCCCACCTGGAACACGGAGAGCCCTGCAAGTCACAGAAAGTTTGAAGTGCCAAGCATTAGAGAGGAGATGGCATGTCTCAAGATTATTATTGTTACTAACTTTCATTCTGCAACTCATTTTCAGGAGTAAAATATAAGGAAAATCTTTTATGTATGTGTCCTGTGCTTTCATTTTCTTACATGTTGTCCAAAGAGTCTAAACCAGGAATACAGGGTATGATGTGTTTAATTAATCCAAGTATAGTGATGTGTGGGCTAGGCATATTGGAGTTGGGAAGGAATCTGCCCCAGTCTCAACAGCTCCCCGGAGAGTGGGAGCAAGCCACGAGGTGGGTAAGCACTGGCAGTGAGCCCCAGAGAGGGTAGCGAGGGTGCTGCTTCACACGGAAATGCTGTCAGACATTTTCTGTACTTAGAAAGAGCCAGAAACAGTGACAAAACTCCCTCTGCCCAGAGCACCCAATGGACTTTCACAAATTCAGTGCTTGGATCAAAGCACGATAGGGCTTGCAGACTAGCACTGCACTGTGTTTCTTCTACAGCCTGGCTTTCAAAGAGGACATGTTTTGAAAATACCCTGCTTGATTCTCCTAGAATGAGACCATTTTTGTCTCATTTTCCATTTATAACACATACTACTGCCTCAAAAAGTATAAGCAGTGCGGTCAAAGTTTTCTCTCAGATTTTTGTGCCTGTGCCATAAATATCCAACCCAGACCTTCTACCATTGTGTTCCCCAAGCTAACTCACTATTTACCACTCTCGTTGCAAGAAAGGGGAGGAACCAGAGGGTTTGCCAAGTACATTCTCAACAGTGGCAAGCTGGCTGAATATCTAAATATACACTGGTAGTTAAAACCTGAATGATGGCACTAGAGCATTTGTGTTTTTCCTGCACTTAATAGAGGTTAATGTGCAACCGGAGAGGAGGTGAAGGGGGGTGTTTAGCTTCCCACTTGGAGCCTGCATGTATCAATGCCTGACAGAGCCTTGAAGTTGTTAGCCTGCATGCAGAGCGCTAGCTGAATGAGGTTACAGCGCTGAGCACAGCGGGCTAATAGAAGTAGGATCAGACTGATAGGAGGAGTGGCAGTGTCCAGGCACAGCAGAGTGTATCAAAGACAGCCCAGGGGAGAGCGGGTACTGTATTAGTCCTTTGTGTACATTTAAATGGAAGACAGTGAGCACACAGAGATGAACTCTGAACTCTCTCAGCTGGGCTCCTGCTCCTTTTAACCTTGGGTGTTAAATAAAATGAAATAAAAAAACCCAGACCAATGCACTGTAGTCTGGACTCCTATGCTAAATATCTCTTGCATATTGAACACTCATTAAATAAACATACCGAGATCAAAGTGGCAACTGCTTTTGTTATTATTTTACTCAATCCACACTAAATTATAGATGTAGCCACCCACTAGAAAAATTGGGTGACAAGGTGGAAAGGTTTGAACTACTAAGATTAGACCTTTCCTTTTCTGCCTACAGTAGCTGAGGAAATTTGTTTAACCTGGTAGGCTTGTAATATTTTCCAGCCCCAACACACCTGGCCAGTTTCATGACAAGGTCTGATCCTGCATCATGGAAGGTGAAGGGAATTGTGCCATTGCCATTTGGGCAGGAACTGGACCAGGCAGAATGGTAAAGTAACAGGGCCCTTCTTACTTTAGTTTCAGAGTGATTTCTGTCAATATTCATCTCTGCCTCATTTCAAATGGTAGATTATGTAATAAAAGACAGGAAAGCATAATAAAAAGGATCTACAGAGAGCAGACAGAAGACTAAAAAAAAAGTATTTTTTGTATATCCACATGCAGAGCACCCTGTGTTGCAGTATGGCAGAAAAGAGGCTCCACAGGCCTTAGTGAATGAGTTTTGCACGACTCGGACAAAACCGTTCCCTTGCATGACTACAGTGGGAGTTGTGTGCAGGGACTCATGGACAGAATTTGACCCAGTATGTTATTTATAGAGTGAATGGGGTATATATAGTTCCTGTGGGAAAGTACATCTGCTTCTACACAGCAGAATCTTAGAAATAGAATGGGCCAGAACAACATTAACAACAAAAGCATAAGCAAAATTCCACTACTATTCTGAAAATCCTATGACAGAGGGTCTTAAGAGGTAAACTAAAGGTAACAATTGCCAGGCAACTAGAAAATCTTGCCTGCGTACTGCTACGCCTCATGTTCAAAAGAGTAAGGAAAAAGAACCCATGGCATACTTAGAAATCCATGGCATACTTAGAAACCAATTTTAAGAAGTTATTGAAAGGCTTGATCATCTAATAACTTAAGCACTCTAGACCAATGCAGCAGAGCATTTGAGAACATGCATAACATGCATTAAAATCATCCTGTTGAAGGGGATGACAGTGTGAGAGTATTTAAAATCAAGCACCCATTCAAATATGTGATGAGATAGGACCCAAGAGCTCAGAAATTTAAAGGAACAGGCATAAAATACTGAAGTATGTGGCAAACTCAAATGGGACAAATCAGCTTAAATTTCTGGTAAACCAAATTATTCAGCACAGTCTGATGGGATCTCATTAGGTACAATTAGTTCAGACCTGGAGAGGGTGATAACAAAAATGACTAATTGCAGGATTTAGCAAAACACGGACATCTGTTAAATGACAAGGGTGTTGTAGGGCTGATACACAATCGTAGTTTACCAAAACAGCTACTGTGGCAGCCATGTGGACAATCCTACTTCCATCCACAGTTACTCTGGTATATGAGGAGCTCCATTAATTTCAAGCGGATTATTTTCATGAAGAATGTCACACATGTTTATTTCCCTGCCTGCATCAAACAAGAAGCTGGAGCCCCATGCATGTTCAAAAGAGGATTTGAAGCAGCACGAGTTTTTACGTTTACAGTTGCAACAAAGATTCAAAAGCTTGACAAGGCTTGTAGCTTGACTTATTCCTTTGCTAGGACGGTCTACAGATCAAGCTGAGATATATTGACAGAGCATTGTAGAGAAGTTTGCTGTGTTCTATCCCAAAACACATCAATCAAGAGCAGATGTGGTTAGAAATGTTAAAAAAAATACTCAAAAGCAGAAGAGGAAGAGTTGTTTTACTTTTTTTTCTTATCGACTTCAGTGAAGATGTGTCCTTGATGTAATGAAATCACTTATCAGTTCTCAAAAACTCTTAAGTGTTCTTTCTGTACCTTTTAAGATAAAATTTGACCTTCAAGATTACTGTTCATTTTATGACTAAATTATTCCATGACTGTTTTCACCTATTGTTTCTATTTTGTCAAGTAGCACTCATAACAACTTTTTTTGTTAAGAGTCTGCAACAGTGTTTCCTTTATACATTTGATATATTTAAACAGAAAAAAAGACAAGTCTGCATGAATATATTTCAATTTTTCCTTAGTTTTGAAAGTAAAGAGCTGAAATATCAAGTTACAGTTGTACCTGTTACTATCTTACCAAAACCCTTTAAAGATGAAAAATGTTCCACCTCCTCCTCCTTCCCGCTTGAAGAAAGAGTGCTACCCTCAGTTCTGGCTGCTGCTTTTCCCATCAATACACTCTGAATCTATTACTATTGTACATTCCTCACAGCAAATCAGATAGCAAAAGTTACTCCAACCTGGCATTATCAGCACCATGGCTGTTGTCTTTCCAAGAGGCCATGCATATCAGCATGAGGCAGTCACGTTAGCGCTGGGAGGAAGCTCCCTGGGCAGGCAAATCCATCCGCTGAATAATCGCAAAATAGATTTCACACAACATCGGCAAAAGCTTATTGTCAAGTCCTGCCTTGCATACAACTCCAGCAACGGTGTTTTCATGCATTTCCATGCATTCTCCCCTTTCAGTTCAGCAATTTTACTATTTTATCTTAAGACCTTTTTCCATCCTTCCAGTCTGCTGAGAGTAATGATTCCTACCTTTTAATAATACTGGTGAACACACTTAAAGATAGATACTCTGTCCTCTTGTTCAGGAAGCCTACTTTAAATTCCTTTAACCTTCTCTGACAACATGTTTTTTTCCAAACATTTTCTCATTCGTAACCACTTGAGTGCTTCCCTTTACTGATGTTCTTGTCACCATCTCATGTGCTGTCCAAAGTGAATGTAGTGCTCTAGCTAGCTGTGGACAAATTGGAACAGGGTCTCTGTTCCTAGGGTTCATCCAGACTGTGGGTATGCATCAGCCTCTTCCTCCGTGCACACTTTATTTAGAAAATACTTTGGTTTTTCCCAGCCCTTAATAAATGAAAACTCTGAAAGCATCTCCTGACCTATACAGTAGCATGGAAAGTTGCCATATAGTTAGGGGAGATAATATGATCTACGACAAATGGTGAAGATCTAAGTTCCATGGCTTTTGGCCCAAGTCAGAACTGTATGTTTTTTTCAAATCAAGCATTTCCAAGATGAATCTTATGATGAAACTAGCTTTGAAACATTTTTACATGCAAAATGAAAGACACACTTTCACCAGAAGAACATGGCTGCTCAAGCACACAGCAGCACTGTGGGAAACCCTGGTTCAGTCCTACTCTGCTATTCCCTCATATACCATTTGTGCACCACAGACTATGGGATAGTCTTCCCATATAATTTCTTGTGGCAGTTAACTTTCTAAAAGTACTTGATGATGTAGACTTGAATTTGTCTCTCATATCTAGCTGAGCACTCTCCCTCACAGTACATTATTTTCTGGTATCGGTCTTTCCAGTTTTGAACAGAAACCACATCCCGGCCCTGAAAAAATCTTCTTAAGGAAGCACTCAGAAAAACCTGGCAATTATGGTTTTGTCAAATGAATATTGGCAAGACTATGTCACTTCAAAATTTCCAGCCTGAGGTACTTCTGAAGTCCCTGAATGCAGTTGAAACAAGCTGAGCTCTGTTATGCTGGAGAGGGCCATGCAGAGACATGAGGGATGTGTTTCATCTTCACCACTTACCATGAAAGGAGCTCTGGTGCAGGCTCCTTGCTGGCAGGCCAGGCTGCAGCAGGGCTGCGATTCACTGGCTGTCATTGCCCACATACAGCTGCTCAGAGGGACACAGGTACTCCGCACCCCATGGTTAGGAGAGGAGTTAGTTATGGACAAGGTGGCTATGGGGTCCCCTCACCTTGGCTGGCATTAAAATACCAGTCCCTGCAAAGTGTGTGTCAGCATTTTTGAACAGGACCATAACAGTAATGTAACAACAAACCCCTTGAAATACAGAAGTGCTGCTTTTTAGACAGATAATCCTATGACTCACACAGTGCAGCCTGTGCATTCATTGCACCGATATAGAAGCAAAACTTAGTATTCGCTAATCTTGCTATAATTATAACAATCTATGTTATAACTGCTGTTAATGAGCCAACATAATTTTTAAATAAATGTGTAATATAACAATATGATTAAAGCTTGATGGAGCTGTTTGTATGCTTTTATGATATAAAAATTACTTATTTGCTTTTGGTGTTTCATTTTCCCCACAGCATCACAGTATCTGCTTCTGTTTTACCCAACTGTACAATAATTGTTGTTTAACTTCAGCAATCTCATAGCCTAGTCAGACTCTAGCCATTTTATTAATCAATGAAAGTACTCTATAACAGTAATGTCATGAAAAAGATGCCTTATCACTTTAGTGCCCCGTATTATATTCTCTCACCTCTCTGTATAAGCTACTGAATTATTAACACACCATCCTCCGGATTTGATAAAATCTGTGATGAAAATTATCATAAAGTTCTATGCCTAAAGACCATTAAATGAGTGCACATTAAACTTGAAATAAATGGCTTGAATAATTTTTGTTTTAAAATGTTCTTCATGTTTGGAAGACTGAAATGCATATTAATACTTTTAAAGTTATGGAACAACCCACTGAAAACTACAGCTTCAATGGTCATACCTAAGCTTATGTCTCTACTGCACATACTCAGAATAACATGGTCAAACCCATTTCCAAACTAAACTTTCCCAGTCTAGAATAACTTGATTCTGTGTTTATCAGGTTAAAAAAAAAAAAGTAAAGAGGGAACAGAGAAAATTAAATGGGCAAATCATGCTCTGATTTGCTGATATACAACCCCAGCAGAAACACAACAGCTGCATAAACGTTACCAAGACCATATTTGGCTCCTTCACTCCCACATTAAAAGGCACACAAAGGACCAGTTGAAATAATCGTATATTTGCTGATGGAGTAAAATGTCCTTTATATGAATGCAATTCAGAATGAAACACCTTTTCACAGATGGGTCCTGTATCAGGGTACTGGTCTGGGACTATGCTGGTATAATTCAATTGATTTCAAGACTAACACTGAGTAGAGCATGCATTGATCAGGCCCAGGAAGTGAAGCTCTACTTGAGACGTAGTTTGTTTTTTTCTCATTTTTAGGGAAACCATTAAATGGCCTCATGCATTCAGCACATAGTCTCTTTTGGTGTCAGCAACAATCTGTTTTGTCATATTCTTCTAAGAGAAGTATTAAGAGGCTCCAGGGTTTTGCAGAGGCTCCAGAGTCTTAGTAGCTGAATTCATAAATAGCTAGTCATATAGTATCACTGTTTCTTCCTGTGCTCTACAGTTCTTGTAATATTCCCAACTTTCCTTTATGTCAGCACCTACAAGTCAAAAGTTCAGAAATAATAACAGAGTACAAAAATGTGCCGTCATTAGATTCATGTTTTGATAGAAAATTAATTTGGTGTTTTATTCATTCATTTGAAATAGTAACTACTGCCTTGGAAAGTATATGGTGATTAATTTTCCAATATTTTCAGATCATATTAGTAATACACAACGTAAGTGTTTTGACGTGTCTAATAGTTTTACTCATAATCATGATTTTGCAGTTCAAGAGTTCTTTTAGCTACGTGAACCCTTACAAGCTAAAATAGTCAGAGCATTGATTTAAAAGCTGAGGAAGTATTTTATGCGTTACAGTGCATCACTGAAGATCTCTTGTTAACACAAAGAACAATGTGAACTATGTATCTGATTTTATTTCTTACTGTTAAACACAGCTCATTGGAAATGTATAACCAGCTCCTTTTAAGAGCACAAAGCAAAAGCAATGTCATGTATTATGCTACAGCAGGTAATTCAGTGTCTTAGACAGGATTAGCCAACAGATTTATCAAGCAGCCTCTAAGGAAAGAAGAGTTCAAGTCTGGGCTCATCAATAATACATAAATAAACTGAACAATTAGGTACAAAGTGTCTATCTTGTCAGACAACTTATTAACCGATAAATGATATACTCACTGCAGACAGTGTAAAAAGGAGAGATACGTAAAGATAGGAAAAGAAGACCTGAAAAGAGAAAGGAAGGTACTGTGCTCCTTAGTGTGTTTGTGGACTTGGCGATTCTCCCCAACTCTCCAGCCCGAGCTGAGAGCTATGATATCTAGACAACGGTGGTTCACCAACACTTCTCTACTGGGAATCTCTTGGCTTTTTTTCTGATAGCTGAACACAAATTTATGCCTTTGCTCTTTAATTAGTGGTCTGAGGAAGAGTATGTTCCACTTTTCCAGCAGACAGCTACTACCAGCATCAACTTCAACTGTTTAATATGCAAGTTATACATAAATAAACAGCCATCCCCAGTGTGTAATGTCACCACTGGGCATTGCTACTGACATTGCGGCCTGACTACTGAGATGCACCAGTTCCTAGGGAAGGGTGGATGAAAGCAGTCAGGCTTACTTACATCTGGCTTACACAACAACAACACGTTTTAAAAGACAACTCTGTTAGTAAATGTCAAAATATAAGACATTTGGTCCTTCTTTACTAACTATGAACAAACTCAAATTTTGTTTTCTTTTCTGTGCTGGCCTGCACTTCTCAGACAGAAAACAAGGAGACTAGAAGTAGGAAGGGCTGTTGCTATTTTTCCCTCAGCCAAGCAAAACAAAAACCATCTTCATTCCATTTACGATCAACAAGTAAGCAAGCAAACCTAGTCCAAATAAAATCTTTTCCTATGCATGTATCCACCTCAGCTCAGAAACTACGAACATTTGAAGCACAGATTTCAGGATTTAACACAGAATGAAAATAATATTTACCTAGTATGAAGTCTTTCAGGCCCAAGTACTCCAAAGTGCTTTGCAAACATAGCTAAATTCTGCCCTTAATCTGTGTTCAGTGCCCCTTGACTCCAGTAGCCATTTTGAGGGGTATATGCAAAAGAAGAATTCAGGCCTTGCACACTTTGCTAATGGAAATGTAAATTACCAGTGAAACACAGCCACTTCTGTAGTGAAAAGGGGACATTGCTCAGAAATACCTTCCCGTGCACCATAAAATCCAGGAATATATAAAAATCCTTGCCAGGTGGACAAGTAACTTGGATGAACTTAAGAGGCTTACAGTGACTTCACTGCATGGTCATCATACCTCAGTTAAACAAGATGGCTGATTTCAAGACTACTCACTGTTGTTTTACTCTAGTCTCGTTTTAGTGAACAGTCCTTCCACTTTGCCTCTGAGCACCTTTGAAAATGTGCTTTTATGTCTTGTCGAAAGACAGGCAGCGCCTGAACAATAATGTTCCCCTGCCACTTACAGGGGAAACTGCTTCTCAGACCCAGAAAGCCACCCTGACGGCTTCCTAAACCACCTACCATGTTCATGCTGGGCCTCCCCAAAGTAGGCAAATGACAGCTAGTGCCAGCACAGCACCTGCAGAAAGACTAGGGTGCAATGTGGGTTCAAGGAGGAAGCAGACCTGGGTGGGAAAGACTGTCTTGCTGGGGAGTGAAAAAAAAGGTGGTAAACAGAGGGAAGACGGGTGTCAAAGCTGAACATCCAACTGTGGCAGCAGGTTTCCGTAACAGGCCAGCTGAACTGTCTATATGATGTGTGTATTTTTTCCCGCTGACTATAGAGGGACTCTAGGACAAATGCATTAAACTTAAGATGTGTAAAAGTTGTGAGATGAATCCTAACTGTTGCACACCATGAAGTGAATGGGATGGTGTAAAGTGTGCACTACCTCTCTCCAGGACCAGGTGACCTCTCTGGTCCCCATCCCTGAGGAGCTGAAATGGCACCACTGAGGCATCGGGAAGCTCCAGCAGAATCCCCATTCTCTGCTTCTCTTGAAGATCAGTGGTAGGGATTATGAAGAAGCTCAGGGATGGCTTTGTCTGCTGTATTGAAGGAGTCCTTTGCCTGAGGGAAACAGTTTTGTGCATGTGCCACTTTTCCCAACAGTAGGAAATAATAAAGAGTGGGTTGTTTTGTGCAGTATAGATGCAGGCGTTTTATACAGCACTATATGCAGAATCAAACCAGCAAAAGCAGTCATGAAGGGTCTTCCCAATGAAGAATTTCCACAGTTACAGCCAATCTACAGACAGGCTGATGGCACTGCAGCATGAAATTATTGCACTCCTGCCCACAAATCCAACCTATTAGTGCAGACTGTTAGTGAAAGAAGAAACAATTTAGCACAATGTTTAAGAAGCAAAATAGACTTCTGAATTGCTGTAGGATAATTTGCACCCAGTTCATGAGTTTTTGCAGAGCCATGAGATGCCTTGATCTGTTTCATATAAAACTTAGTTGAAAATATGTTTCTTAGAGTGAAGTATGAGGTGATAAAAATGTGATTAAGGTGTGCTGGCAATTTTATTTTGGCAACTTTATGCTGTGCTTTTGAATTCCAGTATATATGATGTTTGGCCCTTTTTTAGTTCATAGTCTATCAGCTGAAGTCTCTACATATACAAACATTAATAAACTCACAGACAATAAAATAAAAGCAGTCTAAAACTACATGCTATAATCTTTCTTTAAAAATAACTGTAGGAAGTAATAATGTATAGTTTATAATTATGATATCCAAAGAATTTCTGTTCAGTGAAGCCAAAGGAAATTGCTTACTATGGAACTAAGAATGCGATAAAAAGAAAATTAGGCACTGGCCCTGAAGCTCAAAAACAGAGTAAATCACATATTTCCTCAAGCTGAAAGGGAGTCTCATTTTTCAGGGGGAAAAAAACTCTCAGAATAATGTTTAAACACAGAAGTCCAACTACCTAATCAGAAGATACAGATTAAAAGTGAACAAAACCAGTTTCAAAACCCTCTAAATTGTAAACAACTTTCCTTAGAAAATCCTTGCAATGATAAGCCTAAAGTAATTGTGGGAATCACTTTCTAACTCTAAACTTGGACCTCTCTTTTCTACGCAGAAAATTCACCCCAGCCGGAGTACTGCTTTAATTAATACAGTTGGCATAACACAAGACGCGTTTCAAAGCTTCTTGCCAGTATGACCCTGTAAAATGTAAGTGAAAATTAACCTTCAAGGGGTTATAGGAAACAAATGCTCAGTGGAAGCAAAAAAATAAAAATCTCCAAGTATAACTGTATAACTATCGCTTTAATATCTGTATGTGTGAAAATACTTTAACAAAGAATCCATGAAAAGGTTCACTAAACATTTTCTTGCACTGCTCACATTTATGAAAGTGATTCCTGGAGCCTTAAGGAGGGTTAAAGCACTCTCAGACTATAAGCAATGAAAACAGCATGATTTACACAATCTATGTTCTTTGTCAAAATTAACTAGTGTATCACTGTATAAGATCTTTTCGCTGACAGGAGCTTACTGTATGATGGAGATGCTGGAATCCTCCTTACACTGGTTGTACCTGGCATGCCGTGCTGTGCCTGTACAATGATAGAATGAAAACTCACAGGAAAACCTCAGGCTATCCATCTCTGCTGCTCAAGCTAGTGGATGTGGCTCACTGAAGGTATGTAGAAATAGATGTTTGCAGAAGTAAAATGAAAGTCAAGCTGAATTTGACAAGCACAGGTTACATTAGAATTATGTTACCCAAGTCCAAGAAAAAAAATTTTCAGTCTTTCAGATCTTTACAATTAAATGACAATCACAGCTGATTGACTAGTTCCTGCCTATTATCACTCTGTACCTACAGACGAGGATTACTACAGTAATGACTGACAGAGCTTCCTGATTTGAAAATATACGTTTAAAAACATTAGAGTATTTCACTGAGCTCATCCATTTTACATCTCTTCTAGGAAAAAAAAAATAAAATCCATCCCCACAGTTTATGTTTTCAGGATCACCTTCTGCAAGCACAAACCACTGCTTGTCCAAATAGCATGTGTAAAACAGATATACATTCACAGCCCTACCAGCTTACCTGAAGTTAGTGCATCATTCATACTTCTACCTGTCTGTGCTAGCTCACATCCTGAGTCCTTAAAGAACAAGGAAAACCATGCAAGCAGAGAAGGCACATCCTTGGAAAGTCACGTGAGGCCAAAGAACTGATTTTTCCCTCTTGCCCCAGAACATGCAGAATTACTTAAGTAAGAAAATAATATTGTTGTGAAAACTTGTAAGAAGATGTTGAAAGATGCTCTTCATAAGGAAGATTCACTTGGAAATTACATTATATCATAAGGAACAGATAACAAACAACTACTTATGACTTTGCAGTCAGTGAATTATAGTCTAAGCGATTACAAAATTTTCTGCCTAACTATAAGGAAGCACTGTAGTCATATTTAACTGTTCCGCAGTTTATTTGTTACCTCTTTAATCAAATCTAAGGGCTGCCATGAAGGTTGCATGTGCCTTTTTGGTCATTCCACCTCCCATTAGCATGGAGAACATCCCATTGTTCTCCAGCAATATGTTCTTACATTCCATACTTGTTCCAATATTCAGATAAAAACAGAAGTCAAGCTTTGAGTACACTTTAGGTAGAAGAAAGTTCAAAGCAGGAGATAGCTTAGAAATTGTTGCAACGATAGTTACTAAAAAAGATAAAAATCGTCTTATCATTTTAAGCAAAGTATTCTGAAGGATGCGGGTTTGTGGGATAAGGGCTTGTTAGAGAGAAGATGAAATTTTTCCTCTTCTAATCTGTTTAACCGATTTTCTGAAGAAAGCCACAGGGAGTGCTTATGTTTGGAATCTGCACAATAGGAATTGTGGTATCTGCTACAGCATTTATCCTTGTGTGAACCATTACACAAGTAAAGTAAATGAGTAAGGAATCATTGTGTGGTTTTATGGTGGGGACTGAGAATTATTTTGCTTGATGTATCTAAGCCATTGTTTTTAATCAACTTGTCCTTGACTGGTCTTGATGCTTCATTCCTCAATGGAGGGCAACTAACTCTTTGCATTTCTGTGGAAAAATAATTTCCACAAGAACACATGCAGAGAAGGAGTTAAAACTGAAATACATTGAGTTGTGTTTTGGCTCTTCGTTTTAACATAGCACTGAAAATGGACTAGTATGATATGGCCAAAGTGTCTCAATAAGTTCTATAGAGGGAGGAGAAAAAAACCACAAACAAAGCTCAGGGGTAGGGGGCAGGTTAATAAGCGTAACAGTAAGGCAAATGTTAGTATGATTTAATGGGTTCAGAAGTTCAAAAAGAAAAAAAGGAGACCAGACTTTCAAACTGAGTTTTCACACATCGTACTTCTCATGTAAGTCTCTCCCATACAGTCATTAAGATTCTACAGTTAGAAAAAGATACATGCTAGAGGTACACATTTCAGCAGCTGTAGTATCTGCTGCATTTCTCCTTCTATGCATCACTGCATAAGCTTAGTTGGTGTGTGTACACACAAACAAATTACAGGAAATATTTTTCACATTGTACTAATAACTTCTGTTGATTTTTCAGGAAATACAACAATATGATACACTTTGGAAGAACTGCATTTAGTTCCATTTGAAAATGAAGCCCTATCAGTCAAAATAAAGTAAAATGAAATTTATAAAGGTTATATCATATTTATGCATTTACTAAATATAAAAATCAACATATGGTGCAATGTTGCCATATGTTTGATTTTCTAAGAGCAGATTTCCAATGTGGTAGTAGAGTTCCCCACAACAACAGATCATTAGCTTTGAATTTCCTTTAAAACTCTTTCTAAAGAAAAACAGCCAAAAAGTATCCAAGTATAAAAGAGAGACATGATCTATGGGTCGTATCTACAATAGATAACAAAATATAAAATGGAGACTAAAATGTGCATTTGCACAACGCATATACAATATGTACTTATTGCAACTTAATAAGATCACTTATTGCTCACAATACAGCAGAAGTGAGTGACTGAGGATTTTCTGATCTACTAGGTGTGTGAATTTGAAAAATACATCAGAAGAGCCACAATTCTGATATGAAGCAAGAACTATAAAAAGCCTCTTTCAGAATAAAATCATGAGGAAATATTCTTTTTTGTTGTTGTTGTTCACTGAGAGATTATTTGAAAGCCATAGTTTAATCTGGTCAATTTTGGTTTGGACCCCTGCCATGGATCACCTCTAATGCAGTTTAGGTATTCTGCAATAAATATAAGTGCACTTTAAATTTAAGAATAAATTATAAGCTGTCAAATATTTTACAGTAAAGTGTTTGTATATATCAGAATTTTAAATATTTCAGCAGAAGCATTGGTGATCTGTTGAGTTACACTGCCGTACACCTGGTTCTGGTTGCTTTAAAAACACCTCAGCTCCTTCTTCCTAAAGAGTTAAATACTGCCACCGGGCAGCCAGTGAAAAATTTGGAAATTCCATTCTTAGTCCTGTTTTTGATTTCCCTGTATGGACTTAGGTTAAATAGTTCTTTATGCCAATGTCAGCAAAATAATATAAAGATACAACATCAATCCCTATTTTGAGTGTTTTGTGGAAGACTTATTTTCAAATGTCTTTTGAAAGCTCTTTGATCTCTGGTGCCAAGCCGTCAGAAAAAAAAGCCAAATAAATACAAAAAAAACCCTATTACTACTTTCACTTTGGTGTTAGCAGTGTCTAAAATGGGTGTATTTATCTATTCTGCTAATATTTAGGAACACCTGTAAAGCATTACAGGTGAGTGCATTACAGCTAATGTTTGAGAATTCTGGTTGGTTAGTTAAAACTGGAAAAACTCACGTTTAAGTGGTGAACCAAAACAACATTCAGTGAGAGACTGGAACATGTAATCTAAAAAACAGAGTAGTAAAACTGCAATGGACATAAAAAGAAAAGCAGTATCACCCACATAAGGAGCAAGTCACTCAAAAGGTGAAAGTCCAGCCTTTTCTCTTGTGGGTGTCTTCCCTCTACATTACAGAGCGGGCAAACAAGCAATGGAGCCATTTGAGCAAGGACCGGTCATGAGTGTAGCACAGCCAGAGACTGTGAAAGCAGTTGAAAAAAGGAACATGAAAGTCAGAGCAAAGATTGGAGAGACTTGCCAATGTCAAGGATTGTCTCCAGAACAAAGGAATAATAACGGCTCCTGAAAAGCAGTTGGCATCATGCCCTTTGACAGCGGATTCCAAAATGGCCCCTGAGCCTTCCTGCTTGACTTCACTTACTAATAATTTATTCTATAGATCACAGCTAGGAGTGCTCCTTTACCTCTTGTGTTTGAAGATGTAACATTGGCTGAAATGGAAGAAAAGTCATCTCCAACTTTGTCAAGCATAACTTTGTTGGCATGATTGCAGACAAGGCCCCTTAGATCTGGATCACCCAATCTACAAAAATATTTTAACTTTTTTTTAGCAAGAAGTGTTCAAATCTGCTGCCAAATGCTACCAGGGTACTCTTAGATCATGAATCTGTTCCATGCTACAGCAGTGAGAAGAAAATATCTCTGCATCTTGTGCATATGCTAAATGATTGGAAAGACTCCCACATTTACTTCTATGGACTTCAGATAAGGCCTCGAAAGGAAAAAGAGATTAACCAGATTTGCAGGGGAAGAAAATTAAATTAATACTCATGGAGAATGGACTGTGTACAAACAACTTGTTAATATGAAAAGGATGGCATAAGAAACTAAGCTCAAACGACTGGGTGAGAATTTATAGTTAAGCAGTGAAGAGCAGGGGAAATGACTTAAATTCACCAGGAAATTATACTGACAATTATACAAAGGAAAATATTTGTGATGTAACTGCTAACTCATAAGAAATAAGAAATCAAAATAGATTTACTCTTCCAATGAGTTCCGCTTATAGCATTCGGCTTCAAATTACAGAGTTCCACATTGTCAAGTTCAGGCAGGATCACGGATTTTACCACCATCCACTTCAGTCACAGCTTTGTACAATTAACTCTGTCAAAAGCTTACAGATGTTGTTAAGCAGGCAACTGGCCATAAATCAGAACCCCTTAGATTTTAAGAACACAGTCCACAAAGAGGTAATACATATATGCTCTCTAGTGTGTATATATGTACATATCCACTAAAAAAGATAGTTGTACACACTTTTCTGTCAAATTTACTCAATTTACCAATCAAAACATCTCTACTATTTCGAGCCTGTAGGGTTAACAGAGTCAATGAAAACTGTCTTTTGTCTTCCTGCATCACCACCAATGACAATCATTCCACATATTTTTTTTCAAAAGAGAAATAACAATGTTCAAAATAGAATGAAAACTAAAAAGAGCAAGAAAGTGTAAGGCTGAAAGTTTGTGCCATTTCCAAGCCTTCTTTTGTCTACCAAAACAATGGGTAATATTAAATACTATTTTGCAGCAATGCAAATAGACCTACAGTATTCAACTTAACATCACTGCAGCTCCTGTTAAACTCCAGCTGGAGTAAGAGGAGCTTTGCTTCCCACCACCTTTTACAATGCACACACAACAGTGGCAACCACAGTAGGCATACGAAGGACTATTTAGTAGTTCAGACCTTGCTGCTTGTCTGAACAGGCCATTCTCCACCACCAAGACAGATGTGGAGGGTCAGATTCTCTTTTGCATAACATTTTTTGAGGTAAACTGTAACATGTTCATTTAACATAATGCTTTAGCAAAAGCACCCTCACTAATCAGCTCTAACAGTAATAAAGAACAGAAAATAATCTGAAAAATGAACACAAAAATGAAACACTTAAAAAAAGCCATATTTAAAAACTTAACTTATATGGAGTTACTAAATAAATTATTGATTTATTATTATACATCCAGACATAAGTTTTACTTGAAGAATGTCCAGAGCAATTATCTATTCAGCAATTTACTCATGTCATATACTGAATAAGGCTGCAATAGCTTCCTTTAGTAATAATCACTTAAAAAAAAGTCACAGTAATCTCTGGATTTCTAGCATCACTCACCTCTTCAGTTGGAAAATCTACTGACTTGACTATTCAGTTGAAGCAAGACAACTGTGAGACACCTAAATCCACTGTATTTTCTTGTCACTAGTCTCAGGAATGCCCACGCTGGTTCTTGGAAATTCTCATGACTATAGTTAATTATTCCAACTATTGAGGCTAATATAAGATTCATGAAGTCTTGGCAATATAAAATGTGGGTGGCAAGTTCCTAGAACCTGTACAGACTTGTCTGGATTAGTATCACAGACACATTCAGGTGGAAGGGACCCCAGTACAGCACCTGTCCAACCTTCTGCCCAACATAGGGTCAACACTGTACTCAGATCAAGTTGCTCAGGACTTTGATCAGTTCAGCCTTGAAAACCTCCAGGGATGGGGATTCTACAGCATCTCCAGGTAACTGGTTGCATGGGCTTAATTATCCCCACAGAGAATTTTCTTTTTTGTCTATCCAGTAAGAACATCCCATGATTCAATTTATAAACAATCTCTGTCTACCCATTGTGCACCTCACTAAAAACATGGCTCTGCCTTCTCAGAAACTCCGTTGTAGGTTCTGGGGGGCTGCTGTTAGGTACCCTAAAGCTACCTCTTATTTTGGCTGAATGAATCTCAGTCCCTAGATCTCTCCCTGACCACCTTGGTGGCCTTTCATTGAAATTGTTCCAGTTTACAAACCATTGCTGTACTGGGAAGCCCAAAACTGGACAAATTCCAAATTATTCTGTGTTCTAATGAGCATGAAGAAAAATGGAATAACATCCTTTGATCTACTGGCTACAGGCCTGCTGATACAGCCCAGGATGCCATTAGCCTCTCCCACTGCTAGGGCTCATTGCTGGCTTATGTTCAGCCCACTACCCATCAGGATCCCCAGACTGTTTTCAGCAGCATCCCAGTCAATCAGACCCTAGTCAGTGAGTTCCCAGCCTGTACCAATGCAGGGGCTGGTCCAGCCCAGGTGCAGGACTTTGCATTTTGCATTTGTTGAATTCATGAGGTTCTTGTTGGACGATTCCTCGAACCCATCTAGGTGCTTTCTGGATGGTAATGCTGGCCCCAAGCATATTGACTGGCCTTCCCCATGTGGTGTCATCTGCAAACTTGACAAGACTGTACTCTGTCATCTCCTCCAGGTCTTTGATAAAGATGCTAAACGGGCTAGGTCCCAGGACAGACCCCTGAAGAACTCTGCTTGTAATCAGTCTCAAGGCAGTGCAGGAACCATTAACTGCTACACTCGGAGCTTAAGGAGTCAGCCAGTTTCTCACACATCTAGCAGTCCACCCATCTAGGTGGTAATGTCCCAACTTGAATACAAGGATGCTGAGGGACATTGTGTCAAAGCCTTCCTGAAGTCAAGGTCAAAGATCCACTGCTCTCCTCTCATCCACAGACTCAGTTATTTCACCACAGATGGCAAACAGATCATCAGGCATGATAAACCCTTGGGAGATCCATGCTGCTATTCCCAGGCACCTTTTTCTCTTTCATGTGTGCAGAAACAGCTTCCGAGAGGACACACTCCATGACTCTCTCAGGAACCAAAAGAGCTTTAACCAGTCTGTTGGTGGTTGGTGGACCCTTGGATGATCCTTCCCGTCCTTTGTGAAGATGGGTGCAACATCGCCTATCTCTAGCCATTGGGAATGTCTCACGATCTCCACAACCCATCAATGACAATGGAGAGTGGCCTCACAATGATATCAGCCAGCTCTCTTTGTCTCCTGGATGTTCCCTATCCAGTCCCATGGACTTGTATAGGTCAAAATGTCTCAGGAGATCCCTGACCTGACCCTCTTCCGCTGCTGGTAAATCCTCTCTACCTTGAATCCCTTGAACCCAGGAGATTTTGCCAGTGAAGACTGAGGCAAAGGTAGCACTGATGTCAGGCTTATCTGCATCCACTTTCACTAAATCACAATTCAGCAGCAACCCCACATTTTCCCTGTTTAATTTTTCATTGCTCTTACAATGACAGAAGCTCTCCTTGCTGTCACTTCTTGTCACTTTAAACTCTAGGTAAGCTTAGGTTTCCTCAACACCTCACGCTTAACACCTCTCTTGAGATTGTGCAGCGTAAGCCACCAAAGATATCCCCCAAATGCTAGATATATTCTAGGAAGCATTAATAATCAATAAAATATTTATTTGGAAAGTCAATGACTAGAGCTTAGACAATTCCAAAAGGCTTATCATAAAACTGCTGAATCAAAATTTTTATTAATCTCTGCTTATCTCTTAAAAAACCCAAACCCTTAAACACAAAGAAACTGCAACAATGGAAATAAATGATGGGCTGGAAGAATTATTCTTCAACAAGAACACTTGTTCTCCAACGAATCTTTCTCGCGACTGCAACACTGCAAGTCCTACAATTGATTAGTACGTCTCCATGTAGTTGTCGTACATGAAAGCACAGAGTCAAGATTTGGTGTTACAAGACAGGTTACAAAGTAAGGCAGTCTGCAGCAATTCCAGCAACAGCATCAGGAATTCCTCCTAAACCTTTTGAGCACAAAGAAAGAAGTTGTACATTAATTATGCCATTCCCCTTAGCTCCTACTTCATCTTCACTGCTCTTCTCCACAGGCTGGCACTGGATTTGTTTACTTTGGTGTTTGACTTTGATGAGAAGTGTATTTTCACAGCAATTTCTCAGCATAAAGGTATTGCGAAGCACACAAACAGATTACTTTTGGATGAAACAAAACTGCCAGATGTACTGCAACTGTTAATGAGTGTTAGCTTCGGGGACCAGCCAAATTTGAGCTGATACAAAGTCACACACCTCCAAAACACAAACACACACACCTCCAAAACACAAACACACACACAAAATGCAGCAAGCCCATGCCTGGTCCTCAGCACCATCTGTCTCATTCCACAGACCTGTTCACCCGATGCTGCAGTTTTTGTTACTGTAGCTCTAGTAGCTTAGTCTGCTGATTTAGACTAAGAGAGTAAAGTTAAGGTACCCTCTTCCCACTCACCCTGGGTGGCTCTGCAGTGCTATAGGCTATCACAGAAATACGGGTTTTCCCTTATACCATCTGACCGCTCAAGATTATGCCCTGGAAATATGCATCATGATGTAATTATACAAATGTTTTAACATCAAGTTTTTGAAGTAGTTTTTCTGATGACTAAAAACCTAAATCCTCTTTCCACTTATTATTCTCTGCTAAATTGCAGTTTGGCCAATGAAAATGGACAGTTTAATTGTTCAGAAACACAATACTGCTAGGGATGAAAATATTTAATTATTTAAAACTATTACGTACTTTTTCTGTTTGAATAATGAAAATACAGGCTTTCATGTTAAGTTTTAGAAATAGCAATATGACAGTGGGTCTCTTCTGTATAAATAAAACATGCTGAAAAACAGAACAGTACGCATAAATGTAATAAGATACAGAAGCCTGTAAATCATCTCATTTCACATCCCCACAATTTCATGAATTTGATATGTTGGGACTCAATAATACAAAATAACTCTTGGATTTGACACTATACATTCAATCCCAAATTACAAAGTTTTAAACTTTTCACATAATTATGCTAATGAAAATATGGGAAGCATTTGCCTCCATAACAAAACCTTCTTAAAAACATACTCTTGACAAATTTTATGGATTTCTAAATTTACATTAAATATTACAGTATTTTCAGTTCCTTTTTTTGTATAGAAAAATTGTATTTAAGCAATTTGAAAAGTATGCAATTAATTTCTTCATAACTTTCAATACAGTTCTAATTTAAACTGAAATTAACTGATTATGCACTGTAAAATACTTAGGTTTTGGTTTTGCAGCTCTATTTTTCTGAAAGAGTGCCAAATATATTTCTTTAACAAATAGTCTGTGGAATGACAAGAATATACAAGTACAGTGTTGAAAAGATAGTATTTTCTTTCGATGAAAAAACTTTACACTGAAAGTGGAAACTGGACCCAAAACGAAATGGACCGTGAGGAATAAATTACAATTTGGCTAAATTCAACATGCTCATTCAATCATCTACTCATTTACAGCAGTATCTTTGTACTTTTGCCAGTGACACACATTTGCTTTCTAGTTAGAATTAGGTAGAATTAACTATGCACTTCCCCAGCTTAACACAGACGCTTGTTGCTACATCTGCTCTGAACGAGACCCATGTAATGGTTTGATCCTCATTTCTAAACAGCCTCTGCAACTGCTGGGAATGATTTTACTCGTTTAGTCTCACCACAAGGCAGATCATCCGAAGCTGCCAAGGAGAAAAAATACATATTTGCTGGTGATGTTATTCAGCATGCTACAGAAAGAGAATCACCGATAGCTGTTTTAAAAACTGGTATCACAATATTTGTTTAAACTGTATGAGAATAATGTCATTGGCAAGCCCTGAGAAGTAAATAAATGGTGTTGGAAAGGCTAGCCATGACGATACCCTTTTGCGAATTCTGTAGTCTTGTTAGGATAGTCACGGGGTGCATTCTGGTAGACCTCGAGACAGGATTTAGTTTTCATGAACAACCATTCTTAAATATTTTTGTTGTGTTCATTGAACAGCCCATCACTGTGCAAGGCAGAAATCTGGCACAAAATACTACTCAGCTACTTAGCTATGATATATTAATGAATAAAGACAGGGCAAAGAAGAGGAAACGATTTATAACCACCTTCAAGACTTAACAGTAAACAAGCCTCATCTGAATATAGAACCACAGTTCTCACCATATTAGAAACTTGAAAAACATAGTAAAACCAAGTGAACTTTTCACTTGCAAAAAAGTAATAGCTCTTATTTTGTGTACAGATCAACCTTTAGAGGGAGGCGAAATATACATTTTAATACTTTAGTTAATGATAGCTTTGCGCGCACTCTGTGCCTAAGTGGCTGACACATGAGTTGTAGTCCCAGCTCTGCTAAAAATCAGATTGCACAAACACTGAGTTATCGCATACATTAATCTGGTGAGATTACACTTTTCTGTTTTCTACAGTAATAATAATCATGAAATGCTCAGCTTTATTAGCAAGAGTCACTGGAAGGTCTCTTCTCCTCTTGGAAAAAAAGGCAGAGTACACCGACTTTGAACGTGAACCTTTAGCTCTGGCACAGGCTAGTATTTATCGGCATGTGGAACAGCTTCCTGAGGATGGAGCATGCTCAGTGAAAAAGGAATATTCATAATCAGAGTAAATTCTGCCCCCCCACCCCAACTCAAACACCCCCTATAGAATGATACTAAACAATTGTTTTCAAATATTTTAATGCAAAAATCTGAATGCTTTTACTGGGAGATCTCATAGAAATACTTAAGGAAAGAGAAATCATTGTCCAAACTACCTATTTTTTCATATTCTCTCCCTTCAGAAAACTTCAACCAGTAGCAAAAAAAATATGTATTCCTAACTGGAAAAATCACTAGAGTGATTGCCAGAGATGCTGTTTCACAACTCCCATACGGCAACTGACTTTCTTAGCTGAAAGACATGTCCCAGTATGAGCCAAGGTTCGTGACAACAGAAAATGTATGATGATAACTTAGGACTTCGGAGTTCTGAGATTAATGCACAAATGAAAACAAGGATGAAAAACACATTAATTTTAACTTCCAAATATCCCTAGAGCACCGTATTTGGGGTTCAAGGCATTCAACTTTTTTGCAGACATTTTTTATTCCAAAGGACAAGCTTTTGTTGAAGAAAATTATGCGAATCCACAGTTAACTATGTCTATAAAAGTTAATATAAAAATCAGGAAAGAGCATCTGTGTTATGGCACTGAAGTTGGGAAACACGGGTCTAGAATCAGAAAGGTAATTCTTCATCTAGGTCTTATTTCAGGGCTTGCTACTGTGCAAGCTCAGCTTTGCCAGGATCAAGCCCCAGCTAATGACAGACACCTTAGGCAGACTGGGGAATGCCTAGCATAGCAGAGGAAACAATTTCTATGTTCTGCTTGTAGGGATTCGACACTTTCTGTGTAAAGATGCATCACATTTTTGCCCGTTTGTCATTAGTACCATGAAGGCTGCAAGCTCCTCAGGGCAGGAACCTGGTAAACGCTTAGCACAACGCAGGAGCTCCATGGTAATAATTACCATTGCTATTAAATGCACTGTGGCATAGCTGTTTCAGTATCCTTACTGTAACTCATATTTCTGTAAGGCTGTCAGTATAATAATGTTATACTGAATTGCAATAGAGAGGTTTGGGGAAATGTGAAGAAATGCTCTATCAGTTTCCCTGATCTCCTGCAGTGCTCGGCAGCACTTTTGACACCAATAATCCACAGCCACACTGCTGCCAAGAATGAGAAAATGTGTTCACGCAATTAACATGTGACATCATACAGTAATCACCCGTCAGGAAAACTCTTAGCCTCTGTGCACATTATGACAATGACTGAAAAGCAAACACATTTGCTTCCAAAATTAAAAGCACCAGATCTTTCCTCATGCAATTTAATCACCTTCGGTTCAAACTGAAATCACAATTCCACGCTCCATTTCTCCCTTGCGGAAGACAACTCTTTGATGAACTAATATAGGTAGGAGTCACCAGCCGAGATCTAGACATGAACTATCTATCTCCTTCATACTCAGACTTCCACTCTGTGTTTACATAGCGGAGAAGCACACTGGCTTTCCAGAAGCATCCCTTAGCGCTTTCCGCAGTCTGCAGACCCACATATGGCTGCGGAGCGGACTGGCTGAGCAGATGGAGTCAAACCCAAAGGTCAGGGCCCATAATAGCCCTTCTCACATGTATGAAGTTAAGAAACACTCACTGTGAAGACACTGCTCTGATGGAACTACCAGAGGTGCAAAATAAGGAAAAGGAATCCTGCTGCAGAAACTCAAAGATCATTTTGAACCTCAGGCTCTGTTACCCTCCAACTTAGCTTTTTCTAGGTGGAACATGTGGAATTAGGAAAGTGTAAAAAAGTTCTTTTTTTAAAGGACATTTTCCAATCAAAAGTTTGATGTGTGTCCCAACATCTGCACAGATCAAATCTGGCTCATTGTTTTTAATACAGAAGTATTAATAAAATTCTCAAAAGCAATTTTCTGTCCTTTGCACACAAATTCCTACTTATACTGGTAGACTTTCCACATATAGAATTAAAAATGTTAAATTAAACTAGTACTTTCTTACATGCTTTTGTGAGTGCATGACTACATAAAGAAACCCCTCCACACACACGGAATATTGCACATATGCAAACTAAAGTCTTATGTGGCTTTTTTTTAAGAATAAAATAAAACTTCCAGGTTTGCAGATGCTAAATGATTGGTACATTTTCCATTTAAATGCAAATTTGACTTTTTGTTTTAATGGGATGACAAGTACTTTTTTTCCCAAATTTTTCAGACAGTATCATTCTGTAATATGGGAGAAGGCTGGGGGGATGAGATCTGTCTAGATTTGCTTGCTATAATTCTTACTAAGATAACCTTGATGCATTTTCTTTTATCAATTCATCCAAGTTTTTTGATCATTCATTTCTGAAAAGAAAATGAAGTGTGTTGTACACCTTCCAAACTAAACAGGTTAAGTAAAAGATAAGACAGTTTACCCATAGCTATTTGTTCTTATGGGGTGAGAAGGGAAGTGGATTTTGCAAAATAACGATCTCCTGGTAGTGTAAAATACAGGCAAAAAAAAAGAGAGTTCAAGAGTAGCATTATAATGACCAAAATTCACTATGTGTTTTTTATTATGTTGGAAAAAACTCTTTTAAGAAATGGAAATCACTACATTCTATTGATTCATGCACAGAATCTTCAGACATAAGTCATCAGTGTTGACACTTTCAAATACATAAAACGTGACATCTGCTCCTACAAACGCACTACACAAGCTGTAAATCATCAAAGAGAAAAACAGTTCAATGTCATTTCAGCCACTGTAAGCTATGGTTTACAACTAAGAGATAAAAATAGTCATACTGTCTCTATGACATCTAAACCACTTTTCTATTGTAGTATTCTATGTTCTAATTTATCTTTGTGGTTGAACAACACACAATCAATTGTAAGCAACTAGTGTAGTTTGATTCCAGTCAACAGCAATTTTCTCCAGCTTTATCTTTTTTCCCCCTCACTGCACTGACTTTACTGCTCTCCCAAACGCACCCTTTCCCGTGCAGTGTTTTGTGGAGACTCTGAGGACTTAAATTTGTCATTTTAAATTGTGAAAATACAAGAAAAAGACATAACATATTTATTGGTTTCCAAAAGCTTGTAAAATCCTTTTTGAGTATCATCATATCTGCCTTCACACTAATGAAGAATGCATATATGCATTTGTCAACACCGATATCAGGGATCACTGTACTAGGTATTTGTCCATGCATCATTCCTCATCAAAGAAAACAGTATCAAGTATCTTGATGCTTCCTTGAAACAAATGCAAAATTGCCTCCTATAGCTACTTTGTCATCTTAATTAGTATTCAAACCAATATTCAATTTGCATAAAGTACTAAAACAGTTTTTCAAATCTTCAGTGATTTACTTCATTTAATTATGAAGTGAGAACATGACTATCACAAGTGGCGTATTTTGTTATTATTAGCACCTAAGAGATCACAACATGCATTAGGATTTAAATATTTTTGTACATGATAAAGCCCAAGGAGGTGAATTATCTTAACCACTAGTATTTAGTATTAGCTTTTGCAGCAGAAATAAAACATTTATACAGCTAATGAAAGTGTAAGGAATAGACACATCACCATGACAAGTGACGTAACGATCTTGCAATATACCACACATGGGTAACTGCTAGCAAGCAGAAAGTGACAACAGAGCAATACATTGAAGAGCCAAAGCCCCGGCTGAGAAGAAAATAGTTTTTCTCATTTCCAGGTTGCGTAATCTTCCTAATGTACATGAAGACAAATTCACGTTCCCTTCAATTTTGTTTTACTTTACTGTGAGACTTGTATGAAGTCCTCTGAGCTTGCCCCCTTTGCTGGGAAGGACGTAAGCCTTGCACTTGGAAGACCAATGTCCAAGCTCTTGCCATTAGACTATTATAGACAGCCTGGAATCAATTTCACAAGCATGCGCTCACCAAAAGTGTCAAAGAAGCCTTCTCACACAGAATTTCACTCAAACAACAATACTAATGCAAAAAAAGTTTTACTAGTGAATTAGTTAGCAGTTGTCAGTGACAACCAGTTCTTAAAACAGTCTAAACACACTGGTCATCCTCCCTTCCCTTTCTTGAATTTTACTTCCTTAAGCCATTTTCTAACTATTATTAATGTCACCTCTCACTTACTCACCAGACAGGTGTACAGACCTTCTAACGGAGTGGGGAAGTCATCCCCAAGCTGCAAATTGAATAGTCACATGTCAGATATGTACACCTGTGAACTTGCAGAAACACAGCCCTCAATGGTTCACTTCAGGAGTGCTCCTGGAAATATGCCCAAAAGCCAGTACAGCATGAGCAGTACTGCCTACCCTGATCTGCTGTCAGAAACATCCCGTTTTGTTCGCTCTACCTGTAATTGACCACAGGGACAGTCACTGTGTTTTGTGGCCAAATGTGCTATCTGTCTTTCAAACCGTATACAGGTAGCCATAGGGCATATTCTGCTGCATTAGTGATTGGTATCTGATAGCAAACTCCTGTGCACTGTAGCACAGTATTGCCTGCATGCGCTATTGTGTACACTGCTCCATGATTTTGCCTCCCTACCCATGTAACTTCTACAGCCTTTGAACTTTGGTTTTATAAATCCCAGCTCTCGGATATATACTTGAGTGATTCAGCTGCAGCGGTGTCCAGAACTTCTCCCATTTAGTATGTCTTTCTTACTAAATACTTGCTTGTACATTCCCAAAATACAGTGTGCTGTCAGCCAAGAAGCCTAGAAAGCTAAATCAGATTTCAGACATTTGCACCAGAGGTTCTTTCCAACTCTCTAACATAGTCATACGGTCTAGCTTACAGCAAGATTAGAAAGCCAACATTTTTTCACACACTTCCACATAAAATCTTGATTTGTCATGTGCATGCACACATACACATATATAACCATAAAGGAAATGAAGGCTCGCGCGTGTGTGTGTGCGCGCGCGCGTGCGCGCATGCATGCACATAAAAGCAGATAAGCAGATCTTATCTCACACCACTGAAGTGTCTCTTTTCTTCCCAACTGCTCCTCTGCTGAATGCTTCCTGAGGACATGCAAAGTGTTCTCCGTTCTCACTGAAACTCACTGAAACTAAGTAAAAGCCGGGGCAGGGTGGGGGACTCTCAACAGGTTCAAAATATCTGATGCACAGACACACGTATAACTACACAGAAGAGAAAGCACCATTTAATTTATAATTGTATAACAGGATAGGTCTGTACCTGAAAATATTTATTAACCAGATGAATAGCCTGTTTTTCTGAAAGCTAATCTAATTATATAATTCATTCCGATAACATATATTACCCCTTCATATACACCTTGCCTCTCTGCCTGGCTATTTAAAAACATTCAAATACTAACTGTATCATTATCAGAACTAGTAGGAGTATTGTAAAACTTCTTTTACTTTCATTGGAAAAATTTACCATATTTAACCATATGTACCATATGTAACCATATGTAACCATATTTGTTTCTGTATTTGACTGGACGGCACAAATGCGTATTAATCACCCTCTTTCATGAGGGACCTTCCCAATGGCATTCTTAGATGGATGAATTTCAAAAGCTTTTACAGGTCTGCTCCAACTATTTCCATGAATATCCAGAATTTCCCAAAATTTAGATGCTTCAAACTGTAATAGGCTGGTAAATATCTTTGATGGGGGGTGAATGAATTTAGAAACACCAATCTTTGAGACATCCCAGTGATTCTGGAAATCTCCATCTAACACTGGATCTGTGAAAATGCAAAAGCATCAAAGATTTCACCTACTTAGGCTACAAAAATAACTCCTGTAATGTCACCAGCTTCCATAGTTCCTTCCTAATATGCAATGCTAAAAATTATCTCTGAATTCATGGAGTAAGGCAAAGGTACTTTGCATTATTGAGTCCCTCATTGCTTGCAAACTTAGTTCCATGGCAAATCGTCCTGTCCATAAAGTGGAAGAGCAATTCGTCCATACGTTGTTCCATTTGCAGCTAGTTTTCAATAAAAACTTATTTGGAGGAGTGGGCACAGCTGTGTCAGAGAAAAACTGAATGAATAGACTCGCTACTATTTCTCCTGCATGAACTCTGGAGCCCAATTGTTCAGGAAAATCTCCTCACCACCTTCATTAGGAGAACTCAGCACCTTGTGATAAAAAGCAAACAGCGACACTGGGCAGCCCTCTCCTACCCGTGAGAACTAACAAATGCAAGTAATCCTATTGTGGCCAATGGGCTTACTTGCACAAGTAAGTTGTTCCATGACAAAATAAAGCCTGAACAGTGATCCATCATGTCCAGGTGATGGGAAATAGAGAACAAAAGCAAAAGGTATATCATATGTAATTTATCTAGCATTACAGGTTATCTTTATTATTTCCATTTTGTTGCTGCACTGGTAGAACTGTCATATAACTGGAAAAACAAATTACTATATGAGAAATCTATTAGTGTATAAAAGGAGATGTTTCTTACAAGTACTTAGAGAAATATACAGTCCTCATGCTATACACTGAACACCCACTGACATAAATGAAAGCTTTACCCAAAGAGTAAATATAGAATACGTTCCTCAGTTTTCATGCAAAAATCTGCAGTGGAGGAAATATTTTACCTAACATAGAAAATACCAGCTGACTGGGAGCACCTGGGGAACAGACAACTCACGTCTGAAATACAAGAGCTGGTATGCAACATAATGCCTATTCTTTGCCAGTTCACAATATAAGCATTAACATAGGCACTATTTACACTAAGAAGCACTATTAATAGATAATAATAGATAATAATAAAAATTAATTTAAGTGACTTCAACGTTTCTTCCACATTTGTTCACCCCCTTATTTGAATTATAAAGAATACTGTCGGTACTGATTTTTTTTCACGACAAAAATCCTTGGGCAAGTGATTTAGAATGTGTTTTTTTGACTGAAACAGATAATCTGAAGGAGGTTTGGATTTTATGTTCATGTGGCAGTAGTTGTGTACTTTCCTGAAAAAAACAACTTCCTTCAGAACTTAAGTATCTCAAATGATACCTCAAACAAAGGAAAAAAGAAGCAGCCTACTTTGAAGAGAGTCCTATATCTAACAAGTTTATGCACTGAATACTTATTTAATTTTCCCTCTGTCAAAACCATGTGGAAAAATGAAAGAAGGAAGAAGTTATATTGTTAGACAGTAAGAACGAGTAACGGTAAGAAAACTGATTCTTTGTTCTTTATATCACTGCAGCAGGTTCAAAAATCTACATATAGAGGCAGCAACAAGAAAGGATGGTTTCCAGTGAAAGACTCATGAAAGAACCTCAGCTATTTGTCTTTAGCAATTTCTAGTCCATTTTTCTCCAAAAAGCCTTGGCATTGTCGCACCACACATGGCCATGCAAACAGACTACTTCTCTCCTTGAAATCTGCGATTTGCTGTGGCTGTGTGAGCAAAGATCGAGGCTTTTCACAATCCAGCCCAGTTAACCCACCCTTGGCTTCCCTAGAGCTGAGTTGTGTGCAAATGGGCCGCCACAGGCAAATGGGCCTGTGCTAGGCCACGCCGTAGCGCCCCAAATTGGACGCCCCAAATTGGCGGCCCCATCTCTGCAGGTAACGACCTCCCTTACTCAATTGGCAGAAGCCTTTAATAGATTGCAAGCCTGCTGCTCTTTACTAATTTTGCATTTTGCTGAAACGGTCTGTAAACTCGGAAACGTGGACAGTTTTACATTTCCTGACTACTGTTGGTTGACCTGAAGTATTTCATGCCAAACTTGATGGGCATGCTGTTGGCTTCTTTGGCAACTGCTGTTTTCTTTCCTTTCTCTATTGATGTCCTGCTGGCACCAATGAGACGCACATAGTTTAATAAAAGCACGGTGATCACACATCTGCTTTCGCTTGCATTAACAGCTCTGCCTAGTTGTCAAGATACTAAAAACCTGTTATTCCTAATTCATTATCTAAAAATTATACAAGAAACAAATCTTAGTTTCGTATGTGTATTGCTGCCAGTGGTTAAGCTTGTACTTGATTCTGAGGGAACATCTAAGATCACTCACTAGGCACTATCAATGACACTCCCAGTCTCATAAAAGGACCATGGTTGGCATATTCTCAGCCATGCATGGAAGCTTAGTTTCCATGTAATAAGGCTACTACGTTGTCAAACTTAGGACCGAGTTTATGGCTGCTTGGAGGTGATTACAGATAATTTTTGAGACTTTGGGCTATATTTTCATGATAATGTCATTTGGCCGCTGCAAAAGTTTAATTCAGTTTGAGACTGTGTTCTCATAGGGGGTTTAATTACCTATTGATCTCAGCTGAACTGCTACCCAACACCATAGTAGACACCTTTTGTGAAAAATCAATAGCAATATTAAGTCTCTTTTTGGTGTAAAGACTCTGATTGGACTGTGGGCTAAAGTGGTTTGTTTTCCGTTTTATTGTTCTTACTCAGATTTTTTCAGTTGGATGTTTCCTTGAGAACCTCACCTGAATCCAGAAGCTGTTATCCATACAAACTGTTCCTATTAAAGCCTCATTTAGAACAACAACACTTCTAAACAGGTTAAAATCTGCAGTTCTGGACCTGACAATTTCAGCCACTTCTGGTTTGATCTGCCTTGTGATTTCCGCACAACAAACCTGCAGGAGAGAGGCATTTACACAGTGCTGTACACCAGTGCAGTGAATTGTTCCATACATTTTTAGTGGTTTTGTACCATCTGAAGCCAATTCTGAGTGAGAAGCATTCTTTACCTAATCCAATTTATTTAGTCAGACTAAGCAAGAAAAATGAAGTAATCTAAATTTGTTTATTTGTTTGTTTGGCTTGCATGATTGAGGAGAAAGGGACAGAAATTATATACCTTTTGGGAGTAAATTCAATTCAATAGTATTGAACAACTTTTATGAATTTCAAGATATCTTTCAGGAAAGCATTCCTTATACATTTTCATTTATCATTTTGTGTTTCTTTAAAACCTCTATATTTAAGTTACAGTGGCCCAGAAATTGATTTAAACCAGACCCATAACTTCTGTGAGGCTCATTAAATGGTAAAATATATTCTTCACTTTTGTTTGTAAAACTGATATTACGTTTTTAGTACTGGTGCTGAATTGTTCTCAGTGCCCAACAATATTTTACTGGATTTCCTCTGTATATGAGCTATGAAAAACCACAAGTGAGCTCAGCTATAAGATCTTTGTTAGAGAAACTTTACGCCCACAGAGCAGTTTTGCAAAAATTCTGATATTCTCAAAGTTTAATGTTCAAACATGTCATTATAGCACTTCTGACTCCGCTTTTTCTCACATCACTGATACTCTTGCTAGTTCCTGGCACATGTGCTCAATAGTTTTCATACTCTTAACTTCTTAATCTTTGAGCAGGACAAGAAAGCAAAACCAGATTAATTTCATGTAGGCTAAGATCTCAATCCAGTTGATGGTACTTGAAAAAGCAATAGGAAAAATACAAACACCTAGATTTCATCAGAAAAATAATCCTATTTAAATAAAAAGCTTCGGAAGGATCAGCAGAAAACAATGCTGAATAAAGAAGTAAACGACCCTGTGGCAGATTTAACATTTGTATGACAATGACAAATAGACACCAGTTAGTCTAGGCTATATTCCTAAAATTCATTTCACACTTGCTTTTAGCTTTTAGGATTACTATTCACTGAATGTGCCCAGAAAAAAAGCAGCTTGTTATTACACGTAACAGTTGCATGGTATGGATGAATGGTGCTACAGCACTTATAATTACACATGCACAAACATGATGGAAATTAGTATTACTGTAGATATCAAAAGCAAACAGACCTAATTAAAGAAATAACTGCAACAAACCCAGATGCAACCCAAAACAAAAAAGGACAAGTCCAAATCTAATGAATCCTTTGAATATTAATTACAGAATTCCTAACAATACACTGGGAGAGCTCTCTTGGAGAATTCAGTTTACTGTTTAACAGTTTCTGACTAATTTTATTAACCTGTACATCTGAGAGGATCAACCCCCTCTGGGTTTAATTAGAAGAAAATTCAATTTAAATCTAAATGTCAACAGTGGTTACTAATTATGGCAGGGCCCTGGACGAGACATCCAGTCTGTAATCAGGCTGTTCTCTGCTAACAATTAACAGCTTCTTTCTGAGTTATGAGTGCATTAGGATTTTCCTTTTTCTAAATAAATATGATTCAGCATGGGACACGACTAATATTAAGAGCACCTACTGCTAGGTGCAGACATGCAGAAGAGGTTGCCAAATTAAATTACAGAGATTTCTCAAACATATAGCTGAATAATAAGCAGCTACAAAACTAGGTCAGGGTCGCAAGCAGTCGACCACAGCCCCTCCCCCCGACATGCAAAATAAATATACCCAGTATCTCTGAATGGAAATCAGTCTTTTGTTATGCCCTTTGTCAGGAATATGTTACTGCAAAATGATATTTATTTCCACAGTATTCGCAGCTGTGAGCAGGGCTGAATTAATCTTTCGAGAACTGATTTCATCTTCTATTTCAAACTTCATGTTTATGATTATAATATGTAAATGTATTACTTCAAAGAAAAAAATGACAATGAGAGGCACAGATGTAACAAGGCAGTTCTTTACCTACTGCTTTCACTTGCCCTGTACTAATGAAGCAAACAGCCAACTAACTCTTAAATAAAAACAGACATTATAAAAAGGCATTATAGAAAATGTGTAGAAATATGAAAACTGGGGGGGCGTCTCAAATGAAATCATTCGAAAATCTAACCTGAGCCGCAAATACGTGACTTTAGAGAAGAGAATTACCAGAACACAGAAACATGACCAAAACCAGGGTGAGGGTAAAGGGTTTAGTCATTTAACTTCAAATCAGCCCCCGCACTCTCAATGCTACTACTAAGGACAATACCGAAAATGCTGATTACAGCCAAGCATTGCTATTTCTCAGTTTGATGATAGCTTTTTTCAAAAATTACAATAGTCTTTTCTGAACCATTTCATTCTGATGACCTACTAATTAATTACTTCCATACCCATAAGGTAACCATGCCGGGTTTTGTGGAAGTGGTTGACAAATTTGCGTCATTTCATCTTGGGACTTACCAACCATTGTGCTCAAACACTCCAGGCAAATACGTTTTGAGATCTGTTAGTGGTAATTTCTAAAAATGACTGTTTATGAGAGGGAAAGCAGAAATCAGAGGATATCTGTATGGAAATACAGAGGCAGTTCTATGCGTAGTTTTAGTTGATGTAGTATAACCATAACAATCAAACATGCTGGTCTTGGGCTGCTCTTTGCTAAATAGGAAAGCTGTTTCCTTTCTGTGCTAAAACCTAAAACAAAGAACAATATCCCAACAACCCTCTTTTGTAGAGAATGTGTTAAAAGTTATGTATTGGACATTATTTTAATCATACTTTCGTTGCAACATTTTTTTGACCAAAGGCCACCAAGTGGCAAATGAATACGCTACCATCTTTGTTGATAAATTCTTGTGTAAGATACTATAATTACAGCTTCAGATACATTCTTAGTAGTGAAGACATACAAATCACTTAGGATGATGTGAATGCAGTACTTTAACTTAGTTTAGACTTACATTTATATTTTTCAAATTAAACCCTAAACCTAAAATCCCTTATGCATGTGCTTGACTTCAAATCTGTAAACAGTTTTATGCCCTCCCCAGGGCTGCTCATAGAATAAAAATTAAGTATATATGTATGAAACACTTCTAAGTGTGTAAGCAGGTGCTTATTGTTAAGCAAGTGCTTAAAACACCTCTATTCAAGAAAGCACTTATCCTTCATGGATATTAAATACTGCATATTATGTATATTATGTAAGGCTTTCCTGAATAATGATAAATCAAGCACATCTCAAAATTAAGCGTCTGCTTTCCTTTATTTCTGAACTGATGTGGCGTTTTTTCTCAATAATGACAGGATTTGCACATTTTAAAGTATAATGCAAAATATGGCTCTTAAAACCTTATGATGGAGTGGTTGCAGATGATGTTCTACAAATGTAACACTTGAACCTGACAAGAAAATTATGCAACCATGACTACATTTGGATGCACCAACTCAGATTAACCACATGCTCTCCACAAACACCAATGCCTGTTGATACTGGCACTGATCTATACAAATGAACTTCAGGAGTCAGATTAAAAGTGGGTGTCTTAAGCCTATTTTTGTCACAACGAACATTAGATGCCTGGCCTCCCTTGCACCACTGGCTCCACCCCAGCTCTTCTACAAATGTACGTCTTTCTCCACCAAGAAAAATGGGAATCAGGACACCTCAGCTCCTAATCTTGCTGTCTGAATAAGTTTCTGAAATTAGGCAGGATTGATAGCAAGAAATAATTTCCAACTGACCTCTGAAATTGTTACTCAGCTCCTGGGGATGGAGGAAGGGGAAAGAAAGGACAAGGGACTTTCCTCCCTCCCTGCTTAAGCTGTGTACAGAAAAAAACAAAACCAAAAAAACCCCAAGATTAATTAGGCCAAAGATGGACTGCCTAGAAAAAGGGTGACTCTGCACCTAGAAGCAGAGGACTTGGGGCCCAGGTCCCACTCTCCCACCTCTTTATTTACTTTGTCCAGTGCCTCCTGCATTCTAGAATAACTGAGGAACTCCAAGCATCAGCAAAAGTCTATGATTTATGTGATTTCCTTTCCTCCTCCACATTTGTCAGCAAATGGATGTTCGTTTTAGGGGAAAAAAATCGATTTTGTAACTGAAGTCAGCCCCCCCTCCTCCCATCCCAGGGTGATTATCACACTTCTTGGGTGGTTAAATTCATGCATCCTTTAGTTTCATGCCTTGTAATACTTCCTGAGGCATGTAGTAATCACCCAGAAATACTCTGCTGGCTGTGCTTTCTTATTTGGTTACAAACTTTGTGTGAAATTTTGGCCTCTGTGAAGTCAGCAGAAGTTTTGCTCTCAACTAAAAACAGGGCAGGGCTTCACACTTCATGTTTCTAAAATAATCCCTGTTTTCAGTTCCTTTAGTATTTCTATTTTATACTACTATTGCTAAAATTGCAAACTGTGATAACCAATGATGTGAAGTATTTTGTAAGATCAAAATTTCAACATCAAATCACAAGCTAAGGAACAAAAATAAACATTTCTTTTTTCTGCCATGCATACTACAAAGTGTAATTGAGAAAAATTATCAAATCACAATTAACATGATACTTTTTAGCCTTCATTAGGCAAAGGCAAGTGTCTCTAT
Source organism: Gavia stellata (assembly GCF_030936135.1). Taxonomy (NCBI): domain Eukaryota; kingdom Metazoa; phylum Chordata; class Aves; order Gaviiformes; family Gaviidae; genus Gavia; species Gavia stellata. The sequence continues at coordinate 41,805,011 of NC_082596.1, read as the reverse complement.
GTATTTTCCCACCCCTGAAAGAGTCTATTTCTTCTCCATGTTAAACTGAAGTTTTAGTTGAGATCTTTTGATAGTACCAAAAAGGAAGTGCTTTTAACCACAGCTCAATAATAAGGTGAATGGAAAAACAGTTGGTTTCCTTCTGCTTCAACTGTTTACCTTGATCTGTTTTAAGCAAAGAGAAGAGAAAGAGAGAGAACCTGTATATATATTCTTCATTACATAACAACCACAAGTTAAACCAAAAAAAACCCTGTAAAGTACTGTTTTGTTCTCATGATTGAACTTCTACAGTTCTGATTTTTCTAAGTAATTCTGCTTGTACCTAAAAACAAGAGACTGAAAAGCTTTAACTTTGCATCTAAGAGCAATGCTAAAGGACTACTTAATACATAGCCATAAAGTGTAGCCCTAAAGTAAATTCATTGTAAATAAACAAACTTAAGGCAATTATAAATTATTCTGTGAGCAATAAAGAGAAACTAAAAACTACAGTTACATGTTGGTGAAAGAAAATTTGACACGATTTGGTAGGACTGAAACCTGGCATGACAAGTCATATGACTGAAATTTATCAGTAAAACTTAAATAGGAAAGGCAGCCAGGAGGAGCAAGAATGTGGGACTCCATATTAAAGGTATCATTTACATACTTAAGACTTAAAGGCTAATTCAGGATAGTTGCATCTGACGGACAACAATATCAGGTCTTTTATAGCTGCCAATGCAGATGAGAAAATAGAAGGAGCAGGCCTCTAAAAAGTACTTAGAAGTATGTGTAAATAGGTAGAAAATCACACAGGCTTCTGAAAGCATAAACTGGTAGACTTCTGATGCTACTGATAAATTGTTTTTGAAATGTCTAAAAATTACAGATCAATTCCCAACATCAAAAGTAAACCAAGCAACTTAAAATCATTCTGTACTAGGTCTCAGTGTGATAGATGAAAGTAACATGATCATTGCCTAAAACTGGTGACTGCCTATGTTAGAGCGTTCACAAATGAATTTCAATTACAATGTGCAAGAAGTACAAGAAAGATACTGAGGTGCTGGAGCGTATCCAGAGAAGGGCGATGAAGCTGGTGAGAGATCTGGAGCACAAGTCTTCTGAGGAGTGGCTGAGGGAACTGGGGTTGTTCAGTCTGGAGAATAGGAGGCTGAGGGGAGACCTTATCGCTCTCTGCAATTACCTGAAAGAGGGTTGCAGAGAGGTGGGTGTTAGGAAAAATTTCTTTACTGAGAGAGTGGTGAGACACTGGAATAAACTGCCCAGGGAGGTGGTGGAGTCACCCTCCCTGATCGTGTTCAAGGAACGTGTGGACGAGGCATTGTGGGACATGGTTTAATGGGCATCGTGGGGGGTTTTTTTGGTTGATGGTTGGACTTGATGATCTTACAGGTCTTTTCCAACCTTAGTGATTCTGTGATTCTGTGATTCTGTGAAGTATGACGTATATTTTTTTCTCTGTAAAAAGTCAGTGTTCCCAAATAATTTTAAAGACACTTACAAACAAAACTGAGCAAAGTAGGTATTTTAATGCAAAAGAATACTGAAAACCAGACTATAGAACCCACACAATCCTGCAGTCATGAAAGTAAGATTTTTTTGTGAAATACTTTCTGAGCTGAGAGGAAAAGTAGTTGGAGCAATTTTTTCTTTCATATATGGCAAAAGTGAAAATGTGGAAGCTTACAGAAGGAAATGCAAATCAGCAGTTTAGAAACGCAGACCATTGATTACAGAAACCAGCAGTCTGGAGAAAAAAATCATTTCTGGTATGGTTAAACAGAGTCACGAACCAATGAAGTCTTGGCAATGGCACAGCTCTGGTCCCAAAAGTTGATAATGAGATTATCAGTTGTGATACAGAAGATAAGTGAATCTAATACATATTTCAGAAAGTGATATGTTCATCATTTGCTGTGACAACCAAACACTTGTGATTTCTTTTGTAACTATGTAGGTTACTAAATAGCTAAAGTAAAGTAAAACACGTTAAATTCACTGGATCAGAGAGCTTATACCCAACGGTTGAGAAAGGATTGGCTCAGGAGACCTTGGAACCCTCCCCTGTCTTATTTTTTAACTAAATTTTGAAACACTGGAGAAGTTCCAGTGGTCTGGGAACAAAAAACATAACATATCAATATTTCAGAAGCATAATAGCCTGTTAAATGATGCAACAATAAATACTAAAACGGCACGTGAACTAATGGGTCTTCCCCAAAAATCTTTTTTTTTTCATGATATCACAAGCCTGACTAGCCAAGACTGAATTGACATAATATAGTTGTATTTCTCTCATCCTTTAGATTTCAGTCCACATTTTTTAAAATAGTGTACAAACTCAATATAACCCATAATACACAGCAAAATCCTACTAACTGACAGATCACTAAAAAAAAATTGCAAATGGGGAAATACCATTCAGAGAAATGCTTCGAGGCATGACATTCTCAACTCGATGCTATGCAGTATCTCTATCACTCACCCAGTAAAATTTGGAGGAAATGTAAAGAGCTGATGAAGTCATAAATAGCAAATGGGGAAGATAAGCTATAGAAAAGCATCTGGGAAGTGTACTCATTTGAACTGCATTTGAACACAGTTTTGTACATGTTGCTTTTACAAATGAACGATGGCAGGCTGGAAAACAATCATGACATAAAGTCACCTGCACATGAACTTCCAGAGTAATGTAGGTAAGAACCATGTAGGCAAGTGCAAGAGAATGCTCTACTAGAAGCCAGGGAGTAAGGAATGCTAGCGGCTCTGTAACAAGTCACCAGTAAGACCAGTACTGGAATATCATGTCCAATTCTGACATGTCTACACTTCATGTAATATCCTGAAGCATTAAGAAAAAATCAGGGGGCAAAGGAATGATTCAGAGTGTCAGACTACGTAAATCCCATTTCCAATAATTTACTGAAAATAAGGTTACGAGATGCTTTCAACACAAACTGCAAATATCAACTCAACGAAAAGAAATCTGTGCTATTGTGAAGTTCTTTATCAATAAATAAACACAGAAAGAGCAAAACTGTGAAATTTGGAACAGGTAATTCATGCCAAACAGCAAGCACACATATTTGATTGAGAATAATATCCCATGGAAGCAACTTACATAGGAACACAAACTATTTTCCATAAATGGAATCTTTAAATTAAGACTATATGAACAAAACAGAAGTTCTGATGCAGAAGCTTCTCAGTTTGATTGATTTCTTGGCCTGTGTGTGCACGAGTTCAGTCTATGTATGAGAACAGCACCTTATAATTCTAAAAATCTATGTCTAAGCCACAGATTTTTATTAAAGTTACCAACAAAAGCTGATCTATTACCCAGGATGATATGTAGCAGCTCATCTGTACTGCTGAGTGCAACAAATTCAAGACGAGAGGAGTTTTGTCAGGTAGATAAAACCTTAGCCAGGGTTAGAAAGCCAAGTGTTAAAAGTTGCAGTTTGCATCTTTGGAGACTGCTCATAAAAGCTCTGCTATTATATAGCAGTGGGTCATCCTAAAAAGCTCTAACATCTGCCTTTCCCCTGCGAGCGTGTGTAGGGGGGAAATCAGTGAGTATAGTAAGTGCCTGATTTAAACACTTATGTTATCACAGAGGAGATAAATGTATGACCGCTCATAATACCCCAGTCCTTCAACTGTTTGCTCAGAAGTAATGGCAATAGAGGTCTCAAATGATCTCCAGCCTCTTTCACTGATGCAGAGCTAAGTACACGTAGACAGTTCCTGATTACCACCAAATCTATTCTTAAAGAAAAACCCCTCCAATGAGGGACTTACCACAATATTTCTATGTATCCTATTCCAGCATTTCGTCTCCATCCCTTTTACAATCTGAGAGTGGTTATTATCCCTCATCTTCGAGTTAATATTCCAAGTTAATATTCTAGATCTTTCATTCTTGTTGCTTTTTTTTCTGGATTATATCCAGTTTGTCTTCATCCTTCCCAGAAGTACTCCAGCTCTGTATGGGTGAGTGCTAGCTAGAGCTGCATAGTTTTTGATGGGAAACATCTTAAAAGTTACAGGAACATTTGGAGTCTTGAATCCTCAAAAGAAACTTAATATTTCATGAAGTCTGCTAGCACTGTACACCTAATAATTTGAAGATCGAGGGTATATGAAGTTTGGTCTCAAGTAGTAGTAAAAAAATTCCTTTTGAGGTCAAGCCCCAGAACTCCATCTGGTCTCAGAAAAGACCAGAGTGCAAAGATGCAATTTATCTGTAGAGCAGCTGGCTAAATTGCTTCAGCTGTTGAGTAGAGCTAATAGCAGCTTACACAATAAAGCATACAATGCATGCTAAACTCACCAAAAATCTCCAAAAGGTTTGACAAGGCTAGTTTACAAGGTCCTCTGTTTATTCAAACTTTATGTAAAAATACACACAGGACAATTATAAGGCCAATATTGGGAACAGCCTTCTACATAGGTACATAAGATAAAACAGTCTTTTAGGAAGGCAATTGCCATGCTGTCACTGTGAGCTGGCAAAAAAGTCAGAGAAAATGTCCAGTTAGCAAGCTTGAGAAACAAAGGGTTTAGCCCTGCACAATTGACAGATCTAATGTTATTTGTTTTGCTTTGTGCAGGCAGTAAATAAATAATAAATCAGAGTCTTGCAAGGACTGAGTAACTGTTAATTGCCTCCTAAGACAAGCACTGCACAACTACAGAAAAAACATGAAAATCAATGCCTCTGCACAATCCAGAGCTGGATTCGATACCTGGGATCCCTCTTCAGCATACAAGTGACATCAGGAAAAGGCAGTCTCTTCCAAGAGCAATTTCACAGTAGTTAGGCCTGAGAAAGACAATTATTTACTCAGTACTTCTGGATGTAAGAATAAGTATAATTTTAGGCACATGGGAACTTATGTTGAAAAGAGCTTTGAAAATGGCAGCGCTGTTGAGCTGGGTCCCAGCTTTGGGCACAGGTCTGAAGTGTTAGGGGGCAGGACATAATGCATCCATCCTACATAGTCCTCCATCCTACCCTGGGCTGAAACAGTGTGATGAAAGTGGTTAAAAAATGTTGGTTTACACCATAGATGTCAAAGAACTTGATATTAGGGAAAACCCTGTGCACATATGTGAGGAACATATTATTGCACTGGTCCAGTTTATCCAGTTTATGTTGCTTCTTTAGCATATTCTTATTTGTGAGACCACAAACACACTTCCTACTAGAGCTAAAACCATTCTAGACCTTAAGCACTGCAATATTTCATACTGTTCCAATTTCCTTCAAATTCTGAAATACGAAACATACAGCTTTAATATTTATGTTTTCAAAAGGATGATGATGACTTTGGAGTTTTCAGTTAAGGAGCTACCTTGAGACTGTTACAACAGCAAGGGAAAACAGTAAGTTGCACAATCTTGACCTTTTAAAATGTTCTCTAATATATCATGTAAAAAAAAGTACAGCATTAAATAAGAAATTTGTTAGCCTTCAGCACAGAGGCAGGTTTATTAGCAAACAACTAAGTGGAACAAAAAATCTATAACCCTGATCTTATTGAAATAATTACAGAATCTTTAATGTCCCAGTAGGCATATACGGAGAATAAGATGGAGCACACAGAAAGAGCACAGTAATGAAACGAGACAGAAATAGGCCATTCATCCTACCTTTTACTTAGTGCATGCAAACCACTGTCAAAAGTATAAGACAACACAAACATGATTACTGACCAAAAAACAGTCAAAATTTCTTTTGTACTACTAAATCTTAGGAATGTGTGGGACAAGATTAAAATCAAAACTCACATTCCTGACAAGCAAATATTTTTTTCACTTATCTGCATGTATAATTGGCACTTTTAAGTAAATCTGTGTAACATTGCAAAGTCGATGTAAATCTACTTGAAGAGTACTCACTTAAAATTGGAAGAATCTCACCATTTAACTATTCTGTGTGTTGCCCATATTATATCCTGTACAGATTTAAAATACACATGAATATAATTTGCAAAATTTAATCAGATGAAGAGAAAACACATAGATATATTCAGATATCACAACAAAAGCAACAGATCAGATGATTTGCCTAGCTACAGTAGGCAGAACAATATGCCCAAGTTGGCAATCCTGCAGCAACGTTCTCTTTTGCATTTTCTTTAAAATTTATTTGGCCTTGACTGCAAAACTTAATGGCATGGAGGGATTTTGTCACAAGCCAAAGCAAGGAGCACCATGCCACCGCGCTTCCTCAGAGCAGACTGAAAAGCAGAATGTGGCTAGTCCACCCCTTCCCTCTGCCCCTGGGATGGGCTGAGAGAGTTGGGGTTGTTCAGCCTGGAGAAGATAAGGCCCCAGGGAGACCTTTCAGCAACTTTTCACTATATAAAGGGGGCTTATAAGAGAGATGGAGAAAGTCTTTTTACCAGGGCCTGTGGTGGCAGGACAAGGCGCAACAGTTTTAAACTGAAAGAGGGTAGATTTAGACTGGGTATAAGGAAGAAATTTTTTATGATGAGGGTGGTGAGAACTGGAAGAGGTTGCCCAGAGAAGTTGTGGATGCCCCATCCCTGGTACTGTTCAAGGTCAGGTTGGATGGGGCTTTGAGCAACCTGGTCTAGTGAAAGTTGTCCCTGCCCATGGCAGGGGGGTTGGAGTAGATGATCTTTAAAGGACCCTTCCAAACCAAACCATTCTGTAATTCTGTGTTTCTGTGATTCCTGTAGCCCCAGTAACTGTTCTGAGTATAGACAGCAAACACTTCTCTGGAAGACAGAGTCAAGATCTCAGCCTCTTCTTGCCCCTCCCTTTAACCTGGACATGGAGGGGGTGTAGAAGCTTTGTACAAGCTGCTTGCTACATGATGCAAAATATGCGCTGAGCTTTTGGTCTAAAGAACAGGAAGCCACCTTCCTCATCCTTCCTTTCTTCCAGGAAAAACAAGATACTATGCAACCCTAAAATAAACCATTTATATCCCCTTTCCTGTCTCCCCCTGTATGTGCTAAAATTAGCTTCGTGATTTTCCTTTAATCAAAAAACCTCAACAATGCTTTGGCATTAACCTATGATGAGCCTTCTTCACCCACACAAGGAAATCCGTAAAATGTTTTACTAAAGTGAACAGGATAGAGGTAAGTTATGTTTCTAACCTCACTGCCCACTGTGGGTAGCTACTGAAAGCTATTGAAAGCAACTCCCAGTCTACAGAACTCAGATTCCCAAATGGCATTATAATAGAAATATCTTCCCAACAGATAGGGAGAGTAATCACTGTTGTGAGGAAAGGCTACATTATACAGAATGCTTCACAGCATAATGCAGTTCTAGAAACTCTTCAGAAACACTACAATCTTTGATTTACATCTTCCACATTTCATGCATAGTGCTATCCATTTCCTTCTTTTCCCCCCAGTTGGGAGGAAATACTAACAAACTCACATATAAAAGCTGACCAAGAAATACTTTCAGGACAGCTGCCATTACCTTTACTTTTCCCAGGGGGAAAGGAAGTAAGTCACATTCTTGTCATAGTGGGAATAAAGAAATTTTCAGTGTGACATAAGTTTGCAAAGGAAAGGGCTTTGTTATGCTCTCCTAATTCTACCAGGCTGAGATAACAAACATCCCAGAGATATTTTTTAATTATTTCTCTGCACAGTAAGTAGAGCTGAAAGTCCTTAAGGAGGTGTCTATCTATGCCAAATGCCAGTTTCAAATTCCAGCCCTGCTTGCTTTAATATTTTTAACCATTTAGACTTCTGTGTTTTTTTAAATAAGGAAAGTACTTTACTTTTCAAAATAATTTCAACTCCCTCTATGTATTGCAAGTTTCAGTAATAACACTTACTGTTGTCTAGAGATTAAGAACTATTACTTTATACTAAGAAAGAGGGGTTTTAAAGACCATTATGAGCAGGACTAGTGTTCTGGAGGCTCATAGCCTCCTGTTCCAGGAACTACTGTACTTCCTGTGCGCTACCAGAGCCATAACCACTTCTCTCATCCTTATGTGCCTGCTGGCCAGGTTGTCATTTGTACTGTGGCTCCTTTACCCTGCTCTGGTTGCGCAGCCAGAGGTATACATGCAACTTTGCTTCTGCAGGGCATAAATTGCCGCTCCCAGTAGGGAAGAAATGAGGTAACAAGTCACCCTACACCTTGGCAGGGGAAAGGGAGGCAAAGAGGTGTTTTTTCTATTTATTGTGAAATGCCAAAGAAAAATTAGCGTAAGTTACTTATTTGGAGATGATACAAAAATGCTGAATGGGACATTAACATTATATTTAACCTAGCCATATGACATCTTAAAATTAACTCTTCTTTATTTATGGTGATATTGCAAATCTTAATGTTGTCTGCAGATGTCTTTAAATATATGTTAGTGATCGGAACAAGTTTTCACTATAAAATTCTATAGTACATTCAGAGCCCTTTATCAGAAATTAAATGCTAATATTACATGCTGTAATTAGAATACAGTATGTATTTGCTCTAAAGGTGGTGACTTCATGCATTCTGAAGCTTCTTACTACTTACCAACATTATTTTCAAGGTATATTTTTCCCCTCTTTTGACTGTGAGGGCACAAACCAGAACAAACACATAGTGAAATGCTTGAAATTCATTATTCAGCTTCTCAACTGCTCACAATACTCCTATTAAAAATGCATAACAGTGTTTGTACAAAGGGTCAACATTGTGCACTTTTATTTAACAAAGAAAATGCTTTGCTGAATGTTTTAGACATTTCTCTGTGCTGCATAAGGGTAGCAGAATTTCTGCTCTGCTCCTTCATCAAAAATTAGGGATTTGTTTCTATTTGGAAGACAGTTCAGTCTCCAGATATGCACTAACAACAAGGCAAATATTTACATGTTATTATAGGCTTAGTTTACTCTAGTCAGGGAGGTTCTGTTCAAACCTGATGGGGGACGACCATCTGCCAGGGAACGGGATTTTAAAGTGGTGGCAAACGCTCCACAGAAGCACGGAATGAACCCACACCTGGTGCCCGTACAACACTCCCTCTCCAGACACAACTACTCACTCTGTAGGCTGCACCATCCATCTCTGGAAGCACCAGCAAGGACGGTCTGCTTGGACCTTGGCCATTTCCACCCTTTCCTACCTTGCATCAGATGCCCTGCACTTTGCAGGATGTAAGCCTAAAACAGTGTGCTCTGAAGTCATTGTCACACACAGTTTACTAAGTTTCAGTTAGGTCATCTCCGGCACATCCAAACCATAGGCCTCTTAAGATAGGAGAGTCTCAGAAGCATCACTAGCCAAAATAAATTGCTATAAATGCTGACTTTGTCCCAACAGAGACTGGGACATATAATGGACAATTTTTGATCGCGTCAAAACTTGAGGTATTCTAACATACCTTCATTAGCAATATCTTTGCAGAAGAACTGTACAATGTCCCTTCACACATAACTCTTCTTGCAGTACAACCCCTCAGAAAACTATCAATCACAGCTCATAAGCCATCACCCAAGACTAACAGAGCAGGCAAAAGTTAGTGCAGAGACCATTATCCCCTTAAGGTTTTCCTGATTTGTCTATGATCTGTCTAGTTTCATTTTGTCATTTAACATTGTGTTTGAAACGGCAAATACAATGAAGACACAAGCCACTCATCATGGAAAGCGTAGGTGAAGCCTGAACCTCCACCTCCACCTGTAACTCTGCTGATTTTAGCAGAGCTACTCCAGAATTAGTCTGGAGGGCTCCCACATGCCGTACAGCCCAGCTGCAGCTCACTAAGGTGACACATTCCAGTTCAGTTTCTCTTCCCTCAGACAGCAAGCAGTGACATGCCTGGATCCACCTCTCCTACTAGCTGGGCACCCATGGGTCTTCTCCATGGCAGCCTGGTGCTGCCTGTGACTACCCTTTCTCTCCCTCGCCTGCTGAACCAGGATGGGGAAAACCGTGGTGGTTGCGTGACGGAGTCAAGGGCTGAATCTTAATCCCAGAGACCTCATGTACCCCACAGTGTTTTTAGGGCAAGCTAGGTCAGGTCAGGAATCAGCAACTGACACCCGGATGTTCCCTCCAGCCTAAACAGTGGTCTTGATTACCAAACTCTTCAGACCAGAGTCTTGGCCAGAGTGTGCACTGACTTCTTCCTGCATGCCCACAGCATGTGAGACAAAAGGGTGAGCTCCCCAAACTTGCTGTGAGATGGCATTGGGATCAGCCCCAGCACACATGCAGTTCTGGGAGTTTGGAAGTGTTAACAGATTCCCCCAGTTGAGACACCATCTTTGAGGATCAGGTTCCTAGCCATCAAACATGGAAGGGGAAAACAGCCCATTATTTTGTACTACTTTGGCTCCCAGTATGTGCTAAATCAGTCATAAGATCATCCGCAGCCTGTTCTGAGATTTGACAGCTACTACACATTTTCAAGTTGATTGCTACCAATTTGGAGCCTCTCACAAACAAACATGGACATCCTGCAGATAGAGAGATTCACACATTTGGTGGAAGTACCTTCAAAGCTGAAGTTTGAAAAGAAAGTGCTAGTATTAAAATGCTATAAAAAGATACTATGGAATAAAAAAATCAGTAGAAATATTGTTGGACAAATTATAGCTCAATTTCTGAAAGAAAAAAGTTGCTGAAGGTATGTAAGCCTATATGTAAATAAATGTGTGTATATATATGTGCATATATACAATATGAATGACAGATTGGAGCATCTGATCTACTTACCAAAAGCTTTTGAGCAGATTGTTAATTTATTTTAAACTGCATAGTAACACTTCTAAAATACACTAATCACAACAGTGTAAATACTCTTTCAGACTGGTGTAACATACATATTTAGCTGATTTCATTATTTTTGGGGACTAAAAATGCAGATACCAACTTTTGTTATAATCTGATGTGTTATCATCCATAAAAAATTAGAATGGCATCAGGAGATTCAAGCACATTTCGCAAAATTTTTTTCCCATGTGTATTCTTGAAACACAAGATATTTACATGGCATTGTCCAAACGACATGTTATCTGTAAATCAACTCTAGATAATATTTTAATGATGTAATTGTCAACTGTGCTTTCCTTGCAATTCTATATGGCAGGAAAAAGATAGTGAGAAACGAGATTTTGAGGATAAATTACTTGATCGTGGTTAAGGACTGTGCTACACAGCTACACAGCAACATCCCATGGGTTTATTTCATTGGCAGGAAATATATGTCAAGGATCATGCAGTTCATATAAGTCCAGTGGAAAACCTTTGCTTTGAGTTTTAGCTTTATTTAAACTTGAAACACCACTCTAAATTTTGGGGTAATTAAAAAAGCATTGCTTAATTCTACACAAGCTCAGTCCACGTGCTCCTGGTAAAAGCTCCACTTCTTTCTAAAGAAGCCTTTTAAGACATGTGATGATTTATTAATTTCCAGATACTGAAACACACATGTAGACCCTCACCCTCATCTTTGATATCATATGCTCTTTCCTCTAAGACTTTCCATGCTAGGTCTCCACTCTGCTGCTTAAAAAAATCTGAGCAAAACTGCTCTGAGAGCTGGAACCTTGGGACTAAAATGGTACTTGCACAGGTTTCAGAATAGAGATCCAAATGTGAAAAATGCCTACTCAGTTCATGCCTAACAATGACAGACTTTCCGTGTCTCTTTATTTTCTGTTAATACCTTATTGCCTAGATGTCCAGTGCTTCATCTCTGAACACACCCAGAGTTTCTTAAGTTTCAGAAAGGAGAATAGCTTATCTGATAATTCCTGTGTAGCTCTAAGAAGAATTCAACAATCAACAGTCCCTCTGCTTAACACATTTCACTTTTTTCCTGGATTAAGCCAAGCACAATTTTTGTAATAGGGAAAAACGCTACTAAGCTGCCATTCCTTATTTCTCTGTTAGCATACTGTCGTTAATGGCCATCTGTATTTGACAGGAGATATGAGCTTACTATAGTAGTCAGTTACATAAAACCAATGATTAAAAATATCCTGTCTCGTCATTTGAACTCTAAAAGGAGTTTGGTTTTGTGACCACGTTCTGAAAGAACAGCAATAACCTAAATAGGAAAAGGCTTTCCTAGATGTTACAGGTTCTGCCTAATTTATGCACCTGTCACATGGAAGGTAGACTAGGGAAAGAAACTTGCAAGACCGTTCATCCTTTCAGGTTCAGCTGGGTCTTGCCTAAGTTTCAAACAGCTCATTCACATCCAAGGTCCAAATGCGACCTGGCTACCACCATGCCTAGTGCTTCCTCCTTGCCAGAGACAGCCCTGAGAGTCACATGAAAATATTCAGAAGAGAGAGGCCCTGGAAAACCAAAACTGAAATATGATGACCATCTTAACACACTTCCTTAATCTGATAATTATTAGGCACAGGATTACAAGTAAAAACATTTGTTGGCAAGACAGGCTTTAATGAAAAACTGCTATTCAATGAATGTATTTCAGTATACCAAAAATCTTCACCTGAAGTAAAAGATCATTTGAAAGAACTGTAAAACCAAAGTAGATAATTTGCTTCTATGTAACCATTGATTTGAGAAAAATATCAATAAACACTGTAAAATAAGTATTTGATTTTGAGATAATAACAATGACTATTAATTTTGCATTTAAAGAACCAATACTAATGTTCCAATTCTTTGGAGAAATATTTTGATAATCAAATTAACTAACGGTACAAATATAAAACATCACTCAATTTTCACAGCCAGGCAAATAGTCTGTATCAATGATTTGGAACAGTGATTCATATTCATATGATTTCTTTAATTAGTAGAGATATTGAACATTGCCATATTTATTTCATTAGATTATTTTACATTGTTTACAAAGATTGACTTTTTAATAAGGAAATTAGATCTATATAACAAAAAAGTCTGCTTTTAATAAAAATAAATAATCTAATTATTCATTTTTAAATGCACCTATTCTAGGCTTTAATGTTCTCAAATTTATGCTCAGGAAATATAAATGAGTATTGAAAAAGATGGGTATACAGGTCCCAAAGTGAAACCTCAAAACCTGACTTAGCCTATTCAGTCCCATAAATGACGGAAGTCAGTAACCCAAGAATGAAATTCAGAAAAAACAACATTTTGAGATATTAAATCAAAATTAATCTCTCTTGAAGTCCTGTCTATAGCTCAAAAGTCCCACCCATGGACAGGCATCCAACTTTTCCTTCTGAGAACATTTAAGGTAATGGTGTGGCTATACCAGCTTTTTGTATCACACCCTACAGTAAAGCTTTCCAAAGCAGAAGCCATGAGGTACAAAAGGAAATGGGACATGACACACAAAATGATCATCATAAATGCAAATGTTAAGGTTCCCTTTCCTAACGGTTACAGCCCTTAACCAAGAAGGACTCTTGGGTGCTGGCCCCTGCTCAGGAAATGTACGTTTGTTCTGCCTAAAAAGGAATTAATGGATAAAATATGCCTATTTTGTAAACCCTGAACAGCCTTAAGTAGGATGAATTTGATTTCTTCACTGAAATAGCTGCTCTTATGGCTACAAGCAGTACAAGAACTGAGCATCTCCCTGTGTGGGTATTTTCAGATGCTAAACATGCAAACCGTCTGGGTGGCAATTCAAGGATTCTTAACGGAAAATTTATTTACTTAAATCTCTGCGTGACTATGTGCGTAAGCATTGCACAAAACATATTATCGAGCAGTTTTACTTTAGTAACCCCTACCAATAAGCCAAATCATTTCAGTTACTCAAGGTGTGATGCAAACATTGAAGAAAGTCCCTGACCTGAATATCTACAGTATATATGAAGACCAATTACAAGGAGCTGGTGTTGCAAATTAACAAAGGAGTTGAGGGAAAGCAAAGGGCACTAGTCAGAACCATTGATTACAGAAACTAGCTGCATATATAATGCGTATGTTTTTATTTATATATATCTAGGACTTATGATGATAACAATCTGCATCAAGCACAAACAAAACCAAGCCATCTAGAGTCCTCATATGACAAATAATACATAGTTTTGACCATTTTCTCAAACACAAAACACACTTCAGTCTCCAAACCTAACTCTCCAACCTGAGGATCAGCCCTCATCAGGAAAAGGTGAGACCCAAGGACAGCTGGGTATTTCAGTACATATATAGAGATCACAAACTCAAAGTTTGATGATGTCCAAGGAGGAAAGATAATTTTAGTCAAATGCATAATGACTGTAATGACAGCGTTAGCAGAACACTTTAAAAGAAATCTTTTGGATTTAGCTCAAAAAAAAAAGCTTGGTAGGATGGATTATTATGCAAAGGCACATAAATGATGCATTTGAGAAATGGAGAGTTTACATAACTACAATCATACATATATTGTGCCTTTAGCAATTTCAATAATATAGACAGAAAATGGAGTTATCTTCGTTATGAACTTCATATGGACAACTTCATAAGTAGCACTACAGTTAGATAATAAAATGAAATAAAGATATCACTTTAGGCCATATTCAAACCTTATTTCCATTTTGTAGAGATCAAGGGTATAACAGGCTCTTTATTTGTAGACCATAGAGTAACTTTGCTAACAGAACTATGCATTTTTTCCCTAGCACAGTTACATGATCCATGAGCTTCCATATAAAAAATATGTTTAGCTCTTCAAAGTTATATCTTATGGCTAGTTCCCAAAGTTGAACTACATGATAATATCAAAAGATACTTGTTATTTACCAGGCCTCTCCACAACTAAAACCTCACAAGCCTTGGCGAGAACAGTATTTGTTAATATAAGAGTGGCAATATAAAGTAATTTGACTATACTAAACTGCATGTCAAAAAGAAATGAGTACTGTAGTTATCAGCCATTTTCCTGGTTATCACATGCATTTAATATGATAAGCAAAGAGTATCTTGGTGAACCTTGAACTCTGCAGAGATGTAGATGAATTACAGCTTTGGAGAACATGCTTTTTTCTTATCAGCATACAAATAGATAATAGCTTGTTTTTGGCAGGGATTCTTTATAGCTAAAGTACTTCCCCCTCAGGGAATCATACTGTCATTTGTTTTTATTTTCAAAATGGAAACAAATGGCATTGTAACTCCTAAGGGTGAAAATTACTTCAGTCTACTTTCCCCCCTGCACTCCCATCTATTCATTTTTACTTAGATGGAATATAGATATAGTTTTTTCCCCCTTTGGCTTCCATTGCCACAAAATGTATTCACTAGCTGTACAGTAATTAACAGCTCTTGACTGGAAAACTGCCAACATGTACAACGTGACACTCTTCCTTTGAACGCTAACAAAGTGCGTAAGTAATTTATGTTGGATTAAATATCCCTAACAGGGACCCTTAAGTAACCCAATCACTTTAAACAGGCTCCACATGTATGCTCCCGTGCAGTGAAAATGTCAGACAGTGATAACCCACTAATAGCACAGTTCTAACTATATTCCAGCCATTAGCATTTTATGACATCAATCCTCATTAAACCTGGCAAGGAAAAAGATACTAATGTTTCCCAGTTTTGCAGCCAAGGTGGAAGAGAAATGGAGAAAATGTAGACAGGTGCTGTCTCCCAAAAAGGATTAACATTTTTTTAAAATGTGGTTGCAATTTTCTGTTAGTACCTTTGTTTGTATTGAAAGACAGACAACAAAGAGGTAAGGGCTACAAGGACCTCAGTGGAATCCAGCCAAGAGTGAAAGAAAAGACTGGTATTTCAGCCATTGTGCTCCCTGCTAAAGCACTGTGCCAACTCATCTTCCAACCCATTATATGAAATTTAATTTAACCTGCTATGCAATTAATTCAGATGTTCAGCCTATTTTTCTCATGGCAGAATCCCTCACACAATGCCTTATTTAAATATTAATCAGCCCTCTTTCAATTAGGACTAATTTGCTTCACAGGGTTTCTCTCATCTTCTGATTGCAGGAAAATGGAGGTAACTTGCAACGTTTGAGGATAATTAACATGGTATTTTTATAATACTGATACATCAAATGGGACCTTAATGAACCCCGCTGATTCCATTTAGTAAAGCATGCCTCAAAGTTATAATCAAGAGGAAAGCCATTGCCATCTGTTTAAAATACTAAGGAGCACAATTTAAACACAGAATAGTTATTTCTTTAAACTGTCTATTGTAGGGGTCTGCAAAAGTCATTTTTTCATGGAAACTAATTGTACAGTATTTAAAGTTGAACCTTTTATTATATATATGCAAACAGTGTCTTCCTAAAATATAGAGTGCCCTCTTAATTAAATGTTGACGATCTCAGATATAAGTAATGTTTGTTAATGTTAATTTTCCAAACATGCTGTGCAGTAGATACAGAGGCAACACAGGCAGATTTTTACTCTGTTCTAATGAACATAGTATTTCATGCACAGTACTTGAAGAACACACTCTTCAAAACACCCCCCTCCCAAAAAAAAAAGGAACTGTACTCTTTGCAAAATGAAAAATAAAGGCATATGTTGTTCATTTGTTGGTTACTAAGAAAGGCAAACAAGTTAACATTTACACATGACCAGTTGCTCACAAAATGTTCCATCTGCTACAAAGAAGGTCGAAGTTCATCTTTCTTATGTTTAGAATTGCTCTGCTGTTCCTAGGTAACCTGTAGTCAAAACCCATGTGACTGAGATATCAGATCCTGACTTCATCATGAAAGAAAAGTCCTTAGTGTGAAAAAACAGTAGTGAAACACAGAAGATCAGGCCACTTGCTTCATTTTCACTCCCCTGTAAATTTTAAAAGATCATGATTAAGTATTGACTGAGCCATAAAAGTTGGGGGTTTTTAAAGTCAAGAACAGTACACACGACCTGTTAAAGATTCGGTATTTTGCTTTTTCTTGTATAAATATGCTCTCCTGAATATGTGACTATACAAAAAAGGAAATGTCATCACTCTGTTAAATGTCAACAATTTACTATAAAAGAACATGGTACAAACATCAAAAATTGTCACAGCAGTTCTAAACTTCTGAAATACCATTTCTTGCAGCTCAGCTCTGTGTGGATTCTCATGCACCTAATAGCATGTTTGCACCCTCATCAGTGCATTTGTTAGTAGTTGTAGGACTACTAACAAGTCTCTTCTCAAATGCAGTGTGTACTTTTATGAAACTTTGTGGTAACTTCATGATTTTGAAACTTCATTGTATTTGAAACAGGCTAAGTCTTACTGGAAAAGACTGTCAATCAGGCAAAGAGACAACCTGATATTAAAAGCCATGTTTACTTCAGAAATGGATTAAAACCTCAGGACTAATCACTTGGCCTATATAATAATAACACCTATATAATAAATTATAACACCATTGATGAAAACTGCCCAAAAAAAGAAACATGGGCGTTCTTTTGTTGCTGTGGGTTTTCTACCCACCGAAGCCTAGAGGGGACATCTGGGAGGAGATGACTACAAGCCAAAGAGAGCAAAGGAAGAATGATCACCTTTCTAGCAATCTTTGTCTAGTAGAGCCATCTCTAGAGGCCCATTTGAGCCAGAACAAACTTGTGTTGTATGTAAATTGAACCACAGCCATCCCTGGGGACTGGGCTTAACCCAGATAACTCTCTGATGTGGATACACGGAAACAAAGATATTTTAAGCCACTTTCATGCACCTATACTCAGACTTTCACTATGTGGAAACTATACTACAACACAGATGTTTCTCTGCTACATTTGTTTCTTTCGCTCTTTTTTTAAAAAGGCCACAGATGTCTTCAAGACTACTTAAGATCCGCTGTTGATAGAAGAGATACAGATTCTGTATGAACTCCCGGACAAGTAAAGGTAGAAATCTGGATGTATGTGGAATATAATCTTGACCTGAATGTGGAAGTTCACTAAACCTAGGTAAACACTATGTCTGAGCATAGGAAGGACTTTTGTTTATTTGCAAAAATCATGAGACATTGATTTCCATTCTCCATTGTGCACCTTGGGGTTAATTTAGCAAGTTTTGAGTACTCCGTATCACCATTTGCTCCAATTAGGTGTGTGGGTCTCAGCACTTCAAGGCATTTACTTTTGTAGACAAGGTAAAAAAGCCCTCCAGCTTGTGATCCATTTCCCAGTAATCAAGAATTATTCAGGTTCTTTGAAATTATCTTTTCATCCACCACTGCCTTTATCTGGCTGAACTTTGGCAAGCTTCTTTTCAAACCAGTTTCTATTTCTTTAAGGTAACTTAAACCCGGCAAATTCTGATGTTGTCCTTTTAATAATATGCATAATACCTTCTTAAGAAGGATATCTGATCCAAAAGGATAAGAGACTCTTGCAGGTCACATTATCTATACATTATTGGATATACTGGACCATTGCATTTTGTTTCCTTCACTGTCAAAGGGTAAAGAATCAGAAAATACTCGCATAGTAGAATTGTAACTCTTTCAGTTGTGAAAAACTGATGATTTTAGATCGGTGTGAAAGGATGTAGTAGAGTCAGTTTGTTGCCTACACCAACCATATGTGGTAGACAGCCAATAAATATGATATTGCTCTCAGTTATTTCTGAGCTGAAAGATCTGTAAGTAGGATGACTATCAACTCTTTCGCACGGATATGAAGAAGCCCCCACTTTTTATAGCTATTGTCTTTCCCATTGCCTAATCAGAACTAGTCCAATGTTAAAAGAGTTCTACAATGTCACATTTTACCATCAAAAATTACCCTGGGTGCAGCCTACAGTACTGGAGATGGGAAGACTATTAAGTTTTGGAATGTTAAAGTATCCTTTTGAGTAACGTCCTATTTGTTCTATTTTTGCTTGCCCAGAAGGTGTTTCTAGATTTCTGCCCCCCTCACAAGAGATGCTGGGGACTTAGGCAGTAATATGAACATACATGAGGGATTTGAGTCTCCCTCAGAGGGCCAGCATGATCATTCCTGCAAGCTTCCAGAGCTTCTCTCTCTGAAATTGAGCAAAACAGTGAGAACTAGGGCTAAAGACCTTCATAATGTGCTTTGCTTGCTTCTATGGTCAGGGACAAAACACCACGGTTAGTACACAGTTCTGGCTTACTAAGAGTTGTTATTCACATATGGGTTTCTCTGGACTATGCAGACATCTAATTTCCTAAATTGTCTCATTTAATGATTAGAAGTTATTGCATTGCATCTACGAATGCATGTCAGCTAAGATGACTGCAATGCTCTGTTTTTTGGTATTATCCTTTATGAATCTGTTTAAGATATATTGTCACTGACTATTCTGTGACTACTCTCGTAAAGAGTGGAAGATCTCTGGGTTACATCAAAGATGTAACAGACTCATAAAAGAGTTTCTTGTGCTGCTGATAGTTGACATCCAAGTGTGTCTTCTGTCATTCAGTTGGCTGCTTTCTGCCTTCATGCTTCATCTGGCACAACTCATCCCTATCTACAGAGGTATTCAGAAAAAGGACGTGACAGGCAGCCACTGCTGTGAAGAATGAGGACTGTAGTGTTTAATCAGATAGTCCATGGGGTGAGTGTATGCTTAGGTGAGATTTATTGCTAACACTGGACACTTAGGAATCTTGCTGGGTCCATGAAACTTCATCCTTGTAGATCTATTTTTCAGAGGGAATAATGAGAAAATTCTTACTTCGTAAAGAAATCATAAAAGCAGATCAATGAGTTGCACCCTTGAATGATACAGCTAAGGTGAATGCATTCAGCTGAGAGACTGAATAACTGACTGAGATAACTCAAGAAGAAACCTTAGTATCCTTTGAGTATATATGCCCATTTATCAGATTTATTATCCAGATAATTTTTAAATCTTTTATTATGGTGGCTATTGCATCTCCAGTTCCAGACTTAACGGCTGTTCCATGAGCTCCATCTGGAACTTGTTCAGTAATAGGATGGACTTTATACCACACAGTTCCTACAGCTGACCTGACTCCACTTTCACTTATTAGCTGAGACCTCTCAAGAAATAATATAACTGGATGTGCAGAAAGAGGTTTGCATTTATTTTGAACTCCTAATAAGACGTCTATAACTAAACTGGAAAGCCAGTTAAAAGGGGAGGATGTTTGACTTAATTTTAAACAGATTTCTGTTTTCAAGTATGCACTGCTGTTTACATGTGTACTAATACATTTAAAATGGAATAATAAATATCTCATAAACAAACAACAGCAAAACACCCACTGCAACACTAGAACAAAATGTAAAACATGAATAAATATATCTTATTTCAATTAATTTTCAGAGCAGTTTTAAATTTTAAAAGCACTCTTTTTACCAAAATACACATTTATCAAAATGCACATACCGGATACTGTGTGACTATTCCAAAAGCAATGGCATTGTGTGTTAGATTCCAGCCCATATTCCTATATTCCTACCTCCTCTCTCCTGTGCCGAACTTGTTTTGGGATCTATGACACCTGTGTAAGTCACAGAGTTTACACAACACTGTTTTGTTTTGGGACTATATTATACTTCTTCCTCCTCTGTTTCCTGAGTCCACATAAATTTTGTAAATAAACGCTCCCTCTTCCAAGAGGGGGGAGTTTTCCATTTTTTTTCTATTTTCTATGACTCAGTTGCTCACAGTGCAGCATTAGCAAACAATTCTTTATACCATAAGGAAATATATAAGTAGCATGTTGGGAAAATAAAACAGATCTCATTATTTCAGTGCAAATTTCGAAGGGATTATAAAAAAAGTGAGTTGAATGTATTAAAAATACCATGGCAGAGTCTTAAGCTACAGAAAGCAAAAATCCATTATTTTTACATAACACTCATCAAAAAAGATGGACTGCAGCCATCAACACTGCCAGAACTGTCAATAATTAACAGATTTGAAAATGTAAGTAGCTTATGCCAATCACACACATTTGGGAAGGGTGACAGCCACACATTTGGCAGCTGCATGTGTTACCTGGCTACTACATCCTCACTCAGTGCTCCACTTTGGCCAGAAAAGGCAGCTTAAAACTTTGCTAATGCCATGGACGAAGGGCACGTCGGAGCATCCAGATGAACAGCAGGACAACATACATTCCTGTCAAAAGTTTCAGAAGACTCCTTATGCCACCTCCTTTCCTTCCCTCAGTTACACTGATATTGCTGTCACCACATTGGAGGGGATCTGGACCCCAAATGAGAACATTCCCTTTTGGGAAAGAAAAACACAGACAATTTCCTTAACTGAATGTTTATAACCCCACTGCTTCTTCCCCATAAATGAAGACTAACCAATATTTCATCAATCTACCCATGCAAAGTGTGGCCAACTCTCTATTTAGACACTGCCTCAGTTTGAAAACCTCTGAAAGAAATGAGTGCCATCTCTGAAATACAAGGCAAAAGCTCAAAGAACATCATGAAGTTCTATTATGTTCAGCCTGCAGTTTCATTTCTGAATTACGGAAGAGAGAAGTTGTATCGGAAAAAAATTACTCTATCTCCGGGAGCAGAATTATAAAAGCAGACTGAAAATAATGTATACTCCATCCCCCAGAGGGACGGGAAGGGGGTCTGCAAGGCCTAGCTTCCACTGGGAGAGTAACGTAGCCATGGGAAATGAAGAAGCTGCCCTGTTGTGATCCTGGGACGTGCTCCCCAGCCCTGGATTTGCCAGCCTGATGCACAGAGGTGACATGGTCTAGCGAAGAAGCCAGCAAGAGAGCCATTGCCAGATCCCTGGGAATGAGACCTGAACAGCCCCCGGCTGAAGTGATTTGCAGCATTTTTGCATCCATCTCCATGTCCCACTCCTCATCAAAGTGCACTCTCATTACACGAGGAGAAGTATAAGGTACCACTCTATGTTCTTTTTCACCATACTCTCATTTCTATTTACAGTGGGTGGATCACTGTAAGTAACACCTTTTTTTACTTCATATTTACACATATCATGTAGCTGGACAACAGAAATAATGCTTAGAAAGCATTACTGGGGATTCAGATTCACAATCTGAAGAAGAAAAACACTCACTTCGCATCTGCAGCTACACTGATATAGAAATTATTTTAAAATTAAAAAATGAGGATTTTGAAGAACTAGTCACTTCAAGACTGAGCATTCAAAATAAACAGATAAAAGTGTCATTGCAAAAAGAAATCACAGCTTGACAGCATGGAGAAAATAAATGTAAGTGCTTGCAGCAATACTTGGAATGAAGAACACAGGTATCTGACAGATGACACTTCTTTCTTGCCCAGTTCAGGAACTGCCAACAGGTTAAGGTCTAAAGCAAATTCAAAATCATGTCTTCTCTAGTGAGTTATGGTAACTAGCAATCCTACTGTAGAAATTTGTCTGAGCTATTTTTCAGAAATATAGCCCAATAGAAGTATTCCAGTCATTTTTGCTAATCAGTTAAAAAGTAATAAATGTACAAGATCACGCTTAAGAAGTACTCCCACCCATAAAGTTTCAGAAAATAAAATGTAAATTGTAGGCCTAAAATTATTTTGTTAAAAAAGCTTCCTTGATAAATCCACTACAGGGAGAACAAAAGGAAAAGTAATGAGCATTTTTCCAACATCCCTGGGAACATGATCTTTGAATTAGAACACAATGTGGTTCAAGGTGAGGTTTACTTTTCTTGGGAAAAAAACCAACTAAATTTTTGGTGGTGGTGTTTTTCGATAGTTGGTTACTTCATCATATCTTTCATCTTACAAAAAAGCTTCAATTGGTACTAATTATTTAATGTCTTAGAAAAGAACCTTATTTAAGGGGGAACATAGTCTGTGTGTTTTGGATGTTATGTTTCAAAACTTCCACTACTATTTAAATCAATTACTTTAGGATTAGAAACTGTGATGGGCAAAACTTACTGCAAATGCTTGGACTTCCTTGGATATCAACTCTCACAACCTATTTCTTTGGTACTAGATCACCTTTGAAAGGATTTCTGCACCTGCAGAAATTCTTCATTTTTGGAGGAAAAGGAAGCCAGTGAGTAAAGGCAGGAACAATGTGTCTTGTACTTGATGAAGCTGAAAGAAGACATGCCAGTGAACAAGAACACATTATAAATCTACTGAGCCAAATATAGCATGGATATGGAACAGCTGGCTACATATGCCATTCCCGCTCATACTCTGCTACATCCACTGACATCTAAGTACGTACTAGTTATTACATGTTAAAGTTTGAAGAATCCATCCATCACTTCTATTAGCTTTCTGAGTATTATTCTCAGCATATGGCTCTTCTGCACACAGACGGATCCAGTTCTGCAGCCTATATTCAGGTTAATGATCACAAGTAATATCCCTGGACTTCACTGTGATCTCATGCAACTTTAATCCCAGTGACTTGAATGGAATTCCTTTGCTTTCCAAAACTGTGAGGGAGATCAGGACCCTTGTTTTTAGTGACCTCAGTCACACAGGGACTACTTTACAAGAAAACGTTTACATCATCGCAAACTTTAATATACTGAAACATTAAATTGAAGGTGAACACATTATGTGCAGTATTTACCAAGAAAACTAAAGAACTGTTAAACAGTTAAAACAACAAAATATATTTTATTCTCCCTAAAAAAAATCTGGCTTCAGTTCCTCTACATAAGTTTTGTTGGTTGGGTGGGGATTTTTTTGAAAAATCCCTCTCCCTTAAATCATGAACTGGTTAAAAAGAAGGTAACTCTGGGGGATACAAGGCAATCTAAAAATGGTTAAAGTTTTAACTTCAGAAATGCAAAGCTTCTTAAAGCATACACAGGAAAACAAGCTGTATGCACTGATAAAATTGTATGTACTGATAATTCCCCAGTATCTACACTTTACTACAAAGTATAGGTAATGTTATGTTAAACAGAAAAATACTTTTCAGTAATTCACTGAAATCCTATTTCCCAGCAACTCTTTCAAGATGGGTAATGTTTTGAAGTGTAGTAGTATTTTCACAATGCATTATTACAGAGCTTGTTAATAAGAAAAACTAAATGAACAAAGAACCCGGTAACAAACCACAGGCATACTCATCTCTAGGTCATCAGTCCCAAAAGGTTAACAGATGAAAGGGAAGTTTTCCTGTGAATTGACAGGGGAGTAAGAGGCTTTTGCCCCCATTAGCACCGGCCAGCACGAGCTCTCATATCAAAGCCAGCGTTCTGCAACTGCGTAGCTCACACCATTAAAGTGGTACCAGGCCCCCCAGTAGGATCACTGTAGCATCCCAAGCTAGACCTCAGCCGTGTCTCTTCTCCCGTGCATGGTGCAGAAACAGACGTGTGAAATACAGCCTGTCCAGAAAAGCTCTTTGCAGAGACAGACAACAAAGCTGCAGAAACACTCTTCCTGAACAGCATCTGTCATCTGCCCTAAACGCATGTCAACGAGCAGTTGGCCAAGGAGCTGAATTATGATCTAGACCTTTGCAGAGTTCCTCCAGAGCCACCGCGCCCCTGGAAGAAACATGTTGATATTCTTGTCTGTGTCTGCCCGGGTCATGCATTGAGCAGATAAGTAGGAAGACTAAATTTCCATTTCTGTCAATCCAGTATTTTTTACGAGTCCTAAATTTACTTCATCAGAAATGCTGAACTGATGCAAGATTTGAACACAAGGGTGAAATAACGAAGATTATACACATGCGGAAAGACCACAGTATGCACATGTTGCTCTTTAACGTTTCCTCCGAGCCACAGTCTCCCTACGAGGATTTGAGTATTTGATACATTTATATACAGGACCTAGAAAATCAAACTGTCTCATATATTTCAGTTAAAGAAAATTAAATGTTTACTATTAAATTAGGAAAACTGGTATTTCTTCTGCAGTGGTAACTTTCAAACGAGAATCAGTCTTATCTGTTGCCTTCATGAATACTGAAATAGTTAATTGATTAGTCAAATGTTAACAATTGTTACTCAGGCTGTGCCATGAGATTATGTACTCACACTGAGAATCAATGGTAATTAAGTAGCTGATCAATGCAGGCACCTTTTAAATGTGTACAAAGCTCTAAAATACCAGTCCAGTTGCTAAAACTAAACACGAGGAGTGAAAACTGTTCACTGAAAGTGAGTTTTCCTCACTGAAAACTCTTTTCTCTTCAGTGTAATGCTCAAAAATGTATTCTTCTCCCTTTTTGACATGGAGTGGAGAACTCCATGACATTGACAATGTGTTTAGATTTAAGAACGAAAACCTCTATTAGACATTGTACCCTATCAAAGATAAAATCTGAGTAAAATGACCAAAGCAGACTGGTATCCAAGCAATCCTGGCACTGACTAAAACAAACAGGGCCATGAAACATACTCAGTTATCAGTGTCTTTAATCTATACATTATTGCAGAGACCACATTGAAGCATTTCTGATGTACTTTACACAACAGTTTTAAAAAACCTACAAAAAGTATTTCTAATATCATTCCTGTTAAAACTCTTGTGTCATACATGGAACTGATCTGCCTAGTCATGAACAAGTCATTAATGTGCAGTACTGTCTCAATTTTACATAGACATGCATGGACACATACACACACGTTTCCATGTACGAAAACACAAAAGTGCATTAAACTTGACTACAAAATGAGACGTAGCTCAATAAATCAAGAAACTTATGTTACTATTTTTAAACCTTACTCTTACTTCTAAATTTTTTACAACTGGTTTGCTTTGCAATAATTCCCCCCCTTTACTATTAAATTCTGTCAAAATATTTACAAAAACCAAAGAGGTATTCAGAATTTCCCATACTTTCCATGATACTTAATGTAACTTTCCCAACTTACAGTGGATACAGTCATAACAAAAAAAATATAATATAGGTATAGGGAGCCCTCAGTGAATCTGAAGGTTATATATATATTTTTGTATGATGTGAACATTCCATAACCTGTTCCAAGAAGGATGTCAACCTTTCAAAATAAAATCTGTATCAGCTGTTTAAATCTAAAATGAAATGTTATATAGCACATAACAACTGATATGCTATCTTGGTTTGCTTTTTATTTCATCATCACAGAAAACAAATTTTCTTTTTTACATGTTTATGTGAAAAACTTGAAATAGAAAAGGCCAGCTTTAGCAAAAGTTTCAGAGAAATTCTAGGAATTACCTACCTTTGCTACATGACCTGAATTCTACATTTTATATCCCATGAATATATATAAACACAACATTGCAATAACCAACATTTTTCCTTTTCAAGTAACTGCACTGAATATTTCACTGGTTCTTCCTCCACTGAGTATGATGTAAGATACTTCTGCACAGGTTGTATGCGTAAGGAACATGTTTAAATTGATATGTATGCACAAATATAGTATTTCCATGTAAAGACCAATATTTTTCTGAATAAAGCAAACAGGATTTTAATGACAGAAGTTTTGCTCTTTCTGCATACACATCACTGCTATTGATGTTAGGAAAAAAAACACAGAAAAACCTTGAAGAAAAATGCTTTGTAGACTGAAGAGGATTTATCCACAGTCTTTAAATTAAAGCACATAATACTCTGATACTGAGTAACATTAATCCTACTGAAATGTAGACTCAATAATATTCAATCACCTACTCTCCGTATAAACTGGGGCAATTGCCTGTTCCTCCTCATTTCTTAATATGTTTGATTAATAAAGATAACAAGGTATCTTTTGTCTGAAACTTCCCTTCATTAGGCTAACAAACAGGACAAAAACTGATGAAGCATATGGTATAGGTTTGCACACACTCTAAAATAACCATTCCCTCGGCCTTGCTGCACTGCCTGCAGAATCTCAGCAGGTTTGCCCAGGAAATATATTGGCCTGTCCTGACTAGAAAAAAATATAAACCATAATTTTGGCTGTTGTTTTCTTTTGTACTAACCAATAACTCAGTTTTCTTATATCTGGTAATGCAGCCTTTATAACATGGTTTGCTTTGTACTGGCATTTTTAGACCATTTTTCTTTGAGTGCCATGTATCTCAAACAGCTTTACAGAATGAATTACTGTGTTCAAACAAGTACTTCCTCAGTATGATATGAAGCACATGGATCAATCTGTAGGTAGTAATAAGAGAAGGAACATGATTGTTCGTATTTGTGGATTAACCTTTGGAGTTTTCAGATATGGAACTCAACAACCACCAACTGAAAGAAAACCCCAGCAAAACAGCTTATATGAAGGATAAAATCTGTAACAACACAACGTAACCTTATCGAGTTTGCTCTGAGACCTCTCTAACTAAAGCCTTAAGAGCATGATATAGGTCCCAAACATACAGTCTTTACTCACATGCATTAGAAGCATTTCAGCAGGTCCAAACTTCTAAATGTTCCCAAAGATGGAATAACAAATGATCTTGGGCTCAGCTATAAGAAATGCTATAAGCCAACAACCACTGCTTTTGAGCATTTTCTTAGAGTTACTGAGTCTTACACGGAGGACCCTGAAAGAACAGGTACAACATTTTTAATCTTATGTCTCTTCCTTTGGACATTATTTCTTTATCCTCCTTTGAAACAGGAGTATACAAAATAAAAACTCTACTTCCATAGTGATGGAAGTATATCTGGACAAGGGGATCAAGTGCTCCCTCAGTAAGTTTGCAGATGACACCGAGTTGGGTGGGAGTGTTGATCTGCTTGAGGGTAGGAAGGATCTTCAGAGGGATCTGGACAGGCTGGATCGATGGGCCGAGGCCAATTGTATGAGGTTCAACAAGGACAAGTGCCAAGTCATAAACCTGGGTCACAGCAACCCCATGCAATGCTACAGGCTTGGCAATGAGTGGCTGGAAGGCTGCCCTGGGGGTGTTATTGACAGCCGGCTGAATATGAGCCAGCAGTGTGCCCAGGTGGCCAAGAAGGCCAATGGCATCCTGGCCTGTATCAGAAATAGTGTGGCCAGCAGGAGCAGGGAAGTGATCGTCCCACCTGTACTTGGCACTGGTGAGGCCGCACCTCGAATACTGTGTTCACTTTTGGGCCCCTCACCACAAGAAGGACATTGAGGTGCTGGAGCGTGTCCAGAGAAGGGCGATGAAGCTGGTGAGGGGTCTGGAGCACAAGTCTTATGAGGAGCGGCTGAGGGAACTGGGGTTGTTTAGCCTGAAGAAGAGGAGGCTCAGGAGAGACCTTGTCGCTCTCTACAACTACCTGAAAGGGGGTTGTAGAGAGGTGGGTGTTGGTCTCTTCTCCCAAGTGACAAATGATAGGACAAGAGAAAACGGCCTCAAGTTGCACCAGGAGAGGTTTAGGCTGGGTATTAGGAAAAATTTCTTCACTGAAAGGGTTGTGAGGCATTGGAACAGGCTGCCCAGGGAAGTGGTTGAGTCACCATCCCTGGAGGTTTTTAAAAGCTGTGTGGATGAGGCGCTTAGGGACATGGTTTAGTGGTGGGCTTAGCAGTGTTAAGTTAACGGTTGGACCTGATGATCTTAGTCTTTTCCAACCTAAACGATTCTATGATTCTGTGATTTTATGATAGTCTTTGGGTTATTAGAATATTGTGTAATAGCCTATTCATCATTATTATGGATCAAAGTATTGAAAAGAACATCAAAAAAAGTAGGTAAAAATACAAAGACTTCCACAGATATGCCAGTGTTATTTTAAACCGAGTATTCAAAAAGATTATTTTAATGATTAATCAAATAGCTGTATTATAATAGGAATAAATGATTTAAGTTGTAATTAACTCAATTATAAACATGTCTTATGAATACATAAAAGATTGAAATTCATTAGCATATAAAAACTGTTACAAGTTTTGGTCTGTAAATACACTCAAACAAGACTTTTAGCTGCTGAAACCAAAATGCACAATATTGTCCAGAATTCATGAAAGCTAATACAATGATATCAGGATACTCCTTCAATTTCACATAGTCTTGCTTCCCGACTAGCAATCTTATCGTTATAGCTCATATAATTCCTGCTTTGATATACTATAAGCTATTTTCAGTCTCAAGTTATCTCAAAAAGCCCAGCTACCACTGTCTCAGATAATATTTCTGTTGACTTCAAAGTTTCTCTAGTTTAAATAGTGCAACTCAGGCAAGTATAAGATCAACATATTTATTACAAAGTTTTATTGCCTAAAACTAAAGTTAATTAACTTCTTTATGCTAAGTGGAGGACACTGCAAGACTTACTGTTCCAGTAAAAGACCTCAGTAATATTTTCAGGAGGGAGGGGAGGAAGAAAGTCATTTCTAAGAAAAGAAAAAGTTTTTAAAAAAAGTAGTAAGAGAAGCACGTTAAAAATGGAAGAAGCACCATGACCACAAAACCAAAAAATAGTTTCAAAAATATGATAACACAGGAAAAAGAGCAATGTTGGACTGTGCACAGCAAATGAAAGGCATAATGAAAACTGCTCGTTCACACCGTATTTTATTTTAAAAACATATGGAGTTCAGGTTTTCAGTCTGTTAGTATTGAATACTATAAATGCCTTTAAATTTTGAAAAGAAATAGCATCCATGACATTGCTCTCTAAGACAAGAATTACGTGCAATATGGCGTATTAAGTATAAGCATGAGAATTTTACTGTTACTGGTCGTGGTATCTGAAAAACTAACTCACTCATCTCTATCCACTGATTACCACGGGCCACAGGCAGCTTGCCTGCACAGGAGGCTGGAGAGGTGCTCTTTTAAAATTTCAGCCTAGGTTTCTGAACTCAGCTGGAGTCTTTACACTGACTTTAAAACATTGGTGATATTTCACCTACCTAATTGTCTTCTCCTGTCTTCCAGAATTAGTGATTCCACACGTAAGAGATCTAGCACCTTAATGTATTAGCATGTATTTCATGAAAAAACATAGGGTCTTTTTAAAATATGCATAATTATAGTAGCAAATGGAGTGGATAGACCTACGGCAATCAACACCCCTGTTCATTACAAAATGTGAATACACACCAGAGACATTGTTATTCTTTTTCCAAGTTTACCAAGTATTTTTTCTGAATTTGACATTTGCTGCAATTTATGACTACTGAATTCAAATTAAAGCTAGAAATACACTCAGCCTCTCTCTGCATGTGGAGGGTGGTGTATAGCTGCGAGATGCCCATGAAAGAAATGCTCACTCAAGAATCGCAGCTCCGATCTGCTTCTCCCACAGTTTGTGAGTGGCACAGAAATCAGTGATCTGTACTCTGCTCTCCCTCCCCGCAGTGGGGCAGCTCTGGTTCCTTCCAACAGGATGGGGGGAAACAATGGCTCCTGTAAGCTTGCTTTCACATACTTCAATTGCTTTCACATACACCCTTGTGCAATGGATAAACACCCATGCGTGCCCTGCTTCTTTTAGTCATGCTGTGACTGGGGAGGGAATATACTCTCTCTCTTTCTTCTTGCATGCAATCCCAATTTGCTCCCAAGCAAAAGCATCCTTCTTCATGCTATAAAATATCTCAAAGTGAAGTATCAGGTGAACAAAAAAGTAGGCAAAAAACAACAAAGGTAAACAGAACCCCTCAAATTAAATTAAACTTAAGAAATACTCACTGCAAATTACCTCTGTATGTGAGGATCTATTTAGGATACATAGAATTAAATCAGTGTGAGAAATTTTTAGAAACTTAAGCAGAGGAAGAAAACAGAAGCTGAATTACATATAATCACACCCTCATGTCATCTTTATGAGTATGTCAAATTAGAATGCTTAAGAAAACACAGGAAATCTAAATGTGGTCCCTGATGGGCTGAACCTGGGCTCCATTTCAAAGCACTTTTTCTCTAGTTGTCTGCTGCCCCTTTTAAACCTTATAATGGAGACTCAGGTCTGGTCAGCTTCAGGCTGGCATTTGTCTTTGATAACTAATTTCTTCTGTGCCTGCATATCTCTTCAGGCAGCTAATTTCTGATAAGGTTTACTGTAAAAAAAAGTCTAATACGAACAAGTAATATGAAACCAACCTAAATACATTTACCTTTCACAACATTAACTTTCAAATCATACAAACTAATCAGGTCTTTGTAATTTGCATAACTTCTCGGGAAAATGCCAGAGCTACATGAAATAATGATTCAAATGTTGACATTCTTCCTTTTTGTTCAATACTTTGTCCTTCGTTGACGGTTGCCCTGATGGCGGGGTAGTGGACAATGAAGGCTCTGCCACTTGAACTGCTGATAACTCTTAACAGCTGAAGGTGATTTGTTTGGGGCCTCAATCTTGCAACCTATTCTCCTGCAAGTAGGTTTCAAATACTGTATTAACTCATGTTTCTACAAATTAAGTAAACCGCAGATATGCAGGAGATGGGGGCTTGATATTATCTGGGCAAGCTACTTTTCAAGTCTAACAGCAGATCCTTAGACTCATATGTGTTTTGTCAAGCTTGAATAATGTGAATGCATATGAATTTTCATATGAATATGAAAGTCATCTATATGAATATGAAAAAGAATTTCATCTTCACTTGAAGACATACTGATCGTTTTAGAAATACAGAATAAAATTGTCTAAATTCACCAGAACATTGTGATTTAATTTCCTGCTCAACAAAGAAAACCACTGAAACATGACCTCATGTATTTACTACTTAAGCACTGCTAAACTGATACTGTCAAAGTATGACTTAACAAAGCTCGTAATCCAAGGGCTAAGCCAAACTCCTTCATGTGAGTAATTTTAGTAAAGCGAACAGTCCGTATTATTCCAGACAAATTTCAACTTTGGTATTGCAAACTGTTAGCTTCAAATGCACATGACTGTATCATGTCTTTATGTGAGATTATTATACAGTACCAACGTCGTGTAAGATGTGGCTACAATTCAGTGATAGTGCAATGATTCCTACAGGTAATTTCCAGCACTGTTTCTCTTCCCACATAAGGAGCCTGAACTTAAAATGTTCTTTTAGACTGTACTGAACCTAGAACACAAGGACTTTTGTCTTCAATTCTGCTGATCGTATCAGCCAAATCGACCTAATGAATCATATGTTCACTATCAGCACTGGCTTTAATGTAGATAAAATCAGTATCAACCTTAAAGAAAAAGAGCCAAGACTTGCAACCTAGGTAAAAATAAGGCACTGTGTTTATATCTCTCTAAAAGAAAAGAATTTAATGCCCATTTCCTGCAAAGGACTGAAATAGAAGAACTTCTGAAGCACAGAAGACACAAGCCTAACTAGAAAGTCAGGGTCTTCTCTAGTACCCAGGAATTGTAGTGAGATCAGGAAGCTCTTTTTACAGAATCCAGTAAAATCACAGCCTCTTCTGGAATTACTGAATAGATGGCATAAGCAGTACTAGAAGATAGCGGATAACCTTGAGAAATAATTTGCCAGCTATAACTGATAAGAAAATCTAAGTAATATGACTGCTATACATAGGACAACAATCTCAAATTAAAACTAAAACCCTCTCCCAAAGAGTTCAATGCTAATTTAACCATTTTTTCCTAACAACCATACAAATGAACAGGTGCAGGGTTATGTAAGTGCTCTTAGGGAAGTGCTCTGTTTGCCAGAATGGCAAACAGAAAGAAGAAAAAACCTTCCATGAATGCAGTCATAAAAATGTCTAAAACTTAACCTTTAATCTTCTTTAGCTAAGTAAGTAAAGTAAATGTAAGATAGAGATTTTAACTCTAACCAGACATATTTACAGTGATTGACTTTCACCATGTAGTGAATTTTTGCTTATTAGATCAGACGCTTAAAAAGTGTATTATCCAGTACATTTAGCAATGCAATACCCTCATCAACTTTCATTTGTTCACAGGCATATGAAAGTTGATGAGCAGAATTTTAAGAAAAATTATAAAGGCGTGCTGTTGTTTAATGGTTCATGATATTTTTCCAGTTTTGTAACATAAAAGTAAATTATTTGAGATAGGGCATTAGTTGCCAGTTGAAAGTATTCCTATTTTCTTTTTTTCCCCAATCATTTTCAAAGTTTGAATTACCACCACCAGTTCATTGTATCATATGAAGCACTACAAAACTCGCTATGAACAATGAACAGATTACCCTACAACTATTCTTCCTCCATGTTGTGAAATAAAACCTTAGAAAATAGCCTGATAGGGTAGGGTTAGATCAGGCTATTAGGCACAACCATGCACAGTCTAGGTAAATATTGCACAACCCATGATCATTCCTGAACAGCATCATGCTACAAACTCTGCTGCCTTTGTTGTCCCCATCCTGAGCCAATGGCTTATGGTAGGAATCTACAATATTTATCACAGCTTCACAAAAGCTGTGCCATGTTCTCAGGGCAGCAAAAGTAATACTTTACTCACATTTAATACGTAATGAGTGGTTACTCTCCTCTACGAATTTTCCACCTATGAAGTTTCCATCACAAGCAGAAGTTGCATTCACAACAACTCACAAGTCATTAACCAAATACACAAGTTGCTGTTGAGCATGAACTTAGGTTCTGCTCCTGGAAGCCCTTTTCTTCCCAAAAGGCATAGACTCCTTTTGCTTTCTCTGGTCCCTCTCCCTCTCTCTGCGTCGTGGCTCAGTTGCTGCAGCAGAGGCAGCCAGACCCACTCTGAGCCAGCCTAGGGCAGAGTGCTTACAGCGAGGGTTCCTAAATGTGGGGAACTCACATGCTGAAGGTAAGACCTAAAATACAGCCGTCTGTTTCCCTTTTTGTACACCCATACGGCTGCAAACTACAAAGGAATTAGCCTGCTCTTCAGGCATCAGGACACTTGGGGTAGGTGACCTGAGCCTGGCCATCAGGGCTCTGATTAAAGCCTCTGTGTGTACATTTTGGTATTTTTAATATCTACTTTGCAAATATTTTTAATAGGAGGAGATGTGTGAGGGAGAAATGCATAATCATTCACTGTAATTAACTCTATAGCTCTTACTATAGTTTATGATGAGTTTTATTAGACTAAAAATTTACAAGATATCTAGCATGCTGAAAGTGAAAGTTAAGTTACGCAATACAGAATACAGACCTGGCCTTTGCAAAGCTGTTACAGCTATTATCATGAAGACTAATCACTGGACAGCAGCTACCTCCTACACTATATTTCAGTTATTTAGATGAGGAAATAATTGTAGTACTGGAGGTGCTTTCCAAATGGTGTCTCAGTTATTTTTAAAACATAGTAAGAAAATTACTGTTCTGTTATCGACTTTTGAAGTTATGACCCTAGTGGTACAGAAACGAGAAGCATAGCATATAAAAGACAGCTGAGCCAGGCCCTTACAGGTAAGCAATGGTAAAATCAGATTGTAGTAAAAGCGTAACTCTTCAGTACCTCTCCAGAAGGTCTCCGAAAATACCTCCAGGATTTCTTCTTTTGTGGAGGCTACTTTCTCAGAGGTGAGCTCTCCAGAAGCTGTGGAACTTCTTAAATGAGTAAGAATGAGAGATTTTTTTTTTACAAGTAGAGGAAAAAACTAGTAATCCTTCACAAGAGGAGAGAAGAAAAAGCATAATTTTTTTTGCTTAGCCACTCTACCAGTAAAAAAAAATAACATAAGAATCTTAAGGAAAACAAATGGATGACAAACAAGAGGGTAAAACAAGGATAAAAAGAGAAAAATATACAGAAGTTGCAAAGGAGGAAGAGAAAGAGAGAGAAGAAAGAAAAACATTAAAGTATTTCTGATGCCTTCTGAGAAGTAGATCAGAAAATTATGTGCCAAAACTATTGTAATTCTATTATTACATCTTAGGGAACACTGATAGTATTGTGATGGGAGTAATTACTATACATACATAGAAAATGCATTTTAGGGGATGTGAAAATATCACCACTTTAAGAACTTTGTACTAATTACATAACATTATATTCCACTAAAAATTAGAAGTATTACCATGTTTATCTTACTCGAAGATGCATTATGTTTTTTACCTGGTAATACTCAAATGTACTATTACTGCATATTTTTTCACCAAACTGACCACTCACTAATTACTGAAATTATTCTACCATACTGTGGTAGAAAGATTAATACTGTCAGGAAAGTACAAGGCTCTGAAATGTTGTCAAAACAAAGAATATTGATCTTCTTAAAACACTGCAGTTAGTATATAAATCACCCAAAAATGATTGACATTAATATGTGCCTTTTGTGCAAATGCACTTTATCATGTACCTTTTTGACAGTAATAGCATTTTATTATACTGCATGGCACCTTAACATACTCTACAGACAATTTTTTTCAATTTGAGAGTTTCTATTAAAAAAAATAGTTGTTGAGCAAAAAGAAAATTAACTGTCTTCATTCAGTTTGATTTAATACCTTGTCAGTTAGGTGCATTTTTTACGATTCTTTGTATAAATAAAAAGTTGAAAAGACCTATTCTAATGGTAATTTGGATCAACCTTACAAACATATGATTCCAGGTTTCTAAAAGAGGCCCACTTGAGGGGGCTTTAAAACTGAACAAAAAGAGCCCTAGGGCTCTACAACTCACATTTAACCTACTTACATGAAAAAGGAACTGCTTTGGTTAAGAATAAACTTCCACAAGCTCAGGTTCAAACCAAACATGCCAGCATATTAGTGAGGAAATGAAACAGCAAATAGTAACTCCTTTCATACTTGTAAAAGAATACTGTATTTATTTAAACGCTTTCGTAGAAATTCTCATTTTAATTAAATTGCATTTACTGAAATAACATTTTCATAATTAAGAAAAAATAACCAATTCCTTTTAAAGACCTACGAAAATCACAGCAACCTAAAATTTATGGAGAAAACATATAAATGTTAGAATAAATCTGTCTGACTAACTTGGGACATGAGTCAGGAAAAAATGATAGTCTGTCTTTTGTGTTGGGCAAGCCTATGCAATGCAGCCACCGTAACCGAAAGAAATTAACTTCTGTCTGTTTGGAAACCATTGTAAGCAGTATGCAATTTAAAAATGTGGTTGCGTTTGATGCCTTTTTTTCGTTCTGAATGAAGCAACTTGCTGTCATCATATGTTGCTTTTTCTTTATGTCCACCTCTCATGAGAAGTGCTGGAATATCCTTAGAAATGAAGATTTTTCTCATTCTGTCGTTCAAAGTGATCAAGAGAAAGAAGGGGTAGATACTTTCTTGGAAGACCCCTGTCACTCACCACCACATCCTAGAAATCAAACAGTGACTGTGAGGGTTTTCACTTAGCACTTTGTGTAGCCATGAGGTTGGAGACAAGGAAATGGTTTCACTATGAACACAGAGGTGAGGACATACATTTAAAATAATAAAAGCAGCTAAAACCAAAACAGAACAAAAAGCTAATTATCCCTCCATGAAATGTTCATGATCATTCAATCCATATGCTGGCAAGCTACCTTAGTTTAAAATCCATGCCTACATTCCTGAGGTCCTCATCATGGGGATAAAATGTATCAGATCAGTTTTAGGCATGTGTCGTTGATTAGTTTTAATACTTATTAAGAACACTTTTGGAATGGAAAAAATGACACAGTCTACAGTAACACTTTCTATTGTACCCATTCACCATCCAACTGCTTTATCACTTCAATCTTATCCTTCACCAGGTCATTTAAATATACGTTTATTTGGAAACAATAGTGCAGCTGCTGCTTGTTTGCACTGTTTATAGAGTTACTCAGCAATTTAACTAGTTCACTGCTTGCAGAAAGGAAGAGGAGGCATGGCAAAACTCAGGGAAACACAGAGGCACAGAAGTGAATGACCTCAGTTTCATCTGTCAAGGCCTGTCACGTTTGCTCACCATTACTCCTGCTGGTCGGGCATACTGGAAAGTTCTTGTGCTCGTGGGTGGAAATTTATTCACCTTATACCAACATTGTCCTTTGACTGAAATCGCTCTTTTCCTTCCCCAGGGTTTTTCTCCCTCAGATAGTTATAAAGAGAAATAATCTCCTCTCTCACCCTTCTTTTTAGCAGACTAAACAAACCGAGAAGTTTCCCACAAGCCCCACGCGCTCGGGTATCGGGCTCAGTCTAGACATGGTAGCACCTCAGCCACCTTCTGTGCGGGCTACACTGCCTTGCTCGTGAATACCATGGCATGTCCCCTGATACTGAGGACTGGACCAGAACACGCTTGTTAGGGACAGCTGACGTGTCTTTGGACTTAAGTCGACACAAAAATAGCCATCGTTTGTTCCTTTTACAATAGGCTGTCCTTCCCCATGATCATCCTAACAGCCCTTCCTTATAGCTGGTTCATTCTGAATTTGTCTCCCTAGAATACAGGTGATCAGACACAGCCGATCTCACCTTAGTGAGTGCTTAACATAGCACTTTACCCACATCTAGCAGAAATCTCTCCCCAGAAAAATCTGTGGATATTTGCTGTCATTATTGTCACAACTCATCTTGGCAGTTCATACTTATTGCAGTCACTCCCCTCTTCAGCAGCTGATAAGCTCCCCTCCCTGCTTACAGCAGCAAGCTCTGCTGTTCAGCTGTGTGCAAGTGACTGCATGCATTCATTCATCTGCAGCACCCCTGACACTTCAACCATCAGGGTCGCATACCTTTTCTCGATATGCTGTGACTCTTTGTAGCAATGGTGCCTCTCCATTTCTGGTTATCAGCAAATTAATACACTCGTATTTGTATGACTAATCATAGCATTCAGTAAGAAAACATTAAATAAGATCTCAAAACCAATCCAACAGGTCCTGTGATTTCTTCCACCAATCCTTTCAGAATCCTATTGACTTGATTGCATTACTTTTATCTCTCTTAAGATTATTTTGCACATTAGTGTCTGTCATTTTCATATCCATACTCCTCTTCCCAACTACTCAACATCGTTTTTCTTGACTGAATATAATAGCTTCAGTTCAAGTATTGAGATGCTTATAGATAATTTGTAGTCTCGACCTATCTGTACTGCACAGCTGCTCTACTTCTTTCCTTGTTCTGTTTTTATTTATAAAGTTGAAAAACCTTGACTGTTTGTCTTCCTATCATTTGCAAAGTCTAACATGCTTTACTTTTTGGCCATTTTCACCTCCCTGATAAGACTGTAATCCTTACAGCTTCTCTGCTTAGTCACAATGCTCTTCTTAAGTTGGTTCTTCACTCAGGCCTGGAGTCCCTCAGGACTTAAAAACTCTTTTAGCTGCTGTTTTAGAAATAAAGTTCAATGTCTGCACCTTTGACTGCAAAAATTTCCCAGTTTCTCTTATATTTAATTCTTCAATCCACAGGTCTTTATTCTGAGAGCTCTTTTAAAGAGACTGCAAAAGACTTTCCTCCTCCTATCAAAATGGGAAATGAGAATTCCTGTCCACACATGCTTCTCTTACTCAAATATATGTTTGCTTGTAGCAACACAATATTTTTCTTCAGAAAAAAAAGACAAGCAATTCAATTTACCAGCTTATAACAGCTCAACACACTGCTTTGCTTTCTGCTTCTCTGGATTTTCCTTATTGGTCCTGGCTGTAACTGTTCTCTAACCGTGGTTTGATTTCTTTTCTTATTGATCTTCCCATTTCCAAACTGGAAAAATTAAATTCAGCAATAAGACTTGAAAGTAAGTGTACAGAGGTGTACATATATAGGACTATGTGTCCAAAAATATACGCAGTTTCTTTGTAGTTTAATCTCATTCTGCAGTAAAATTTCATTGGTTTGCTGGGTTTACCAGTTTCCTTCAAAAAAATAACTGTCTTCTTTTGCTCATCTCTCAGTTAAATTTAACTTGACTCGATTTATGATCACCCAGTCATTACTGCTGTTCTACTGAAATGTCCTCCTCTTTTCTGAGTTTTTTCCCAGACCTTGACAGGGATCTATGGCAGATGGCAGCATTACCTGTCCCAAAATGAACACTGGTCCGTGGATTGCTTTTAGTTTCTCTGCTGCCAAGCGCATTGATTCTTTTCAACAAGGAACGTCCGACTGCATGTCATGTCTTTGTCAGATGCTGGTGCAGATCATCCAGCAGCCT
Organism: Gavia stellata; assembly: GCF_030936135.1. NCBI lineage: Eukaryota > Metazoa > Chordata > Aves > Gaviiformes > Gaviidae > Gavia > Gavia stellata. Next base: position 41,766,227 of record NC_082596.1, on the reverse strand, counting down.
GTATCTTCTCACAGTTTCCTATCTTCTGCAATTTCTAGCTGTTTCTGGCTCCTGGCCCCTCCATTATCTCTGTCTTGCTTTGTGGAGATAGTATATCAAAAAATTGCTGCAGAGCAGCTATCTTCCGACTGTGCATTCCTCTTCTTTATTTCCAGTGCACCAAGTCCCTATCTTAGTTTTATTTCTTCCCAATTATTAGATTTCTTCCTCTGCTTTGCTAGTGGGTCACTCTTTGTAGCCAGAAAATCTGGTCCCTCCTGATACTTTTGCCCATTAGACATGTGCAGATCTCGAGATGCCCATGCCACTTACTCTCCCTTTTTTTTCATCACATCTTCACATCCTCATCTGAACTGTCATGCCACTCAGGCACACACTTCCATTCCTCAGCTCTTTTCTTCCACAGATTTTACAAATAGGAGTTTTCATTCCTTTGGACCTTGCTTTTCACAAAGATATGTTTAATTTATTCATTGTTATGCTAAAACATTCCTGAATATTCAAATGTTCAGACAGAGAAATGTTTTAATTAGTCAATACATGCATCTGATATTTGTCTAATGTGTTTCAGATGTTGAAAGGTATAGTATAAATTACAAAGAAAATCCAAATTACAGATATTCACATAGAAAATGAAATATGATTGCATAAGGTCTCTTAATGCCTGAACGAGCATACTTCAGATTCTGTGTACAGCAAGACGCCTCCCATTTCTATCCAGAGAAATAATGTGCTTGGTTGTTTCTTTTATTTATTTGAATTGTCACTATTCTAAAGTAAATAATGCAAGGTCCCATGTTTACTTAATACAGGAAAAAGAAATATTTTGATTAAAAAAATCTTTTTTTCCCAACAGCTATGCATTTAATATACTAAAAAATTAAGACTTCTGTTAACGAAATTACCATGTGTTAAAGAAAAAAAGAATGGTTCACAGTCTACTGTATGGGAAAGAAAAAAAGCACAGGGGAAAATCATTAAAGGTATGGCCACATAAGCCTTTTCCTTTCCTTTTTTAAATTTTTTCTTTAATGAAATTTTCTTCTGAACATTGGTCTATGTGTGGTACAGGCTCCTGGCTGATTCACTGAAGCTGTATTTTGTTTTCAGCTCTGGCAGCCTGCAATTCAACCCCTACTGCTTGGCAAGATGGAGGCTCTCATGTTTTCACAATTTAGAAGCCTGCACTTTTCAGCCAATTACTCAAATGTAACATAGGCTCAAGTGTGCTTTCTACAGAAAGCACAATAAAAGATAAACTGCCTTATGCCCTGAGAATGGGTATTCTCAATCACTCTTGAGCACTCAGAGACCGCGACTCATGGGGCACAGGGTGCTCCCTCCTTCATGGCAATGGGATCAGCAATAGGTTGGGGAGGGAGGTATGACCCAAGGGTACTGGCCATGGTAGCGGCTCCAGAGCTCCCTGGATGTGAGACGTCCCAGGCATCCTGCAGGAGGATCAGCCAGAATCAAAGCTGATCCCGGCTTGGACCGTGTAAGACCTTTATGCCATTGCTACCACAGTAATATAAATGCATAAGGCCAGGACAGACCCCAGCCCACAAGGACTACTACATACTATATTCCTTCTTTCAAGTCAGAAAAATGCTGCAAATATTTTATGGCATATTTAGGACATTATTAATTTTTCATTTTCTATCAAAGAACAGGTGAAGAAAATCATTAATTTACAGACAGCGATTGATGTGCTTCTCTTACATATTGCATTTTGAGCCTAGATATCGTGGTGACGGTACACCGGCAATATGAAAGGAATGAGAGACAAGCGCTCATGGAAAAATTGTATTTATTAACATTCTGACATTTTATTATACCTCCCATTTCTGTTAATTGTACCAAGAAAGGAGACACAAAATTACAGGCACTATGAAATGTGCAAACCTTAGACCTCAGCTCTTCCTTCCTTGTATTCCTTATTGCTTCTGACTTCAACATGAAAAGACAGCTGAGTGTGACCAACCCCCACCTCAAGGAGATAATCTTGTAGGGAAATCTACTGAAAAGTGGGGTGTGGATCTTCCAACAGCTCCCTAGAGTATAAACTGGGTCTTCGGGCCCTCCTTAGATATGCCCTCTTGTTTAGCGTGTGCAGGCTCAGAACAGCTTGTAGTGATTTTGCCATGGTTCTCCATTTATATGCTCAAAATGACCCCTCTCCCAAACTCCAGGCAAAGTAAAAACATGAAGGACTCAGTATAAAATTTGACCTTCGAACATTGGTGGCCAGTAAAAGGGATCTAGATGTGTATAGTTCAAGTTGAGATGCAACATCATTATGAAAAACAGCCACGTCAAAAGGTAGTGGAAGAGGCAATGAAATAAAGTCTACAAAGCTTAAATTAAATTCATTACCTAGTGCAGAACAAGGACAAAATTATTCATAAGCTGCCTGAAAACTGTAATAAACCTGGAAAATAACTTTTGCACTGAAAAGCTTGTGTGATGTTTTGAAAAAAGATGTAGTATCCCTCTACAATTCTCTGTGTCATTTCCTTAGTCCTTTCCAGCTACAACAGAACAACGTGGAACTAAAACAAGGAGTGGTCCGTCTTCCTGAACAAAGAGTAATTTTAAACACAGGTTATTTCAGGATAAAGGGATGATCGAGAATGGGATATGTACTGATCTACTTGGTGCTGAAAGAACAAAAGATAAAAAATATAGACTTTATCTTCAATGTGATGCTTTCTCTTACACTATTCAAAGTGACTACCTTTACAATACAGGGCTCATACTTAATCCATGAGGCTATGCAGCATAATCTATCCAATACCTTGGGCTATCAACTCTGTCCAGCTGGTCATTAATCCCCAGGAAATAATCTGCACCTCAATTGTTACTGCTTAATTAAATGTAGCGATCCATCTGACATACAGAATAAGGATAGAAAGAAACCCTAATAGAAGGTGACTCCTGCAGAATTGGAACTCACTACCTTTCCCTTGTAGACATAATGTAACACAATGCTTCGTTACAGTTTATATGTGTTTCTATATATTAAATTACCATGGAGATGCTTCCTATTGAATGCAAAGTAAATCTATGTCAGTACACAAATTTAACCAAGTAAACATAAACCAGGTCACATAACTCTTTCCTCTTCTTCTATATCTGTTCTGATCTATAAGTTCCTGAAGACAAGTTCCTGAAGACAAGATCTGCTTACTACTTTGGACTTGTCCTATGTCTACTATGCCTACTCTTGGCAAAACGCTGTAATAGTCAGTCTTTTAGAACTAGCAGCAAAGTTGGCAGGATGTGGCAACGCAGCTCAGAGCAGGTTTTAACTCCACAGTTAAAGAAAACGACCGCTCTATAGTTCAGACAAATATGAGCACATGTACACAATTCATGCAGATGAAGAATTACTTGATCTCTGTAGTGCCTCTTTAATATAAAGAGGATAACTTACCTGTACGTTAGATCCTTCTCCAAAAATAAAAGAAATTATGATTCATGTGTTTCCAGAATTATCAGGACTATACAAATGACAAAACTCAGTATATCAAAGCTGATTCTGTAAGGATTGTACCACCGCCCTAACTCTCAACTCAGTATTTTATTATTCACTTAGCTTGGAAAATAACCTTTTGATTGTCAAGCAACAGCAGAGAGAAGCAAACATTTCAAATTGTAAAACATGACTGAGATAAACGCAAAGCGGTGGGCTCAGCCACACACTGAACACAGGCTAAAAGGCACAAAAGAAGACAGAGATTCATTGCTGCCCTGGTACCTGAAGATAGAGCTGATATGCACCACGTTACAGAACTGAATGCAGAAGTGCCTTCTCGAGCCACGTAACAGATAGCAATGCAGGGAGGAACAGATCAACATTTGCTACTCAGACCTGATGGGGCCCCTGTTGGGTACAGAAAGACAAATCTGTCTGCCAGCCCACACACTCGATGGCCCTTTTTTTAGTGAGACTGTTCACAAGGAGAAGGCCCACAGCAGTTTCACTGACAGGTTTTAGGATGTGTCCATCTATCTACCTCGGGGGATGAAAGACCTCCAACTCTTCTCACCTGTACCACAGGCAGGATCTCCTCTTACTGCTTCCTTACACACCGGAGTACAATTCAATCTTTGTAGTGCACAGCTCGTTTCTCCCCTCTTCTTCTTCCACTTCTAGAACTACTGGCAGTTCTTTCAAACGCCATGAAGTCTAAGCAGCATTTCATGATTGCTCAAAAGTTTTTTTCAGAAAGATCTTATATAATAAACCTACTTACTTTTCCTGTGCAGACCCTTTCTAGTATTTATTCTGAATGTTGGTTTTAATTATAAAGTTGTTTACACTGTCATTAATAAAGGATGAAGCACTATAATTATTTCATTTTCTTTTCTTATGTTATTCTCTGTTAAATAGTCACTAGAAAATTCAAAACTCATTCATTTTGGCAGAAATTATGTATTACTACAGTTTTCAAAAATACTCAAACTGAAGTACTTATATTAATGACAGCTGCTACATAAAATTCTCCTCAACTGACAGTGCCACATGGGAAAGGATCACTAGCATATAAGCTATTTTCCTAGAGAAAGGGGAAAAAAATATCTGAAGCAGGTCTCAGACTCCTGTTTAAAAGGTTAATGTACTGTTATAAAAGTCAAGCCAAAAAACCCCAAAATAATAAGATATACATAAGTTGAAACAGGACAGGTTTTTATCCTACAGGTTAACTCGCACAGAAAACGAAGTGCCTTCTGTCTAGAAGGATGAGTGCTATCATTTTATCACAGAAAGCAAGCTACATAACAATGTTATAAACCTGCTGGTGTTTAGTTACTATTTCTTCTCTTGATTATAGTTATTCTAGAAACAACACCCCCTAAAATCCAATAAAGCTAACAGAAACCTGTTGAAATAGGATTTTTAAAAGTTAGAATTCATTGCCCCAAGGAAGGATGGTGGAAGTTCTAGACTTGCATGTAACAGCTCAACACCACCTAGCCAGTGAACCTCCCAACTTACACAAGGTAAAGATCAGCCCCGTGGTACATGTTCCCTTTAGAGAAACTTCTACATTTCTAAAATGCAACAAAATACTTATACCTTTTGTTAACAGCTGAAGAACATCTGTGCCAATGTTACCAAGGGCCTCTGCTATGCAAACACTAGCAGGTAACAGTGGGAAACGCACTGGAATTATGTTGGTAATTTTTTTCATTAGCAAAGAGTTTCCCTTTACAAGGTGGCTCTTGTTTCTATTGTCAGGTCCTCAGAAGGGTCCTCCAGTATCACCGGGACTGTGACTTTGGACAAAAATCTAGCAGAGAATTGAACTTTTTCGCTTGCTGAGCAGGCTGGTAGGCAAAAGACGTCTGGGTGGATGCCTCAGGTGTCAGTTAACCTTACGGTGAAAGTCAGGCCCTTGTTCGGTGATCCGGCCACGAAGTGACAATCTTCTGCCCTACGCCTCACTGCTTTAATTCTGATGAAGCAAGAGCTAGCACCACGTAAAAGGATACTAAGGATGGGGCTTTTTCCCTTAGTAATGTACTAATTCTTTTCCCTTTCAAGACCTGGCTTTATTAACTTCTCAACGCATTTTATGAAGCCTCTTTTTTTTCTATAACCTTTAGGTAATGAGACTGTAAACACCAACTGGAATGAGACAACTCGGTGTATTAATACATTCTCCTTCCAGAACAGTCAATCATTACCTTAATGATTAAAAATACGTAGTGATGATTTTTAGCACAATGATACAGTCCCAAATAATAATGGATATTTGTAGCTTAGTACAGGAACCCAGGTGTACAAATGAGAACCTGTTTATCCAGATACTTCAACAGTTTGTAAATAATGGTCCCAAATATTGCAATATGTTCCACTTTCTCATAGTTCTGTGCTAGCCCATAGGTCTCACAGGAATCAATGGGATACTTCATGGGTCCCAAAATCTATGTCAGTAGATCAAAAAAAATACCAGACCCAATCTAACTTAATATTGCTACTTATTATAACAAAACTCTGTGACAAAGTGACTAGTTGAAAGCTATATTTAAACGGGGCAATTTACAAATCACTTGGCATTGGTTAAAGTGTGGGGGAGAGGTACAATGATCCAATCTTGTCCAAAAAGTCAGGCATCCCACTTCCATCTATTTGTCTTTCATGCTATGTAAGTTCATCTGGGAAAAATTTCTTAAGTAGAACATAATTTTTCAGGCGATAAATAAATTACACCATGTTTTTGTATTCCAAAATCTTCTATCCAGACATCATTCCCTACCAAATGAAATTTTGCACTTACTGCCCATCTCGCAAATGCATTTTTAAACAGAATGACAACCTGAAGGCCTGAATTCTTTCAAGCTCCTAATATTTAAATGGCCCTTTTGGAGATGCTACATCTCTTCCTTGACTTCAGAGTATTCTTGATGACACAGTTAAATGACTAAAGACAGGTGGGATGAAATGTGGGCCAACGGGTGCACAATCTCCAGTGATGCCCACATACTGTCAGTTCAACAGTCTCCCTACTAGTCTGGGGGATGCTGTGTTTATTTTTCACACAGCAAAACAGGAGACAGAAAGGATATTTTGGGAGTTGTTTTGTTGGGTTTTTTTAAACAATGTAATAATAAAAATCAGAAAAATTGGCAAGTTGTGCTACAAGACAGGTACACAACCTTGCTCATATTTTCAAAATGAATAGGTGTTAAGCTGGGAGTGTCATTTTATCATTTTATGAACATGATTTAATGCTTGACCGGTTCACGAAAATAAATAAATAAATAAAATGAGATTGTTACCATGCTTGTTTGCAAAAAAGTAAGAGCTTCTGCTGAGGTGAAATACATCTGCATTACTGAAGTACTGTAAAGCACAATATATTAGAGATTCAATCAATCCACCTCTCACAGCAGCCTGTAGCAGTATTTCAACTGATTTCAATGAGAGCTGCATCAGTCTCTAAGAAACCTTAATGCACGCTCTCTGCTAACCCTCCTCCCCACCCAAATGAAAAACACTGAACTCTGCTCTGCTCTTCTGGTTCAACATCATGTCTTTCCCCTCCCTCCTTCTGCTGTAATAAATATTCTCTCTCTATCCCCGTTACTGACAATAATGTAGGTGAACTCTGCACCACATACATCTGTCATTATTAATGACCACAGTGGAGAGAAATGATAGCTCACTCTTAGGAACTAAAAGGGCAAAATGCTTCAGAATTTTCCATTCACATTTTCTTTTTTAAGCATACTTGCTTGGTGACTTTCCAAAGTCATGAGCATGACTCGAACAAGAAAAGTCTCTCAGTGTTTAACCTTTGCATAGAAAATTATTTGTTTACACAGAGGGCACTTGTTACTTGGAAAGTCTCATTTGCTTATAATAATGCTATGAGCAGTATTTTGCAGAATACAATAAACACAACAAGATGTCTTAGTCCACATGGAAAATAATTTTGTTGCTAGCAACATTACATTTCTTTCAAACAAAAGGCTTAAACAGGGATTGTTTTCTTTGCCATTCATTCCCCTACCAACATTGCTAACCTAGAAAGTACAAGACTGCATCTGAACTAATTGTGAAAAGCGCTGCCAGAATGACTGTGATCGCATGACCCATACAGTACCCTGAACTCTCTCAGAAAGGCTGTCCTGATAATAGCACTTTACTGGGACTAAATGTAAAGACTAGTTCTTTATAGGCAGCTGATGAAATCTTGAATTTTTTTCTCTTGAGACAGCAAACAAGATTGGAGAAGCTACAGCAGTTTAACCACATTGCTGCATAAGCCTTTGTACCAGAACATAATGATGTGCTCAGCACATCAGGTGCTTTCCATGTACCAGAACACATTGCATAAAGGTGCTGCACAGGAGGGACAAAACATACGTCTCTAGTAAATTTAGTGTTTGAAACACTACATCTAACACAGTGTAGGGGTAGTTTATATTACCAGGTTTTTTGCTCAACACGTACAGGCCCAGAAGTCTCAAAGTTCCTCTTTCCTCTAACATTTACACTGTAAATAGTTCTAGATGTTTTCCTATCAGCTATTCTGACCTCAGGTGAGACTGTGTAATAACCATTTGTTAGTTATACTAGATGTGCCTGAATGGACAAACATACTTAAAAGCAAATGTAGTAATGGTAATGGCAAACACGGACCAAAAAAACGTGTAAATGCTAGTCATTATGAGGTGACAAAGATGTTACCCTCTGCTTTCCTAGGTCTATATTACTTCACGGACACAATATTTTTTTTTTTTAACCAGCTCATGGGTTAAAACTTTATGTTTGCATTCCACATGAGCTATATACTATACATATCTGTCACTTGTCTGTAGCATTTATGTTGACAAAACTTGTCATGAAGGTTATTTTGACTTACTGGAAATGGGCTTTTCCAGAACATAAATTTTAAAGCTTAAGTAGACCTGTATTAAAACCACTAATATGTTCTGCTAAGTCTCTCTTGTCTTCACTCAGCCTCCTTACAATGTTTTAAGCATTCTTACTGATATTTGAAATTCTGAAAATGTCAGCTCTTGGCAAGTGTTGCAGTCTAAAAGTGTTATTAGTAGTTCTCTTAGGAAGTGTAAAAGAATATTTTGTAGGAACAATTTTGTCTTTCAACAAACCTTGTGAAAATGATGTGATAAATACAAGTTTTGCACAGGAAAGAAAGTAACCTGCAGATTCCTCAAATCATATTCAAGAAACAATTTTTTAGCAAAGTTACATTATTTGGTAACTCACTAGTCTGCATTCAAGTCATGATACAATCACCACTTCCCAAAGTACCATTAGGTTCTCAAAAGGAGGAGAAACACTGTGAGAAGAAACCTGCTCTCACAGTACGCTCTCACCATCTCTCATCTGGTAGGTAAGTATTTAATGGGTCTGACCCCACACCTACTCTAATCAACAGGCCCTCCAGTTATTTTATGTTAGCTTGCCACCAGACAGGTCTCCTGAGTGTTTTACTTCTGAATTCATCTCTAAAGATGCTGATCCTTTCTCTAGTATGAATGAGCACAGAAATGCGCTGGACTGCACCAGCTTGTCGCTTGCAAACACCATCACTGCTGCTGGAGGCCGAGTTGTGGTGGGGATTAATCTACATCACAGATGGCTGGTTTTCTTACCCTACGAGCAATGTATTAAAGTCATCATAGGGCAGAGGTTGAAGAGATACGTATCACACACCTCAAAGAACTAAGCTTCATGTGTGGGTCCCCAGGTAAGAAATTATAATGGCACTTTACAGCTCCAGTGCTCCACCAAGGGCGACCCACCATGGACAAGGCTGATGAGCTCTGTCTTTGAATGAACAGGCATCAGCCTCAAAGAGGCTCTAGAGTCAGAGGAGTCCCTGAGGCTCATGTTGGTCACCCCATCTTACTTCATGGTAAGTTATTTACAGCTCAGAAAGCCTCAATATATTTTGGGGTTTGGGGGGAAGATGTGAGAGAAAAAAGAAAGGAGTGTGTCTCTCATTTTGTATACCTGTACACTTGAATTCTAATGTGTTCAGAGGCTGAAGAGTCTTACTTAATTTTCAAGCCACAAAAAAATGCAAAGAACTATCAATAAGTATCACAAGCATAAAAATCATTCCTTCTACCAAACTGTTCTGAAAGAAATTAGTGTGAATCACTTTATCCTTAAAACTGAGAAAACACTGTGGTATTAAATACTCAATATTATCAGCCAAGCAAATTGGCCAGGTCAAATGAGCAAATCTAAAAAATGAGATCACTAAATTTTCTCAGCTTGATAGCTTAGTAATAAATAATGTGCTTCTATTCAATCTGTACATTAAGTCTTTTATGTGGCCTTAAGGCACTGTCTTATGGCTGTGCCCATTACAGGGTAGCCATAGAAACTGACACATTTATTTCTTGGATTAGTGTGCCATTGAAAATATTAATATAATGCAGTAAATGGGGATTTAATCTAATCTACTGATGGTAGGATGAAGTTACTAAAAGGTTGTATGCTCTTCCAGTGGAAGAAAGATTATATCTGTGGAGTACAGCTCCAGTAAAGCTGGAGTACCGCTGACATTTTGGTTACAAACACCATCTAAACAACCTATCACATTTCACATACACCACTGATTTAGACAGGTTATATGAAACATACAGGTATGTCCACCAAGCAGGTACCTGTTTCATATCCTAAGTATTCTTCACAAAGTTAAAGTGTCAAAAGTGAAAGTCATAAAGGAAGAGAAAATGGACATGCTCTGCATATTGTGTAAGCAGTGCAAGTGCAGCAGCATCTCACCCTGTAGATATGCAGTGCTGTACTTCACGGACATGCCATTAGCAGGAAAGCCTATACCCACATTACAACCAACATTTTAAAGGCATTCAGTTAATACTTTCACGTTAAAAAAAAGAGCAAAAAGTCATGTAAGGAAAAGACGAAAAAAATCTTAATTCTTGAGAAGCAAGATCTGTGGTTTTCTTACTTTGTAGGTCCCTACCAGGTGTCCATAAACATTAGGGCTCCCATTTCAGTAGATCATATTTGACTCAGGTTCCTCGTAATAATTCATAGTACTCAAGTTCTGACTACCCTTTACACTGCAGTATACTACATAAATTCAGAAGATATATTCTGACAGATGAAGCATTGTTGAAAAGCTAAGTACAGCACTTTGTCCTTGAAATGTTAACAGGTAATGCCATAAAGTATTCAAATAATAATTTACTCAATCTTTCAGGGTAATTAATTAAAACGGTCTAGGTGTTAAAGAAAATCACCTTGAGCTTGTAAAATTGGAATGCCTCCCCTTTTCTTCTCTGCATGCAAGCTGCTCCAATGGACTTACCACATGCTTTCCCAGTTATGGTTTTTGATTTCAGCAGATAATAAATAGCCAGGATCTAATTTTGCCATGTCAAAACCGATTATGTTTCACAAGAAAAGGTGGAGTGCTCACCTACCAGATGAAGGTGAAACATAAAACCACTCTTATTTATGTGATGTGTCCAAATTCAACTCAACCTGGCACTAGGTACTGGGAGTATGTAGACTTTAACTGTCATACGAATTTATGCATCCCTGGAAAATGTCAAATATAAACATAAATTTAATCAAGGAATGGAAACCTTTATTATCAAAGAAATAAACACAGTTTTTGACAACTAATGTAAATTATCTTAATGCATTTTTCACTTATTTTTCAGATGGTCAAAGAAAAGAAGAAGAAACATTGAACAGAGACATTGCTGATGAAAATATTTCAGGCAAGTCCCCATCCAATTATTAATGCTGATGTTCCAAAAGGAATTTGTGCTCTTTAGCAACAGCACTGCATTCAGACATGAGAGTTCCTTTTCCCATTCATTACAATGGGATAAAACAGAAGGCTTACAACAACAGATAAACAAGGACTCTGTATTATTCTGTAGTTTTCCTCAGTTGAGTAGTCTTTGGACAGCATTTTAATGGCTGAAAAAAATGCTGCACATGATGAATAAGGATGCCATTCTCAATTAACATGGACAAAGGATCATAGCCATATTTGGCAAATGAGGTAGCTGTGGTGTAAGAAAAGCAGGAGTATTCACAGACATTGCCACATACATCACTGTCTGCAAATCAAAACAAGTTAATGACATTTTTGTACATCTGCCCAACTACATGACTACACATTAGTTTGGCAAGTACTTATTAGACCCAAATTAAATAGCACAATGATTATAGTTCATATTTACTAAATATAGTGTTATTAATTTATACAGCACTAAATATGGATGCTACCAGCATATAAATAAATGATGAGTAACGAACCAAAACAGCCCAAGTTACAAAATATATTATCTTCATTAAATATATCTCAGCTCTACAAATGCTACTATCCATAAAGCTTCCATTAAAATACATACCGTGGGGGAGGAAGCATCAAACTGTTACCCATTCTCCATAACAATTGCATTGACAACACACCAGCCTGTCAATCCCAACAGCTCCCCTCCCAGTCAGCCTCCACACTGTACACTGGTACACATAATGTCACCAACACAGAAATATCAGCACCCATTGCATAGGTGGGTCTCAGATGAACAGATCCTAATTCCACAAACATCTCAGGTAAGACCATGTACCACAAAACTTATACAATAAACCCACATACCGTCTGAAATACGCTGGATATCTTACATAGAAATTCAGTGTACTTTGGCCATGCAAATTGAACAAGATTTCCCACACCACCAAATTCCGTCAAGAAGTCTGAAACTCATTAGTGAACACTGGGGCAAAGAAACCTCAGTTCAACCCACACCCAGTGAAGAATGGGATGGCTAACACTTATAGGAGGAATCTCAGTCAAGAAAGACCAGTAGCACACACTAGCAATTCTTGCTGTTCAACATTAGAAAACTCTTTCCTACCTAGGGATACCTTCAACATAGATTTTATGTACCAGTGGTGATGCACAAGCTTAGCGTACCATGCATAAGCTTCACCATCTTTTTAATAAGATGTTACATTAATTTTAGATGATTGAGAGTCACAAACTAAGGCACACTGGCAAGCCAGATGAACAAAGAAAAGGATACTGTGAGGAACTATCTCTGTTACCTATCTGTACTTCTAAACTGGCCATGCCAGTTTTATGGAGGATTCCTATCCCAAAGCTTTACCTGTATTCAAGCTTTAGAAAGCAACCAGTATAGACCTCCGTCACAATCACACCTAAGTTTCTAATTTAAATACTGACACCAAGACAGTTTTCTGAAGATGTTCTGAAGATTGAGAAAACTGATACCCCATTTCTTTAACCCACAATTCTGGTTTATCCATAGTTAACAACCTGGATCCTGAAAGATATAACTGCTAAACTTGCATATTTATTTCTATCATGTCATTAATTATTTGTCAAAATTTGTGCAAAGTACAACTTGGACACACTTTATTTCTGTTTCATAAAAGATTTGGCTTTCACCTGATTTTTTTTAAAGATCTCACTTTTCAATTTTATGGGATCAGTTTTCCAACAATTGAGCTTATCAGCCACATCTACACTGCTAATAATTCAAAACCATGGCGTATTTATTGATTTCAAAAAGCTATTATATGATATCACTTACGTCCCTGTATTTGATTAGACTGAGTTATTGGAGGAAATAACAAAAGATTAGCCAGAACTCAGCAGAAAGCTTATATAGATGTCATCTTACCTGACGTCTTGGCTATTTGCTCTTGTACCGTTATTTAGAAGTATTACACACGCAGATCAAGTTTTGCACAAAACTAGTATCCGATGTCGCTTTATCTCCATTTTGTTATTCCACCATTAAAAAAACCCAACTATAAGAGACAGGTTGTAGGTATAAAACATTTATCCACTCCTTTAAGAGAATATTAATGAACAACTATGTAAAGTTGTATTGATGGGTAAGATGTATTATGACTGAACATCATCCAAGTTCAATTTAAACCTGAGCTATATACTACATCTGAATATAGTATACATCAGATAGTTATATATGAATATAAATCATGCACTTCTTTGGACCAAAAAATGCCCATACGTTTAAAACATGAATATGCTAATTAGATTTAAATTCATCCATTATAGAAAATATTTTGACAAGTATCCTAAGAACAGTGTTTTTAAAACAGTTCAATGCATTAAATACATGCAAATTTTGACAGTCAAAAATGCATACTGCATAGCTGAGATACTATCATTCTTCTTCACAAACACTGCAGCCTCTAGCTAGATACAGATTTTTCATGACAGACAGAAACATTTTCTTCTGTGTATCTCATATTCTCAGATTTCTACTTCAAAATGACTCCTGAAACACTTTTAAAGACAGACCTAAAACTACTGCAAACTGGAATGGTTGTTATATACTTCAGTTAGCCAGGGCTGCCAACGCCAAACGATATTCAATCTCTTTTTGAGTAGAACTGTTTACCAGTGGAATTGCATCCACTGGTGAGTTTTAGGACGTGTTTCATTCTTGAATTACCTGCACTAACAGTGCACCTATAGGCTGTTTCCCAAATATGTGTAAGGTAGATGTATACATGGGGTTTGCGGACACAGACAGATTGGCGCCTATATCAATTTGAAGTATATTCACTGTTTTGCAAAATCCCCATGTAATTTTAGGGCACAGTTTCAGAACTGGCTAAAACGCATTTAAAATTTGTAACTAAAAGATTAAGTCTGTCCCCTCTTTGCTTGGTAACCCTCCTACAGTCACATGGCAAACCAGACCAGCTCGCCAATCAAGATGAAAGCTTATTCTGAATGACTAGGAAGCAATAACGTACATCTGCTTTCAAAGCAGAGCATCTTTACACAAAAGCATCCTGTGTGGGCATGGAAGTGTCTGCACGGGACACTATCGTACAACAGCCAGTGTGCCATAAATTCACATCACCCAGGCCCACGGCACTCAACCACACACACAGCCTGGTGTAGATCACAGAAGAACTAGGTCAAGAAATAGCTCAAAGGCAACAGTGGACAACCTCCCTGTATCAGGAAAATACACTGATGCTTTAGTTAGATGTATCTACTTATGCAAGGATTTTGAATTTGAAATGGTGGTTTAAAGGAAACACAGCAATTTTTTTAAATAGTAACAGTTGGTCCCCAGGGAACTATGGAGATGTCCCATGTACACGGCAGCCTGAATCACACCGTGAGAGCATCACGGCTTCGCGTGAGTCACATGTTTCTGAAAGCCCCGACTGAGAGCACGTGGATGGAAAGCCATGAGACTGTTTTACAGCAAAAAGTTGTTTCCTGGTGTGACAGTATCCCTCAGCCACTGAAGCTCCCTTCCAACTACCACCACTATTTACCTACTAACTGGGAAACAGACCTGCAGGGAATCTTGCAGGCAGTATTGCAGAGAGGTAGAGTATTCAGCGGATTTGTGCATTTGTCTCTTAACCCAGATTCAAAGCTTGCATGTGCCTCCATCTTGCTAATGAAATACCTTTTGGATTGATCCACTACACAGGGAAACAAAAAACTAACCGATTATTTTTTGAGGAAAACACAACTCAGATGAACCTCAGCCAGTTTTGCAACTGCAGGAGGGAGACATAAAATGGGATGTTTTAACTGCGATAGCTAATACTGGTTTAATACTTTAAAATCTTTGTGTTTGATGGACGTTGGAATGCACATGTACTTACAGGAAAAACAACACTCAATAGAAAATTAATTTAATGTTCTTGGTAAGGTTTCTTCAGGACCAGTATGTATAAAATGCAATAGTCCTGAAAATTAACCCCAGGTGTATCATTTCGTTAATACAAGAAATGTGCAGGATATCTAGAACAATAAAGCTCATGTAAATCTTTAGGTAAGAAAAAGGGGTACCTAAGATAGGGTTATGTAGCTGACCTGAGGCCAGATCACAGTCCTCGAAGAAAGCAAAACTCCTCTGGACATCAGTGGCATTTTTCCTAGGGTAAGAGCTGCAAGGCCAAGCCTGTGATTGAAATATTCTGGTACCACAAGGCTCTAAAAGCCAAAGCAGTGATAAGGGCAGGAGAGCTGTTATTTCTGTACCATAAAAAGAAAGATTCTAGAGACGTTATTACATTTAAATGTATTCTGATATTGCATTCTGCTTTTCCATCTCAGCAGACACTGTTCCATCTGAACAAGATGGACATAATATAGAGCACAGTATTTTATATTAAATGTAGTTATAAGGGAAGAACAACAACCTTGGAATGACTCACTCGCAGGACCAATTCATAGGTTACACTGAGTATGAAAGGCAATTTCAGAGTAGTGGTGGAAGAAAAGGAGTTTTATAACAGAGGTGATACAAACTAATTTGGAGACATAGATACATACAGAACAGAGTACGCAATGTACTGTACACACTTTTTCAAGGGAGGAAATAACGATTCCTTTTTCAAATACAGTGGTATCTGCAAAAAAATAAAGTCCAATTCTGTTCAGTACTGTAATGAAACCATTACAATGCTGAAACATATTAAAAATTCAACACTAAAAAGACAGTGGCTTTGCATTTGTGCTGCACTGACTCTAAACACAAGATACTAAGAACAGGAGACTGTATTAAGGCAGGACTGGTGACAGACATTGGCAGTCCTATACAAGCGGTGTATGTAGAATGTAAGATATTCAGGAGTGTATTTCAGCCCATATACTACAGCACCAAGAGGGTAAATTTTTGCTCATGGCTGCATTCCTTTTTAGGATAATGGGAAAAAATGGTTAAGAAAATACAAGATTTGTTGAATTATTTCACAAACAGCTTGTCACAGTTCTGTATCCCAGATGATACATTTCTTTGTCAGGAAAAAGATAATGAAGTTCACCTTTTAAAATCTAATGCACAGACTTCTATTAGCACTAGGACTGTGTAAAAATAGCATCTTCTACAAATGAACTGTACCATAAAAATTGATGCTCATGAAATGTTATTATAATCTAAAGTTTAAAACCACAAAGCAAGAAAATTCCGAGTTAAACTGAAACTTCATCCTTAGCCCACCCAAAAGTGTTTAGACACAGCAGGGCTTGCCAAAGAGTAATAATCCTATATACAAAATACGCTGCCCTAACTAGAAATTTCAAACTAAGTATGGAATTCCAGCTCTAATTCTGACCTTTCTCTTCCCCGCTTTTGTGGGTATAAGCAACTCTTTTCATTACTCCAGCACTGGTGTGGTTAATAATCCTAAGGTAATATTTTTTAACTATTTCTGTGCAGCAGAATTAATTTTCCAGCTTCTCAGCTACACAGGCAACTGTACTGTTTTGTAAAGGCGGAGAAGAAGGGGAAAAACCAAAACCCAGATAGTAAAATTCTCTTTACAGAGTACTGTGGAGTGGCCCTACAGGGAAAAGAACTCACATAACTGAGCGGTCCACCCCTTGTACTCCAAACTTGTCGACTTTTTTTTTTTTTTTTAAGAGCTACAGGCATAAGTTACTGAACCACCAGATAAAGGCTGAAATAAGACCTGCTGTTGAGGAAGAACAAGGTTCTCATCCAAGTTAAGAGATAACAAATTGGGATGTGGAGAAGAGTGATTTTATCAGAGACAGGGGGAGGGAGGGGAGGGCAGGGAATGGGACGTGAGATGGCACAGCATCTAACAGTGTTTCTCTAGACCTCCTCCACAACTAAGTTTGTGTTGAAGGACCTCTCTCTCCATTGCTGCAGAGGGCTCTTTCTCTCACCAGGATCTATTTTTGGAGGGTCTACTTTTCACCATTTCTCTTATGTGACCTCATCAATGTAATGAAGACAGAAAACACTTCTCAGAAAAGCCCCTGCAGCTCAGGAAGTTTGGTCTGTGAGCCAGCAAACATTGCCTGGAGTCATACAAGTCCACAGAAAGAGCAACATAATGCACCATAAAGATTTCTGTAAATGCACATTCACAAACTTTTAACATCATCCGGTACCACTTCAGTTGATCACTCCAAATCAGCTCTGCTGTCATACAAATCTGAATTTGGCTGTTTTCCTTAAAACAGGCATGTTGTCACACTAGGTCTTTGAACCAGAGATTTCTGAACCACCCCAAAGAACTGAGGGTGAAAGTTAGTCTGCCTGGGGCATGCTCCATGCCCCTCCACCCCTCTCTACTGACAGTACAGGGACTTCAGGACCCTTCATGGTGTCCCTTCTCACCTAGCGAGCTGGTCAGCTTTTCCCTGGAGATAGCTTGGGTGTCCACGCTGGTGGAAATGGTGTCCAGCTTTGGCCAAGACCAATCAGAAAATCTATTTTCTACAGGATGTCTTCATGTTTTCTTCTGTTCTAGCACAAATTCCTAATCACTGGGCAACAGGTACTCTGCGTATGGTTGCAATTCATCTGTTTTTTCAAAGCTCAGCATCTGTATGGGGAGAATACTCAAAACATAAAGGGAGAAAGGAGTCTCCTGGCAGAAAGGGTGCTAATGCTCAGTTATGGTAAAATGCAAACACACACTCAAACCAGCACTGAGAGACCACAACCCCAGCTCTTTTCTTTAGACGAGTTCCTTAAACACTTGGTGCCCCCCTTCCCTGCTCTCCGCTCCCACGCTTGACTGAACAACACTCAGCTACCAGAGTGGATGGAAAGCTCACATTCCCTCAACCCATGTTTCATCCTTACCCAGGATAACAAGACTTGATGATTATGATACTCTTCTATTTTTAACTCCTAGTAAATAGGGAAATATGCATCCCAATACTGTTATAGTCAGCTTTGTATGGGTCCATTGCAAGCTCAGTATTAAGAATAAGGGAAGATTCTGATGAGTGAATGGCAGAAAATTAACTTCCAGGTCTGGTGCATCACTGTGCCCATTGCTTCAGAATATGCTTAGAGATCTAATATAAGCAGAGCTTCCAACATTGCTAGAAACCTAGACAACCATGTAGAAAGCAGCAGGTTAAGGGCTGTGTCTGTTGTAATGAACTTGTTCCTAGAAAGTATGCAGTCTTCTCCTCCAACCAAAAACTTCTGAATTCAGAACTTTACCTATTTTATTCTGCAGTAAATATTAGCATTTACATTTTGAATTTCTGAAAAGAGTGGATAAAACCAATATACATGGACTCCCTTGTAGCGCTGAAGAAAAATATTACAGGACAAACCCTAAGGATTTATATACTAAATCCTCTGGTTTTAGTAGCACTTAAATAATTTATACAAATGTAGAGAGTTAAACACACATTTAACAGATGCTACTTTAATTATCTCTATAAGCATAGTATCTATATATAATAAAGACATACAATAGGGTTTCTCTTATTTCACAATTGCAGGTTTAACTATACTACATACTACTGTAATTTTGGTCACAATACCTGTATTTGGAGTTCAAGTGGTATTTTTATCCTTAAGGAAACTCAACCAACTCCATTATTTGCAGCACGTCTTTCAAATTCAGCAGAAGAAAAGATATTGAGATAGAAAAGTGCCTTTTGTTCAGAGGTAAAGTGTTGAAATTACTAAAGCCTTAACTTACGCTTGAGCTCCTCAGCCCAAAATGTGGGCATCGTGACAAACTAATAACAAGTACTCTCATGCTGGATCCCAAATCTTTAGAACGTAAGCATGCCTCATGACAGCCTGTGTCAAAGTATCCACAGAAGGAAAGGACTGGTAAGAGAGAGTCCAAGATTTTCCTAGCCACAGCAAGACTTGGTCCTCCCCTCACTGACCATGACAAAAGTCTCCCTGCTTGCTAACAAGAGTTAACTCCGCAGCAGAAAAATCTGTGCAGCAGTGTTGAAGAGGCTCAAACACTCCTGATAGATGATAGCAATGAATGTCATGGATATGATCCAATGAATCAGTAACACACCAAAAAAGGTATTTTTGAAAGAATATTATTTGGGTTATAAAGGCAAGAGGCCAAAATGTGGAAAATGCCAGTTTTAAGGCTGCCTGAAAGGCTAACTCAGGTGCCATTTGTAACTGCATTAATGATAAAGTTGCAATGGCATGATCACTTACTCCATATCCGCTGTTTCACTCCATCAATTCCTGCCAATGATAACATACTACAGAGCAAAATCAAGACATCCTTAAATCTGGCATTCCCAGCCTTAAAGTGTTTGACTTCATAACCTAACAAAGTACTGAACAAATTAAGTCCTCATGACAGCAATGTTGTAATCTTCTCAACATTATTACAAGAGCTACTATGGTGATTTACAAAAATGGTCCTGGTGTCAAACCAAAATTACAGCTTCAGGGTCAGCTCTCATTTTTATCAAAACCTTAGTTACAAGCTTTACCATGTTGCACAATCTAAATATTTTCTTTCCTCAACAATGAAAAAAACATTTAAAAAATCTTCATTTCTTATAGGTTTCGACTTTGAAAGTCTACAATTTTTCCTGGCTTTGGAAGCCTTGTGGACCTGCTAGCTATGACAGAAATAATAAGGAATAATTTTAGAAATTCTCTCAAAAAAAACTTTATTAGAAGTGAAAGCGCCACAGGTCTGAAACTTGCACAGATGTGAGCCCAGACAAATCTAAACACAAGCACCTTTGGGTGTCCAGAAAGCTACGGCTCCTTATTGATGCATTTGCACACTGTACAGAGGGAATTGTGCATTCAGATTACTATCATCTTTGCCATTTCCCATTTCCCTCTATTTTCTACTCATAAATCCTGAAAATCCCTGGAAGTTTCAGTTCCTAATAGAGGCAACCATCCACTGATGTCATATATTAAGTCAGAACAGGTTTGCTTCATCAAAAAGAAAGCAAAATCTTGCTGTTTACTTTCTTAAGGTATTCATAGTTTTTAAGCACTCCTAAGGGTTTACTGATGTTCAAGACATAATTGAGCGAGATACACATTGGTCCAACACAAGCATTAATAGGCTCCGTACAGGTGCCAATGTTAAACCACACGTTGTCAGACAAGGTGATGTGCCTTGCTGTTGTAGCCTTAAGATTCAACAAGTGGTTGGCATCCTCCATTCCCACACTTTACACAAGTATAACCTGAAAGTGCGAGTTGGCCCTACACAAAGGGTAAAAGGGCAAAAGGCGGTCAATTTGCTTTTCATCTGAGAGCACTGACAAACCAGGAAAGAAATTTTTTGACTAAGTAACAATTCCTTCCCAGGGGTCCTCACAGAAAAATGCAACTGTCATCCCCCTTTAGATTTCAATGTCCCTGTGCAGGCACAAAACACTAACTCAGCTAGAAGTTCCCCACAACTGAGTTGTAGCTGTGCTTTTAGTTGCTGATGCTTTATGAGCTATAAAAAAAATACAGTCAATGTCTTGGTTTGTGATGTAAAATGAAACCTGGTATCTAATTTGAAACATCAAAATCTGATTGCTATTCATAATAATGAATCTTTGGCTTTGTCATTTTCACCTGCAATGTTCTTGGCTATGGAAAATGCTGAGGTCTATTTATCAGTGTCATTTTGCAGATATGTATCATTTACTGTTCTTAAGAAAAAAAAAATAATATTTAAGTTGCATTACAGTTGATATCAAAACTCAGTTTTATTGTCAGACTCAAAACTGAGGTCTCTGCCAGTCCTTACCTAGGTAAATCTCCCCATAAAGTAACAGTGTTGCCCAAAGAGTGGGGATCAAATCCAGCATGAATGAGAAAGCCCACTATCTCCCACACATATGAAGAAACCCCCACCATTTCCCCATGTCCTCTATAAAGTGCAAGACGCAAGGGCAGTCTGCCTCAGTAAATTTTTCCACTCGCTTTACTTTTTTTTTGACTGATTTTGTTGAAAGTACTCTTGGAAAAAAAAGTAATAAGACAAACACACTTCTGCTAGCAAATGCCAGAAGAAAAATATATTCTAGCAGTCTTTTGCCAACTTAGACTTGAAATGAATTTACATCATCAAAATACCTCTTAATTGTGTTAGAACAGTCTGAAAACTTATTGCACACATTTTTCTTCCGAAATTCACAGGAATCTTTTGCTTTACAGTCCGTTCTTCACTTGCATGCCCTTTTTCTCTCTCTTTGGGAAATATATCAATTGCTGATTAAAAAAGTGTTTTGGCATGGCTGACCTGTAGAGATACGGAGCTAAGCAGAGTCAGTGAATCCACTCTACTCTGATATGCACACATGATATGCAATTAAAATCTCCATTCACATTCCTACAGGGTTGTCAATCAAGAGAAAAGCCTTTTTGACAACATCCAGTGAAGCGTACCAGCTAACTGCTGAACAGGAACTTAAACAGTAACAGCTTTTGTTACTAGCAAGAACGGATTTTACCAAGATTGGGCTCGATTTCTAAAGAAATCATTATGTTAAAATTTGGAGATCTTTTCATTAAAAATTAAAATGTGTCACAAAGCTATTGTGTGTGAAGCTATCATGTTATGTAATACATGAGGGTTATCAGATATATGTGAAAAAAACCTCTAACCTTTCTTGGCTGCAGGAAACAATTTAACCTTTCATATTTAGAACAATGAACAATGATTACAAGCCAGTTTTTAGCTAGAAGAGAAAGAACATTTTTCTAATTGCATGTTGTCTATTTGGTAGGCACCGAATATCTTTTATAACATTATAAGCTGTCCAGCCACAAAACTAACACTGTAAAAGGCCTGCCACTGCCAAAAATGATACTGTGAACAATTTATCGCTGATGCACTGCAAAATGATGTGGCTCAATTATAAGTATTTGCAACTCTTTGAAAATATCCTAACTTTGAGTTTATGACAATAGGGGAAAAGTCTTTGATAAACACGGAAGATGCTAACATTTACTTTCTAATATCCAGTTAAATACTGTACAACTCATAAGAGCATTAGGGTACTTCAAAATCAAATCTGTAAAGGTAAACCCAGTAAAAATAAATAGGTCGTTATTAATCTGCTGTTTGTGTTTTGAGCGCTAACCTTGAACTACAGTTTTCAAACATGCTAATATTATTAGATATTGAAATATTTGCCCTCTTGCTTATCACGCTCCGTAACTGAAGAGAGAGCAGATGCATCCTGACTATTAACAGTCATGACAAATTGCCTTACTAATGAATGTTACACACTGAAAGTGCCATAACTGATTAAACTACAGTTTCCCGCTACCAGATAGAGAGAGGCTTGGGAACTCCAGCAGTGGACAACTCTGATGTTCTGCCAACAGGCCTTCAGGGCACAGTGTGGTATTTAGAAAAACACACTGTAAATTCCATATGAATATATTCTAAAAGACTATGTGTATACAACAGGTTTTAAAGAACATTAGATGAAACAGCTTAGGTTCGTAGCCGATGAGCCATGTAAAATGGATGTGTTTTAACAATTTTAGTATCATTACAAGGCTGCGTTGGAGAATATTTCTGTTGGGTTCCTCTACGTCTCTCCCCACCTCCCCAAACATTGCTTGTGCTTTGCTTTCACATAAAATCTTTCTTTTGTCAGTCTCTTTGTCGGTGCAAAATTGGCAGCGGTTCAAATTCAAAGTACTCCTATTCATTTACTGACCATTAAACCAATGTCATTCTAGTTCACATCAGCCAGAGAGCTAAGCTCTAAAAAACATAAAAGGCTTGCTTCACCGCTGACGAATAATGTGTACATTTTTACAGAGCCTAAACCTTAATGCTTTGCCTGAAACTAACAATACAGTATATCTTATCATTCCTTTTTCACAAGCAGGCAGCTGCTGAAACGCTTGCCACTTCAAAATATCAATTGCTTGCCAGAGTTGTCCTCAACACACCCTGTCAAACTCATGTATATTGTGCAATGAAAATGGTGCAGGACTGAAAGCTAGAAATTGTGTCAAATTCTGCTGTAAGGGTATGATGTGCGAAGAACAACGTATGACAACCGTAGAGACTACAAACAATAGCAATGGAGCCAGACACTACATATATCACAACTGTGCCTGTACATATTTTATTGTATTATATATTTAAAGCATGACAAATGTG
This sequence comes from Gavia stellata, assembly GCF_030936135.1. Taxonomy (NCBI): domain Eukaryota; kingdom Metazoa; phylum Chordata; class Aves; order Gaviiformes; family Gaviidae; genus Gavia; species Gavia stellata. The sequence goes on along the minus strand of NC_082596.1, from coordinate 41,742,808 downwards.
TCATTGAAGTTATGTGCTACACCAAATAGAAACCCATCAGCTAGTTAAGCTTTTTCATTTCTCTTGATGGAAGTGTAGTGGTATTTTTCTGCCCTCTGAACATTTGTTTGTAAATCACACAGCACCAAAAAAACCATCAGGTTTTCAAAATGAGTAACAGAAAACAAAAGGCAATACTACAAGATGAGAAAATGAGATTTTCCTCAATTAACACTTGCTTTTCTCTAAGGACACATAGCCAGGCTACCTTAAAGAGTATCTGAGGTTATGCAAGACAAATACAATATCACTGCGCCCATAAATTACAGTATACCTAATTTTAATGCAGATAAGTGCTGGCCTATTGATTTGCATGTTTCCCTGGCAAAATGGAAATCCCATGTGAGTATGCTCTTTGTCTGTAGAAAATGCATTTTAAAAAACCTTTATGAATACAGCAATCTATGCTAAAAAGGAAAACATAAGTCACTAGTATAAATTACGTATGGAACCTAGAGGAAGTACTCCTCATATATAGACAATATATACAGAGATGTCTCTGCGCGTGCATGTGTGCATGTTTGAATGTGTGTTACACAATCACATAGTTTTTTAGCACATAGTTACAATTTCTATGAAGTGTCTTAACTAATGACAATTCAGCCTCTAAACATAATCTTAAATTAGCTGAGGAAAAAATGAAAATTGCCAAACTAAGCAACAAAGTAAGTTAATCATAAAGTGACCGTGGAATGCTCATCTTAAATGAAAGAAACAACACAGAGGTGCGATGAAAAAGAAATATTTAGGAGGAAAGATGCGTGCAACAGCCCACAACAGCATGTAGGTTGCAAAACCTGAACACACGGGACTCCATGAGGGTCATTAACTGATATAATCCTAACCAAAATGAATAGATATGCCATTAAGGTGCTAATAAATATTTTGGAAAGAGAATAGGTGTTTTAGGTGCTCAGGGTTGCTGACCTTTGCTGTGTTTATTAGTGGGACAATGATGCATTATTAACACACAGCAGCTGTACCTGAACTGCTGCCATGAACATAATAGCCTTTTATAGCCATCAGGGGAGTGAGATAGGAGGCCTTTATTAACCACTAGACATGATTAGCACATTATGTGAACTTTAGTAGGCAAATTATCTCTTATTGAAATATAATGTTGGTTATAACTAATTGTAAACATGATTTTAAAAACTTCTCAATGCAAAACTAAGAGTTTTACTACCATTTAGCAAATTACTGGCTAGGAGAAAACAATTCCCCTTTTCCTTTGTTCAACCTGCAAAAACAACTGTGCCTCACTGACACTTATGCGCTACAATGAAACCACTGAAGTGAATGACTTCCACATCACGAATATTAGTGTTCAGAACTGTAAAAAAACATAAACAGACATTTCCAACACAATTAAGAAAACTGCTAATGAAGAAAAAAAACTTGCCTTATATTTTCCTGTAAAGCTTACAGGCAGTTCTTTAAAAAGTCAGTTTGCCAATACATTTTCAAGAGTTAACTTGAAAAAATAACACCGTGATTTACTTCAAAAAGCCTAATTTTGGGTAAGATTACCCCATTAGCCTTTGCAACTGAACACAGCACTGAGAGTCCATTATGAGCAGTCTTTTATGCCCTAGCAGAAAGTCATTAACATAAAATAAATCATTCGCTTTGATATTAAGCCTCTACTATCTGCAGGTTTCTATGACTAATGTTCACAACTGTGTCTGCCAAATGATAGATTATAATTTTTTGAAAGGTTATCATCCCTTTTCAGCACTATTTTTCCTTTTACTATTTATTTCAGGTTGATGCAAACACAATGATCGCGTAAGAAACAAATGTTTTCTCTTATTCATGAACACAAACCTACGCACTTTTGGCAACTGCAACCAGAATATGACTTCGAAGCCAGCTACTTACAATACAGGATAGAAATGACGGATTCTCAGAGTAAGTTCACTTTCTTCAAAGTGAGCAATATATAATGAAGCAGAAACATATGTGTGTATATATGTATAGAGTAGCATTGATACAATAGGGATTTATACGTCTACATCTTCTTCTCACTCTTCTGGCAGGAACTGTCTGGATAAATCTTTTGCTTCACATTGCAGACTTCATACTTCCCTTACTGACCCATTTCCCGAAGTACAGGTTATCACTGTCTGATTTCAGAGTTCTGATTTCTTCTTGCATATAGAATAAGTAACTGGAGTTCACTGCAGATTTCCTTAATATAACAAAAAAAAAAAAATACATACCAGCTACAGTAACTTCCATTTAACCTTTAAGACCATATAATCATCAACAACAATAGCAGGAGACAAAAGTACTACCACAGCAGCTCAATTTCCATGCTTAGCCAGCAGTACCTTTGAAAAACGCTACTTGTGCCACTTTTCATTGGTAGAGAGCAGTTTAACAGTCAAGAATGTGAATGCTAAAAGATTCTGACATTTCCACTAACCTGGATTTGTCAGATGCTCATGTAATTCAAGTATGTTTTGCAACTTAGAAAGCAGCGTGTTTCTTGGGAGGAAACCATTGTACGAGGGTCTATAGCAAATCAAATAGCAGCCCAGTGAGAAATACTAAATGAACAGTTCAGAAACAGTGTTAGCATATGTGCAATTGAAAGATAAGATATAAATATTAGTACAGCCATATGCAATTCAACTGCTAAAAATAAACCACTTACTGCAAACATAAGATGCAAAAGAAAACCACAGACATTACAAATGTCAGTTGCACCAAGATCTCTGCTGAAAAACAATTTTAACTTTGAAGATCTAAGTCAAGAGCTAAAGATTTTTTTTGATGCTCTGACTTACTAACTGAAAACTGATCACAACCAATGAACAGAAAATGCAGATATTCCAGGGGAAGGGGAGATGAGATTTTCTTCTGTGCACTTGCTGCTGTGGAAGGGCGATGCTTGTTGCTGCTGCTGCTAATGCTACGTAATCTGTGCCTAACCATTGAATAATGCAATGTTGTCATTTTCCGACTGAATGCTGTAGGGAAAAACGTTATGACCAAGAAAATCTCATTCAGGTTGATGTGAATTCCATGTCTGAAAGTATTTCGGAAGCGCTGCTATAATTAACAGTCATTTGGCACTTCTGCTATAAACCATGTTTTGGAGCAGTTTATAACTCGGCATTTTTAATGAGAAATCACTCCTTGGGCAGAAAATCGGTACCTAGTTGCATAACTAAAACAGTAGAACAAAATAGACTAGACTATTTCAGTTGGAAGGGACCTACAATGATCATCTAGTCCAACTGCAACAACAAAACATTTAAATTTGGTTAGGCTGTATTTAAAAATCAGTATTTTAGTGTATGCAGCCCATGCTAGACATCCACAGAGCATGTGTCCACTTCAAAAAGATAAACAAAGCTGCCACTAATTGCCACTGCTGTCAGTTCCAGAAGCCAAGGTCTGCATTGATCCAGGGACTACCCTCTCACCACGAGAAGTGGTGCTTTCAGGTCACTCTTGAGACATGCTGAGAGAGCAGTCAAAGGAAGCTTTTTACTTCCACTGTCTACGCTTTGTTATATCTGCCATCAATACAAGATTTAAATACCCAAGAATTTTTATCTAAATCCGACCGTGATTAGGACATTTTTCTGCTTAATATGAAGTCATGTTTTAAACACAGTCCATTTTCCAATGCTTCTGTACAGTGTTAGCAAGATGAGAAAGTCCAGCTAAGATGGGAATCTGAAGACAGCAGGGTGCTCAGTTCTTCCTGGTAAAGTGTGATCATCCCCAACATGCACCGAATTCAACAGGAGTTGGGACTGCCCAGTCCTCCTCAGTATCAGCTCCTTAAGTCCTTAAATGCAGCTCCACTGCTCTTTGGTTTAATGTAAACACCAAAGGTACTGCATGCACTGTACTGTTTAGCTAATTCAGCATTCTTAATAGTTTACAGTTTTCACTTTTCTCAGAAGACCTCTTGATAGGCTAGTTGAGGGTAATGCCCTAGAGATGAAACACATCACTATGGTAAGAGAATAAAACATAATTTCTCTGGAAGTACTGATGTGTGGCAGAAAGAAAAAGAAAAAAAAGAATGACTGCAAATGCTTTGGTTTATAGAACATCTTTGAGAAAGATTTCTCAAAAGCACATACATAAATCATTTCCTGTATTCCACTAAAACTGGGACCACGTCTTTTCTGAAACACTGGAATTTAAGGAGGCATACTTGAGGCTTGCCTGTAACTCTGAGAGTACATTCTAAGGTCTAGGAACCCAGGGAAAAAAGTCCATTTCCCTTCTTCCTATGTGGAATTTTTTGAAACTAACTAAAGCACTTAACACTTAAAAATCAACAGTCAACACTAATATAACTGTTTAATCTTTTCTTTAAGAGGCACCAAAAAAATTTCAAGTATGATTCTAATGCATTAGGGGACAAGGTAGTTGTCTAAGGAAAAAAAAATATGCCCAGAATAAACAGATGGTGATCTATTAGATGAGCATAATCTAAAATTCTGCCAAAACACTTAACACAGCATTTCAGCTTTAGAGCTGTCCTTCACAGCGCTGGCCTTCCACAATTCTGTTTCTGAGTTTCAGATAGAGAGTGGATAGAAGCAAGCCACTGGAAGTAATGCGCACTTTGTAAACAGCCATGGAACATTTTACTTAGAGTAGTCTCTATGGTGGGGTTAAGCTTACACAATAAATTATTTTAAACACTGTGTATAAATATATGCACTTTTGCTCCGTGGAATTCTGATTACGAGCGGGATTGTTACCTGCTTACAAAGCACTGTATTATATCTCCTTATCCACTTCTACCCAATGTCACGCTGCTGTTTTCATTTTGAAGGGGTTTGCTTCCCTCTCTCTTTTTTCCCTCTGTATTCCTCTTTTTAAAAACAACTACAGTCTCTCATTCTACCTCTGCTGTCTGGCTGTATTTTTCCACTGCACTGACAACTACCAGTGAATACAAGAAAGATGAGTTGTAGGCTCCTGTATTTTTGAACCAGGTAGCAAATCACAGAAGAATCTAGTGTATAATTCTGCAAGGCTAACCATTGGGAGCAGTAAAGACCATTATTTTCTCCCTACTGTTGGCAGGGGTCAGCATCCCTGTCATTAGCTGTGTCAAACTATAATTATGTAACTGCACTTTATGTGAGCAGATATCTGAAAACACTGTAAATTTGCAAGTATGAAAATATACCAATCCTTCTTACAGTACTGATCGAAGCGGTCTTTGGAGGTGACACTTCAATACGGAAAGCCACAAGGATGTTATTTATTGCCCTCTACATAAACATTTAAACTCACCATCCAACTTCAAGCAGCTTGAAATCCCTGACCATATTCTTCTATCACATTAAGACACTGGGATTATCAAAGTTATTTCTTGTGTAGCATTCAACCCAATTAAGGAATGTGATGTTTCTTAAAATAAACTTCAACCGAACAGACTACTCATATTAGCCTGTAAATGTCTGAAATGCACATATGCTTCACGTTTCAAGAAGCTAACAGTACAACCCCAACTCTAAATCTGTCTGTCCAGCGTAAGAGCTCCACTTTGTTATTTCAAAGGCTGACCTATATACCACAGCATACCGTCCATTCTGTCTGTTTGTATAAGAGATACCTCACACAGTTGTCATAACCAACATTGTTTGCGTTGTTCTTTCACTTTTCTCTCTCCATGGGTAATGCGAGAGAAACAAGGAAAAGCCTGCGTAACAATATACGCAGAGTATAATGAGCTTTCACAGCAGATAGAGAAATATTAGACTAAGATGCTTAGAATGCTATTTTAGCTTTATAAAAGAAAGATCTAAGCAGTCTTCTGAAACAAAGCCTGCCAACTGAAAATTGTAAGATAAGAGGCGACTGTTTGAATCTACATGATTGCATTTTCCTTTGGCTACAGAAAAATGCACTGTCAATACCTCCCGTGCATGTGCCTGGGAATTCACTCATACACTACCAACAATCATCTGACCAGGAAAAAAGCTAGTGCTAACAGAACAATTAGAAAACTTAAAAGCGTAAGTGTTTATGGAATACATTCTAAATTACCAGCAGCACAAGTAGACTTAAAATGTAAAGAATCAAAGTCTTCTATATTTGTCAAAAAAACCCCACCACCAAAACCCAGGTATGAAAACAAGGGCCAAATCCACTAGTAAGTGCCCGAAGCAAGTTTTAACTAACTTCACAAGAAACAAGACCCAGTTCTGAATGAGTTTCGCAGGTAAAGACCTAATCAAGACCACCATTCCAACCCGGAACACGGATCCATCACACTCCAGCCATCGTCTCCTTTCCTGGGAGAGATCAAACACTCAACCAAACTTACTGAACACAAAATTCTGCAGGCCTCCCACCCTTCAAGCTCCCTAAATACACACAGCACGAAAATGAGTGACAGAGCAATACTGCAACATGACGACATGTTTCGAAGAAGTCAGATAAGTTTTCACAGCAATGTTAATCATGCTGGGCGAAGGGAGAGAGTGAAGGGGGTGAAAAATGAAATGTTCGGTAAATGTACGCCTCCAAGGGGCCTGGCAAACCTACTCTGTCCATTTAATGTAATCAATGGTCAGTGGCAAAGACATCTGAAAAAGACATTCGTTGTACACTTGGCATCTTATATTGAAACATTCCTGTCTTTTCCAAGCATAAAACATATGTCTTATGACTGTGCACTTTTAAGCACATTATCAGTTCAGGCAAAGTGAAATAGAAGAGTTGCAACTTGTCTACAGAATGAGTGTCTCATTTGCATTTAAAAAGATCAGTTTGCTCCCTCATACATGGCATGACTTAAAAGAAGCTTTAACCAGCCAGTAAAGAAATTCTGAAAACGACTTTCTAAATTAATTTATTCGATTTGCCGTGCAACCCACCAAAAATGATTTAAGGAACGTAATTGGAAAATGATTTAATATATTAAAGTAATTCTTGATTTTCCAAAGCATTTAACTTTTAAATTAAATCTGGCCCACTATCTCAAGAATGATGAGTGAAATGTGTATTCAAGTCATTACCTTCTTTTTGAAGCTTTAAAACACTGATAGATTTAACAGCGTTTGTCCAGTTTCATTGCCAAATGGGTCTTCGGGCACTTTGGTGCTTATGTAATTAATATTAGCCCAAGCCTCTCACTTGGCAACACTTTATGGTTACAATTGACAGAAACAGACAATAGAGAAAACAACGGCAAGCCACAGACCACAGGTAGCAGTAGCCTCATGATTACGCGGAGCACTTACAAAAAATTAATGCACACGAACAGGCTCCTGCGCATCTGGACTCTTCCTGCTGAACAAAGTTCACTCCTGGCACAAACTTCCGATCTATAGGGCAGGTTTGCCCGATGCTGCAAAGCACAGTTACTCAAAACACCGCTAGCAGTCGTACCTCTGGGATCTCTCTTGAAATATCCTTAGGCATCCACCACAATGGGCCAGATTTATCCCTGAGTTCTATAACTCCATTGAGTATATGTGAAATGCAGCCAGGATGAATTTGGTCCTTTCTGTTGTGATTGGTAGATGAGACCATGTGGGAAATCTTTCCTGCACACTGAGAGGGCTTCACCCCGGCGCTGCAGCCTCCGCGCTTGAGCACAGATACACGCTCTTTTGCCGCTTATCTCTGAATCGCGGCAGCTGCCCGGCATGAAAGAGACGGCTCTGAACATCTCTCTGACACGTGAGGCCGCCGCGACAATAGCCGAGCGCGGAACCAGGCTGCCCGCCGCGGGCCGGGGCGGGTCGCCCGGCGCGGGTGCCCCTCCGCGGCAGCGCCCCGCCACCGCGCCCCGCGCCCCGCCACCGCGCCCCGCCGGCCTCCGCCGCGCCCCGCGCGGACCCGCCGCCGCTCTCCGCGCCAGCGGCCAGCCCCGCGGACGCTGCGCACGGCGGAGTTGGCGCCGCGAAAAGCCTCTGCTGCAGCCTGCCACAGACTTCCACGGCAGGTTTCTAAACAGACGCCTAAGCGGACAGGCTTAAACGTGTCTTTCGGGAAGCGCTCGCTCACAGCTTTCTCCCCTGGCGGGGTGTGCTCAAGACGTGCGCGGGGTAGCTCGCACTTCCTGATCGTTTCCTCTGGCCAGCGTTTTATTCATGTGCAAAGCCCATTCCGTAACAGCAGAGAAAGTGCAGCTCATGCATAAAGCACCAGCCGGCTCAGGCCACAGAGGCAGTAACAATGCAGGACCCCCAGCCCCCTTGCTCGGCAGCAAAAGTAACGCAAAGTGCTCCGGGCTCGCAGCACCAAACTCCCGTAACCACAGGCAGCATCTGGGCTCGCGCGACCCTCCTCGGCAGTTCCTCCTTCCCCAGGGCCCGCGGACCGAAAACTTAGCTCCCCTCTGGCACTGACCCTATTTGCAGCGGTTTAATCAAGTTACAGAGAAATGGGTAAGGCAGTTGCACAGCCGGGACAAAGTCGGGCTCCTGTTCTGAACCGACTTGTCACCCTTATACATCCTTACTGTGCATATGTAGGGATGTGTGTGTGTGTCTATACATACGCATGTCACATACACATACGCACGCACACACAAACGTGCTCCCGGCACGGCCAAGTACCCCTTTGACACATGAACTGCAGGGTCCGCGGCGGGGCAGAGAGTTTCTGCCGGTCTGTGGCGGGCGCGCCTCTCATTAACAGGAGCCCTAGAAATGCAAGTCCTCCGCACCGACATCCCTGTCCACGCTGTTTCCCCGAAAGGGAAGATGCTGTGGAAAATGCCTCCCCCACCCGCCCCCCCGCTCCAGCCGCCCGCCCCCAAACTACTCCGGGGTTTTAATTTGGGGTGCCTGCAGGGGAGCCGGTCTGTGTCCCGGCGGCACCTCTCCGCGGCGGGCGGCACTGCGCTCCCCAAACCCCAAATCCCGGCAAGTGCCGCTGCCCTCCGCCTCGCCGGTGAACTTGGTGCGCGGCTCGCCAAAGCGCAGCGCCCGCTCATGCAACGCGCCGCGACAACAGCACAATCGACAGCACAGATAAAACACCTCGGACGACACAAAACACGAGTCACCTTGTTGCAATAGTAGGGGTCCAGGCAGGGGGAAGGTCCCAAACAAGGCGTATCAGGAGCGGCTGCAGGCTGAGGAGGTGGTGAATAAAATCTTACGTCCATTTCACTAAAACATCAAGCAAACTCCTTTCCTTTTCTTTTTGTCGGTAATGTTGGTGCAAAAAGGGGTGTGTGTGAGTGTGTGCGCGGTGTGTGTGTGTGTGTGAGGGGAGGGGGGGGACACACAACAAGACTGAGAAGAATAAAAAAGAGGTGCCTGACTTCAGTAGTCAAAGAAACACCTTCCCTGCCTCACATCCGTTTGTGGTTTGTAAAGAGAGGGGAGAGAAAAAAAAAAAAATCTCTTCCAAAAAAGCACCGGCCTGCAGATGTCTGCGAGAGAATCAACAAACCCTCCTTCTTCTACGGCAGGGCAGGTAACTTCGAGTACTTATTGTTTCCCCCACGCATCGGCACCGGGGCGCTAGCTCCGTCTGTGCCTCTCTTTATGGGAGTCTCGGAGTTGGTTCGCTTCTCCCTCCCTCCCTCTCGCTCGCTCGCTCGCTCCCTCTGTTCTTTTCCCGTTCTTTTTTTTTACTATTATTATTATTGTTATTGTTCTTATTTATTTGGTTGGGTTTGGTGGAGGTGTCTTTTGGTTGCCCTCCACCGTGAGGAGCGGGGCCGGGGGGGGGGCGAAGGCGGCGGCGGCGGCGGCCGGGGCCCCCGCGCACCCCCGGGGGGGAGCGGCGAGGCAGTCCGCCCGCGCTGGAATGGCCGCCGCGCGCCGCCCGGCTCTCGCCTTGGCACGGCACGGCTCGGCTCGGCTCGGCTCGGCTCGGCTCGGCGGGCGGCGGGGGACGCGGCGCGCTCCGCCGGCGGAGTCGCTGCTCCGAGTGTGCTTCACACAAAGGGGCCGGCGAGGAAAGAGCCATTTGCGGCCGCTGGGGACGGGGCTGGGAGTCGCGGAGAGGGGGCGCTGCCGCGCCCGCCATCCCGCCGCCGTCCCCGCCCTCTCCCACCCGCCGTCCCCGCCCTCTCCCACCCGCCGTCCCCGCCCTCTCCCACCCGCCGTCCCCGCCCTCTCCCACCCGCCGTCCCCGCCCTCTCCCACCCGCCGTCCCCGCCCGGCCCCTCGGCGCCGCCCGGCCCCCCGCCGGTTACTATGGCACCCCCTCCGCGGCCTCAGCCCGGCCCGGGGGCCGAAGGGAGGCGGGAGGGCAGGGTGGCAGCGACGGCCGGGGAGCGAGGGGGTTGGCCCGGGCCCTGGACCCTGCGGTGGGTCGGCTGCAGGCTGCCCGGCTGGCCGCGGGCAGGTCCTTTGAGGTGCCTCTGTGAGAGCCTTCGGGCCCATCTCCACGGCCCCCGGCCCATCTCCAGAACCGGCTCAGGCGACCAAAGGTCGGGTCAGGCGCCCCGTGCCCCGGCTGCCCTGGCAGTCCTGTGAGGTCGCCAACAGTCGAGCTGCAAGCGGGGCCCGGCGGGATGGGTGAGCCCTTCGTCTTCTGCCCCAGCAGAGTGGAAGCCATCACCCAGAGTTCGTGGTGGCAGAAATAAACTGTGATCCACGAGCATGCCTCAGGAACCAGGAAGCAAATAAAAAGGAGAAAGAACCACCCATGAAATACCTCATCAGCTGGGGTCTGCCTCATTGGCTCGTATTGCTTGGGCCCGGCCGTGCTGCGGGCAGTACTGACATCAGGCACAGTCTTCCTCACAGCAGGATGGAGGAGGGAAACTTGAGGAGATGGGCAAACTGAGAGGGGAAGAAGGAAGGGGAAGAGAATGGGGTAGGGAAGATGAAGAGGAGCCCAGTTAGCTGCAAACACGGATGCTGGCAAAGGAGAGTTGGGAATCCAGTGGGATGCGGGAGAGGGATTGATGAGCAAAACAAGGTTTAACAGACAAAAACAATGAAAGAAAGGGTGACTTCAAGACACCGTGAGCAATCCCACTGGGTTTTCTGCTGAGTCTCTGGTAGTTTTAATCAGGACAGAAAGGGTGGAGGAGAAAGGATACAGGAAGGACGCTATACTGAGCTTAGATAATGCCCTACAGGGGAATTGTATTATGAAAAGAATGGAATGCCTTTCCCTCTTTAAATAAAAACAAATTAGTGAGCGTCACACAAATAAGCTGAGATGATGACAATTAACAGGAATGGTTACATTTATCAAATGCTCATGAACATTTCTGTCACGAAACAGTTGGAATCTGAAGAACTTTTAAGAAGATTTGTAATGCACATTGTCACACAAAACTGTCTTCTCGTCACTGAAAAAAATAATCCAGAGTAAAGACTTCAAGGGGACTCAGTATTAAGAGGGAGCAAATCACAAATTTCAGGTGAAGAGATCACTGTTTGTGTGAGGGTCTATAATCTGTACCTCAGATATTTTGATACTGTTAAGAGTCCTTCAAGATAATGTTAAGTCACAGCTTTCCTCCATGTCTAAAAACCACCTTTCAGTAAAGCTTAATTATCTGGAAAAAATACATAGTAGTGTAAACAAAACTCTAGAAAAAACAGGTTTGAAGCAGTATTCCTTTTTCAGGATTATTTGATCAAAAATATCTCTGAAGATTCTTGGTTGTCAGTTCAACACAATTTAAGTCCGATGGCAATAAATGTTTTCCTTAAACACTCAATTACAAAAGGATCTCAGTTGCTTTCTTTTTAATAATGTTTGAAACCCATATGGTGTTGGAAAAAAGCTTGAAAACATGACCCAGAAAAAGCTCCAGAAAGCAAAGGAAAAGCCATTAGCATTTTTTTTTTTTTTAAATCTCAGGATTTTTTGGCGTCTGACTCATTATTTTGCATGTTTGGGATTAGACATTTTGAAAGTTTAAAATTCCTAAAAAAGACTTCCCTTTGCAAGAAATGTACTTGACGCTTGACAGATATATCACTGCTGCAAATGGCTGATATGTGGACCATAATTTGACGAAGTGAATGGGAGACAGATTGCAAGCTCTGTGTTGAAAAGCTGCTGTTGAGAAGCTTGTTATTCATGGACCATGGATTAGTTTTCAGCCTGTTGTGGAGAAAGGTGGTAGAGATACACTGATTCTAGAAGAGTTGATCTAGGCGACCGGTGTGTGCAGGTGCATACAGATGTATGCAGGTGCAGCGATGCTAATGCAGAGCTGGAGATGTCAATATCAGAATGACTAGAACATCCAACGATAAAAAATAGATATATGGCTTTCTATTTATATGAAATATTACTATTGCCTTAAGAAAGGCTTCAAGTTCCTAGGAGTCTGTAGGAGTTTACAACGATACCATTTGCTTTGCACAGCCCTTCAAGTTATTTTCTGTACTTAATGATGCAGGCCCTGAGAGGTTATTAAATTTTTGCTGCTACTTACAGAGATTATTTAATCATCGAGATGGTCAAAACACCTGAGATTTGTGGCAGTTATCTGTACAGTTTGTAGAAATTAAAAAGCCATATATATTAATCCGTTAAGTGCTCTTTTGTTTTGTAGGGGACATTCTCTCTGGGGTTTTCAGGATAATGCATTTGTGGAGACTGGAACTGAAAATGTTAATACTATTGTAGGTTTAGCCTCTACGGACTGAGAAAGCAAGGCCCTTTCCAGGATAATTCAATGGCATATCAAACTTGGCCACTTTAGCTCATGTAAGTGCATTTTCTAGAAGAAATGTGGCAACAGATTAAAGAGTAGGAATCAGTTTTTAGAAGCTTAAAAGGAAGGAACATTTGTTCAGAAGGGCACTGAGTTTTTAAAGCCATTCAACATTCAAGCGAATGTCTCCAAAATAGTCTTGAAAGAGGTTCCTATACCAGCATATGAGAAGAGTGTCATTGCTTTTCTCATATAAATAGGAACAAATGCCTTGAGAAACATGATCTGTATCTGCTGATACTAAAAAAGTTGTTATTCTTTTAAATGCTGTCTGCTGGAGTGAGACTATGTAGCATGAATATTCTCCATGCAATGGAGAACTCATATGGCATTTCTTGCCAAACAGCGTTGTGGACGCAAGAAGTTTACGTAGCAGACTGGAGACCTAAGGAGGTCATTGAATAGACAAACCATAAATGGATCAGCAACTCCTTTCAGCTGAAAATAACTGGAGGTAGAGACATGGGGATAGAGAGTGGGGGGAAATACCGTACACGCTTGCCCTCAGTTTGGGCTGTCACACCTAGAGCCTTTGTTGGAGGCAGAGTATTGGCAGGGCAGACCCTTGGTCTGAACCAGTCCAGCCATTCGCATGTTCTCATGGAGGCTCTGCAATGGTCAGGCCGTCAGAATTAAAAGAAACAAGTATGTCCAAGATGACAGGTCATTTTCTTGTCTGCCCTAAGTCTCACCCAGCTGCTTCATCTAGTTTATTGGGGGCCATCAGTAGGCATAAATCATGTTTTCAGTCCAACAAAGGTAAAAGCATCTTAGTTTAAAAAAAGAATCTATCCTCGTGTTTTAATCTCACACGTCTATACACAGTTTTATTTGGGATCTCCAGACAAAGATGTCTGATCATCTGTTAGAAGATTTCTTGATTTTCCTAGGAAGAAGGAAATGTGGGACTGTGATGATGGCTTATTATTATACATAGGCACCACAAGACCCTTTTCATGAGGTTGGCTCTTATTTAAAGAAAAGTTTTCTCCTACATATTTAAGAACAGCTGGATTGGAAAATCACTTTGCTTCTTGTGTTGTGGGCTGTACTTTGAGAGCCAGGAGGGCCAGATAAGCTAAAAGGGGACCCATGAGATTTTGCCGAGGAAATCCCTCCTGCTGAAATTTTTGCTTTACTTACTGATGCACAGGACTATTTACCTTTCAGAACAAAGCTCAATGCTCATCAATTTCTAGAGAGTAGTTAATTAAATAATAATAGGATGAGGGGTCTATCCCTTTTGTGTGGATGTCCTGTTTCATGTCCTTAAACTGGGTATGACACTTGGATGTGGGAAGATGTAAAAGATAATGATATTAAGATTACAGAATATTTAAAACAAAGTAATTAATCTGGTCTTTTCATCAAAATGCACTCAAATCCTTTAAGAAATTGATTCATTTTAAGTGTTGTTGTCATTCTGGGTGTACACTCATAAGTGAGCATAAATCAGTGTATTTAAACAGAAACATTTGCAATATGGTATCAAAGCTTAATAGTGGTGATACATGTTTCAGAGTATTTAAACAATTTGAATGTTCCTTAATAGTGTGTCAAATCAAGTGTTGCCAAACATGTAATGAAAAAGGCAGCTATTTTATTATTTTAGCCACTGCTCCTATCTTGTTTAATTCATTTGTGGTGAAGATGACTGGCCCCAAATTATCACACTTGCATGGAAATAAATTATTCTCATCGCTGTGAGGAAGTAAAGATCACTTCTAAATAGTTAAGGAAAGTCCCTGACTTCCCTTTGCTACAAAGAGAAAACCTGAGTAGTGCCATGTCTTCTCATTCCAAACAAATGATACGCAGCCAATTTAACAGACAGAGGAGGAATAGACACATGGGCTGAACCTGGACTGTGTTGTGCATCTCACAAAAGGTTCTTACACACTCATCTGCCATTGCCTACAGTAGGAATTAAGCACACAACGTCTCGCAGAATCAAGATCTTAAATAACCAAGAGAGAAATACAAAAATGTAAAATTCACCTTGCATATTTGCAGCTTCGATCCTTTCCCATATGCTTCAAAGACATTGCCAGCTGGTTCAGTTCAAGTTACCAGATTTGATGTGGCCTTGCAGACACACAAAAGGTAGGCCAATCTTGAAAGAAAACATTTCACTGGGCCTTAGAATCAAATTATTTCTCATGGTTAGAGAAACAAAGGGAAACATGAAGTTCCTTTTTGCCTCTTCCTGTATTTCCTATCTTATCGGGTGATTTTATATGAGATACACTGCCCACATGGTATGCAGGAAGGCTCAAAAATACATCACAGTATGGTGTATGCTAGTTCTCAATTGCAAGATATACCCAAGTGTTAAGGTTGCCAATTTTCCACTCTTCCACTTGTTAAATCAATCATGAAACATCTAGAAGTATAAGGAATCAGGAATTTTTGGTTTCATGCTATTTCTTTTTCTGTTCTGGAGGACTGTACTGGGTTTTCAGAAACTTAGGTTTTTTTAAGGAAAATTGTGTTTTCAACAATTTATTTTGCAATTTAAAAAGCCTGTCTAAAGGCATTTTCATTTTTCCTCCAAAAAGTGAGGATCCATAAAAGTTATATAAATGTTATCTGGGGACTGCATCATATACAGATGTCTTGAGAACAAATCTGTACAAATGTTTGATATCATTAAAAATACCCATCTATATTTGAAGATATTTTACAAGTGTACATGTTATCAGCTGAATGTGTCAGCTGAATAGTCAGGAAAAAGGAAAGACAGAACAGAGGACTGGCCACAAGCAGAGACAGGTGACAACATGAGGACTAGTCTGTATCACCAGTTTTTCCATAGCATTGAAAAGGGAATTCTCATCTGCCAGGACAGATGCCAAGCAGTTTTCAGTTCAGAACAATGATGTCATCATCCTCATCCTCCTTTTTGATAAAACTCCCAAATAGAGCTGAATTGCCCCTGCATGAGCTCTCCTGACAGGAGGAGATCTTTACAGACTTACTTAAAACCTCTTTTTTTCTATGCTCTGCTGTCTCATCTGGCTCAGATGTCTTTTGCTAGAGAACAGTTTTCATTGTCCTTTATATTCACAAGGTCTCTGTGAAGCAATACCTTGGATGTTTCTTAAAGCTCCAAGCAAGGTGAGTCTTTCAACAGGAGACTCCCACCCCATTATGTAAAAAAGTAGTCTATGTACCTTCCTTTATGTGCTTTTAATTAGTACTTCAAGCCCAGAATTATAGATGGTAATAGAGAGAGAGATCCAAACTTTATTCTCTCTGAGTACATATAAATACAGCAGAGAGTTCACCGAGTAAAAAATTATTTTTAGGGCTAGAAGGTATTACAGCTTTTTTTTTTTTTCCATTTTATTTTTTAACTAGAGAAAGTAAAAAGCAAAACGGCTTGCTTGAATTTAATCTACTTATGGTTACCATCAGAAAAGTACCACACAAGGCGGCACATTTGGCATTTGAAGTGCAGCAGGTTGGGACTGAGGCATAGTAAAACTATGTTGGGAGTTTCCATTAGAGCTTCCTGTTGTAGCAAATAAATCCAGTCCCATTCATACCTGATGGGCTGATACAGATACAACATCTGCATGTCGTCTGCCATCAGTTTTTAAGGGGTATGATAAATTGTCGGACTGCTGGCTTAGGAACAAAATGTCCTTCTTTGCTGAGATTTCAGCATTTTCCTGCTGGATCTCCAGGAACTTCAGACCACCTTTCTTCTAACTACATGGTTCTTTTCTCAATGGAGCTGTCACTGTCGAATCTAATAAAAACTCTCTGTCATCCTTTTCTGGGCTTTCTAGTTCGACAGTTTCATGTTGCAGCTTTGTTCCACAATAAAAATAAAAAATCTCGAGGTGTTAAAGAAGTCCTTGGAAAACTATAAGTGATAGAGTCAGCATTTACAGAATATATCACAACAGGTCTGACTGACCTTGGCAGCAATAGGAGATCACCATTTCTCATGGACGAGCTATTCCTGAATGTCTGTCTTTTATGCAGTATAAGGCAGAAATACCTTTTCTGGATCAAGGCTACTGCTTTCTGCTTCTCTTATTCTTTAACAGAGATTTTCTATCACAGGGACATGTTTAGTATTATCTATTTAAGGAATGTCTTCATTTCTATCAATTCCTGAAATCCTGTGTCTTGTTCTATGGTATCTTAAGATAAAAATACATCATGGTTGTTATTTTAAAGACTTATACCATTTTGGTGAGGATTATTTGTTTGAGGATTTTGTGTGGTTCACTTTTTAACACAGTCAAACTGCAAACATTAATGTTTGTGGACATCCTCCAAATCGTCTGCCTTTACTCTGGCTACCAGAGTGTAATCAACACTGTTTCCTTATTGGAATGGCCTTCATTCTGTTTTTTTTAGCAGTTTACAGGGGTACCAGTTGAAGGGAATGAATAGTCAGTATTGATTGCTCACCTTTAAAAACAGACTGTTCAGTAGCATATGTAAGTACCGCAGAGTTGAACACACATGTTAATCAGATGCTATGAAGCGTGTGGAGGGGAAGCCCCAAGCCACATTTGACATGATCAAGTTCTAACTATTTGTTGAATGCATATAGATTTATAAGACCTGCATGGAGACAGTTGCCTTACTGCATAATGCACTGACAATAATTAGGTAAAAACAAAGAATAACTAGAAATAGAAGAGAATAAGGAGAACTCAGACTTGTTCACAGTTGTAGCACATAGGAAAAAATACCCATCCTCCTAAGATACCCTTCCCCCTCCCCGCAGTGGAATTTCCCTGCTTTGAAGTTATCTTGAGAAGACACAATTTGCAATTTGCCCAGGAGGTCAGCAGGCCCAAACTACTGTACCACAGGGTAGGAGGTGGTTTCAAAGCTGAGAACCCCTCCGGAAGAATGGTCTGCAAGCGTCTTACTTTCTTTTGAATAAAGTGTGGCCTCCACTTATCGCTGTTTTTTTCAGGAAAAGGGGAAAAAGAACATCATGGAAGAAGGTCACATGCCATTTTGTGGGACCAAATGTTAGTTTAGTGTCAACTTCAAGGTTCCTTTTTAGTTCACTGGAGAAATATGTAATGAGTATTTACATATGTATAAGTAGAACTGTAATAGGGGGGAGGGGGAGGCAGGGGGAGGAGAGCTGAAGCATGTGTTTACACTTGCTGAGAGTCGTACATGTCCTACATCTGACTGCCTGTCTCTCATTAACATGGGATTTGTCAGTTATGTGTTAAAATATAAAAATAAAAACAGCCAATTGGCAAGACTAACCGTTATGTGCTTTTGGTTTATTTTTCTCACTTTTATGTTTCTATAAGCATTAAAAAAATGGAATTATAAAAAACCCAAACTGACCAGGAAAGAATTTAACCTGGGCCCATGGAGAGGATGCAAACTGAAAGAACCTTAAAGTAGAAAGTACCTTTAAGGAGAAATGTACCATAAAGAAGAGGTTTAAGGAGTCTGATCACAAGTCATTTGTGCTACAATGCCTAGCCACACTGAGGAGACTAAAGGGTAGGGATACACAATATTTCTGAATTTCCATGTCTTTGTGGGTTTAAGTCAGACCCTTAACCTTATTTGAATATAGCATTTTTGTAGTTTAATATATTTCATACAGAATGTATAAAGAAGATTTAATAACTGTCTCTTAGCTGTGGTTTATCTCTACCTCAGAGAAAGCCAAAATGAGTTTCTAGTGAAATGGCTGAAAGAGCATACACGGTAAGTCTTCTATCAAATTATTTCCACTCTTGCTGATTTGTAAAAGATCTTTCAGAAAGATTCTGTCTTTCTATGTAGAATGTTAAAGTTTGATCCTGTGCCCAAAATTTATAAAAGGAACTACAAATAACCAGTGAAAGTCTAGCTTGCCATCTTCTGCTTTTTAAAACTCCTGAGACTGCTTGCTATCACATGGAGTTTGCGCTAGTGTTGAACCCAAGTTTCTCCCTCAAAAAAGAAAATTATATTCTAGTGTATTACACATTTCTGGCTGTAACAGCAATTAAATATCTTGGAAGAAACTAGTCAAATCCCCAGGCTTCTGTGCCTTTTTGTTTTTCTCTTTCAGATGTGCGTCACAGATAAGGGACTAACTTTGTGAACACACTCTTAGGGTAATAAGGACACAAAATGAACAATACTTACGTAATTAGTCAGCAGACACAAGTGTTCCAGGATAAGAACTTCTGAAGTATCATAGCAGAAATATAAATTGAATACTTCAATTAAATCGAATACACACCCAAAAAAGCCAGGCAAATTGTCCCTCAACCTAATGGGAAGAAATTTGTAAAGGTGCACACGTTATCACACACAAGTTAAGGGGTATATTCCCATAATTATTAGCACTGCTTGTTAGTCAGGAGTTAGTGCGGGCACAGCATCCAGGTGCAGGGTATTATTGCTAGTTCTGCTTTGGAAACATACTCAAATATGCCTCTGTGCTATCTGGTGTTCATGATTCAGGAGAATCTCTGTGTTTGTTTGTCTTCCGTGAACACTCAAAATCAAGTGTCCAGGTCTGCTTTTTTCTTTTGCACAGTTAGATTCATTTGGGAGGTTTTGCTCCTAGCATAACAAAGGTGTGGTTTTGCAGTCAGCTTCAGCAAATTTAAATCCATGCAGCTGCTGAAAACTGTGGTACTGCTCTCCTTTCCTCCCTCCTCCAGCTGCATCTTTCCACTGCCTCTCTGGGGAGGATGAGGATGCTCATGGCTGCATGGTCAGCTCTGTTAGGAGCCATCTGAAAATTAGTGCATGGCTCAGATCTCAGGTGGATCATTTTGGTTTTTTTGATCCGTCTGACTCTGTGGCAGCCTGAGAACTGGTGATGAAACAGGAGAAGAGTATTTACCTAGGTCTGAGGCATGGAGGGAGGGGAGGGTGCAGAGAGTGGGTCTGCCTCTTGGCACGCTCCATACTTAGGTTAGCTTAAGCCAGTAATGAAACTGCACCTAGGAGTCCTCTTGCTAAATTCAGAGGTGAAACGTGCTTCTGGTATTAAGGAGGACCAAACACTGGAAAATTCCAATGCTTTTTTCTTTCTTTTTTTTTTTTTAAAGGCTTACTTTCTGTGTAGTGTAATATCCTGAGGACTTGAAGCAGGGCCATCATACAGGAAAAATAAATAGGAGTGGATATTGAGTGGAAACAATGGTAAGAGCTAGACAGCTCACATAGACCCAGTGAGGTCACTAGTTTTCCCTAAGACATTATTGGTGGGGAGAATGTTGAAAATACTCTTAAAACACACCAAAAATTACCAAAAGGTATGCACAGTTTCTAAGCTTTGATTGGGATGAAAAGTCATAGAAATAAACTTGTTACTTCCGTGGGTTTTTTTTATTGATCCTATCCCTCTTCCTGCAATTCCTACCTACCCAGTAGGGCCTGTGAAACTTGTGGTACTGGAGATGAAGTGATTCTTCTGAGTTATAGCAGCATGTGAGTTGGGAAGGGAGCAGGGGGACTGTGAGAGGAAGGGAGGGGGAATGGGGAAAACAGATGAATCCTAGATTATGCTGCAGCTGAGACTGAAATAAAATTTCACCTTAAAATGGGGTGGCTGCTGCTTCTATGAAACTCTTGGGGATAATTCATCTGCCACTTGATAAATTGGCAGGGTTTCTTTCCAGGTTCTCTCCTCTATTCTCCTTCATGCTTTGTATGTGTATACATGTGTGTGAGGTATGTGTATGTAATTTTCAAGATGCCTGGCCCCTTTTTTCTCCTTGGCTAACTTCTGAAATAGAGCTGTCAGGATGATTCCAGCGTTTGGAGCCATATTCTTTCTGACAGAATATAACTCTTCTCCACAGTTTTCCTTTTTATGGCCTGAAGTCAATGGGAATATTCAATGCAACCTAAGGTCAGGTTCTTGAATTTTAACACAATTTCCCATGAGAACTAGAAGGACGAAAATTCCTTTAAGACAGGGAACAAAAAGTGTCACAGTAATATAAGGAGTAAAGACTTGTTATGTGGCTTTAAAAAAGCCGCTTGAAGAGGTTTCGGATCTGGGGGGCATGAGCTTCATTTAATCTGTCCAGGAATTTAACACCAGTCACTGTGTTATCAGTCGTTTGTACAAAAGAGTTGAACTCTCATAGCAACTGGCCATGCGAGCAATCCTGAACTTCAGTAGGTCAGCTGCAAAAAGGTATATCAAATCATGTAATTTAAAAAATGTGTTGAAATATAACATATACAGTCATATGAACCTATGTGACATGGAAAGATTTAAAACTATGCCATAACAATGGGCTCTACAGGAGTACAACCACCAATTTCTGGTCACATCCTTTAAAAGGGTCAGTTATGAGCTGGACAGGTTTGGCTAGTTCCTTTATAGCTGATCAATGTTATTATTAGGTATCTTAGGAGACAGAGATTGTGAACAGTTTTAGTCAACAAAGAACTTTGTAATCCTGAAAAAAAATGGTGATGTTCATTTATTTTCTGCAAAGGAAGAGGTTTCATGCCTGTGCCCACCTCCACAGAGTGGAAATTCACAGGGACCTAGTTTTTATCTAGGCAAAGTTTCCCGTATAGTAAGTGGAAATTTTAGATCTCTAATATCAGTTGAACTTCGAAAAATCTAAATTCTCTTGTTCTACATATTTCTGATGTCAGGAGTCTTGGGTTTTGCATTAAATTGGATGAGAATGAAGGTGTTGCTATTTACAAACTCTTTGAAGATGTAAGGTGCTGTGTTTATAGAAATCATCACTTTTATATGGCTTTGGATGTGCTAAAAATGCATTGCATTTCATTGGTGGTACAACTTTATGTTGATCAATGAAGAATCTGAATATTAAATTTAGAGAAGAGTATTTTACTATATATGTTCCATTAAGAAAGACAAAATGTGCTTTATTCATGTAATATTTTAAGCTCTTTCACTTCCCCAAATGTCAGCTGTCAAACTTTGTTGCCATCCTTAGTAACGGCTGCAAAGTGAGATCCTATCTTATCAATGGTTTAAAAACCAGGTTTTAAATGGAAACATCGGCTAAGAATTATATTTTAACTATGATGTAGCATTGCAGGGAGTAAGCTAAACCCCACAGAATAAAGCATGCTATAGGGAAAAAACTAGCAGCAGTGTAGCCCATGGCAAGATGAACTACGAAAAATCCGGCTTTCTAACTGATGACCAGTCCAATTACATGTAAGCATTTTATGGCAAATCTACTCTACAGGATGATATTTACAGTACTGAAAACGCCTTTGTAGATTTTGCCCCCCTCTTAATTTTTTTTTAGTTTTTCCATAACAATACCAATTATTTCACATTCTGTTTTCAGCCTGCTTCATGTTCCCTTGCCTTGCCTCTCCTGCTCCCTCCCTCTCCCCCTCCCCCACACCCTTTCTCTCTCATATCATCTCAGAGCTGTTAGAAAAAATACTGCCTTTTTCTGTGCAGTGTTCTTCGGCTTTAGCAATTTTCCATTTCACTTCTTTCTCGTTATACTTTTTCCGTTTAATATTTGGGGAGAAAAATCGTTCTATTTAAAGGTGAGCCAAATACACCGTCACAATGTTTTGGCCCAAGTTAGTATTTTCAAATATAAAGTTTACTTACAGTTTCCTGTGCTTTCCATTTGACTGTTATTAAAGAAGGAGGAGGGAAAAAAAAGGTCTTAACTTTTACCATCAGCAGCAGGTGTATTTTTACAACTGTCACTGTTACTCGTCCCTTGTCTAGTTTGCAGCAGCTTGGAAGCTCTGCAGGCTTGCTTACACAACCTGGGTCTCATGACAGCAGGACTCATTTGTGGGAAGACATTGGTCTGGATCTAAAATTGTGTCATGAGCATGTTTTAGGGGAAGATGCAATCTGAGTAAGTTCTAAGGAGGGATGTAAATTGAATTAAGTACTACAAAAAATCGTTAGGACACTACGGTGGTGTGTGGGCAGGTGTGGTTATCCAAGCTGGTTAGGAGGTAGAATGCAAGTGATTTTAGGTAGAGTCCACGGTTTTTGAAATCAGAGAAGCCTTCATCAACAGAGTGCCTTCTACTAGTAGAGGCTTTATTTTCAGAGTAAATGAAGACTGAAGGCAACAGTAAGGACTTTTAATTTTACTACTGATCTGTGTATATTAGTATAGAAAACATTTCTTTGCATTTAATCCATGACTGTTCTGTCCTAGCTAATACTTCCTTACAGTTTATATAAAAAGGCTATGTAAAAGTGGACAAAAATGATGATACCACTCTTATGATATACAGAGCTGGCAAACACTAAGATACCACAGCGTTTAGGTACCATGGTGATAGATGCCTTAGAGATAAATACAAGAGAGACAAACAGAGTAAGTTAATGCATTGCCCAATTTGCATAAAAATTTTCATAAAAAAACTTGCAGTGTTTGAGAAAGAAAATAAATATTTGGTGTTTAGGTTGCTATGGTGTTGTGGTAGTGAAAAAACCAAAACTATGACAAATAGTCTAACCTACATCATGAGTTTAGTAACCAGACAGTGTCTTCTAAGTAACAAAGTGAATATGAAAAAATGCTTTAATTATGTAGAGGTTAGATGTGATACGCTACTGTCATGACAGCCTTTCCTGTCCTTTTAGCTTATAAAGCAGATTTTAACCATTGATTTCAAGAACCTCTGAAGAGGATTGTGCAGCAAGTGCTGTGAATTCCTGTATTTACTCCAATGAATAAGCTTTACTTTTGTCTTACTGCTTTGGACTTGGTGATAGAAAGAGCAGGTTTCGTCAGCCTCTGAGAGCATTTTCTGCTTTTTCTTTCGGTTGGGATGAACATTTACCCTGTTTTACTATGCTTCTTTTTGAATCAGAAGCATTTTTTAATAGATTCTTCAACCCAAGGGTGATGAATGCTTTCCCATGCATGTTCTTCTCGACTAACATCTGGTTTCATCAGACCACTTAAACACATGCCTAAGTGCATCCTTAAACATTTTGTTGGGCATATGCCTAAAGGGAGTACAGTAGGCACATTAAAGAGCAGGATATTCTTAAGTGCTTTTTTGAATAGGGGCCTAAATGAGAATGAAAAGAGAGTTATGTGCCTTGATTTATTTGGGTGAATTAATTAGCGAAGTATATGTTTTATTTACTGACATTATCTTTTGTAGTTACATAACTTTAAAGATTACAGAAGAATACTTCACCCAAATTTTGTTCAATATATATATTTTAATAAGTACAATTTCCCTCAGTATAATTTAGCTGCAAAGATGTTGATAAAAAATAAGTGCTTGCTTCCATTCAGCCATATTTTGCTAGTAAATGAGCTTGCAATACTGAAAAAAGGTTTTAGGGGGGATAAAGAAAAAAGAAAATAGACAACTTCATGCTAACTTTTTGGAAGGTGCCTCAAGGTCTAAGAATTTTGTGCCTTTGCTACAGTGTAATTATTTTTGAATTGGTACTCCCGACTGAGGAGGCAATAACCTATTTTTTATGTTAGACATGAATGAATGAGCAAATTTAAGAATCAAGTACCCCAAACAGAATAAACATGCCATTTTGCAATTTGTAAAACATATGGCTCTGATAATGCAGCTCAAGGAAGTCATACTCTTTCCTAATGAGTGAATGGCTTGAAAAGTGGAGTTCTGCATCACAGTGTATCACTAGTTACTTTATCTAATTTATAGTCCATTTACTGGGGCAAGTGTAAGAAATTTAAGGATAACAGCACATCCACCCCTCTTATGAAAATGCCTGGTACTCCTGTAGGCTTCCATAGGATGCGTGGGGAAAACCCTGAGCAGAAATGATAGCAAAATTAGACATCAGAATTACACTAGAGTTACTCAAATTAGGGCTCAATGGAATAGGCACATGGAATTTTTTTTTCTCTGCTTAACTTTTACTGAAGACTCTCTCAAGAATGGTATATTTTGCCAATATTTTTCCTTGCAGATAACTTTAAATAAAAGGAAACGATCCCCCAAATGCATACTTATGCAGGCATTTGGAATGCAGTAAGTGTGTTTTCATTATGACTAAGCAATTTCAGCTGTGAGCAACTATATAGCAAAAAGCAGAAAAAAATAAATACATCTTTGGAGGTAAATTAAATTGCAGTACCCAAAGAATTGGGATCTGCCTTTTATAATTTGGACATGACAAAACTGAAATAAAAATAAAAGTTCAAACTAGATTCTCCATTGCTTTCAAATGCCTTTGTAAAAATGAAATTGAAATGGAGTATAGGGACTGACACAGCTTACAAATATTTTTCTCTTCATTTTCAACACGTACTCATCAGTCTGTACTCTATGTAAAGATTTTGACTACAATTCGAAAAACCTTTATAAATGAAATTAAACAAAAACAATTGTGTCTCTCTAAGCAGACATGATCTTATCCAGGACAGTCATTTGCGAAGTGTATATCAGTGTATGTGTGCACATCCATGTCTGTGGAGACGATTTAGGGAAGAGGTAGGGAAAAGACAATCCTGACAATATTATTTGTAAAGTATCTCTACCCATTCATTCCTTGAATGATGTTGCACCATCTAAAACACTAATTGGATTGCACGATTGCATGACTCTCGAGAGTATTGCATATCAGCAATAAAATCCCCACAGAGTCATTTATCATGTCAAAGGATAAGTGATATTTTTTGGGGTATTCATCTGGATAGATGAAAAACAAACACTGCAGTTTGGGAATTTATAGATATATAGACATGACCTATGAATGAGTGATCTGCAAGATTATGCACCGAATGTGCTTCAAATGGCAACATAAAATGCATTTCAGTATATAAATATTAGATGTCTCTTTTTAAGTTTGAGATACTCGTAGCTCTAGCCAGCCCTCAAACACCTCTGGATGCTTCCACAATGCAGTATCACAATGGAAGTCAGCAAAAATGTGGAGTGAGTCCACCAAGGAATAAGGAAGTGGATCTTGCAGTTTAGGAGGGTATTTTTGTTTTATTAGCCCATAGCAATCTGTGTTGCAGGCAGGCCAGTCTGTCTTTGCTAATGCTGTAACGGACTCATGTTCAGAAGTCTTCTTGGCTGAGGTCCAATAAAGATATCTTCAGGGATCATAATTTTTCTAAATGGTATGATTTGTTCAGTGAGGACTTTGGTCTTGACTCTGCAAAAATCAACAATTTCGATTGACTCCTTTAAAAATATGAATAGTGGAGTCCAATGGAAAAGGTCTTTAATTTCCAAAAGCATGTCAGGCTGGACTCTAAAGGCAGACTTTTGTGCTTATTACTGTAAGTACCTATCTTGCCTAATTTCAAAATACCCTAAATGAGCTACAGGATAAGGCCCGGAGCACTTGCATCCTGACTTATCAATGTCTGCAGTACAGAGACATGTCTTTTTTGGACATTGCCAGGAGAAATGCAATCTTAACCATGCGTTAACCATGGAGACCAGTATGGTCTCTTACATCATATCCAAGCACTACTGAAATTCACAAAGTAGGTATTTTTTTCCTTAACTAACCTATATAATCTAACCTGGTAGCTGTTAGCAGTCTATCAAGTATATGTGTGTAGATTTTGCCCTCCAGCACTCCCACTTCAAAAAGTTTCCCAACTAATGGTTACCTGAGTATCCAGGGATAAGGGACTGCTAAAGTCCTCATAACTAGGGGGTTCTTCTACAGAAAGGAAGGCATAGTTGTCTTTTGGGCTCCATCAGGTGTTTCATTTTTTAAAAATTTATTTTCTTTAATCAAGTGATGAATCCGGGGTTACCATTAATCCAGCGTTACTATTAAAAAAACCTAATACACTACAAAGTGCTATCCTTGAATGCAACAGTGGCATGAGAACTTTGCATTACATATAAATATGCCAATAAATCCTGATTTGTCTGTAGAAGTGACATACTTGTCAACAAAATGCACTAGAAATAAAGCCTCAGTGCACCATGAAGAGGAAATTAAGTAAGTTCTTTAAGGGGGTCTTTGATAAAGCTTTGTTTTATTTATTATAATAGGGGAAAATGAAATAAATTCTAACTTCTGCAATGAATGAAATAATTGAATTCCAAATATCATGAGCTTAAATTTTGCATACCTGATAAACATCTTATTTCTATATTCAGGCATGATCATTAAATTTTTAAATAGCTTAGTACTAAATTAATTCCAGAAGTAGCATTACCGACATGTTACTTGGCTAAAGCAACCATCCCACTACATCTTAAAAATATTTTTGTTACATTTAACAAAACAATAACTTCATATAGTGCTTCCTATTACTGTGATAAAATGTTGATAAATTCAAGTAGTTTGTGTTTGCTAAACACAGTGTATCATTTTTTTTGTTTTCTTTTTTTCATAAAAGAAAAAATCTCTATTGAATGTGCAATGGAAGCAAGTGTTTTTCCAGTTCAGCAGTTTCTGCTGAATTGTAAACAATTGGGTTGTTTCAAGAGGAGAGTAGCATGGTCCTTAACTCCGACAGCTAGTAGTAGTTTAGTTTACTGCTTCTACCACCTGCCTTCTGGCTTAATATTGGAAGCAAGAAGCATGCAATTAAGTATGAGGAAATGAAAATAAATGACACTGTTCATTGCACATTACAAAGTGCCTGGCAGAAAGAATGCAGCTTGCCTGGACCTGATGACCCCTGGGGAAAACATGTCTCGTGCCTGGGAAAGCGCCAGTGAATCAGACACTGACCCTGGTTTTATCTGTTATCAAACGCTTTGGTTTTCTTCTTAATTATTTTAAACTTTTTTTTTTAATTATAGTCAGCTTCTGAAAATCGGGGAGATATTAAGATAAAGTGAAACATGTACTGCGTGTGTAGAAGCTACAGGACACCAAACATGCACGTATATATTCTTAATCATTTCTTGAGAAAAGTTATTTGGATTACATTCCTATTTGGACCAATTTGAACTGATTATTAAATTCTAAGTCTTATTCTAGAAGTGAACAGCTATTTAAAAGATTAATTCCATCTAAGCAGCAATATTGCATTGAATGCAATATTACTGGGTATGTAACTCAAACCTTTCCCTCTCCCCAGAATCTGAATGCTTAAAACCTGTTTCATTTTACAATGCCTGCTCTGTGAATGCTATACCTTTTTTCTATGTATGGCTCATATAGTTGTTAGAACATAATAGTAATAACTGGGTTTTAGTCATTCGTCCTAAATTGTCTAAGCACCTTTAC
Source organism: Gavia stellata (assembly GCF_030936135.1). NCBI lineage: Eukaryota > Metazoa > Chordata > Aves > Gaviiformes > Gaviidae > Gavia > Gavia stellata. The sequence goes on along the minus strand of NC_082596.1, from coordinate 41,714,984 downwards.
AAAGCTGAGTAAATGTTATCCTGATATTACAGAATAGGAAGAAACTGCACTATAGAGAAATCTGGTGGCTTGCTCAGAACACATAGCACATCAAAGAATAGTTGAAAGTGAGATACCCAGTTGAGCAAGAAAATAAAGGGTTTAACATAAATCATTTTATTGTGCTAAAGAAGTCAAACAGATCCCAGATGACTCTAATGCATGAATTCAGCCACTACCGTCTGATTTAGATGGCCACGTATAAATGGTGGGGAAGCTTTCATAATGAAAGCAGAAGCAAGTAGACACTTTCAGGTCTTCATGATCTGCTACAAAACTAGAACTCGGATGAGGTTTGCCAAAATTTGTAAAATTTTCAGTAAAGCTAAATAGCCAGAGAATATTAGAAAACAGATAATGTCAGGTAGAAATGCTGCCAAGACTTCGTGGTTTTTAATGATTTCATCTTGAAGAAAGGAGCATCTTCGTAATTTGATGGGTATTGGTTTGAGTATTATTTTTTTCATCCCGTAACCCAAAGTAAAACTCAAGGGTGCACACTCAGGAGGAATTGAAACCTTATAAGGATTCACAGACCCCTCCAACCAAAACCACCAACTTTCACATTTCTGGCTGTATGCAAGTACATGAATTCTCTCTCTCTCTCTCTCTCTCTCTAATATTATATGCACACTCTGTAGAAGGATTATTTTTTTTCCAACCATATTTTACGTAAGTTTCCCATGTTCTATGAAAGGTAGTCTTCTCTATTGCACTTCTTAATAGGACTTTTTAGACCCTGATAGAAAAAAAGGTGTTTGGATGTCAGTCATTCAGTCTCTGCTAGTTAAAAAGCATGTCTTCCCAGAGATGCTTTCTATCCATAGTCCTGCACAACATGAAATATGGTTGACAGCTATATAACCACACTGCAGATTGCAAAGCAATTCACATTCACACTTCTAAGTGCCTCTCCTTTCAAGACTTATGGATGCATGCCAAATTACTTGCATTATGGTATATGGGCTTCTATATGCACTTTATAGAATAGGCCTTTGGTTTCCATTAAAATCAGTGAAGTAGAGCCCAAAAGAGCTTTTCTGAAGTGTGTACTAGATGTCAGGCAGGGTTAATAATAAAATACTTCATGTGTAATACGCATCTTCAACATATTTCAGTGTTTATCTATAAGATGGTATTTTCTGTATTTAGGATGAAAATTCCACTGCTAAATTTAACTGTTGGGTATGGTTAAGTTCAGCTTTCATTTTTTTACCTCGTTAGTGTCTCTGTAAAAAATGAATATATGAATTCATACCCTATTTAGGCAGTGTTTCCAAGTGTGATGGACCAGCAGCCATTTAAGGAGCCTAAGGTCCTGTGTTAACAAAACCATCACTGTTATCTCCAATGAAATGGAAAAGACACAAGTTACCCTCCAATGCCATTTCATATAGACAAATTAGTGACTACACCATGTCATAATGCCTCATTCTTAGTCACTAAGTTCACATACTTCATTACAGCAGTTCTTTGTCAGACAAGTTAAAGCAGGTGATCAGCAGAGATGGTAAAATAATATATTTAATTAATTATTAATAATTATTAAAAAAATAGTATGATTGCTATTAGTCATATTCTTATGAGAAATGAGGCAAACTGATAGATTTTAAAAATACAGACCTATGACAAACATTTTAGTGGCAAACCTAATTTTTTGGGAGAGGAGAGACAGATGCTTTAAAGACATCTGAGTAAAATATGGACTCCAGTGAATTTAGTGAGTCTCGTGAAAGATTGACTTCAAGGGTGAGAAAAGGCATAAGAATGAGTGTGGGATGGTGGAAGGTACATTGCGTCTTTCTATTTATTTATTTACTTTTTCAATGACATTATTAAAGCTTTGCTTAGGTCTACAGTACCTAGAAGAAAGCAGAAACACAGTTTTAAAATTCCCTTGAAATTTAAAGGACAGAAAAAGAAATACATGGAAATCACTATCGCTGGCTGTTGTCAGTAAATGCAAAATCCATGAAGTTTTATTCTTGTTAAAAGGATGTGTTTTACCAGAGTGGGGCAGGTACAAGGTGGGCTAGTGACTTCTGTTTCCATATAACATTATATTGTTGTAGCCCAGAGTCCCTGTAAGTTGTATTCTCCAGAGGGTGAATGAATTCCATAGTGTTTTTCACTTTAATTGTAGCATATGTGAAAACTCCTGGTCTATGTCTCAAAGAAGTTCTCTAAATTCACGTTCTGTGGTTAGCAAACAGCAGTACGTCCATTTATCAAAATAACTTGAAAGAAATGATAGGGAACAGGCACCTAAATGTACTGGAGTAGTTGCATTAGATAATTCTACAGAAGTTAATTTGAAAATGAAGCAAACTGATGCTCTTTAAAAGAATGTTGGCCTAATTAGTCAGACAGAAAGTATGCTGGTTAATTTCAAAATACAGAAAAGAAATTTCTGGAGAGTAAATATAGTTTGTAAGAATCACTATGCTGGGACACACTTCCTCTTATCTCTGAAAATAACCCATGAAGGGTACGAGTAGGTTATAGCAAACAGTGCAAGTACGGTATAGTCTTTCATTTGATATGCCCACATATGCTCAGCAGTAGCTTCTGGTAGCCCTAACCTCCATGAGTTCATCTAATCTCTTTCAACATCTTAAAGATCAAGTGTATCACTGCAAGAAAGTTTGTCCACTGAAGTGGTGGAATGGAAAAACAGAATCTCACAAGTGAGAGCTTTTTATGCTCTTTTCACCAAACTGTAAAGAATCAGCCATGATTATGTAAGCCTTTTCTGCAGGGTTTTGGCAGCTCTAAACACCCTCAACTAAGGTGACAAAAATCAGCTAAAGTACGTGAAGTGTAAGCTGTGAGGCTGTAAGCAGCAGAAAAACAAACAAAAGGCAGGAAATGCAAACTTATGAAAAAAGTTGCATCTGTCCTTTATGTTAAAATAACTCATAAATTTAGAAAACACTTTAAAGGGGTCGGTAGTTCTTTGCCCAGGCTTTCACTTGCAGGCCAACCAGATGCTGGAGATGAGGAGAATGTGGAAAAATAAGATGCCTGAAGAGGTTTAGAACTTACATTAATGCAAGATGCATGGTTTAGTCTATAGGAAATTGCTTGGTAACAGCAGCATGCAGTGAAAAGAGAAAATAAATTTCAACTCAGTGCTACTGATGCTAAAGTTGAATTCTGCCCAGATTGCTTGAGAAACCTTCTCCAGCAAGTAGATGAAATTAGGGCACAACAGTGACTGCCACCTGCTGCAATCCTGAGATAAAATATGGGTGCCAGGATATTATTTCCCAGCCATTATTAGCTCATCGGTGGCTCATTGTAAATGTTCTCCAAGTGAACTGCTCTGGAGACTGCTAGCCAGGTCTTCAGCTGCTGAGAAAAAAGAACATATGAGTGTGAGGAAAACATCAAATTCTCACTTAAAGTCCCTGGTGTCTCGTGCAAGGACGTCCTGCCAGAATATGTTAGAGTAGCTCTTTACTTTCTCTACTTTTGTCCTCTGCTATTCACCCCAAAAAGCACAGCAAGTCCAGAACTGTGGTATATTAAAATCCAATGTGTCTTAAAAAAAGTTGAAAACGATCTTATATACTTATCCAACAGAAACATTGGAGACAGCTCTCTACATTTTTGGTTTAGCTTGAAAGCAGAGACCAAAGTCAGGGCTGCTGGTCAGGTGCTGCAAAATAATAGCAAGGCCAGCATTCAAATGTGTCTGATAAAAGCTGAGGATGCTGAGATCTCTCCACAGTGTACATGTAAGTATGGCCTAGTATGATATGAAGTATACCTCAGAACATATCTTGACTTTTTGGTCCCAGAATTGTGAAGAAAATTAATGTCTGCTATTGGCAAATGAGTGTACAACAGTCTTGAGAAAATACTGGGAGGTGGTGATTTTTTACAGGGGAAAGGAAAAGTCTCTTCAGAATACATAAATTGTGATGTATTAGCATAATATTATCAAAGATCAAGTGTTATAATATTTTATATTTTTTTCATTGGTGTTCCACAAACATACAACAATAACAGGTTAATATATCAAAACTATACATGAAGTCTTCCTACTGTACATAACTGTTCCATATATTACTGTTATATCTTCTGAGATTAAGTAAACACAGAATGTAATGTACTGTACATAAATATAGCACTACTGAATCATAATAAAAATTTTAAAATATCTATTTACCATGAGAACTGTGTCAGAATCTCTCAGTGAAAATGTTGGTTAGCTGAAATGGGAAGGTTTTTTTCTTTTCCCAGAAATGTACCAATTTCAACAAAACTTCAGGTTCAGGAAGGATTTTCTGGTTAAAATTGAATAAAACTTAGCATACTCAACCGGCCAATGGATGTGCGTGAACCAAGAGAGCACAAGGGTCAGTTTGTTCTTCTGTCTGCTTTACACGAGAGGCTTGAACCTGGATTTTCCACTTCGGTGAATGCCCTCCCTCTTGCTGGTAGTTTCAGTTTCCCTTACTGAATGTGCTCCTGTCTGTTTACACATGTGAGTAAGTGACCATTTGGAAGATGGAGCCGGAGACCGGCTCTAGCACAGCAACCCGAGAACTCAAGGGGAATAAAAGAGGTTCGTGTTCTCAGAAAACTTTTGCATATTTCCGAAATCGTCAATGGAAAACAGAGATCTGACAAATTTGAAAGTAACAAAAAGGACAACATTTCAAAGATGTTAATGTGTTCTTGAAATAGTAATATTTCAATAGGTAAACACTGCAGCAGTAAGCAAGCTCTTTATTTACTGTAAGTGAAGTAACGGTGCATACCAGAATTCACATAGCAGAGAGAGAAATGTTGCCTATATTTGTAATCTGTGGAGACAGTGACAGCTTCTTTTTATGGCTGAGAAAGGTATGAATTCAGTTCTTACAGACTTCTGGAACAGCACACCCCACTAAGCCAGCTACAGGTGGGGACTAGGCTGCAGTAGGTCCAGCCATGCAGAGGCCAGCTGAGTGTCAGAGCCAATTGCTAATCCACCAAAGTGACAACGAAGAGTGCCATCCTGCATGTGCTGAAGCCAACACAAAACAGAAAAAAATGAAGCCAAACCCTCCCTACATTCAATTCTGTGGCCTTATATCTCTTTGCCATAATACCTTCTTACCCTGCATCTCATTTCGCTATCAGGCAATCTCCTGAAACATAAATTCTTTGCTTGTCCCCTTGATACAAGATTTTACTTTACTTAGAATGTTTGACTCTATTTGCAAAGGCAGGATGAAAAAGCATTTTATTTGTGCTACGAAATGAGAGAGTGGAGCAAGCTCCTGCAGGCAGGCTGCTTTGTTGAGTCAAATTTATATTCTCATTTTGAGTGTGGAGCTTATACCATTCCTCACTTCACAGGAAAAGATATGCTTTACGCTAATACATAGTAATCTCTGTACAATCCCTACTCACTTTCTCTGCTTTCAGCCACGCCCTAGCGGGAAATTTCTCTGAGAAATTAACATGGGAATTGGCTCTTAACTGCTTTTTCAAATATATTTATCTGTTAAATTTTTTGTACTGTTATGACAAAGAGATTTTACTAATAATAGTAATAGATCTTTGATAACAGATAAAACCCAGACACTGAAAACTCCTACATGTGGACCGTTTACTTTCCTAGTACATTTTGAACATGAAATAAGTTAAATTACTGTTATTTTCAAAATACATTTTAAATTGGAAAATTGGTGAATAAAAAAAAAGGCATTGTGTTCACAAATCTAAAAGGTGAAGTGTTGTTTTCAACAAATATTAAGAGTGAAGATGGTTATAGATGGTCTCGCACTTTTTGTTTTCTGTGATCAGTATAATAGAGTGGTTGTATATAACAGATAATGCTAGCTATGCCAGTATGGGTGTCCTGCAAAAACTAAATAAATAAAAAGTGACTTAGCTTCTATTTACCTTGCAGCAGGTGAACAAATAAGGTGACAGTGAAATAAATTATTTTTTCCTGCCAGCTAAGCATGTTGTCAATCCTTCTTACTAAAGTAATGAAGCAGAGAAACAATATTTTGTTTGCTTTTCATTGTGGTGGAGGAGGTTCACATCAAAAAGGAAGATAACACTTCAAATTTAAGGGTAGCTGTGGCACGGTATTATGGCTTGCCTGCTAAGTCATGTACTGCTTTCTGTTTTAAAACAATCTGAGATGGCTCTAGACTATCCTGTCATGAATATTGCCTCCTGGAAATTGTTAACGTAACTTGTAAAGAACACACATGGGCAACTTATTTGGGTCTCAGAGACACTGTGCTGTGGAAATTTTATCTATGTACTGCACAGGATTTTTTCAAAGGAAGTGTATGTGTCTTCTGTCAATAATCAGGTGCTCATAATTCTTACCTGCTTGCAAAGTGGGAATATAAAATGCTAGTGCAAAAGAAAAAATCCATATTTATTTGCTTCTAATTCATTCTTTCACTTGGGAGTCCAGGCTTCAGTTTAAATTTCAGGGGTGCCATTCAGAACAAAGTATTTGTAGAGTTTAAAAAATGGCCTTTTACAAAGGCAGCAGTGAAAATGGTGATCTGTTTTTACTTCCCCTGACAGAATTGCAGGGTGGCTTTTCTCCACGGGCTCTTCGGTATTAGACTATTAAACCCACTTGCACTACCAGTCCTGGACTTCTGAAAACTTCCATAGTACGTACATCTGACAGCTTTGAGAAGCAGTGGGAGGAAAGTGAAAGACTGTGCAAAACTGAATCCTGTGGCAACTGGGCAAATTGCCAGTAAATTCAATAAAGCTTTTCATTAAATTCAGAGTGTTTTACATTAAAGCTGAATTTGGCCCACTGTCTACAGCTATTAAAGTTACACAGCTTTAAAAAGTTACATGAAATTTTACCTACTTGCAAAAATTTGATTTCATGTTGAATCTATTTTAAACCCACTTGAAAAATACTTTTAAATTATCTGTTAAGGAGTCATCTGGTGTTTGGCTTCTCTCTTTATTTTCTGTCTAGATGGATCAGTTGAAGCACATGGTGATGTGTTCCCGGATAGTTTTATACACACACTTGGCAGCAGCAAATGAAAATATGTGTACATGGTTCATTTGTATTTAAGAAAATTCTTCTGTTGATGAGGGATTTTTTTACGGCTGTGCTAGAATGATACATAATTAAGATTGTTCTCACCTTTCCCCTTTAAATTTGTATTAAATTGATTTTTTAATAATGGCCAACTTCTTTCATCAATAAATGTCCAGGAGTCATGGACCGGTTCAAGGAGGGATCTTATTAATGCTTATACATACTTAAGGGCTGGGTGCCAGGAGGATGGGGCCAGTCTTTTTTCAGTGGTGCCCACTGACAGGACAAGAGGTAATGGGCACAAACTTGGTCATAGGAAGTTCCATCTAAACATGAGGAGGAACTTCTTTACTTTGAGGGTGGCAGAGCACTGGAACAAGCTGCCCAGAGAGGTTGTGGAGTCTCCTTCTCCGGAGATATTCAAAACTTGCCTGGACGCATTCCTGTGCAATCTGCTCTATGTGAACCTGCTCTGGTGGGGGGGTTGGACTAGGTGATCTCCAGAGGTCCCTTCCAACCCCTATCATTCTGTGATTCTGTGATTCATTCTGTGACCTTGAGAGCTCTACTGAGCAAGACGTTCTTTTATATCCTAGAGGATGTGGAAAAAAAAGGCATTCCTTTCCTGCCCATCCTAAGGAGATATAAATAGAGAAGTTCGGATAAGATAGATCTCATTTTGTTTTAAGGAAAACTTTGGGGCGTGTACGTAGTAACAAGGCCAGTTGAATTCTGCATAGGAGACTTTGATGCTTGACTGAACGTTGTCTTGCTTTAGTTTTCAGTATTTTTTCTCTTGTCCGGTGGGAGGCCTGGAATGGGCCCTACTGCCTGTAAAAACCAGGAGATTTGCTGCCATTGTTTCAAAACGTGTGCTGTTGTCTTCTTTGTGTAAAATAATGGTACTCCTTTTGGTCTTCTCTAATGAGAAGTAGCATGTTTCTTCAGTTGTCAATTACAGTATTGAATGGGAGATGAGGTTAGAGAACTCAAAAGAAGTTGTATCCACAGCTTGAAATTCACTTTGCTCTAAGATATGAGGTGAATCAAAAACTGTTTGAGATGTTGCAGCCTCCTTCACAATTAGGACCAGAGTGCTAAACAGGGGGATGCAGTATTGAAAAGAGCAGAAAAGAGCATGACTAAATTTTGGTATCATGACTTCAGTTTGAGAGTAGAGCCTGTTCCCATGGATGCCCTTGGGACATTTCGAGTGGATACCTCACCCACCAAAAGTAAGCCTATTTAGGTGAGACCTACTTGCAGGATTGTGGCCCTATTTAGAAACCACACTTCTACTTTTGCAACTACTGTCTCAAGCAACAGGAGGTATTTGGAGACAAGGAAGTGTTATTAGTGAATTTTTTGATGGAAGGTCTTTGGGAATATTCTGGACAGCAAATCGTATGGTGATATGTAAGGAGATACAGGGAAGAGACCACAGCCACACTTTCTCTTTGCATGCAGATAGCAGTGAGTTTTGCAGTATACATTTTGCTTGCTTAAGAAAGTTATGCTCATTAGCTCCTAAGTCTCCAAACAAACCTGGAGGAGAATGCAACTGAATGCACCAGGCATTCACCAAGCACAAGGAAATTATGTGAATGGAAATGGTTTTCCATAGTGGATGCTTTACAGCTGCAAAGCCTCAGGTCACACGTTTGAATTCCACACTATCCAATTCCTAGGTCAGAAGGCAAAATTCCTGACCAAAGGCTGTTTGCTGACCCTTTTGAAATAAGCAAATGTCATTGATTTATTCCCTTGTGGCTGGGTGCCAGTAGCACGAACTCGAAATCTTGAGACCAGGAGGGGACCAGAGGTCCCTTGGTATAGAAGCCAGAGTTATATTCACTGATAATAGACTGTTGCTGTATCCTGTAAATTCATTCAGGGACACCAGTTTTGAGTGTTGGCAGGTTAACTTCTATTAAAAACATGTCTATAAGATGAAAAAGGCTCCCATGAAGAACATCAGCAGGATTTGGCTCATAACAAGACAGGTACTGAGTTATCCCAAAATGCAAGAAGAGTCAGCGTGGGGTGGAAGTCAGCAAAGGGTGCTCACAGCGCTGCTCAGGGGAGTTCAGCTGGTTTGCTTTGAACAGACAACCCCACCTCCTACCTCACTAGCTGTCTAGTGTATGTAACAGGGTGGTTAGTTAGTCCTGCATGAGATGGCTGTTTTTCCTGCAACAGTCATAGTCTTCAACCCCAACAACAGCAGCTACAAGAAACTACAATCCCTTCTGTAAGTCTTTGTTCCCTTTCCCAGTCATAAGTTTTTCTCTCATATTTTGGGCAAACTCCATATATTTCCTTTTAAAAATATAATTTTCAGATGTATCCAGTTACTTAATTTTCTTTCCAAGAATTTCCATTCGGTACATTTCAAGCACTCCTTTTCATTGCTGGCATTGTTGCCAGTAAAGTGACTCCTGTCCTATATTGGTTATGCCCCATCAAAGTGCTATTCAGGTTTAAAACTGCCCTCTAGTAATTAATCACTATTTAAACTTATCCCTGCTTGTTTAAGTAATAATGCAGTAGCCTCAAAAACGCTAGAAACAGACAGGCAAGGACTTGTAATTCTTGATGTTTGTTTACTGTTACATTCCCCTGTCACCACAAACAGTATCCCTTAATTATGTATTGAATTATTGATGTTTCTCAGTAGTACAGAAGCCTATCCTCTAGGTGCTGTTTGTTCAAATTTCTAACTATCATTTTACTCTACCAAATCTATATAGAAAAATATGGTATTTACTTTAGTTTACTGTATGTTGTCAGTCAACTTGCACGAGCAAAGGAGATAGTACTGCATCTTTCAGTGACATGAAACACTATTGAAAGAAGAAAAAAAATTATACAATGACAAGAACAACTGTGAGCCAATAGGAATATAAAACATCTTCACCTTCTTGTTATCTCACAGCATTCAGATGCTCATAACAGTTTAGAAAGCATACCACCCACACCACAGGATCTTGCTCCTCTTTAATTTTCTCTAATTTGTGTAGTGAATAACCAAATACTCATAATGCAATTAGAAGATAATCAGGCTTGTAATTATGTTAATTGCTGGAGACTTACATCAATCCTCCAGCAAAGTGATAGGATATCAGGGGAACTATTAACATGGGAAGAGAGAGGAAGCGCACATGAGAGAGAAAGAGATTGGGGGAATGGGTAAATTGATGAACAGCTTAGGCTTGTATCATTGAGCAACAATGAGAATACAATGGTGCAACAACTGAAAAGGGCCTCAAGGGGAGAAGCTCAGAAAATGAGGTTTTAGGTACCAGCAACTCAACCTCTTTTGTCTGTTTTCTTCCCATAAATAATCATGTTGTGCATCTATATTTATTGTAATAAGCCCAATTCAGAGAAATCGGATCCATAGCTGAACAGAGAACAAAGGGGAACTGTTCAGCTATGCAGCAGTTTGCCATGTCTCCCACACCACTGAAAGAGCCACTGTATTACCTTCTGTCCTCGACTCCTGGGGGTATTCTTTTCTCATGGTGATGTCCAATATTACATTTAAAGCCATAATACTGCAACTGCAATGGCCCGTCTCAGGACTGTCATGGATCAGTCATAGTCTGTGAAGAACATACAATACGTAGTGGACTGACAGAATTTATGAAATAATCCACAGTGGAGATGCTTTTCTTTTATTTACCTTTTTGTCAGTACCTCATCGAGGTTGTAATGATTGTTTAAGCCTTTTGAAAGTGAGTTTTGTCAGCTGAAGTCTGATGTAAGTTGTAGACCAGGACTGTACTTTATTAGTGTGGCTATTTCTTAGTTTACAGAACAGTGTTCTGTGTTTAGACTACTTGCCAGAAATTGCCTAACTGGATTAAAATAAAATAAAAAAAAAGTATTATTATTAAGTTACTTGTTTATAGTTTAAAAGATAGTTTATACATGGGAAGAGAAACTAGTAAGGATCAAGGAAGTCAGGCTCCCTTTAGCCTCATATGATCTTTTTGCCCACAGCTGCCACGATGAAGATAGCGAAGAAAAAGATAATGAATAAACTCTGTATGTTTGTACATGCAATTAAACTAATGGGCATTTTGCAACATTTGATTAACTCTAGGAATGTACTGGCATGTAAAAGTGCATTAGCTTTTGCAACTCCATGGAAAAGCATTTTTTGTCCTATATTTAAAATGGGCGTTACACTATATTTATGAATTCTGAATAATGATCTAAAGAGCCAAGGGATTTTATAGAAAATATTTAAAAATATTTAAATGTCCTGTTTTGAAGTATTTCCTATAAATGACTTGTTTTGTTCTTTTGATTCAGGTTCAATTATCAAGTGTCATCGGTCACTCCTACCATATAATGTCTTTAAATTCCAATTAAGCTTGATTTTTCAGTTCTAAAAAGCCTAGGAAGAGTCAAAAGAAACTCTCTCAAGGGCTTCATCTACTAGAGATTTCTCCCCTGTTGTTTCTTCGAACAGATGAGTGCTGCATACCTTGACTCCAGCCATGACAACACAATTCCCATGAAGCAGGCCTTAAAAATCACTCTGGAGCTCACACAGCAGGAGACTGGAGAGCATAAACCCAGTGTAAGCCCAAGCTTCCTTACACATAATTCCTCAGCTCTGTGGGGCTGCGTGCCCTTGTTTGGCCCACTCTGGTGTACCCTTGTTGCAGGAGTGTGGCAAAGACGGGGGCTCTGAGATGCTCCCTATCTCTTCTGGGGCTCTGCAAGTGTCTGAAGGAACTGCGGCTGTCTGACAAAAAGACCAAACATGTAATATGCAGAGAGGACACCTTCAGGTCCAAACAATCCAGGGGAAAAATTAACAAGGGGAACAGCACCACCTTCTTCTTCTCTCCATGTCCTGCCCACATAGCTGTACAAAACACCCGTCCTAGCAATGCGGACTGATTGTGCTATTCAGCAGTCCTCTCCATCAAGGATGTAGCAGTACTCAGCTTTACTTTATACAGAATTACACATTTAGGCCTTCATGGAGCTACAATTTCATTTTAGCTCAACAACACTTCCAACATTCTGAAAGTGACGTTTCAAATGCCAGGAGTTTCCACCCATAAACTGACTCCCCAGAAAATTTAAACAAAACAAAACAAAAACCAGCCCTATACCTTTGCATTTCCTTCTTTTGACTTCTTTCACGAAAGGTATTTACTGACACTTAACCTCCCTCCCTCCCTCGTTGGTGAGCTTCACTGTGTGGTATGTGCCTAACACACAATGATGTTCACATGAATGCAGTTGTGAAGATACCATTATGTTACTGTTACTAAATTTAGGACAGACATTGTAGTCAGTAATAAAGTATAAGTTATGTTAATTAAGTACTGTTGTAGATGTGCATAGAGTTTTAAAACACTTTCGCACCAACCTTATGTATGATGTAATTTTACTGTCTTTTGTTGAGGTATGCTACACATTCCCATCTAGTCTTAGGAGAGGAAGGAGTGGAAAGGATGATGCAGGCAGAGAAACTCATAAGCAAGGAAAACATAGGTTAAAGAAGTTTATTCGAAGTTGAAATTTGAAAGAAAGGAAGGTTTGTTCAGTTATGACTTCCTTTCATGCTTCTCTTGGAATCTTCCTTGGATTGTACCTGTCAGGCACAAGCGCCTTAAAATTGGGCTTATGTGTGCTTGGAATTTGGGTTTGCTTGTGCAGGTGGGATAAGGGGTTGACTTATAAATCCCAGTGGCAGTATCAAGTGAAAAAGTCCCTTCAGGGCCTCTTGGCACTTTCTGTTGGTAACACAATAACCGTATTTCATGACATTGTCCAGGATATGGAGCACAAGGAAGCAAAGGCATTATTATCCACAAGCCCCATATGCTGGTTCAATACCCTATTTCTTTTCACCACAAAATGTCTTTTCTCCTGGCTGTCAAATCTTAGGATTTTCCTACAGGTTAAATTCAAGATTTCTGAGATTCTTGCAGACTCCCTAACACTGTTCCTATAGCTGTCTTTCTCAGTCATTCATTCACAGTGTGGCTGTGTAGTTTCTTATTAAAGGCCTTGGAAATTGCTGCCTGACCTGATCAGGGTCCTCCAGATTATTTAACACTTCACAAAGCATCCCAAGCCTGAAATAACTAAAATCAATGTAACCAGTGTAACAGACTCAGACTCATTGTCCTGACACCCAGCCCCCCCAAATGCAGCAGGTCCCAGTTTCTTTTAAAAGAATTGCATCTACCACACTTCTTTGTAGGGTGATATCTGAGAAGGTTGCTGTACAGGGATGAAATAGAGGCACACCAAAGGAAAAAAGTATCAATGTCTGCCTTTGTCAAAATGAAGAAATTTTCTTTCTTCTGTGGAAGAAATGATTATACCTTTGGTAGGACACTCTGTCTCAGCCAATAATGTAAGGGAATAGTGGTCCAGGAAGAAAGAAATAAAAGAGTCACAGAAATATGCTGTGATTTGGATGAAGTTCAGACCACAGATCTATGTATCAGAATCAGGAGGAGCAGAAAAAGCAGAAGAAGAAGGATTCATGACATCAATGAAAATATACAAATTGTAAAAGAGCTTCTTTTCTGTAAAAGAGCTTCTTCTCCAAATGATTGTAAGTCTAATGACAATGCATAATGAAACAGTGTGCCCCATCAGAACATTACACATCTCCATGCCCATGACTGTATAGTTCAGTAAAGGAAATGTACTTAGTTCTTATTTCCTGCCTTTGAACCTCGCCCCAGCAATGAGATGTTTGCTAATTTGTTTTTTAATTTGGGGAAAGTGAGTTAATTCAGCATTCATAATTAAATCACATCAACAATTGTCTTCAAACCTCTGTTATCTCAATATTGACAGTTTGCTTGTCAGTACAGAATTTGTTAGCCACTGACTTGTATTGGTTTGGAAGAGTTTGCTTCCAGATGTCAGCAGTCCGTAGCTTGTGCGTAGGTACACATATCCTTGTGTAATCACATGCCAGTATGCTAGAGGATCAGAGCCAGCTGTTCACACAATTTCCTTAAAATTGTGTCACAGCAGTTTTGGAAGTGTTTCTTATTACTGCTTATTAGTAAAATGATGTTGTGATATCATCACACTGTTAATTGTCCTGCCTCAACTTTTTCCCAGTTTATGAATAGAGAAACTGCAGAGATTATTGCAATATACTCAGCTTTCTCAGCACTCAGTTTGTATAAGAGCCACACTCCTTGTAGAGGGTCTCTACTGGAATATCCTCCCATCTGTCCCACATCTTTTGTCTACCACATATTTATCTGTTCCTGTGCACTTTTGCCCCATGCTGGATCCATGCCTTGGCATTCTTATACTGGAAGTGTCCAGTGATAGTGGCATACATATATCCCCAGTCACAATCAAGCTACTTTAAATTACTGTACCCCTTCAGTATATATACATAAATATGCCACCACATTTCCTCTGTAATAGAAGTTGATGGCATGCACACATGGACCCACATCTACCACATGTAGGAGCAGCTACTCCAGCTGCTGTAATTACTGCCAGTGTAGGATCAATACAGTACAACACAATTCTCTTTCTGTGATAGCAGCACCTGAGCAAATTAAGTTTGGAGTTCATATTATTGCTTTTGTAGAAAGGACATCAGCTTCCTCAGAGGGTGAAAAATGATGCTAGTGAAGCTCTAACCATCCCGCTAAAGATTTTAATTGCTAGTGCAAGTTACCACATTGTTCTAGGAGGAAAATACATGGATACAAATCAAGCTGGTCTACAGTGTGAATATTCAGTTGTGTGTTTGGAAAACTGACCTGCTCATCACTGAGTGCCTTGGTCTAGGTAAGCTTTGCAATGAAGAAACAATTGTGATTTTTTCTAAATACGTCTTGTTATTCTAGGAGTGATGTGAAAATCTCAGTGAGGCTGAGCTATGGTACAGCCATTAGTCAGTCAGGAAAAATATAGTTACATTTTTTGGGGGAAAGTAGATAAAACAATAGGAACCCTTTCCCAAAACTCTGGCCACATGCAGGAAAGTGAAATGTCTGAGAAGAGTTTGGGATGAGGGAGAAATGGGTATAATTTCTTTTCCTTTTGCCTGAGGGAGCTGTGTGCAGACAGGAAAAAGAAAAAAAAAAAAAAAGCAATGACATTTCAAGGAAGAAGGCAGAAGAAATACAAAGACAGCCAGAAAACGGTGATCTTCAGAAAGTGCTAAGAGAGTGTCTTTGGGTGAAGCACTGTGCTAGATAAATCTTAAGTCTGGATACTTGCTTTTGTTTATGTTTTTGTTTTGAAACAAAACATTGCCTACATTCTTTGTCTAGACAAATAATTCTATGAAAGAGCTGCCAGACTCCATCAGCAATTCTCCTCCAATCTGCAAGACACTGATTTTAGCTAAGTGCTTTATTAAAAAAAAATACTATTTTCCATTGTTTTTTGAGACCATTTACTGATTATAGTAAGACTTTGCTTTGCCTTTACTTTGTAATTCGTTTACTCTCAGGTATTTTAACTCATATTAGTTGTATTCCATAAAAAGATGCTTGTAAAGTTAATTTTAGGAGCATGTTTTAAAACAAAGAGTTTAGAGAGAGATAAATGGAAAGTTCTTATTGTGCTTTCCTGCAGATTGGTGTCATGGCACACAGTAGACTAGCTTGCTTACTTATTTGGATTTACAGCCTAGAATGAAAATAAAAGGCTATGTAGAATAGAAAGCTGAAAAGAATTACCTTCCACAAAACTGGAATGAAACTCCTGTAAATTTTGCCAGGGCTATTGTCTCAGCTGCCAGGTTTCTTCATCTTGTGCCAGGTTTTCTCTCTTGATGCTGGTTAATTTTTCCATACATCAAATGCTTCACACCTGATTAGATTGGCTTTTGCACTGCTAGAAGGACAGGACATTGCTAACCTGCTATGACTAGAAGCCAGACTGTCTTTTGGAAACATTGGCTCAGTTTGGAAGCTCTCCTAGGGACACCTTGTGGAGGGTAATCAATTTCCATCAGGACACGAGTTCGGCCTCTCTCTTGTGACCATCATAATATAATTAAAAATTATCCTCAAGAAATTTTACTGTGTATTTCCACCAGCTGTGCCTGACTCCTTTCATTCTGCTCCTTTGACAGCAGTAGTTTTGCCCATCTCAGATGGTCTCCAGTGAGCTCCTGCATTCAGGAACATGTTGTTTTTTGTTTTAAGTGGCCTACTAAAGCCTTTCTTCTGGTGTCCCAGTTCATACTCTATACACTCATACATTCATTAGATTGGTTTCATCATGAATCATTTATTACAAAACATTTGTTTGTGGATTTTTTCCTAGCAGTTTTTTGTAACATAAAGAGGTTTCTTTTTCTCTGTTCTTATAATGACATGTAATCTAGAAGTTGGGTGAAAGATTTATGTTTGAAGGAAGCCACTGGGTCAGGGATGCTGCACAAGAATTACGTCACTGGGGAATTCACCCATCTGATTGCGTTTTCCTGGACTTTTTCAGTAAAGAGAGCAGCTAAGCTGGCACCTGGAAGTCATCATTTCCTGCAGGTCAGAGTTAGGTGCCTTTGTTGCTTTTGATTTCCCAACCTCTGTCACTGAACTGTCTCTTTATTTTTTCAGACACAACTCATAATAGTGGTGACCACCTTTTATACAGTTGCTTTGTGATTCCAGCACTTGCTTTAGAAGGGGACATGCCAGTGGTTATTTATCCTTGCCCCTCACTTGGAAGGGTGTCCTGCTGGAGTTCAAACCATCAGGAAGGCAGTATAGGTGAAAGGATAGTCTACCATCTGTCTTCAGTCCAAATGGAAGACCTTCAGCCAAAACTGAAGAGTTTCTGCCAAAACTGCAAGGTCCAAGAATCCAGAGTTAGACTGCAGAGGGAATGTGCCACTAAAACAGCAGTAAAGGCACCATTGGGGTATAGCCTACATTTTAAGCAGATGAAATAAGAAATAACAGGATGTGAGGCAGAATTTGATATAAGATAGATTGCACCACCGCCACCGTGCTATAAAGTAAAATAAGCGGGTCCTTCCAGGAAAAGAAGACATGGGGCTGGCTATGAGTCCCAATTCTATAAAGCAGTGTTAATTCCGAGCTGCAGAGATGCCTACTCCACAATATTTCAGACTTTGGCATTTCCTTTTGATTAGATGAGGCATCTGGTGTAGTTAGGTGAATCTCATCCCTTGGCACCAAACCATCTTATCCATCCAGCAAGAAACTTGAGTGCCCAGAGGCTCAGCAGCCTCTCCTGCAGGCAGGAGTCTGGCTGCCTCTGTGAGGACCAGCTCCCACTCCTGGGCTCTGCGACCTGCATCAGCCTGCTGGGAGACAGCCCTCAGAAACCTCCTGGGAGCCCTCCCCTACTTTGCTCAGGAACTGCATTTAACTGCATTTAAACCATGGCCCTGGACCATGGTACTCACCTGAGCTGTGCTGTGGCCATGCCTGTGCCTCGCCAGGGACCTCTGACCCCAGCCCCTACTTGCTGACACAACTTCCCAACTCCACCTTGGACCTGCTTCATCACTGTGGATATGTCTGGTGATCTCCTGACCCCAGTCATCGTCACTGGCCCCACTCCACTCCTCTTATTGGGCGCAAATATAGGTTCTCCACTATATCCTCCTTTCAGTTTACCATAAAGTTCTTGTTTGTTTCATAGTAGAAAACACATGAGGTTCTGTATGGAATGTAGCATATTTCTTCTTCCTTTCAGTGCATTACTTTCTTTTTTAAATTCATAAAGGCATGGAATCTTTATAAGCTGATGGGCATGAAGAAAAGAGAAGCAATTATATGCTTAGAAATGAAACTCATGGACTGAAAGTCTGAAACATGGTGAAATGTTCAATTCTTCTAAAGCACTGTTATGGTTATTACATTAATTTAAATAATGTAGAAATTTATCTGTCTCTTTTTGTATATCTCTTCCCTTTTACCATGATTCCATGATTGCATGGTGTGATGTAAGTGCTATTTCAAAAAAGACCTCAAGCATATCTTTAGGTTCATTCTATTCAGGAAAGCGCTTCAACATAAGTTTCAATCTAAGGATATCCTTTAATACCTTTTCTGCTTTGTTTGCTTTACTGGGTCTGATTTGAAAAGTTTGAGTAGCCTGACTCTGAAAAAGAGGGTCACTCCTAAGAACTTAAATCACTGGTAGAGTATTAAGGTCATCCAAAATGTGTGCATAGTATTGAAATAAACACATCACATGTTCTATAATATATGTTTTTTTTCTACAGATTGACACTTTAAAAGCATTCAAGTGTTTCAAAATAGTTCATTCAATTTTGTTTTCTTGCTACAAAAGTCAAGAGCCTGTCAGTTGCTCTTTCCTGGAACACCAAACACCCACAACTCACTTCTGAGTCAAGCATCAGGCAAGGGAAAATGGAGATTAGGAGAAAACATAGCTACATGTTTGAGAAATTTTCAAGAAACAGCTTGCAACTGTTGAAAAGATGTTCTTAAAGCTTACTTTACTTTTGAATATTTACCTCCACATGGAAAGTTATGTCTACTGAACTATAACTTTGCTGTAAAGTGCTGAGTATAATGTACTCTTCTGAAAAAAATTCAGATGGAAATCTGAGTAGGTTAAAATATATACTTAAAATAAATACTTCACTGCTGGATGGTATGTATAAGTTTCATCAGGAGCTGTGTCTGTCATACCAATATAAATCAATGTCGTTCTTTTAGAACCGTTTAATAAATGTAATATAGACACCAGAAACTACCTATACTCCCTTTACCTAAAGCATATACTAATTGTGTATACGGATAGAAATGGAGAACAGAGCAAAATCTTAATCTAAGGTTATTGATTCATTGAATGTGTTTAGTTTTAATTGGGACCTGACAAGTTTCACTTTGGATGTAGGAAGCTTCTTTCCCTTTAAGTAACAGCATACTTGCTAGCTTCAAACTGCAGCTCAGTCCTTGCATACACTTTCCTGCTAGATACTATGACCAAGAGTCTAAGTCCTTCTTGGTATAGTAAAATCCTCTCTTTTTAGACCAGATTACAAGTGGTTTCTGTGTGTGTCTGTGTTCCTCACTGTGCTTTTTTGTGCAGCTATGCACATGGTCACACATAGTTCCCCATGCTCAGGGACAGTGTTTCCTTGCTAGATGGAGATCCAAAAGAAAAATAATTTCACTCTGTCCTCCAGTTTTCAGTTTTCTAGCAAGTACTGTTGTATACTGCTCTGCCCTGATAGATACAGTTACTTTTCACAAAGCGCATGTGGCCCAGACCAAGTACAGTTCCCAAACTGGGACTGTATCATATGCATGGGATGCACACCTAGCTGTGTGTAGGTGCATGTGTAACACAAATACCCCCTGCACAGGGGAGGCTGAGGCTGATATTGGTACTATTGCTGTGTCTGCTTCTGACTGACACTTCAGGAGGGGCCCTGAACTCCATAGGGAACTGCTGTAATTGTCTTTTTATGGCAATTTGCTACATCTGGGGTTCCTTCTTTTCTCTTGGCTTTTGAGATGTTTTAAATATATGATATGACTCTGGTCCATTTGTGAGCTTTGGGAGGTGACTGGTAGGGTCAGAACAGTTGATAATATTTGCCATAGATCGATCCTGACAGATATTCGTATTTTGGAGGCCTTCCAACTCTGGTATTTCTTCTGGGTCTGTAATATTTTGCACAAATCCTTAAATGTGCTTTAGGAAAGAGAATTTAGCTCCATTTTTGTGCAGCCTGGGATGCAGGGCAAGGTTGCAGAGGTCCGAGCCCACCAGAAGCCTGGTTCTGACCATGGCCTTTAGACTGTTCCCTGTTACAGCTGTTTTCACCAGACATGTTCCAGGGAAATGTCTTCACTCTGGCAGCCAACCTGCAGGACATCACACATTCAGCAGTGCACAGAAAGCTCTGTAACTTGCATATGAAGGAAAACAGTAAATCTGGCTGTAGGTGAAATAGAAGCAAGGAGAGAAGCAACAGACAGGCAGACTTAAACTACAGTTGTCCTAAGTACACAGAAAATTACTTTATGAGCTCAGCACATTTTCTATTGTTCATTGAGAAAAAAGCTTGCAAATATAAAATGGGATTTCCAAATGGAAATACACCTAATATACATATTCAAGGATAATTAGCAGGCCAGATAGCTGTGAGAAGTGATTTTGTCTTTTATTATATCTGCATATTGGTGCATGGTGGCAGATTACTTTTGTTAACCTTATATAATTTTATTGCAACATTAGTGACGTATAGCCTTTGGCAGGGGGTGAGTTATAACCTAATATCCTGTAAGGAGGGAAAGGCAGACCTAATCTAACCCATGGCTCACTGTTTTTCTGGATTAGACGATTTAATGTTTTGCTGTTGTTCCTGTTCCGGGAAGGCACTGTACATACTGCCATCAAAAATTTTTATGTGCATATGTGGCGATATCATAGACCAATCAATAAAAGGAGTAAAGGGGCAGTTTTGACCAGCTGGGGTAAGTCTAGGCCACTTGTGATGCTAAATTTGGTAGTTATGTCAATGGTGCATTATCAGTGATCTAAGAAAACCATATTTCATACCTCATTTCCTTCTGAATTAACTTCTACATAGCTCACATCAATTTCTATCCATAAATATAGCTCTTCTGACATGGTGTCCCAAACACTCACCCTGACACCAACTCTGTCCTAAATAAAAATGTAGCCCTGTGATCTGTATGCCTCTTAGAATTAATGATCTTCATTTGCTAGTCAGAATGATCCTCTTAAACATATTGTATTTTCAGGATCCATTGATGCATTTCAGGGCTATTTGGCACCTGCCTGAACCCCAGCCTAATCCCAGTCTTGAATTGCATGGTACTTGCTATTCAACCTTACTAAGCTCAACCCTCTTCCTAGCCCATAAGAGCCCTAGGAAACCAAAGTCTTCAACTTTTTTTTTTTAATCCTAATCAAATTTCCCCACTGCAGTTATTGTATGAATAGATTTTCCTCAGTCCTCATCATAAATATTTGTAGCTCTTTTGAAATAATCCAGCTAGAAACTTGTTTCTTCAATCCATGTTGCCACAAACCCTCACCTAATTTAGCTACTTAACAAGCTAGAGTCACCCACAGTTGTCAAAGCACACATCAATAAGCCATTTTGTCTGGTGATTCTAGCCTGCATTCAAGCTTTTAGTCTTTTAAAGACCTAATGGTAGACCCAGATCTTTAGTCTCTGGCCTCCTGAAAACTAACCACAGCCCCATGCCCAGCCCATCCATCCGTCCGTCCGTCCATCCATCCATCCATCCATCCATCCATCCATCAGTAAACTAAAGTCTTTGATGTCTGGTGTTCTGAACATGAAACCTGACTGGTAGGGGCCATTGCTCAGGACCTGCGTTCAAATGAGTGATATGTATGGGTCATTGTCTATAGTTGTACTAGACTCAGCTTTCAGGAAAACAAGAGATTTAAGAGATTTATCTCCTTGTATTCACGAGCCAAGAGACAAGGATGAGAGCTGCAGCCAGGGCTGTTATGAGTTGGTAGAGATCTTAACTGATCTCTACCCATGCTTGTAACTGCAATGCATCCATTAAAAAGTAACCGTGGAAGTAATTAAAGTGACTGCAGTCTCTGCTCTCTCAAATCCTTGTCCTCATTCCATCCTGGCCCCATGAGTGAGATGCTTCTGACAGAGAACTTCTCATGTGACATTTCCCATCAGGAGCAGCAGTCATCCTAGCATTGAGATTTCTCAGGATTTGTCCACACACTGCATTGTATTTGGCACTGCCTTCACCACAGACCAAGCTATACCAGTTTCTAATAGTGATCCAAAGGAGCCAAAGAAAAGTCATGAAGTGTTTTACTCTGCTGGCAGTTAGATCTATGGCTTTGAGGAGTAAGACTTCAATATAACTCACGAACCACAACTCTAGTATCAGCCCCTAACCCTTGGCTTAACTGTAGCTATATGATACACGTCTGTGAAGAACGGACTGTAAAGCATTTGACCTGTTGATGAGAGAATGAGTATGTAATCTTGCTTATCTGGTATAATGATGCTTTAGTATGGTCCTACACTGAATTATCTGAGTGCACGGTCTCAGGTTGGGATTAGTTCTAGCATCCCTATATGGCAGCCTGCATAGGCCTGCTCCTTTTGAGCAAATCACTTAGAATTTCTGTTCCTTAAATTGTTTGGGTGGGGACAGATGGCTGTGACAGACCTTGTATATGCTCCTCTTCACAGCTTCTCCAATAGTCCGTAAACCCAATCTCCAACACCCTACAATTTCAGTTCTTGGCTTTGTATCACCAAAACTTGCTAGCTGTGCCAAATTTGGGAAGCAAAGTGGTTTTTGAGATATGGAAGAGTATCCAGTAGGGACCAAACTAAAACTATCAAATCCATTGAACAGATTATAAACCATATTTAAAGCTATTTCTCCATGGGTTAAAAGCTGGTTCATTAACAAAAGATTGTTTGCCACTTCTCTACCTTGGTACAGCAGAAAAAGTTCTGAAAATATGATAGCTCTGTACTGTATTGAAGAGAATCAAATCCTTCATATAAGCCAAACTTCAGTTCTCTACTAAAAAAATCCTACATGCCACTTCATAGCGCATGTTTATTCTGTAGTGAAAATTACACAAATCCTTAATAGAACATCAGTGCTGCCTATTGAGTTTTGTATTCTTATAAATGTTCCCATGGGAAATCTGAAGGTTGGCACTGGTAGACTGTATTTTTAAAATATCACAGATGGGGTGGAACCCAGCATCATGTTGCTTATTACTCTGGTGATCTATCTAATGGTATTCTTTGCTGCTGAAATCTAATAAAAAATAACATTTTTGAAATATTAGATATTGGATTAAAGCTCCTAATTGTCTCTTTCATAACCAAGGAAGGTCCATATTAATAATTCTTTACTGAGCCATTCAAAAGAAGGCATCTGTTTCGGCATACATTGTGAAACTCAAATCTGTCCAGTGCAGTTTTATTCATTTGTTACTTTCCATGAACAAATGTGACTGCACATTTATTTAAATCTTTAGAAATATGGATGAACAAACAGAAGACAAAGTAAAGTTAAACCTGAATTGGAGACATGCTGTTAAGGAAGAAACAGTTCCATCCGCAGTAGGTGGTTACTGCCCTTGCAATAACCCAATGCAATAATTCTGATATGGTCAAACTGTGACTCTCATATTCACTGCCTCAAATGGATGGACAGTTCCAAAAAAGTGCAAAAACCCCACTTACTAAGTAAAAGGTCATAGGAAAGAGAGAAGAGATGCCAGGCACAGAGGCTGACCTATTCGGAGTATAATCACACCTCCTTTAAAAAGACATCTACATTACAAAGGGTAGAGATCTTACTGCATACTCCCTGCTTCCCCAATGCAGCTACCATGAGTATGACTTTCAGAAATGAAGAGGGTATGGTGTAAAGTTTTATTATTCGGCCACCATTTCTATTTGAATTATTAACAGTTTATGCACTAGTGTGAGCGAATCATATTTTCGATGTACTCAGGCAGCAGTTTGGCCTATTGCTAGAATGCAGTTCTGTTGAAAGCTATGAGGATGACAGTAACGAAAATGCTGCCCTCTGTTTGCTATAGCTCCTACAGAGTATGAGCATTTTCAATATTCCCAAGCACAGTTTTGGAAAGATCACATTTTTATGACTTTGGTTCACTTATGACTGAACTCAATGCTTTTTGCTTCTCGATTACTAGACTGCTATGTTTATTAAGCTGAAAACGAAATTAATTCTGATCCACAACCCCCTCTAAGAACTGAAACAAGTGACTAGAGGAGAGGAAACGGATCCATACAAACAAAGGAGAAGGTGATAAAATTGGGGAAAAAAAGGTGAAGGAATGTGCTTAAGTGACAAATCTGCATTGTATGCCCATCTTGGCCTCAAAGGCAGAAGGCAATGGTAGGAGAGATGGTGCTCCGTTTTATTAGGGAACATATATCATCTCAGCTGAAGAGTACAGAAAAATTACTCTCCTGTTGTTCCTCTGATGTCTGTGCCACTGAGGGGCAAATTTGGGATCAAAATAAACCCTAGTTTAAATGTAAACCTGTAAGACTTTTTGCTGTACCAGCAAAACTGAAGTCCAAAAAATTACATATTTTTCTTCTACAAATGATCTATTTACATTGTCAAGGAAGAGTAACAGCATGGATTGGTGGGGTGAAGAAATGCTTGATGCTTTCAGCACCTTCTACTAGGTAGACTGCATATCAATGATGATCCTTATTTTTACTCAGTAATGTTTACAAAGAGACCCATTCTTGGAACATCAAATCTCCAGAAAAGTGCATCTTCATTGCAGGGCAAAAAATTATGGTAACACTGTTTTAATTAGGTAGAAATTGCCAACAGTCACTTCCATTAAACTAATCAGTATTTTGTACCAAAAACCTGCCACTCAAAGTTGGTGTCTTCCAAACTATGATGATCCTTTACAATTTTACAGTGTATCCACCCCCAGATAATTTTTGCATTTTGCATGTACAGAACATCGGACCTGGTAGGCTGTCTGGAGGAGGCACGTAGCAGGCAGCCAGCCAGAAAGACCCTGCACGAAGTGCAAAGAAGAAAAACAAAAGCCAGTGTTGCCTCTTGGGGTTCCCTAATGTATCTACAGTGTTACCAGAAGGTTCAGGAAGTTGCATCTGTCAAGTGTGAAATTCTTAAGTTCCAAAAAAGAAAAGTTAGAAAACTAGGAAACACCTGGAGATTTTCATCCAGCAGAATGCTCTCATCTCTTCATCATAAGCAATATATAGCCTATACACACATTTTTCAGAAGTGTTTTATTGCCCATTTGTTCAAATTCACATTTTATGGTTTTATCCCTTCAAAGGTGTGAAAGCAATATTTGTTCTGTGTTAACAATATGTTTATTCATTTCCAGTGGTATGATTTTTGGCCTTTGAATGCCAACATACTGCTCTTGAGTGGGTCTATGATGAAGTTGCATCCAGTCTATCGCACGTTTTTATGAATATAAAAATAAGATGAGAATGAGGGGTTAAAAGTAGCCTAAGAAAATGATTAAATAACTTGTTTCACTGATGCTTTAATTTGTAGCCTTGACCATCATCAGGGGCATAAATTAATTCATAACAGCTGTGGATGAGTATTTGGGGCTGGGACCTGAGTTTTTTATTCCAGGGGGTGTGTTGAAAGTTAAACAAACTCATCAGAGTCACCTTAAGTACATGAGCATTTCTGGTGCATTTTGCAGTTTTACAGCTTTGCTCCAAAAACAACATCATGAGGTTATACAGTGAGACACTCAAACAGCCAAGGGACACAGAAACACTGTCAGAATCACTAGAGTGCAGTTACAGAGCACTTTATAAAGTAATATGAGTAATTGCATGTAACAATTGCCAATATCCACAAGCACTAACAATGTCTGTAGTGCAGTAGGTGAAGAATTCTGTGGCAGACTTTTAAATGATGATTATCTTCTGCAACAGTGGTTCATTTCAAACTAGCAAGCTTGACATTTCCCTGCAGTGGTTTCTCCTTCACCTGTTGCATCTGGCCTGCACTATGGAAAGTGATTTAGCGGTGACAAATTTTGCAAAATTACAGTATTTTGAATCCTCATTGTTCTAGCTAATATTCTGTTAATTGTGTTCTGGTTTACAAATGTCTTCACAGATTTCTTTTAGCTCGCAGGTCCCCAGGTATTGTGGAGATGGGATAGGCTGCTTGGTTTTGTTTCATGTAAGAGACAAACCCAAGACATTGTTGGAACTGGTGCACTTCAGCTCTCTGACAGGCAATGGTGGATTTTCCAAGAGTGTTCATAAGAAAAATGGGTTGGAATAGCTTCAGTATCTAGAATTGCAACAGAGGTCTCCTGTTGCTTCCTCAAAGGAGTTTCTCAGAGACACAAGCTGTAAATTGTGGAGAAAAATGAAGAGGATGCCTTTACTTAATTAATTAGCCTGCATCTACTATAAAACGACAAACATACAAAGTTTTTGATGCAACAGAAGAACGAACCAATAGAATCCAAGGGTCTTAAAATATTTGTTGTAGCCTTTTGTAACTTGCAAAATGTCTTGCTATTTTTTAAACATCGTGCTTTATTCCCGGAGGAATACATCAAGTCATCATAGGAATGCTGAAGCCTTTTGCTAACTAGAAATAAACCCATTTGCTGACACTGTCAGATGGTCAAAAAGATAACCAGTTCCCAACAGAGTAGTGGTTGTATGCTTAGTCCCAAAGATGGAAGAGTTGGTGCATAGGAAACCAAGCTATGAAGACAAAGTTTCAGTGCCATAGTGACCCCTGAATTGTAATGACGATCCCTTTGGTCAGTGATCTCTAAAGTGGAGCAAAGGAGAGTTGGAGAAGAATTAACTATCAACTTCAGAACAAGCTAGTGTCTGAGGGCTGGTGGTGCACGTGGAAAATTCAGATTCATCTCTCAGTGACCAAGCTAAGAAGTCAAGCATTCCACTGCAAAATTTCCCCACTAAATGTTTGGTAACTGCTGCATGTCTGCACCAATTCTTCATTTTTTATAAAATCACATTTTCTAGCTAAACAACATTCGTCAAAAAAATCCCAGTCAGCTTTACTTGGAAATAAAAGGGTCAACTTTATTATGAACAAGCACAGAAAAAAAAAAAAAAAAATCAGCTCTATACATGCTAGTGCTTGAAAAATGGTCATGTAAATTGAGGACCTTGGAAAAAAATTTTCTTTCCATATTGAAGTTTAAACGCCAAAAAGAATAACTAGATTTTGTTCCTAGTCCTTTTTTTCTCCAGGGATAATAGACAGAACAGCAAATAATGGTACAAATGAGAATAGAACTTTATGCTGTTTGACATAAAATACACAATGGAAAACTAATATAGTTACATCAATAAATCTTTTAAATGCAGAGAATTCCCTCACTCCAGTGTTGTATTATGAATTCGGTAGCATAACACTTTATTTGACAGTTGGTAGCAAAATTTGAAGTCAGATTATTAATAACCTTTCCACAGTCTATCATTAATGTCAGTGGGCGCGGTTTAGGAGTTTTATTTTGGCAAGTATAATATGTTAACATATTAACTGACTGCTCGTATAGTCAGAGCAGAAATGCTAGCCAGGGAAGACATTTCACGCCAATTCTGAAGGCACTAAAAATAAACTGCTACTTACCAACTCAGACAACTTCGTAAATGTCTGATTTCTCCAGCCTTTGAAGTGCTACATCAACACTTAGTCTAGAGTTTAAGACATTTCTTTCAGTAAGCATTTACATAGAAGAGGACGGTTTGGCTACAGGACATTTACAGCAGACAAATCATGTCATTGATATCTTGTCAAGTTTAACATCCTGTGAAGGCAACCAGCATCAGTATGTTCTGCTGAAAGCAGGGGACGGCTGTAAGAGCAGCCTGTGGAGCTGCTGCCTGTTGACCTAGACCATGAGGCACAGATTCAATTTTTCATATCTTGTGCTAGGCTATGGGGTCTGCTTTTAGTGGTACTGGGGTACATAATACCTTTATTGCAGATTACAATTAGTACCATATAAGAGGTCACTGTGTCAGCATAGAATGGTGTATAAATGTAACTCTGTGACAAAAACTAAGGGCTAGATAAGCACTTGACAATTTGTTTTGAATTAAGAATTGAACATAAGAGTAGACTGGTAAAGGTGAATTACAATCTTCCATTACTAGTCTTTGTTCTGAGAAGAATTACGCTACTTTGTCCTCTTTGGTGTACCAGTACCACAGGGTAGTCATTGTTCAGGGTTGTCAAGACTCTCCTAATCCTCCAACTGCTGCTTCATAAGAGACAGTATCAAGAGAGGGCATATGCTCCATCTTTTGGTACATGGACTCACAGTCTCTCTGATCACTTTCCTCTCCTTTGGAGCCATGTAAAGCCTGTTAGAAGCTAGCCTTAGAAGATAAATCTGAAGTTACAGAGAATATAAAAAACTGTGCCTTGAAGAGATCATCTAGTTCCTTCTCCTGCTACCATGCTGAGGACTCAAACCTAGACCATCCCTGACAGATGTTTACTTACACTTTTTAAAAAAACTTTGAATGAATGGTCTCTTAAAATCACTGTATTTCGCTGATAAAGACTGAAGAACTATTTTAACACTAGTTGGATTGGTTTTTCCTAATAGCTAGCATAAATGTCTCCTCTTACAAATTAAGATAATGACTTCCTCTCCTAACCTCACTGGATACAGACAATATTGATTGTTGCCTTTTTCATATGTATTACAAGAAAAGTCACTTTTCAAGCTAAGAAATCATAATATTTTCAACTTTTCTTTACATTATGATTTCTAAATCTCTTATATTTTTTTGTTGCTGTGTTCATATTTTACTAATTTTCTTTTCTAAAAGGGTGATGTAATTGCTGAATTATCCTTGGTCTGTCCTCCCAGTTTAATTTGTTGAGTCCAATTATTTTTTACTTTCTATCTTGTAGTCTTTTCATCTGGGCTATCTTTTCTCTAATTTGTTTATTAATATATTGTTTGGACAGGTTTAAAAGCTTTACTAATGTCAAACTAATTTAGATCTATTACTTTCCACGAACCAAAAGAACAATTTTTCTCTTGCAGTAGAAAATTATACAGGCTTGACATGGTATATCCTCAAAATCTGTGTTGATTGTTTCTTGTCAACTTATCCTTTCAACACTTAAAGACTGATTGTTTAAGAATAATGACAGCAACAATGGTTGTAGTATGTTCTAATGACTGTAGACATTATCTTATCTCATGTGCAACACCCTAAAACTGCTTTTATTCCCTTTTCAAGATGAGCATTTTATTTTACTGTCCACAGTTGCTCCCTTGTGGATTCTCTGCATCTCTAATAGTTAAAATTTTTTTCTTGTAATTCTTTAGTATTCTAAGTATAGAATTTCAGTGCATTTATTTAACGTAAGCTTGTCTTTTTTTAACCTACTAATTTCCTTTTCTGCCCTGGTACCTATTCTCTTGTTGAAACTGTGTTAAGCATCTTTTCATATTTAACTGCATTTGGGCAAAATGGCATTGGATACTTCAGTCCGCACTGCATCATATGGTTAATTTTCTATTAAGTAATGAACCTAATTTGCCTGTGTTTTTCTTTGACTTCCAAAGGACTGTAAAATCTTCTTGGATCTGCAATACCGTAAGTAGAGCCAGTAGAAATCATATTTGATGCTTCCCTTCTGTTTAACATTTTGCCTAAATTCAAGAGAAGTGGGATAGCTGTACAGAAAACAGCACAATTACTTTGCACTGCTGAAGGTTTCAAAAAGACGTATCATGGAGGTACCATGGTACTGATGAAGTAGGCAAATGTCACCTTTTCTCTGTAAAAGTATTACTGTACCTTGAACATGTAATTCAGTTTATAGGACTTTTCCTCAATAAAATGTAAAGACAGTGAACAGTAAGGACTGATTTTAAATAATGTTTTAAATAGTTAATATGGATGTCATAGCCTTCACTGTTAATGTGACTAGGCTAACCTGATGAACTGACATTACAATAAATAACACATTGCAACAAATGTTGTATATTGTGACAAATTTATTTTCATAATAACATACAATTAAATCACAGGTAATTTTTCCAATTTGCACACCATGTGGAATGCTTTCCCCCATCCCCATGTCTGACTTCACTATGCATTTCAGTTTAGAACTTTATTTTAAAACTTAAAACTTCAAGTTCTCAAATGCTAAAGGGAAATGGACTATTTTCATACATTGTGTGCCCATTTTCAAGTACATTAAAGCCTTATTAAATTCTTTCTTTCTGATCAGATCATCAGAAAATTTTGTTTTGTGAATAATAAAGTGACAGACTGAGATTTGATTCCAATTGCAAACACTTCCCATATTGCTAATTGAGAATTTCTGTACATGTGGAACTTGTGTGTGTTACTTTCAGTGGCACAAGTTACCCAAGGCAATTGAAGACAGTAAGATAGCTGAATGTCAAGAAATAAGTACAGAATTAAGGGCAATAAATTATTTCCTCTTATTTTAATGCCACTGGACATTGGTCAGAGGACAGGGAAATTTCATAAGCATTTCCTTTTAATGTTCTCCTTAGAGATATCTGGCTACTATCATATGATGAAGTTTCTGAGTTTTAGATGCAAAAACTCTGCCCTTCCTGTTCATTCCTGATAGTTGGTGAGAAAACTGCCAGAAATCCCTGATTTGGCTCTTATGCCAAGGCCCTACCACTGCAATGACATTTAAACAACATTAGGATTCCTTAAGTTTTGAGACAGTGGGACATGAAAGATGCTTTTCCCGATGTTATTCCTAGAGTGTAGGACATAAGGATACAAAATGACATAGAGGGCATCTCAAAGATGATATAGATCTTAGGACATATATTCCTTATACCATTCTGCCTCAATGACAGGCAGGTTCCAGTGTGTGCCCAGGGCTCTTCTCTGGTAGGCCCTGTAAAAATCCTGAAGAAATAAAACCCCTTTTGTTTGACACAGAAAACCCAGAGGGTACAAAGCATAAGGAACTAAATGGAAAGAGGCAGGTGAGCTATGTGGGCTTTTTTGTCTTTCATCCCTGTGAATAATTTATCCAGCAGTAGATGTATACATGCCAAATGAAATAATAATGTAGTTATTTTGGAATTAGGGAAAATTCCAATTCTTAAGACGGAGAACTGACAGAAAGACAAGAAACAGTGGAGGTTTATTATTTTTGCATATAATGTTCACTTAAAAGCACAAAGAGTTAATCTTATCATCCTACACATGGTTGCATTTATAAAAGATAAAAATCACAAACAAGTAATGCACAGTTACTTGTTACATATTCTTCCCATTACAGTTGACAGGTTCATTAATCATACACTGTATTTTACTATTAGAAGCTGTAAAGAAGATCAAATCTCTTGTAATTTTTCTTCTTCTTTTCCATTTGATAAGTGTGTTGTTTCAATGTGCAGATAAAATATAGTGTCAGTCACAAACAGTCCCGGGAGAATTGCAACTCTCCAGTTAGAAAATTCATCCTTATTTGCAATGTAAAATTCCCTGGAAAATGCATCGTTTCCTTTTTAACTTGACCATTAGATTGAGTAAAATACATATGCCTGGGTATTCACAAAAGAAGTAATCCAGAATGAAGTGCCTGTGGATATGAGCAATGTTTAAGTAATAGAAATATTGCTTACTGCATGTTGAAAGCATTAGCTATGAATACCCCTATTCATAACATCACATTGATTCATAATTAAAGCCCTGTGAAAATTATAGAGAAAGTTGACATGTTTCACAAGCTGTTCATGGTAAATGTAGCAAATTTTACAGTTTGTTGTGACTTGCCAATAAAGAAGTCTCAGGAAGAAAGATAAAGAAGTGATTCTACGATACTGAGTTCTAGCAAGTGTGACTAACACAAATGATGGCCTATGCAGAAGGCTTAGACCTGTTTTTTCAAAGAAAATTATGAAAGCTTCCACTTTAGAAGAAGCAGTCTAACATGTCTAATGAGAAACATTTTGGTGGATGTACAGCAGTAAATTCTAGCCTACGTACGAAGTAGGAAAGCCTCAGGAAACAAAAATAATTCAACCCTCTTAACCAATGAAAGTGAAACAAAACACTACAATGCTGTGTGCGACTGTGAAGGTACACACTGAAGTCTCACTATTCTTTTCTGTTTGAAGAGAAACAGCAACAATTCTTAGTCCTTCTGCTATGTGTGACACTGTAATGAGTACATGGTCTGCTTTGTATTAAGATTTCCCCATGAGGTGTCCCACTAAATATTTAGAAAGACACATTTTGAGCTAGTCTATAGCAGATGATATAATAAAGTTAGTGCACATCAAGCTGCTTTTCCAAGGATCAGGGAATGTTTGAAGACTTGTGGCTTAAATGTCTTCATGAAGGGGGGAAACAGACTGGCTAATTTTTTCTTACACGATCCTTTGATCCCTGTAAAATCAGTCTGGGCTTTCTATCATACTAAAAAAAAAAACAAATCTGATGCACACCAATATCAGGTTTACACTTCTTCATATTTCAGTGTAATGGAAGTAGAGGTACTGTCCTACATGGTAGTAGCCTCCTCTTTTCATGAACATTGACACTTACCTCTTCAGTCCAAAAAATAAAAAGCACAATATTCATACCTCACAGTATAAAAAGCCTAAATAAACAGTACAGAGGTTGCCATCAGATTCTTTCTAAAATGAGGTTTCATAGACAAAGTACAACTGATTAGACAGGTTACCTCTATACAAAGCCCCTAGAAGCTCACTCTGAGACACAGGCTTGGCAAGGTAATTTATTAAGTGAGTGAATGGTTTGGAGCAGTTATGGAGGAATGTAGGGCTGCTGTACTTTACAATATGAGGTGAAGTGACTGCTAGTCACTGCTTCATAATTAGATGTACAAAAAAGCTGTAAAACCACCTCCTAAAGCAGTTGTGATACTGGGTGAAGCTCAGGAAGGTAGGGAAGTTGTAATTTACGAAGTCAAGATTATTAAGTAGCATTAAGTATAACACTGCTGATACCCCTTGATTTTTTTCCCCTTGTATTTGGAATGTTTTAAAATTGTGTCAATAAAAGAAATTGACATTTGGAAGTCTGAATTGGGAATACTTAAATGAAAAGACATGTTTGGGTAAAGACATCAGTACACTTAATTGAATAATTGTTAATTGTTAATGCATTCGTTGAGGAGTTAAGGACAAATCCAATATGTGTCATAGAGACATGTTTATAGCTAAAGCTACGGTCTTACCCTGATAGTCACAGTGCTTTTGAATTAAAACTGAAATCTTGCCAGTGTGTATAAAAATATATTTAATTTGCCTTCAATACAAATGAATATGTGCCATGTGCTCATGACAAATCAAATCAGCAGGTTTCTCAGCTGGTAACATAGGAATTTAGCTGTTGGAAGCTTGCATGTGTGGAAGGCAAACCAGCCAATGACGTTTGAATGAGGGAAGGTGGGAAAATGCTGTTGAGCTGAAAAAGAGGTGGAAAATTACTTCAGCAGATGTGAGCAAAGTGGCATCTACAAATGTTAAGCAAAGCAGTGAAAAGTATCTAGAGGGGACGTTTCATGGAAGTGATGTTACTTTTTATTTTTATTTATTTTTTTATTTATTTTGTACAGCAGTAATGATACCATTGATTTCAAACAAAAAGCAAGCTGTGACAAACATCATGAGAGATATTCGCCTAAGTGGAGACTGCAAGCAGTTGAATCTACAGTAGGAAAGACAACTAAAGTACAAAAAATGGTGAATGAGCTATTTTCTGTGAGAACAAATATATCATAGAAAAGATGTTTACTGACTTAATAGAGGCTTTTTACTCTGCTAATGTTTCATTTCATGTTCTGCACAGCCCTGCTATGAAAAGCTACTTGAAAGCTTCTTGGGAGAAAACATACCTTATGCTGGTGCCATACCTTGTTTAGATCAACTGGGAAAAAAATACTTACCAAAGCTCCTTGAAAGTCACGTGAAACTGTTTCTGCACTGTTTCCGTTCAAAGACCACTTGACCTTTTTGGAAAAAAAAGCACACATGGACAATCTGTTTCTCCCAAGATGTTTCTCATGTACAATCAAATAAAAATTAAGTTAAACTTAGAATGCTACTTCTTATTTTACATACTTTGTTTTCATGTGGTTATGTGTACAGAAAATATGTAAGTGCATTTTCTAGGTTTTTTGCCCCAGTCATTTTGGGGGACATCTGCTGATATTTGTGATGTAAATTACTTGAAAGAACTATTGAGGGACTGTCGTGGGTTTTGTGTATTATAGACTGATACACAAGTGCTGATACCTCTGTGTTCATCAACAATTTTCATAGCAACACCATCTTAGTCCTGTGGGAAAAAAGAATTATAGCTTTGGAAAAGGACTCTAGCTCTTAAGTCTATTCTAGTAGGTTTTGCTTTTTCAGAAAATATCAAATGGTGGGAGTGGTGGAGGGTGGTACATAGCTATGAGAAACCCCTCCTGAAATGGAGACCTTTGTGCATGGGCTGGATGTTTTGTTATTCCAGTGCTAACTTACTCAGGTTATGTTGAGTACTTTGAAAACACCCAAGCTAAATAAGTTTTGTATCAATTAATTTTTTAAAGATGATTCCCATTTTAAAGACAATTTATTCATAAGAATGAAGTCCAATGCAATTTCTGGTGAGATGCTTAAACACTGAGATTGTTTTGCAGTGCTGACTATTATTGTTTTGGGAAGTCTACTGGTGCCTAGTAGCACTGTAATAATTTTTTTTTCTTACAAGGATGTCTTTCAGAATGACATGCCAAAGAATCAGGAAACACAACCTCAGTGTAGTTTTATTTCAGACCAAAGTGCATGTGCAAAGTATTTTTTCCCCTGCTAAATAAATTTTGAGCTATTCTTTTCCATAGCTATTTTAATTGTACCTGTTAGTATTGATGCCATTACTAATGTTTTGCTACTAGAATCTTCTCTATTTGTTTGTTGAAGTCAAAGCTGCATGAACTGGTAGCCTTGGGTGCTAATGGTGAAGAATTCTGACCTCTACCATGAAATTCTTTGAAAGTATCCTGTCAAAATCAAGCTGTAATTATGACCTAAATGTAAAGGTCAGCGCTGAGAAAAGCAGTTCATCTTCTACATACCCTGTTCCAGCTTGTAGTTTGATTTGTAGTTCTCTTTTTTAGGAGATACTAATGCTAAGACTTAT
This sequence comes from Gavia stellata, assembly GCF_030936135.1. Classification (NCBI taxonomy): domain Eukaryota; kingdom Metazoa; phylum Chordata; class Aves; order Gaviiformes; family Gaviidae; genus Gavia; species Gavia stellata. Next base: position 41,680,194 of record NC_082596.1, on the reverse strand, counting down.
TTAGACATTTTTACTTTCTTTTGTAAGAAAACTTGTTAAAAAAAAGTACATCTGCTGGATAGTTCTGTTTTTGTTGGCTGTTATAACTTTCTAGGAAAATAATACTAATGTTTCTGTGAGATTCAAAGGGATCTAACAAAAGTGTTAGACTATCACTTATTTCTCAATACATGAGGTAAACTATATACTTTATATAAGAGTACATATGTATATATGTAGACTATATATTTATGTATGTAGACTATATATTTATATATGTATATATACTGAGGACATGCTTAGTAAATCCTCAAATGCTTCATACAAATATAAGGAACTCTCATTTAATTTAATAAGCTTATAGATATTTGAAAGTGTAGTTCTCAATTCTAGACTAACTGGATGAAAACAGTACTGTGTCCTGAAATATTTTGACAACATCATTAAATACAATAGTATTTAATTTAATAATAATCTTTGCATTGACCAAGTTCACCACTCTTTTGTATTTTTTCTGATGTTCAGTTAGCTTCTTGGAGTCTAGGGTACCACCTCAGGACAAAATGTTTATTGTGAAGAATACACAGTAAGAGTCATGGCAGTAACAAGTCATAATATACTGCAATGTTAGCCAGAAAAAAGATCTGGAGGTGGCAGACTTTTGAGTGTCTTCAGGGAGTCTGGTTATCCATGTACAATTCTACTTGTATTTCTCCTCTCTGAGCTATTCACTGTTGCCCCCACTATGTGGTCTAAAAAGGTATCTCATGAAACCTGACTGAGTTCTGCAGTCTTCTTGGGGTCAACCACATCGGGTGTGCTCCAGTGACTCATTATTTGAGAAACAGATAATAGAGGAACTGGAATATTACACTCAATATGTGTTTTGGGCAGTTTTCTGTCCAGATAGAACATCTTTCCAGTAATTACCCTTGCAACTCTATAACCACCATGGTTCCCCATGTTTTTATTATAAAAGAGATCAAGTTTCCACTTAATACTTCAGATCTGGGCACCCCGATAACTCTTAATCAAATGCAGCTGCTTCTGAAAAAAGCCACTCAAAATACTTCACTTCAGTGAGAAGGGGGACCCTCTGTAAATACCACCAGGTAGTAAACTACTATCTAGCCCCAAAGAACCTGAAGTATCAATGTCACTCATGAAATGTTTCCTTTCAGTTAAAAGGCATACAAGTTATTTACTTCAAATGTCATAATATCACCAGTTTAAGAAAAAGAAGAAAAACACTTGCATGCAGAGCTATTTTCTTGGTAATCTCTCCCTCCCCCTCTCAAGTGGGGACTGAAATAATTTTCTGCCAACAATAATGACAGTAGATTAATGGACTAAGAATCTGTTTTTCTAAAACCAAGAATTTATCCAGAAACCTCTGCTGTTGATTGTGCTTAGTGAGAGAGGAGGAAAGAACCTCTTACCAGTGCTGTTGCAATAGCTGCTTTCATTGGTCATGGCATAGCAGTCTTTTTTATTAATTTTTTTAATTCTTTTAGGATAGGATGTGTAGCATAGGATACTTTCCTCTTGGAGTTAATGAACATTGTTAAAATGTTTATTGTTTGTGTTGAGGGAATGGGTATTATGTCCCAAATCCATTTTAACTCTGGCTTTTATTGACTTTGTTAATTTTTTAGAAATTGGGAAAATGACAGTAAGTGTAAGTCGAAGGTAGCCTATTAGGTTAAGTTCTGCTCTGACATATGCATGTCCATTGAAACTAATGGATTTTCATAGATATAATTCAGAGCAGAATTTGGTGGTTACGTTTCATCTCCTGGCAGGGGAAGGGAAACTCAGATGCCTTAGCAGTGTAGAAGCAGATATATATCCCAAGCATGTAGAAATATGTACTGGATTAATTTTAAGCACTGTAATTTATATGTTGTGCCAGAGCCAAGGTATCCTACATTATTGTAAGTTACCAACATGCTACATTACATATACAAGCTATTCAAGTAGTGTTAAAGGTAAAAAACAGTGCAACTGTACATTTAGTGGTATAAGAAAAATAATATATAACATGAGACAGTTTCTAGAAAACGTATATTGTAGAAGCTAGGTAATCTTTAATTGCCACAATCGCATCAACAACATTAGCACAGTCTTTGTAAAATTGCTGAAGCAACAGTTAAAACATTTTGATAAAAGGTGGGTTTTTTTGTGTGTACTGCCCAGTTAGAACTGTGGCGCTTTGAGTATTCTATGTGCTGTTCTAGCAGAAATTAAAATTGCAGTATCTTATTAGCAAATTTGTCTTAAAACAATCCAAAAGAGAAATCCAACAGTCACTGTTCAGACATGCACAAAGGTGTTGACATAATAATTTTAATTTTATGATGCCCTACAGAAAGGTTAAGTTTTTTTCAATATGAGAACAGGTATTTTAACTAAGGGATAGTTCAGGCATAAGAATACATACAAAATTATTCAAGAATTAATATAGATTCAAAATCAATTGAAAGTCTATCAGAGCAATCAGTTTTGGGGGCAAGCAACTATATTTTAAGACAAAATGATATGGCTGGATATAATTTCTGGGTATATGACTGAGTGTTCCTCATCTTTCTTTGTCCCAGTCTCATGTTCCTACACATTGGGAAAATTATCCAGTTCTTAGACTGTTATAAGCTCAGTGTTGAATAATTTATGGTTTGGTAATCCTGTGAGAGAAAATAGGAGCAAAAAAGCAAGAATGCAGGTTAACCACTGAAAGACATGGCTTGCGTTTGTGAATTGAAATAATTTGCTTCTAGTGAATGGATGGTGGACAATTAATTTGTAAATTTTCCCCTCCACTTTGTTTGGAAATTTTCCTTGTTCAAAACTCTTACACATCTATACTGGAATTGCAGATATAAAGTCAGTGCTACGTTATTTAGAGGATCCACAAGTTTATTGGCACACCTTCTCGTGCTTTGAAAAATAAAATATTTCTTGGTCCTTAGTGATTCTTCTTGAATCAGAATGACATCATCAGCAAAACTTTTTTAGTTGGTGTTCTTTTAGCTGAATAGGCAGTGAGGCACTTTACTCTGGCATCCCCATGATTGGTGGGAAAATTCCCAATCTCTATCATTAACGAAGAGGAAACTCTTAAGGAGAAAAATAATAATAGAGAGAAAACAAAAAGAGACAGTTTTGTTGTGCTTCACTACTTTACAGCTGTAGTGCCCTGCCTTCAGAGGCCTCTTTTCCTCTGGCTGTCTTGTGTGAGACTCAGTAAGGAAGCACAGTAGCCATCAACAAGTGAGGACAATGTTTTTATTAATCAAGCATCAGTCTTGGAGGTTGCTAAGCCACTTCAAGTTACTGTACTTCCCTGATAACCATATGTTCCCAACAGCTCACAAAAAAATCTATGTCTGATAAGAATACGCAACAGAATGCCTGCTCCACTAGTCCTGCAACAGACTATATGGAAATGATCCTGAATTAGATCTGTTTGGACCTATTGCATTGTCTGAAAATTCATCATGGAATTAGATAACATGAAGCAACTAGCATTTATTGGTTACCTGTTAAATTCTGCAGTCAGTCGTTGTCTCTTCTTTTCTCACACTGTGAATTTTATTCTCTTTAAAGGTCTGGCTGTAATTTCATTTTCTGACTTACCTGTTTGACTTGTGAAATTTAACATTATAATAACATACATGCAGACTATTTTTCAGAAAAGGCATGTAACTCTAAGTGAATGTATTCAACATGACACCTTGTTATCCTATTTTAGATTGCATAGTTGAAATCGTCCTAAGTCAACAGACTGAATTGTCCAAATTATATTTCTCCTACTTGAAGTAAAATAGCTCAGAAATTTTTACCCAGTGATACATAAGTTTCCTATAACTGCCAAGAGGATATTCTAAAATGACTGTGAGTTGAAAATAATGTGTTGCAATATAATATTTATGAAGTTCAACTTGCTTAGATTATCAGAAAGAAGATCAAGAAGTGATTTGATTATGGTGTGTAAGTACCTACATGGGGAAAAATAACTGGTACTAAAGGCTCTTCAATCTGGGACAGAAAAGAACCAGCATAACAAGAACCAATTGGTAGTTCTTAAAGATACTAAAATTCAAATTAAAAAATCAGTACTTATTTTTAAAAGCAAGGATAACTAAATATTGGAACAAACTACCAAGGAAAATTTTAAGTTCTTCCACTTCTGAAGTCTTTATAAATCAAAACTAGATGTCTTTCTGAAAGGAACGCAAGGTTTAGCAAACACAAGCTTTTGAGTTCACTTTGGTGCAAGTATGAAATTCGATTGCTCATGTTACGTACGAGGTCAAGCTACTGGTACAATTGACCTTCTGGCCTTAAAGTCTGTGTATCCATGAATAATTTAGCAATACATCTTTGCTTATTTTGTACATTTGCCGCCATTTTGTGTCATAACTATTTCTTTTCCCACATATTGCATTGGTTTCTGAAAATATGTTGTTGTATCAGTGAGAACACAGGTAATATATGCATTTCTATAGATTCTTTCTTCTTTCATAAATAAAGCATATTTTGAATAAAAAGTACTATCTGAATCAGGTTCATTTTTGTAAAAACTAATAAATTTTAAAATTTTGGTTTTGAATGTTAGAAATCAATAAAAGCCATAACATCAAAAGCACTCTACACATTTCTTGAGCTATATTTTAAAGCTCAGTATTTCAACAGAACAATCCAGTTTGAGCAACACACTTAACTCAATGTTTATAAATATGTGGCTGCTCTGAAGGCACATCATCCTGGGTGTACTCTATGTGCAGTTATCTTACTGGACAGTCTTATTCCCCTGACTGAACTGTACATAAAGCCATGAAGTAAGAAAGACTGGTTTCAAATATACCAGAGAGTGAAATAAATATTGTCAATCAAAGAAAAGCTTTTCCCCAGCAGTACTGAAGCAGGATGCACAAAAGGTTCACAAGTAGATTTTGTTTGTCATCAGTGGGTCTCAAAAAGCATGCTATATACTGTCAAAGAGGTCAATCAGTGTCCCTCAGTGTATCCATAATATAGCAGCTTTTATGTCTTACAGGCAAACGAATCAGGCTAACCTGCATAATACTAATCTCAAAATGCTTGCTGATTTGATATCTATAACTGCTTTCCCTTTCTTCCTTTTCTACTGATATGAGAAAGTATGTGATTGTATTTGTCTGCTTGAATTCATATACAGACAAAAATTTAGGTCTATTAAGACAAATAATGACTTGTAAATAATACTGAGAAAATTACTTCAGGCCATATGTTCCTTCATTTACAGTTCTTTTGTTTACTGCAACTTTAAGAGTTCTTTTCTCAAGGCTACATCTTATTACTTATTATCCAACCAAACCTGATAAATATTGCCCTAATTTATCTGATCTAGACATCACTCAGTTCCATTTCAGTTCTGTTTGGGGTTCTTTTTTCTTCTTTCTTTATCATGTCACCCTAATGGATGTTCAAGAAGTCTTGAAAGTATGCTTTTCCTTGCCTCCTAAGTGCTGCTCCCTGTGGTACTATATCCCTATAACTAGGTTTCCTATGGTGTAGCTGTCCGCTGCTTTGCACTTTGTACAATCAGTATCCCCCACAAAGTACAAGCGGGCATCACTGTCTTTATAATACAGAATAAGCCTGATTTGGTAACATTTTATATCCTTGACTGGATATTAGGCAATGGATTTATGAAGATGGACTTTTTGAATATGGAGATTAAGCTAAATTCTTTGGTTTGCTTTCAAATCTTAAAATGAATTTACGAAAATTTGAGTATTACTAACAAAAGACTAATAAAGTCCCTGTCTCTTGCTAAAACATGGTCTCGGAAACCCGTCTGTAAAACACGCTGTTACACAGAAGAATACAAGAGAGAGATGAATTCACTTTCACAAGTATTAGGCACATTGCTTAATGCACTACTGGGAATGTATGATACCATTACTGAAGATCAATATAAGAGTAAGAGACATGTACTGTCCAGAGCTAAAGATGGGTGAATCTTTAGCATACAGACTGAAGGTCTATCTTAAGAGATTTTAAAGGCACTGAAGAAGCGCAGTGACTTAACCGAGCATTGCATTTTTTTTTTATTTAAAATGTTTTCCTTTGCCATTAAAAGTATTATTTTATTATATACTGTATACTCTACTGGATAGCAGCACTTGAAAAATTAACATTTCTTAGTCTTCTCCATGACAATACTGACTCAATAATAATGGTAACTAATAATGTGAATTGTAAATTTTTTTCCTTCCTTTTTTGTACAACTACTGTTATTTTAGTTATCTGCAGGGTAGGCCACGAAAAATGTAAATAGAAAGACTTGCATTGTACCTTCTTCTCTTAGAAGACAGTCACCTTTTATACACCAGACTGATGAAACCACATAACCTGAGAGAACAGACTTAACTGTAGCTGTTTTGTTTTAAGGATAGGGCATGAATTATTTCTTTTTAAGAGAACAGGCCAGACAGCTCTTGACTACAGAATCCAAAAAGGGTGAATAACATCTAAAAATTGCAAGTCTAGAATGGGTTGTTTGTGTTATTTCCCATTTTTGTTACAGCTGCTGTCATGAGAACGGAGTCATGTTACGGTATTTTGTGTTGTCCTTGCAGACTCTGTCACAAGAACAAAACATGAAAGTTTGACTAGCTACCCTGGCCTATGGAAGACAGCTGAATGTTGTTCTTCTTTAACCTTTTATGTACTCAGTAGTGTGACTGACAAGGCATTCCGGTAGGCATTCATCCTCCTTCCCCAAAGTTGTTGGACCTGTACAGGGGAGTTGAAGAATGCCAGATAATCAAATAGGAAAGCACAGTAAAGGGCAAAGGTAGTGAAATATATTGCAGTCTTTTGCTGCAAGTATGGGACTTTTCACATTTCCAGCCTACTGAGGCAAAGGTTGCAGAGCTAAAAGCATATCAGGACATGAGGATATTAGATCAATTATGATAACAGTGAAAATTATCATAAGCCTCAGGCACCTCTTTAAATTGCCTACCTTTAATAAAATAAGCTCGGTGATGCTTCTTTCATGCCATATTTCAGGGCAGAACCTGTCCAGCAAAGCTATCCAAATATTGTTTCTACAGGATTCACAATTTTTTTTGGTAATACTGCCAGCTTCATGAATGTCTTGTTTTCTGTGCTCCCAAATATACATGCTTTTGTGACATTTTTTAAAATCTCTCCCTTCAGGGATAGGTCAGCTTTGAAACCAAAAGGATTTCTATCTAAGCAAACTTCATTTCCATGTCATTCATTTCCAAGTCTTGCTCTGCATCTGTGACACTGGTCCAGATTTTACAGTTGTGAACACTATTCCTCCTTGACTTACCTACTTTGCTCAAATTTTGCCTGTTGAATTCAGTTCAAGGTAATTAGGTAGCTTGGCCACCATCTTGGGGTTTTTTTTGGCTTTATAATCCATGCCATTACATACTTAACAGCATAATTCCAGAATATACTCCAAATAAAAAGCTGTGCAGGAACAATGACCTCAGTTGCTTACTGCATATTGCAGTGGCAATTACAAGGAATTGCAGCATTGCAGAATATCACAGTAGAAATTATGAGGAATTACAAGAAGTATGGCTACCAGGGCACTGCTGCTTTCAAATATCTTTTCATTCATAAGAAGTACACAATTCAGGCACTTGGGAAGCCCCAGCTAGGACAGGTATCTTAGTCCATTGTTAAACAGGATGTGTTAGAAATGATAAAATGTGTCCATATATGAAATTTGATTTACAGCTGACTTAAGTACAGAAATACTTCACTTCTTCTCCCTTTAAAGTAATAGAACTGTCTGGAAGCTCCATCAGACTGGAGTAACTTCAGAATTTGCCTTTTTTCCATCCTGATGGAGGGTGGTAGCTGAGGAATGCCTTGTTTGATGAGATCTCAGGGAAGAAAACCCTATGTCTCCTTTGAAAAAAATGGAAAGTTTCTGTTAGAGTGAACTAGAAGCACTCTTTAAAGACAATAAAATGACATTTCCTAGCAATTCATCCACTTATCACTAAGCTCTGATGCTGTAAATACTTACGGCTGCTCATTACTGTAACTTGCAAGTAAACCTGAGTTCATACTCTACGCAAAGTTATACATGTGCATAAGCATTTCAAGCACTAAAAGGGTCAATTCATAATACCAGATTTTGCACAATACCTATCATGTTTTTGCAAACTGTCCAGATCAGTTATCTGTACTATCTCATGTTAGTACTCACGAACATATCCTCTATTGGCTTCAGCAGGATCATAAGCATTGATAAATACTTACTTGGTACTACTTATTTTGAAGAAAATGTTATAGGAAATTGCTTGGACAAACTTATTTTCTTTCTTTGGCCCAAAAAAAAGAAATTTAAGCTCTGTATCTTAAATGTTACTAGCATTTTTCTTTTTGCCTCTTCCCTTTCCTTCCTTCCTTCCTTCCTTCCTTCCTTCCTTCCTTCCTTCCTTCCTTCCTTCCTTCCTTCCTCTCTCTTTCTTTCCTTCCTTCCTTTCTCTTTCTTTCCTTTCTTCTTTCCTTTTCTTCTTTCTTTCTTTCTTTCTTTCTTTCTTTCTTTCTTTCTTTCTTTCTTTCCTTCCCTTTCTTTCTTTCCTTTCTTTCTTTCCCTTTCCTTTCTTTCTTGCTTTCTCTTTTTCTTTCTTTCTTTTCCTTCCTTCCTTCCTCTCTTGCTCTTGCTCTTTTTTTCTTGATTTTTAAAAGTTCAGAGCAACTATTATGTTTCATACTAAAAGAACCAAAACTACCAAAAAAGGTCTCTTTAATAGAAATTTGCTTCTCTACCAACATCTGCTGTGAAGCCTGTAAAGTTATTTAAACGAATAAGCTGTTCCCAGTTCTTTAGAGAAAATGTTTAAGTGACTTCTGGTAATCAGAGTCTTTTGAAGAGTTTGAAACTTCAGTCTTTTCTTACCCAACCGGAACAGAATGCACTTTTATTACGACTGTCACAGCCCTGGTCCCATTATGTGACTTGTTAGTGTGACCCAATGACCTTCATGTACAGCCTTATTAAACTTGCAAAGTCTTTGCATTTGAGTTCCAGGGAGTTCTAGTAAATGTGAGGAAGTCCGGGGGTCAAACTCTGTCTTCCTTCCTAACAACAGCTAGGAGAATAATATCATCATGGTTGGCTCTGCTTATCTTGGGATTGAGGAGGTACCTGCAATACACAACTAACATGTACATGGTATCAAGAAAGAAGGTAGAGCAGAAAATTCATGAATGTTTTGAAAGAAGGAAGGAGTAGCTGGAAGAAGAGATTTAGAATGGCAAAATAAGATTATTTGGAAGAAAAGTTAATATGTTCCCTCTCATGGAATACAAAATTTAAAACAATTCAATCAAGAATCAATAGAATGCGTATTTGTCATGTTGAGTTATTTTGTTTCAGTAATGTCAATGAATTAGATAATGAAGTGAGAAAGCTTAAATTATTTAGTTCATCTGTTTCCCATTGACACTTTTCCCCTCCAGCACTTTGATTTCAATGAAACTACATTTTCATAGAAAATGTACCATTCCTCTCACCTTACTTTGTTCTAAAATAGCCCAGATTTGTAGCCTTCCAGGTCATGCTGTGTAGTCTTTTTTTCCCTTGGATGTTTGAAACTGAGTTGGAACTGAAAGGATAAGAAGTTATTGGAAGAAGAAGGAATTTCATCTATTAAATTGCCTGTGTTATCAGCAGTGCTGGTTATACTGAAATTGCATTTCTGTACTTAAGGCTGTATTTGTGATACGGTTTTAACTTAAATCTAATGTGCACAGTCATAGGAATTATGAATCCTTTCCAGTATTTGTACAACCATAATGTCTAACTATAGTGTCTAAACAAACAGGTAACACTTGTTTGTTGCCATCATGTCCCATCTGCTGGATCTGTGTTGCACCATCTCAAAAAACAGGGGTCAAGCTCTGAATTTCTGCAGCATTATCTAACCCCAAAGCCGTGGATAAGTGGAACTTACAGCCTGACACTTGGCCTGGCAGAAATGCAATTATTTTACCATCAGCCACAATTTCCTATGATATTCTCTAACTCATTAAGCCAGCTTGTCGTTAATTGTCAGGAAAGGCCTGGGCTACTTTGTAGCAGCAACAATGCCAGCCCAGATGCAAAACCAGAGCTCGGTCTCACTAGTAGTACCACGTGTTTCAAAGGTAAAGGCTACATGGAGAGCATTCTTCTCTAGAAAATTATTCAGTAGTCCTACGCATGATGAAATGAAAGTAGAAAATCTGTGCATGTGGTGGCAGTGTGCTTCGCACGTTAAAAGTTGTGCCTGTGGAGTGCCAGCTGCTGCTGAGCCAGAACACCTCTCTGTCTTCTCATATCGTGGCCTGTGGCTCACAAACCACAAGGAAGCCTCATGCTCTTTATGTGACAAGCCAGAAGTGTGAAACAATCTATATTTCTGCCAAAATACTCTGTGGTAAACCTATTGACCGCGCTTAAAAAAATCTTAAAAACTGTAACTAATATCTGTTAGGAAGTACCAGAATTTGAAGCTTTGCTAGAGCTTTCCAACAGCTAAGAGCATCATTATTCATAAATCATTGGAAGTACTTAAACTGAAAGTCAAAAAGATGAAAGCTCATTATAGGAAATGAACAGCCATTTTCCACTGTTTCTGCAGCAGAACCTTGATATCTATTTACATACCATTTCTAATATTAATATCACTGTGGTAAAATAAATCATTCCCTACACTTTTACATTTTTAATTACATTTCACTGCACTTGTTCTTTTGTTTACAGTTAGCCAATGAAATATTTATTGTATCTTACATATAGGATTGGGTTTCAGTATTTTAATCAGGTTTTCCACATAATCTTCCCCCCCACCTTCCTTTACTGTCTTTTTTATGACCCTAAACACCACAGGATGTTGTTTTGTAGAAAATCTCATTATTTTTTAATGCATGGCTATTTATTAATGTATTGTGTATATAACATACTATGCATTTCTTTGCATTGATGAATACATTTACATCCACTTGAGAATAAGAATTCCCTTAAGGGCCAATCTCACATTTCTCTGGCTATGCTGCCAAAAGACTATGCTTCTGATGTTTTCATGTTTTTTTGTGGTTTGGGTTTTTTTTTTTTTTAAGAGGCACAATGGGGTCTGTTCTGATTTGCTGAGAAGGTATTTCTACCAGTGAACATAGATCATTATTCATTTTCTGAATGTAGACCTGCATGTGCTGTGACAGAGATTACTGAACAAGGTACCCATATCTCAGCTGTGTTTTAATAAAGATGCTCTGAACTGTTCTTTCTTACTGTGAAAGAATTAAATTGCTCTCACATCACTGTGTTGCTAACATTGGTATTTTGCAGTAAGTAAGCACCTTTTTGGGATAACTAACAAAATATTAAAGGAAAAAGGCTGTTTGAACCTCATGCCTTAAGAACATAAGGCTTAAAAAAATCCCACCAAAACCAACATGAAGTCATCATATGAATTCATCATATGAGAACAGGATGGAAGACATCAGTCTGTGGGAATACTATGCATTTAGTAATTTTCTGCATTTAAGAAAACATGCATTGGGTATAGTTATTGATGAGCTTTTTTGTAGCTCAGTGACTTTAATCAGAATTGAGAGAATTAATCTTGATGGTTTATTTGCGTATTTGGACTTGGTTTTTTTGTCTTACTTCATTCTTCATTTGTGATAAAACATGAGCCAACTGTAATTTAACTGTATATTATTTATCAAATTTCTGCAGACAATTCCTACTTCTTTTAATTATCAGAGAGTAGTTTGTTGTGAATATTTAATAGCTGAAATTCAGCTCTTTTAACAGTTATCTGCAACAAATTTTCACCTCAAGTAAGTCAAGAACAGGTAGCCCTGCATCTCGTGGAACCTTTGAACACTACCTAGTGAATCAAGTCTTCAACAGTCACTGCATACTATGCAGAAATTCATACTTAGGGCTAGTGAGCAATAACATGGATCAAAAGAAAGACAGTAGTTCTAGAGGCTTTTTGTCTCTATAAATGAAAATGGTCTTTAACTTTCAGGGCATAAATCTACAGTATAAATGAAGAATAACGTTTTCCCCTCACTACATGTAGAACACCCGTAATCACATGGCAGGATATATAGCACGTAGTCTGTTCTGTTACTCTGAGGTAGCTATGAAGGGTGAGGAAAATGTTTCCCCTATTACTGTTTGAAAACCAAATCAATGCCATGCATACATAATTTTTTAATAATCTGATGCACTCAGATAACTCCAAACTAGATTTATCCAAGACATTATTATGTTCTGGATCTCTGTAACTGCTCTGCATGTAGCCTTTATGGTCTATTGGGTAAATAATACACATTTTTAAAATGATGTAAATACTTACATACAAGAGAAATCATAATGTTTCCAAAGGAGTGGTTATGCTGAGTAAATAACATGCAAATTTAAAATTGTCCCCTTACAAATTATGCATGCTGTATCATACATTTGTGTTTGTGAGAGAGATTAACGAAAAGCTGCTCTGTTCCTCATGCATTCCTATATTTTTCAGATGCTTTTTCAGATGATTTAGCTACTAAAAATATCCTCTTTCCTTCTAGATATATTTATGTATTCCAGCAAATTTAATATTGTGAATGAAAGAAGTACATAGAAAGTTAGTTTATGACTTAAACCTATACTTGATTCAATTTTTCAAACCCTTGCAGTTTAAGAAATGTGTAACATCACCTTCTCATGCAAAGGTATAATAAAGAGTCCAGTATTTTAATGTGGTTCTCTATTAGCTTATGCATCCCAGGGAATTTTTGGGTGGGTAGACTTCATTTATATTGGCTCATGCTGAAAAGCCTTGGTAACTGCCGTTTTACAAAAGTAGATCGAGTAGCATTTACACTAATATTTTCTGTTCCTTTTTCTATAAATTTTCAGGTAATTATTGTCAATGGCTTAAAGAGGTAAAAAAAGAACTTTTGCGTATGTGTGACTTTGATTCCTCCTCTGCATTCTGCAGGACTGGCTCATTATGGTAAGGCCACTAATGACGTACCTAAACAGGGTTGCAATCCTTCAGCACATGTGCCCCATTCCTGACCTTATTATCAGAACAGTTTCTCAATTCCTATTCAATATTTTTCTTCCCTACTGTCAGTCCTTTGGCTCGTATTTGAGTAATCTGTTTCCTTTGTTCATAAGATTATCTCATTGTCATTTAAGGCCTGTTATCCTCTGCCTCTTGAATTTTCACTTTTCTAAGTGAAACTCATCAAATTCCTGCAGCACCGTCAGCAGCAAACTCTTCAATAGCTTTTTGTTTCTGAAGAGAAAAAGAGTTGGTAAAGATGTGGGTTGAGCAAAACCAAACCCTTTTATATGAATGTATAGGCTGTAATCAACCAACAGAGGAATGGTAGCATCAGACCAGCCTAAAATGATTTTGTAACTCTGGTTTAGTTTCCCCCTTGTAGACTTCTCTCTCTTGAAACCTGTACAAGGAGAATTGCTGAATGCAACACACAGGCATCACAGATCCATGAGGCTGCTCCGTTTTTCCTTTCCTTTTTTATAAAATAAGAATAATTTTGTTGTTTACAGTTTACCAGCATGGTATTATTTTCCATTTATTATCAGGATGTTTCCTTCTAAGCCAGTATTTACTGTGGCTAATAACTGATTTATTGGAGCTTCTCTGGGCTAGACATTTTATCAGAATGATTAACTAACAAATGAGAAATTACACACTGGTAACATCCAACTTGTTAAGGATTTGTAAAGATTATTGTTGAGTAAATAAACATTAACAGCAACCATGTCAATGTCTCCAAAATAATACTTGGGGAAAGTTTATCTGGGATACAAATGTATTGTAACATAAACTATGTTCTGAGGAAGAACAGTATTGCATAGAATATGATCTGAAAAATGTTGTGTGATTCAAGGCATTAAGCAGCAACAGAGAGAAGCACAGAACTGAGGAAGATGGGCATGTATGAGAGTTTTCAAAATGAAGAATCTGGAACCAACATTCCTCTTCTTGTCAACAGCACAGATATTTCAGGAAATATAACTTGTGCATGTTTTTCTCTATTTAAATTTATAATTTTTACAGATTATCTTTTAATTATATGCTTAGTCTGATTTCACAATTATTCTGCATGAACATTTCCTATTGAGTTCAATCAGAGTGTAGATGACGGGTCAATAACAAGATAGGGATTATTAGTCACTATTACACATACATGCAGACACATTTGCCCATGCAAATAATTGGATATATCCAAATAACTAGTGAGGTTGAAAATTATTGCCATTTGTTTAATCTGAATGTCATGGCATCAGTGTGCATCGTTCCAAACAATATGTGAATTGTGCCAAATGAATAACAAAACCTTTCTCCAAGACAGATTGAAAGGCACGAGCAGGTAACTATAAGTACACTACAGAACAAAACAGCATGTTGTCTTCATCATGGCAGTGTGAAGACAGACTGGATCGATGGGCCCAGGCCAATTGTATGCGGTTCAACGAGGCCAAGTGCCGGGTCCTGCACTTTGATCACAACAACCCCATGCAACGCTACAGGCTTGGGGACAAGAGGCTGGAAAGCTCCCCTGCAGAAAAGGACCTGGGGGTGCTGATTGACAGCCGGCTGAATATGAGCCAGCAGTGTGCCCAGGTGGCCAAGAAGGCCGATGGCATCCTGGCCTGTATCAGAAATGGTGTGGCCAGCAGGAGCAGGGAGGTGATCGTGCCCCTGTACTCAGCGCTGGTGAGGCCGCACCTCGAATACTGTGTTCAGTGTTGGGCCCCTCACTACAAGAAGGACATTGAGGTGCTGGAGCATGTCCAGAGAAGGGCGACGGAGCTGGTGAGGGGTCTGGAGCACAAGTCTTATGAGGAGCGGCTGAGGGAACTGGGGTTGTTCAGTCTGGAGAAGAGGAGGCTGAGGGGAGACCTCATCGCTCTCTACAATTACCTGAAAGGAGGTTGCAGAGAGGTGGGTGTTGGTCTCTTCTCCCAAGTGACTAGTGACAGGACTAGAGGAAATGGCCTCAAGTTGCGCCAGGGGAGGTTCAGGCTGGATATTAGGAAAAAGTTCTTTACTGAGAGAGTGATGAAGCATTGGAAGAGGCTGCCCAGGGAGATGATGGAGTCACCCTCACTGGAGGTGTTCAAGGAACGTGTGGACACGGCATTGTGGGACATGGTTTAATGGGCATGGTGGTGTTAGTTGATGGTTGGACTTGATGATCTTACAGGTCTTTTCCAACCTTAGTGATTCTGTGATTCCGTGAGTGCCGCAAGAATGAGTAGGTTCTCAGAAATTTTTCAAGGAGAAGAGAAAGAGAACTGTGCATACCTTAACTGAAAACCTGGTGCATATTTTCATGCCGGTAATAATAACAGTAAAATAAGACACCTTCAAGAAAAGTAACACGGTTGTGGATACAAGTTGGACAGAATGAAAATATTTCCTCCATGATGCTAGAAACACAAGCAAAATACTAACCATTTCTAAATAAGCAGTGAATGTGTATGGCACACTGTAAGGTATGATATGAAGACACTTTGAAGTGCTCTGTGTACAAAATAGAAAAAAGAAAAGGTTTCAGTTTTCAAGCAGAGTGTAGGGTAAACACATGCCCACCTACTCAAGATTTACCATTTTGGGTGGCATTATCCACGTGAGGAGATGTGAGAAAATTTTATCCTCATTATCTTTATGACGTAAATTATTCTCTTGACAAAACCTCTTCATTTGATGCAAAATTAAAAATGCATAACCTGTGAAACCCGTAAGGATTTTACAGGAGGAAAAAAACCCACAAAACAGTGAAGAGTATTTTATGTTATGTACATTCAGGCTTGTTTGTACAGTTCTAGACAAACAGTAAAAAAAAAAATCCTTTATAAAAATTCTTTGACCCTGCTTTTTGCCATCTGAGTGGTCATGGTTGATTGGAAAATCAATGAAGTGCTGTGAGAATTGCACCTCACTGTTGCAGAAAAGCCACGCAAATATCCAACTTTTCACATGAGATGAAGATTGCCTTTGGTTCATTTACTCTCTTAAGACACATTAAAATCAAATCTATCACCCCATTTGGCCATCTGTCAATTCTCGCTACACAGTAAACGAGTAGACTTTGTTCCTTGATCACCAGAATTGGAGGATGTTTTGTTGTTGTAATAAATGGTTGTAGGCTTCAGAGACAGAAATAAATCAATGCAATTTATAAAGTTGGGGTGAAAATGTTAGATGCAGTTTTCTAAACTACAGAGAATTATGTATGGATGACTTGCAATAAATAAAGCACAGCTTTAGCAGCTTACAAAAATAAATAATGAAGATGAAAGAAATTAATGTGTAGTCCTTTATTTTGGAACCTTTTAAAACATAGAATAAATACCAGAGTAAGTTGCACATCAAAGGTGCAACGATATATTTCGTTTTAAATGGTCAGGCAATGAATAAGAGAGTTCATTTCCTTCTCCTCTTAACTAAAACTTAGGTTTCCAAGTACAAAATGCGCTAACAACCCAAAGCACATTTCCTTACTGCTTGCTCAATAATTGTTCTGCTATTTATCTCCAGAAAAATTATTTTCTAGAACAGAGTATGAATTTCACTAGACATTTAACTTTTGAGGAGTAGC
The DNA here is from genome assembly GCF_030936135.1 of Gavia stellata. Lineage (NCBI taxonomy): Eukaryota > Metazoa > Chordata > Aves > Gaviiformes > Gaviidae > Gavia > Gavia stellata. The sequence continues at coordinate 41,663,547 of NC_082596.1, read as the reverse complement.
TTATGTTTAACTGAAGAGGAGCGCTTCTGGAAATGAGCAGTTGTGTTGGGCTGATGCTCCAAGTGTCCAGGTGCTCCAGTCATTAAAAGCCTGGTCTTGAGTTGCAATCAGCATAGAATCTTTTGCCATATCATCATTTGCACGCTCTTCTTTGTTGGTTGGCAGCAGTCTTGTAAAACTGAACTATCTTGTAGGTAATTAGCCCCAAAACAAAATGTATGAAAATACAGCAACTAACATCTGGCAACAGCCATTAACGAAGCCATCAATTCCATATCCCAGCAGACTGCATTAGTACAGCAAGGTTATTTTCAGGAGAATAAACCATCAGTTCCCAAATTGTGGTCTGTAGCCACAAATGGTCTTCAGTGGGTTGCAGAACAATACCACCTTTGTGTAGTTTTGAATGAAAAGTATGATGGCAAGTATGCATAGTTCAAAGAATTTGAGAATCACTGAAATAAACCATCTAAGTCACAGGTTCAAAACTAACTGCTGCAATAGCAGATGCAGATTTTTTTCTTTAATCCATGAATTTCCAGAAAAATTTTAAAAGTACAATTATTTAGTAATACACATGAATAAGTCCTTCCATGTAATTACTTTTTCTTTTTCCTCCTTTTTTTTTAATTTAAATGGAGGTTTAGGAATTGGATGGAGCACTCAGGTTTGCAAATATGGTTCTGAGTAAACTAATTTCAGCAGTACAGATTTTTGAATGTTGCTAACTGTACAGATACTGCTGAATCCAATGGCTTCATATGCTAGAAGCTAATGATCTTATATTGCATATACTTCCCTTATAAAATGATACAGGTGCAAGTACCGACTCAAGATACTTTCTGCAGAAATCACAATGATCGAAATGTATTATAGAAGTATATTAGTTCCAGCTTTAGAACTAATTAACATGCTTGCTCCAATCTAGCTGAGATAACCAGAGTTCAGCAGAGGCAGCTTTTCGAAGTATTTAACTCTTCTTGGAAAGATTTTACACGTGATACCAAGTTCCAGGTAGTCAGATTGTGGCTAGCCTGCCACCCATATTCAAGCTAGCAAGTTAAAAGCAAGCTATGACTTAAGTGTAAGTCTATACTACCCTGTTAATCCAAATTGAATGGGATTTTCAGTCCAGACCCATTTTACAGACACAGAGGAACTGCTTTAGGTGTTTGAGTTGTTTTAAGCGTGCTTTTATTCTCACATGGCTGAACTACATTCTAATCCTGACTGTGATGATCCTCACAGTAAAAAAATACTCATGTGCTGGTAGTCTACCAAAGGTTTTTCTGTGTTTCTCATGGTAGGGGAACAGCTTTGCAGCAGTGAATTTATTGATGAGAAACTCTTGAGCATCTCTGTGTAAGGAGCTGAAAACCATGTCCCCAAACATACATGAGTAAACGCAAAAAGGAGTGCACAGCAATGCAGATTGAACTACCTTGGAGACAATGTTCCTTAGAAAAGGTGCTGATTACTTGGGCCAGCCAGGTGGTCTGTAACTAGTTTTCAATGTGAGATTTAAAAATGAAAGGCAGCACTAGCCCTTGGTGAAAACCATTTTGAACATCTTTATACCACCCTACTATTCAGTACGTCTGCATGTGATAGAAAAGAGTCCTTGTAATGAAGAAGCAGAAATGTGACATCAAAGCTAAAAAGCAATAGCACAGAGCTTGTTTGGGAATGATGAACCTTGCACTGTTTGCCAGCCTGCCATCATATTACTTAAACTGTTTCTTTTATTCTTTGGAGATACAATATTTTCCTTTTAAAAAAAAAAAGTTTGACCAACATTCTTCAAGAAATAGCTTTTGTTCACAGTGCTCACAGCATTTTATTGACAGGAGTTCTGTCAAAAGCAAAAGCGATGAAGAAAATAATAAAGCGCTGACTTTATTTTATAAAACTAACAGCAATTTTTCTTCTCGCACTTGGGCTCAGATTTTTAACACGATCAGTCTTCCCATTAGTCTAGCACAGAGGTGGATATTTTTTCTATTGCTGCTCTGTCAGGTAGAATAGGGCAGGGCAGAAGGTGTGACCTTATCACTGAACCTACTTTTGCTGTCTATCCAAACTTGGGAAAGCTTTCATTCTATGGAGATTTTTATCTATATTTTTTGGTGCAACAAGGACAGCTGGGAGTGGTATAAAGGCATTACTCTACAGAGGACTCCCCTCCATTTACTTATAGGCCTGTTTTTTTTCTTTGCAATGAAGCCCCATTCTAACACCAGAACAGTTGCGAATGAGAGTCCCTGTTTGCCCCAACATTTCCCTTAAGTCTTTATTTTGTTGCTGATTTCTTTTTCTATTGGTTCTGCTTTCTGCACAGAGTCTGAAAATCATTGTTGCACAAGCCGAGAGAGTCCGTACTGTGGCACAACTTACTTGGCTTCCTGGGAGAAAGCAATGAGTTGCTCATAAGAACTTATTTTTAATGGTGTTAACATCACGAAAGAACCACGCATTACATTTTTCACTGCCATCCTCTGATGGTACTCCAGGAAAACAAGGAAAGAAGCAGAAAATCAAAGTAGTCTAAGTAACCCAGAAAGACACAGAGGGATCCTCTCTACTGAAAACTGTTGTCTAGCTGAAAATGACAGGATGTTTTTCAGGGCAGCATTAGAAAACTTAAACTGAAAGCTTAACAAAGCAGCCAGCATTATGTGCAATAAGGAATTCAAGCCAGAAGCCAAAACATCCAGTTTTGTATTTCATGGTGGGCAACTCCACTTGCTTCAGTACTTGTATTAACTTATTCCTGTGGTTGCAACCACACACACGTGAAGGAGTACATTATGCTGTGAAGAGCTAGCAAGAGTATAAATGAGTTAAAACATCAAAAGGACTAAATAGCTACATGGCTTGCAATAGCTGTCCTGGGTATATGTGCATTAAATAACACTTTTGTTTAAGTATCAGGCAACTTGTGTACATGAGCATATGGACTTTTAAAATGGGTCTTCATGGGCAAACAAATGATTGTCTTGGAAGAAGACAAACATTCAGTGCAAAGCAAGATGGTGAAGTGGAAGCAGAACAGCAAAGCTTTGATGGTTAATGCAAACACCATCCAACTTGAACAGATACAGTCACTTGTACATGCTCACATGCCCTGACTTATTCTCGGCGGTTTCACCAATCACTCTCGTTCGTCCAGAAAGACTACTGGGGCCACAAAGATACTATATAAATTTTTAGACCTGTATAAACTGACTTATACAATCTTTCTGCCCACTGATCTCAATACAGGGAATTCACCTACTACTATTTTAAATGATTCTTCTAGCTCATGAGAATGGCAATTGCAGGAGAAAGTAAGGGAGGTGTGCTGTAGTTTTTCCTTTTGTCAGAGTACATGGTAACTTATTTTCTTTGTGTGTGCTACAACATTACAATGCTCATAAAAGCAGGAACCATGATAAACATAACAGTACCTCTGTTACAATTCAACTTGCTCAGATTTCCTTAGCAACTTCTGCAACTTACGTATTTTTTTCTTTCTTTTTACATATTGGAGAAGCAAAGCAATGTTAAGGTGCCATTTTTATCATCATCAGTATATTCCACACAAAATGGGTGGATCCCAGCTGAATACTAACACATCATTAGATTTACTTTTCTATGTGTCATGGACATGCGATTTCAGACTTATGTATCTGTGCCACTTCCTCAGTTGGTGTCAAAATCTCCACAAATTAGCTATGTCTGTGTATGCATACAATATGGTTAGAAAATTCTCAATGTTTTATGTTGGGTTCAATAATGCAGTGGTAGATTTCTCCACTGAAATCTGTTTGAAAAAGAATTGCTTTAACTTGGGCAGAAAATTTCCTTGAGGTGAATGGCTAAGGCTAATCACCAAGTTATAAACAGGACAAGACACAGCTTTAGAGGGATTATTTGTAGTAATTGTGTCACAGAACAACATCAGGTAGGGTTGGTACATTGGTGTGCAATTTCCCGTAATACTCTGATAACATTGATGTTGGCAAGGTACTTCTTCAGTAAACCACAGATAGGGAGAACTCAAGCATTAAAATCAGCACTAAATGCTGAGTCATTCTTCCCAGTGGAATCTGGCAACTAGTAACTATTTTAGTTTGAACCAATTTCTTTATAAAGAAACCTAAAAATAATATGAAATAACAACATTAAGTATTAGCTATGATTATGGTAATATAATTAGCTAAGATTGCTTTGTGTGGAAGTCACCAAGGCAGGACTGACATAATGAAAAAAAGAAGTGTCTGTTATAAATTCTTATTTTAAAATCAGAGTTATATGATGGAGATGGGAAGTAAAAAAGGAACTGTGGGGACTACTGAAAGTAGTTTGGTGTTTTAATAATATGTCATTACATCTAATAAAGTTTGGAGCACTATGAGAGACTGGTACAGAAAAAGTTGTCATAAAATTGCTATTTTCCACTTGACACAACCATTTGGTTACATACTGAGCGTGTAATGCAAGGATGGCTTTCCAGAAGAAATGCTTTTTCCTCATCTAGCCAAAAGTTTGGGTTAGCTGCTGGGATTACCAGGTGGTTGGAATGATAAACAAAAAGAAGCAACATGTTCACAGTACTCATTTCTGGGTTTATGAAGGAATTTTATATCTTTATGCCTTAGTTTTCCTCCATCTGTAATGGCGTAATATAGTCACATCTGCCCTTTTCCAAGCATGTTAAACCAATTCTTATATTTTTGAGCACTGTTGCCCAGCCTTTCACAGACTAAAATCCTCTGGAAATTTCCTTTCAAGCAGCAAATCCAAAATAAGCTCAACATACTGGCTGAATGTCTAGGTAGCGTGGTGATTTGACACATCGCAGCTATTAGTAGTCATACAGGAAGAGGACAACAGAATTTTTTAAAAAGTGTAATTGAGCCCTAGGTGTTGCAAATCTGTGCTGAGCATCAGAACCAAAAACCAAGCAGGGAACAACTCAATGCAATTAGAAATCATGTCACAGCCATGATATGAACATAGCATAGACTGTGTCTAATTTTCTACGTGACAACTTCTAACTGAATATGTAAGCAGCTGTAGTTTGTCTGACTCTTAATGTCTAGAGGATAATACTACTTTTCAGTCTTACCAGATCTGAACTAATACCTTTATCTATAGCCACTAAGAAATTTTGCCTTCTTACTGAAAATTAAAAATGGACAAAATTTAGCTTTTTGAGCTTCCAATTTTTTAAATGGTATTAATTTTTCCATATTTTGGTCACTAAAAGCTAGTGAGGAAAAAGCATCTTCTAACCACTGCAACATAAACTTTAATTAACAATAGGACTGGCAGCTAACATGGGCCTGTTATAGTTCTGTGGGAAGGACGAACCTTGAACTTCTGAAGGAAATTTTCTTTAATTTTTTCATCCACTTTCCTGTAACTTTCGTTGGCTTATGGGTGTGTCTTCCTAACTTTTCTTACTTTTTTATTGCATCTGGCATCCTATCCTTTTGTAGGATTACACGAAAGATCTCTGCCTGGAATTTCCTGGATGGTTCAATTACAGGCACATGTAAATGGCAGGGAAGACGAACTCATTCTCAGGTGGCGTGTAGCCTTATTTGAAAAAGATTATATGCAGTCAAAATCCCAACACTTAAATAAACACCAGTACTGTTCTGAGTTGGTTACCACAATGTTACTCTGTGTGTAGGAACTGTATGTGTCATATAGGCATATTTGTAAACTACTACAGGAGCAGACATGTTGGCATGGTTTTATTTGTCAAAGTTAAAATAAACACAGGACTCTGGCATCAAGTTTTTTGTCTTCCCGTATTATTGTTTCAAGTGTATTGACAATCCTTAAAAATGAAAATGCGCTGAAAAATCATTTGCAGGGCTGTCAGCTTTCAAAAAATATATCTGTTTGGGAATGTGGAAACATTTACATTTTCACCTGATGCAGTGTTAATGCAGCTGCCAGGATGCCACACTGCAGCTCTATGCCAAGCTCTGCCTTCACCTCTGTGGCTCTGTGAGCTGGGCTGTACCTCCAATAAGGGCACTGTCAGTCAAAGCTGAGGAAAGACAGCAATAACCCTTGAAGGACAGAGTCTTCCCTGAGGAGACAGGTGGATGAGATACAAGTCACAACTTCCTTGTAAGAAAACATTTCCATTTTGTTTCACTTTGGGCAAAATAGATCTTTTCCCATGGTAAACATTTTCCATAGAACATTTTGATGAAGAATTTCCAACCAGCTTCAGCGGGATGAAAGTTTTTACCTGTGACCCAGTATGTGTAATGATGAAGGCCTGTGTGAGGGGGAACCACAGTAATAACCTGGTGAAGGGACAGCCAAGCTGCAAATGGGGTCCCAGCAAAGCAGTGCTTGTGTGTCAGCCAGCCGCTGGCTATGGCGCACTGCACCACCGTGCAGTCATGGTACTTTCCATTCGAATAGCCAAATGTGAGACAATCTTCATTTCCAAGATTCCAAGATGATGAGAAAAGGAAGAGTCAGCTGTTCTCAGCAGCTGTATAGGACTGTATGGGAAAAAACCCCACAACAGTAGCAGCAGATGATAGTAGGGTCCCTGCTGGCGACACCACAGGGTCATTACAGCTTTTCAGGCAGGCAGTGCTAAGGGAGTAACAGCCCTCTTCCCTCTCTCACATTAGTAAGGTTGAAGTAGCAGCTTTCATTCCTCCCTTCTGTGACTTGGCAAGCTGGCATTATAGCTGATGAAAAATGAATCAGGTCCTGGGGATGCGATGAGAATTGACTGTGCTGCACACTTGTTAGTGTTTGTGCTTTGCTGCTTGGATACTTTTATTGATGAAGTGAAGTACTGCATACTATTAAATTATCATTTCATGCTACTTATGATAATAGGCAGAAGAGCATGACAGATTATTATTACTTTCATTTATAACTGATTAATGTGTATTGTTGATAGCATGTGTTCCTTTCTTAAGGAGGGTGGAAAGGTGTGAGATTTCAATTTGAAAGATTTTGTTATGTTCCTTTATAGATTTAGAGTCTGCAAAAAGAAAAGGGAGGAAAGCAGAGAAAAGAGGACCAAGTGAAAGGATAGAGATAGCTGTGTTAGACAAGCTGAGATAATGTCATAATAATAACTGTTTTATGTCTCTATGCATATGGTGCTGAGCAGAATGCATTGAATCCCCTTAACAGTTATGTCTTTATGTGTGCAGTCCCCCTACAGTTAATAAACTATTGTACCTGCTCTTCAAGACACCTGGCTATTGAGTGCATTACTAAATAGCACAATGTGTAGCCATTTAATGAGGCTGAGTAATTCTATTATCTCTTCATACTATTTATTCACTACCTGCATATTTTCCACTTCTGCTACAGATAAGGTTAACAAATTTAATTCTGCCATCAAAGGTTGATAATCCTGTCATCTGTGTACGTGTGACATGCATGTGATGGAGATTCATAGATCCCCATCATGTGGTTTTTAGATGTCATACTCTATTTGAAACAGTCAGAAGACACCAAAAGAATGACTCTAGAAATACCATACAGAGTACTATAAAGAATACAGAATAGCCACAAAATGACATCTTACCTGCCATAATATTGATTTGCATGAAGAGTGAAAGGAGTTTATCTCCTTTTGACCACATGCAAAACTAAAACTTAGGGCCTGTTGTACATTAGGTAAAGACTGTTGTGTCATGGTAGAAAAGAAAGGGAAGAGCCCCAAAGACAGACCAAGTGATTTGCACAGGTGCTGCAGCAGTACCACAAATCCACACTGAATGAACCTGGTAAGTGTTGAAACTTAAATTAGACCAAATACAGCATATAAATCTTTTTTAACTGCCTTTCACACTTTTTGAACCCTCCCAATGCCATTCTCCCCCAGCAGCCCATGAAACTCAAAGTTCATGACTGAACTAATTTTTGTGCATTGTGTTGAAATAACTATGGCAGCCACATTTAACAGATGTCATATGAAGGGCATAAACACACACACATCACTACACAAAACCTGCCACAAACAGTGTTATCCTAATATATGCACTGAACACAGATGATGAAAGAGGAAGGTTGAAGGTCTGTTGAGAATGAAAATGAAAATGGCAACCTGATTGTCTCTCTAGATTTGGCATGGAGATCTCTGCTGTCTACCAAAGTGTCGCTCAAGGTGACTGAATCTGGTAAAGCAGGGCAAGAGAAAAATTTTAAGAGAAAGTACTAAATTATTGTTGCTGGTATTTTTATGGTGTTTCACTGAACTGGCCTTTTTTCCATCAGATTTCTACAGTGGGCACAAAGCATTGATTTCTGCAACTGTGTGCTGTGAATGAATAGAAAAATAGTAAATGACAGGTAATTTGCCAAAGTGGCAGAGAAAAATTGTGTGTAAAAACCTGTTGTTGGATCTATTGAAATTCAGACTTCTGATGCTGATTTGCCTCACTAGCTATAGCTTTAATAGAATTTAAGTTAAGTTGCTCATCACACGGATATGGCACAGCCCCTTATCTCCTTCCCCACGTGAGTTGAGTTCGGGTGCCAACAAAATGCTGTATGTTGTGTTAAGATTTACTTAGGCTTTTGCTGAATAGTATACAACACTGGCATCCCTTGACCTCTGCCACATATTTGGGAGCACAGACTGTCTTGCTGAAGTCTGTTATAAGATGGGGGACCCAGCTGCTTCAGGCCCACAGAGCAGTGCTAGTAGCCCAGAGCCTAAAACCACATGCTACCCCCCACCCTCACCCTGCCACACACAAACAAAACCCCCACAAGCCTAAAAAACATCACTCATGACATCAGGGTTATTGGCAATCCCATATAGTTACACTCTGTTTCTCAAGGATAGCTAAAACTCAGGGACACAGAAGCTTTAAATATGTCATCAAAAAGTATCCTGTTTTAGCTAACTGAAAAATTACATTGATCCAGAAAAAAGAAACCTGCAAAGTCAACCAATGTGAATCCCTCCTTCTCCTCCAAATCTCAGTGTCTTTTTCTTGACTTTGCAGTTTTCTTTGTGTTTGGCTAGTCTTTGAATTAGAGAGAGTCAATGAACTCAAAAAGCATCTTTCTCTATCTCTCTGTCCTCTCACTGTCTGTCCCTGAGTGCAATATTCACCTTCCCAGTGTGTGAGAAGCCAAGAGCTGGATTTCCTCATTACTAAATGGTCATGCCTGCGCTGACTGTGGAGGAGGCGCCAGGCTTAGCTGCAGCCGTAGGGAAGGACTGGGTGGCAGGAATCCTTTGAAGTGTTTCTACCAGGGAGTGTATTCCTAACAGTGAAACGGTTACACCGAGACACTAGGTCCAGCTGGTTGGCAGACCCTAGGGCACAGCTGCATGTGGTGTTTATAGAGCAAGAGAGATATCTGGTATACTGCTAGAAATGAATGATGAGAAATTGTGAGGACTTGCTCTTGATGTACTTGTAGACACTTTGTGTGTTACAAAATCTGCATTATTCGGTATGTATTGATCCATTCCTCCTGATAAGAGAGTTTCAGGTCAGCTCGCTGCAGAAAGATTTGGAGAATTTGGTGTCACCTACAATGGGACCATCCCACATTCACATTCAAATGGAAATCATCAAGATTTAATGGCCTTCTGTTTTCTCTGACCTAGCATAAGGGAGGCACAGGCATGGAAATAGGTGTAGTCCATGTGACCATTTTGGATGATTTAAGAGGATTCATATGTTGTTCTATGAGAAATTTTAGAAATCAAGAAGTAGATGCTCTTCCCACATCTGCAGTAGTTATTTCATCAAGAAGTCTACTTAATGGTGACCAACCTCTAGCTGTCCATAAACCATTGCAGCTAAATCCTAATTCAGCCTATTCATGCTCCTTTTATATTACATCTATTAACCTTTTAAGGAAATGCAAGTAGGAAATTATATTGTGAATGCAAGAAGTGGACCATAACAAGCCTAATGTTGCCCAACACTTTAATATTATTTATGCAACTGGCTAACCTCAGTTCCTGTTAGAGATTATACCTTTTTGGTTCTACCACACAACACAGCACCACTAGGAAAACAATCTTAGCACCATATGGAACAGTGGAGCAAATGCTTCAGTACCACAATAAATGTACAAGTCCACCAAGAAAAAATCATTTAATCAAATTATGGACATATGGACATAAGCAGTCTTAACTTGTGCATTCTGAAACCTGTCCAGCTACGCTTTCCAAGAAAATGAATCCACATTTAGTGAGTCACCTAAACATTATGCATAATTTTAAGCACTTTATTAATCTTTGTGGTCTTGCTGAGTTATGAATTAATTTAAATTTAGGAGCAAATTTAAGTTCATTTCTTAATCTTAGTGTTTTTCTTGTCTCAAATGCTATTCATCCTACCATAACTCTCCTTAGGAAAATAAAATAACCATTGTGAACCACTGAAGAGTCTTGACTAGTCCCTGACCAGAAAGATGATGGTGTAAAGAAGTTAAAAAGGAATAACCTCTAGACTGAGTCAGAGATCAGGAGGACTCTGTGAAAAAGCATTTCTCACCATGGTAACTTTCAGAAAATTGCACTAAAAGAAGTGCACATAGGTTTCCTTTAAAGTAAAGAGACAGTTATCATGTCTCTCTTGTTTAAATTAAGAGAAAATCTGAGATATACGCAGCATAAATGAGGGAAGCATATGGCCCTTGCTTGGTAATTTAAAGGGTAATTTGGTTAAGAAATTGAGAGCAGTTCAGACCAGGGTACTATTGTGTAATATCAATGCAAAGCAGAATCCTCTCTAGATAATCAGGTCCTTTTTTTCTGACACATTTTTATACTTCATCATTCATCTTTCTTATTTCTCACACTTCTTAATTGTGGTTTTAAAATATGTTCAACTTTTCAACATAGGAAATAGTACTTTATTTAAAAAAAAAAAAGATGAGATATAAGGGATTAGCCTATACAAAGGAAAGATGTGGAAGCTTTTTCTGTTCAGTTTCAATCGAGAGATAATTCAAACAAGGAAGAAATAGTCATCTTGTTCTAAAAAAATAGTGTGAGTTTTACCGTTTTGTACATACCCACAAGGGAATGGACTCAAAAGCTTTCACAATATAGGATTTGTGAAAGACTAGAGTTGGAGCCACTCCAGAATAGTCAGTAAGAATGCACTGGGATATCTTTAAAACCCTTCTCCAAAATGGGCAGAGCAAGGACTTTTCAGTAGTAAATGAAAAATTGTGCAGGTTACTTCTATTCTGGGCCTGCTTTCTCTAAGCTTTTAACCAGAAATATATATGCTTGACTTCCCAGTGAGAATTTAGTCAAAACTAGTATGTATCTGTGTATTTTCTGATGAGCAACTCTTTGAGTTAATAACACTTTGACTTCAGGGATAATCACAGTGCATTCAGAAAGATATTGCCTTCTTACTTGGGTCAGTGTAATTTATTTTTTTTATATGCTTACAACCAGTATAAGCAAAAGGAAATGAATGCCTACTGGTGTTGTATACTTAAGGATATAGGTCTAGCTCACCAAAATCTTTAAGTACTTGCATAACTGCAAGATCATAAGTAGTTCCAAGGGATCATGTATTTAAATGTTAAATTCAGTCAGGAACCTTGTATCACCTAAACGGTTTTTGTACTTTGCTGGATAATCCGTGATTTAGTAAATTACATGAGCACATGCTTAAATATCTCTCTTTTGGTCAAATTGTGCAAACATGTGCAAGCATACTTAAAATCAGTACACATTTTAGTGGCTTATTGAATTTGGGTCCGAAACATGCAGATTTATGCAAGGATTTTTGACTTAAGACAGGTCTATTCTGCTGTCTTCAGAGAAAGCTGAAGCTTTCTGAAAGCTGAATTTATGCTTCACTGATGTGACTAGGCACTTCTAGGGAAATCAGTGATTTTTCTTCATTGTTATGCTGCCATTAAGTCAGAATCAGCCCCAAAAGATTTTTGAGATTCATGTATGTATATGCACATAAACATGCAGAGAAGCAAACAGCTACAGTAGGAACTCCACATGATGTTCCTAAGGAGTTTTCCTGTCCAGAAATAGGAAGAATATTTGCCATATGCAGATATAAGTCAAATTCCCTGTCAATTTTATTATTTGAGAATTAAAACCATCCAGAGTTTCTTTATGGGAAAAATTGTAAGCTAGTTAAGAGTTAAAAGGTATAGATTGTAACCTTTGAAACTTTCCCCAAAGCTGCACAACTACTGATGGGGTGACATGAAAAGCCATTTCCCTTATAATGAGATACCAAGCAGATCTGTCTTCTTTTAAAACCTGGCATTTAAAAATACGTTTACTTCTATTATGTACTGGCCTAACCTGCACAGGCTATTTCTTGTGACATATTACCAGAGCAGATGTTTTAGACAACCTGCTGGCATAACTGCAAAGAATGAACAATGTTTTTTGTTTTTCTTTTTTAATTTTGACAAACTATTGCAAAAGTTTCTCTTCCAGTGTTTTAACACAGGTTTATCCAAGGATTTCTCTATGTAAATTGCCTATTATTTTTCCCCTACTGTGTAACTGAGTAGTGTAATATGAAGAAATGGGGAAAAAATGGACACCCTGATGACTTTTTTTCACAGGACATCTGCTCACCTTACCCAGATCTTTTGCAGCCAATTTGTCTAAGACCATATGGATGAGATCAAATTGAAGAGAATTGGGTGGCGGGGACAATGTGGAGGAAAAAGCAGGGGCTAGAATGGAAGAATAAAGGAAAGGATAAGAAAGAGATGAGTCTGAGAACATAGATTTTAAAGAAACAATACACCCCCCTGGAGAAAAAGATCACTTACAAAAAATAAGAAACAAGGAAGTTATAGTTTTATAATTTTTAGTTATTGCATATCAGCTCCAGGTTAAAACTTCACGTTGTTATTGAATAACAAGCTACTTTGTTCAGAGTAGCTATTGCAGTCTCTCTACTGTCATGACCTTTCCTATAGCTTAATAACAGGATCTCAAACTGAACCTGTTTAATATTTCATTAAAATGTTTAAAATATAAATAAAGAGCATTATGTTACAGGATATATTTGTACATTTTTGCCAAGAGATGGTATATTTCTGTATTCATGAAGAAATGACCTTCAGGATAAGGAAGAAGGTCTTCTCTGTTTTACACCATCCTATTCCATTTTATTAGTTTTTTCAGGCTGTATGGAAATATGAAATTCATCTCATCATCTCTAACAAATGTATGATCAATCAGGGAGATGCAAAATCATCTAATGTTTATATTAGGTTGCTGGCACAAGCAATCACCCCTAATGACTTAGTAATGCCACAGTAAGCTGTGCATATGCTCAAGTATTTTCATTTGTGTTTCTGATATTTATCTTTACATGGCTGTGGACCCAATCCTTTCAATAGTTCTGTGGGTCCTTAAACTGAAACAACTTTGACTTCTATGGCCTAGTTGCAAACTTAAAGCTAAACATGTGCATCACTGTTTGTAGCATCAGAACATGCCTTTGTTTAAGCTGTATAATAGATGTAACAGCTGTGTAAAAGAAGAATAATCAAGCAATATTTTGACAGAAAAGGAAGGGGTTACCAGGCAGGAGTAATGAATAGATCAATACAGAGGTCTCAGATTCCCAGTGAAGTCAGGATCAGGTTGTTGTTGGGGCTTGAAAAATGTCAGATGATTTGACATTATTTTGCAGGTAATTAAATAGTGCAAAGGTATGTTACATCACTTCGCATTTGCTTTTTTGTTAAAACTGAACCAACAATTGACAACACTCAGCTGCTGCACAGCCCTGCGTTAAGCTGCAGTAATGCCTTTGTCTGATGCCTGAAATAAAGTTCTTATTTTCATTTTGGAAGAAAGAAAATTTAAAGTTCACAAACAGAAACTACCTACCAATGCATGTAGCTTTGCTCCATACACATACTCTTGCTACTATCAATATCACCTATTGCATGGATTAGACAACTGGGCAATTTAATATCGAAAGACTGGCCAATATAACTGCCAAATATACTGTATAATTAAATGAATCTACAGAAGATTTACCACAAGCAAGTACGATGGTGGCCTGGCCTACCAAAAAAGATGGGTAAGGAGGACTGTTTGCAATTACATAATTTGCTGAGCTGATTTTCTGATTCATGTTACTTTATGAAGGAAAGCATAAAAGTGGACAAAGGAATGGTTCAGGCTTCTCACCTTTGTACTTATTTCAACTCTTTTTCAGTGATTTTTCACCAATCTAGTTTTGCACTTACTAAAATGAGCAGAAGCTAATAGCAGAGAGAAATGTCTCCGATGGAGGTCTGCTCCTTTACAAAAATGATCACAGATGGGAATATTTTGCCAAAGCAGAAATCCTGTTTCAGTTTTTGCGTTCAGGATCCAAGCCTCTGGCCAATACCCGCTTTTTGTTGCAAGTTCAGGGTAATGACAGCATCTTTCTCTGGGCTGGCTCAGGCCAAGCTTCCACAGACTTCAGCAGCAGCGCTAGCTGAAGCTCTCTGGGCCCGCTCTTGTCCCCCTGCCTCTCATCTTCTGTCCGTGTGCTGCCCCCGCCTTTAGGGGAGCATAGCTGGGAGGCCATGTGGTGAGCCAATCAAGAAACTGAAACAGGTTAAAAATACCCTGTTATTTTTAACAGATACCAGTTCTCCACTCTGGTTCACTGCAGACCCCCACAAATAGTTGTTCTGAGATAACTGAGGAGACATGTGGGGGCAGAAACGAGCAGCGGAAAGTGGGGAGTGAACCAGGATCTGCTAAGCTGGTGTTGACACTGATAGAAATGACCCTGGAAAAAGGCTTTCTTCTCTGGCTTTCTCTGTGTCTCCACCCCTGTTCTCGTACCCAAAGCAGTGCTCAGGAAAAACCCCACTTCACAGGGCACGTGAATTCCTGAGTAACATTGCATTTGCCTTTGTTCTTCAAAGTAAAAACATCTGCTTAACTGTCTTTTAGAGCTATCTGAAAAGGGGTGTGAAGAAATCTTCTAAATTCAGCTCATATAAAAATGCTTCAAGAGAATCAAATAACAATTAGAAATATGTCAGGGCTGTCTTTGATTTATTGTTTAGCTTAATATCATTTTCTAAAGTAGATGCAATAGTGGAAAAAAGGGCAGTTTTGTTATCTAGGCTCCATAAACGTTCATTATATATATTGCAAAAACAGGTTTAGATCACTGTATAGTCAATACGTCTGGGGGAGGATGATATAAGAAATTGTGCTTTTTCTAATAAAGAAAAAGTTCCCTTAACCAAATACAGTATGTTACACACACTATACATGATCAAATGAGCAAACAGGGAATACGGTCCCAACAGTGGGATGCCTGCTTGTAAAACAGACAGACAGGAGAATATCACAGGTAACTAGACTAGCTGTAGGGGAATCTTAGGCTAAACAGTGTTTTGGGGCAACTATAACAACTGAGGGGATTGTAACAGCTGTGTTCAGACTGGAAAAGTTTTCTTTACCATGTGATAAATTCACAGAGGGTGTACAAGTGGAATGTACTAAACCTTATGGCAGCTTTGACTACTTTTCATCTATGCACACAAACTACTAAAGGAGAATTTAGGGAACAAAATAGCACACTAGTTAATTATTTGGGGGTGTTTCTTCTTTCTTCCACAAAGAATAATTTCTGAGAGTTGCAAACCTAATAATGAAGTTCTGTATTCACATTCTTAAAAAGAGGGTGGTAGAGGATGCAATATACTTATATAGCAGAAATAGATTAAGTGAGAGAAAACCAAAACACCTCTAGACATTCTGTGCAAAATAAATACAGGACTGGTGTGTTCAACAGGTCTTTTGAACATAGAAATCATTTCATTGCATAACTAGGTATGATGGTAGGAAACAGAAACTTCTTTTTTCCCCCAAACACTCATTTTACAGCCTCAAATGCTCTAATGAAAACAGTTTTGAGTCAAATATTATTTGCCTCAGATGTTCAGCACTAAATAATTATACATTTTAGTAATACAGAAGGAAGATAGGGGTAAAAACTTACTCGTGTCAGTGGGAGCTCCTCTATTTGCTTGAAAAGAATCAAGACAAGCAGACATTTAATTAACATTTGAAAGTGTGAACTTCAGCTCCTGCACACCTCCACTCCTTAGTGGACAACATGCTTTTGAAGAACGTTACCTTCAAGGAAGGAAGGAAGGAAGGAAGGAAGGTAGGGAGGGAGGGAGGGAGGAAGGAAGAAAGGAAGAAAGGAAGAAAGGAAGAAAGGAAGGAAGAAAGAAAGGAAGGAAGAAAGAAAGGAAGGAAGAAAGAAAGGAAGGAAGAAAGGAAGAAAGAAAGGAAGAAAGGAAGGAAGAAAGAAAGGAAGAAAGGAAGGAAGAAAGGAAGAAAGGAAGGAAGAAAGGAAGAAAGGAAGGAAGAAAGAAAGGAAGAAAGAAAGGAAGAAAGAAAGGAAGAAAGGAAGAAAGGAAGAAAGGAAGAAAGGAAGAAAGAAGGAAGTGTCATTTGGTAAGCACGAATAGTCTGTATTGTCTCTTGGTTCCTGTCTACCTACAGCCAGAAACTGGTTATTAATACTGCATGGAGAAAAGCTGCTGAATGTTTGAGTCTACTCCATCTGATATGAAGAGGCTTTAAAGCTGGACTTTTCATACCTGAGATGAGTAGCCAGAGCCTGTATCTGCCTTAAATCGTGCAGAGGGCTGCATACCAAAAGACCCGAATTCAGGATACTGGAGAAGACTTAAACTCTTTTAGCTTTCTCTACACCTGTGCCTGAGTATGTGACTGTCAGGCTTTCTCAGCTGGTTTGGGTCGTCTTTGTTTGGATTTGGAGTTGTTTGTTTGTTTTGGTGGTCTGGGTTTTTTTTTTTTTTAGGGGGGGGGATGTCTGGTTTCTGTAGAATTTTTCAAAACAGAAGTAGCATGATAAAGTTTCCTCTTGTTTTCTGTAGTCAGGAGAGCTGCCAAAAATGAGCTGACACAAGTACAGCACTGTCTTCTCCCTACATATGTCTTGGATCATGAAGCATAGCAGCATTTAAGCTTCAGAATGGTGCTTGAAGAGCATGCTTCACGGGGACACGAGCATGTAAGTAGGATGACTTAATTTTAGTGCATATGCATGCGTATCTTTCCTCCCTTGTGAGCAGTTTTTCATTAAAGAGAATAATTAGGTTCTTATTATTTATACATTGTTTTCCATTGCTTAGGGAGATTTTTCTGTAATCTGCCTCACACTCTGAAGGATTTTAAAATAACTTTCTGTCCATTAAGTAATTGGCTTAATGCAAGAAATAGAGAATGAAAGAAATCATGTGTACAGGAAACTCTGCTGATTTTTCTGCTTTTTAAATTCAGACAACAATCTTTCCTGGCCCCATTGGTGTTTGAAAACTTTTGAAGATTTTTGGCTGGAAAACAGAACAAAACCAACAGCAAAAATGAAGAGCTATACAACATGTTTTAAGCTAATGGAGCATCCCCTGGAAGCTTGTTTTAAATAGGCTCCCCATAGAGGCAGCAGCAGCAGGGAAGGGGAGAATCTCTGTCCATCTGCGCATACCCAGTTGGGTTTACATGGTAGATAGTTTGATGATAAACTGAAGAAGGATGCTTTTGGGCAATTACATGGTCTTAGTTCTACATATGATCATAAAGACTTGTTTTTATTCCAAAGGAAATGGCAGAGCCCAGAACAAAACATCTAATTTTTTTCAAAATTCATAGTAGGCACAACCTTACCACTTTATTCATGTTCAGTAGTACTTAACTCCTGCAAACCAGTGGAGTTTTGGATATAGTGAGATAACAGTTAGTTGAAAGATTGCAAAATAGAAAAATAGCTCTTGCTGAAAGAGGTATTTCTGCCATCACCCTATATTGATGTACCTCCCTTAAAGTGTAACTGAATGTTCAGAACATCCTGTATGGGGGAGGTGTTATGCCCAGACAGCTCATGCCTTTGTGTAACTATCTAGCTTCCACATTAACACAGTATTTGCCTGGACATGTTAGGAGTTTGGGTCCTCAGCAATCACTTGCATGAACACATATTCAGTTTTTTCAACCAACTCATTGCATCTTAATTCTAATAAGACCATCAATGCACTAAAACTTCTTACAGAATCTGACCACAGTATTTTCTATCTGGATGCTATGTTTGAAGGCTATTCTTTATAATATTAATCAAAAAGCATATACTACAAATAGGAAAAGGACATGAATATATGGGCTCGTGAATGCTGGGATACAGCTCTTGAGTCTATAAAACACAGCACAATTTGTTGTCATTTTAGGTGTTCTAAGAGAAAACAAGAAAACAGGACATATTGATTATAACAGCCATTTAGGATTTTTCCAACAGAATATTTTTATATATCTGAAAATGCAGATTTAATGGGGTTACAGAACATGTAATTTCACTGAGAATTTCGTCAGATACTCAGATACTCTCATTTACATTCAGAATAAATGTGATGGTAAGAAAAAACAACAAAGATAGTCATTTAGTCTTAGGAGTATGCTCTCCATAAAACGTCATTAGAGATGGACTTTTTAAAAGGGTAAGTCAGAGCAACAGCTTAGCATGTGTACTTTGAAGACCTCAGCATTTTTTTCAAAAGAACAGTATAACCAACAAACCAGAGAAAAAGGCAAAGTTGGAGTCATAGTCAGAAGTCTCCAGCCATCCTGTTCAACAGGCAAGTATCCTAACCCTGCTTGTGGGGTCAGTCCCATTCTGTGCCCAGTTCCTAGTTAGTTGCTAAAATTATTTTACTGGATTAAATTGCTAGACAGCCGTTTCCAGAACAGTTCAATAGGTTGGAGTTAAGACAGTTGCTTGGGAAATGAAAGGCTAAGGCTCAAGCTTTTGGCTTCAACAAGGAAAACCAGTGTGACATCAGTAATTTTTGCTGGTTGTTCAATCCTTTCACCTTCCGAAATGACTTTTGAAACCCTTTCCCTTCTGCTCAACAAGGAAAAATATTGAAATTTTGTAGTAAATCTTTTTTCCCCTTGCTCACGTCTCCTGTCTACCCTTAGTTTTTACTAAGAAAAAATATGCAAAAAGCTTAACATCTCTATGTAGGGATACAGCAGACTTTTAGCTTCATAACTGCAGGTACAATGCATGACTATATGTGTGTGTGTGTATCTGTAGAACTGAAGGATGTAGGGACTGAAAGGATTATTTTAATGAACAGTTTCTCGCATTTACAATTCTTTACAAAACAACCAGACAATGAAACACCAGGGAAAGAGAGAGTGGACTGAATAAAGCTTCCATTGTGTTCAGTAACAAAAGCGTTAGAGGAAGAATAGTTACTGGAGAAAGTCACATTAAAGAATGTAAGAGACACAATAGGTAAAATAGTGAATTGTATTGATAAGAAAAAGTGAAACATTATTTTCCTTGTAGTAAGCAGCAAGCAAGACTGAGACCATCTTGCATTTATTAAGACTCTAGAATAGAGATTTTGGAGACTAATTCTACCATTTAAAAGTCTAATTAAATTCTGTAATCCAGAAAATAATAGAAATGTAAAACCAATAGTAAATTAGAGCCTGAAAAGTCTTCCAGAAGGAATCTGTGTGCTTTACACTAATATAAAGAGTATAATATTACACAGCGTGGGAATCTTGCATCTCTGGATACAACGAGTCCAAGACACTGCCAGTGGATCATCTAGTCACTATGCAACACTGCACAATTGTGGTCACAGTCTCTGTCTGGTTGCGGGCAGTATAAAATTAACTGTGAAATGCACAGAGAATTTTTAAAATATCTTTCCAGACAAAAATTCTTTCAACCTTTTAAATGGAAATTGATTAATATCCCAAAGTATGAAAGTTTGCATCCTATCTAAAATATTATTTTTTTACTAAATTATCTGTGGATGTTCTCATTACTCAGATAAGATGTCATCTCTTTCTCAAAGTCTCTTAAACTCTTGAGCGCACTGATACTTTGTGACAGCCAGTTCCACAGGTTAATTGCAAACTGTGTAAAAGTATATTGCTTTCCTATTTCATCAAATGTTTTTGTTCTTGCATTGTTAGAGGGTAAATGGAAGTTCCTTATTGACCTTCTCAGCAAGTTTTGTTGTTTTATCCAAATCAAATATATTCCCTCTGATGTGGCTATTTGTCTTTTTTTTTTTTTTTTAAATTAAGCAGCTCCAATCATCTTGGTTTCTTCAGCCACTTACTTAGATATTGCTTGTGGTCTGTAACCATTTTTATCACCTGTCTTTGAACACTTTTTATTTCTTCTAGAAACATAATGCAGTGAGCAAGATACTGGTACCATTAAACTCAACATAGGTTCTTGACACTTCATCTTTAAGGGCAGATTTCGGCCAGTGGGACAAGTAAGCAAACACTACTTGCTATTGGCATTATAACATTTTCTAGGACTTCCATCCCATTTCTTAGGTCTTTATTCCTTTTCAGGTGTAAGAGATTGTCATTAAGCCTCACCACCTTTTTTAGGATATTTTTAGAACCCATCAGTGAGTACAAATAAGGTAAAAAATCCCTTGCATTAAACATGACTTTGCATTTCTCAAAATTAGCATGAGTTAATACCTGCTGCCCCAACATTAGTATATTTTTCTGAAGTTTTCTGTGTTTACTTGGGAACCATGACCCCGTCTTTTTTTCTGCCTTTCTTTTTCCCTGTTCACTCAGAAATGTATTTCAAATGTTCCAAATAGAATATTTATCCTAAATTTTGGGTTTACGTCCTTTAGCCAAAGCAAGATTTGCCTAATTACCTAATGGTTGATTTCCTTAAAAACCTAATTAATGCCCAGGAGTCTACACTTTAATATGTAATTTATTTTTTTTAAATAGTAATTTAATAATAAAATAATCCATATGGTCAACTTTAACTGAAAATGCATGATTTTTATTTGCAAATACTGCATGGATTTGTACTCAGGTTATTATACAGGCGGGTGTTGGCTGAGATAGAGTTACTTTTCTTCATACTAGCTCCTATGGGGAGCAGGAGTTTCACCAGGGTTGCTGTTGCTTGGGGACTAGCTGGGGGTTGGTCTACTGGTGGTGAGCAACTGATCTTTGCATCACTTGTTTCTCTTTGGGAGTTTTGTTTTGTCTTTTTCTCTTTTACTTATTAAAACATCTTTAACTCAACCCATGAGTTTTCTCACTTTTGCCCTTCTGATTCTCTCTCCCATCCCACTGCAGAGGGAGAGAGGGAGCAGCTGTGTGGTGTTTAGCTGCCTACCGGGGTTAACCCACAACAGTAAGTATTTCAGAAAATCCCATGATCATCAGACTTGTAAACAGTAAGTTACAGATAAAAATGTGGGCACACCACCGATCACTGGTTGTCAAGTGGTGTTGCTTCTCATTTATAAGAGTTTTAGCACCTTCAAGGAATTAGGCAATCTTCAGAATAACCCGATAAAATAACTGTTCTCTCTGTTTTACAGAAGGAAATGAGGCAGAGATGTTACGGCAAAGATTTTCAAGGTTGAGCAAAAGCATCAATTATCACTGTGTCTGGGTGTTAAGTCAGTCTGAAATGGACTTTTTTTAAAGGATGGGGCTTAAAATCTGTCCTCAAAGCCTAAGCCATCCAATATTCACCAATTACTGGAAATTTTGGGCAGTTGACCTGCAGACCTCTCATGGGAGTTCTGATCTTACTGTCCTTGGTTGCGTGATACTGCACACTGTCACAGTGATGGGGCTGACATTTTATCAGAGGACTTTCTGGTTCTAAGTGGCTCTTCAGAGAGGTCCTCACTCACTGGGAAAGCAGTAAGGGTTACCTGGCCAGACCATGATGCTTCCTTCCTCTTCACACCCACACCCCAACCCACTCTTTTTTTTTCCCTTCTCTTTTTCTCCTTCCTGTTCCTTAGTATTACCTACTCAATTAGGATGAGCAGGTCATCAAAGCACATGTGGCGACAACTGCATGTGTATCTATGTATTTATGTATATATTTAAAAAGCAGGGTTGTCCAATGGGTGCCTTCTGTGCTTGTCTGTTTATAATGTACATATGTGTAAAATAATATGCGTAAAATAATAGATAGTATAAGGTACAATTTCCTATGAAAGATAATAGCCAAAACTTTACTGAATAGACTGTAATTTTTTTTTTCACAAGACAACTGATTTGTACGGTACCACTAAGTTGCCAATTGTACATTAAAGCAGGGGCTGTATAAGACTATCAGATATTACACGAAGTATCCTCTGGAATCAATAAATGGTGTCTGAAAATCAATGGCAGGATATTGCCCTCAGGGAAAATCTTCACCTGATAACAATGGTCCCATTACCCACTGGGGGCAGCTCTGCTCATGAGTGATAAAGTAACTCGTATATCAGCGAGATAAATTCCACATATTCATATCTCTCAGGAAGATGTTGCACACATAACTAAGCTATTGAGTCCTCTCTCTGCACTGTAAATAACACATGCAGTAATACAAACGTAACCTAGAATCCACATTCCAACAGACATTGTAGTAAGAAAATTGTCAGGTAAAACTGCAACTTAATTTATTTTATATACTATAATGTATTCTGAGAACAAGAGGTTTCCAGAGTCATTCATTATATAAGCAATAGTCACCCAGGACCATGTGAAGACAATTGGTTATGGATTCCTGGTAGCTGAATCACAATCTCAAAATTTTAAAAGTGGCTATAATACTGAAGTTATATTAGTCTGATCATATGAATTATTTGCACAGTGTTTTAACTACATAACCCAGATTCTCAAATTGTTGCAAAAAGCTCACATTATTAAATTTTAAAGAATTGCATGGATTTAATGAAAAATGAGAAGCTAGAAACAAATATTGAATGCCTATATTTAATTTAAAGCAAAATCACAGATAAGCTATGCATTTGAAACTTATATTAGGCTAACTGTTGAATAATAGTACCATAAAACCTATGCCACTGCAATGCAAGCAATAAAATGTGAGCGTAAGTTTAGTGTTCACTGTTCTACAGTTAAAATTATTGTTAGCCAAACACGTGCATGCTACTAAATTCAAAGAAATTCACTCTTCCCAAAAAGCATTCTCCTCATTGTCTGAAGCTTCTCATACTTCATAATGTCATAGTTCATGTATATTGCATAGTTAGAACAGAGGATGGAGGGCAGAATGGTCCAGGCTTAGCTTTGCCATTGGCTTACTGAAGGTACCTATGTCTCGATTCATCCATGAATAAGATGCAAATAGTTCTCAACAATTAATTCCTTCTGTATATTTAATATTATAAATTGTCTTAATTGCTTTGAGGTTTTTAGGTGAAATATGATAGCTGACAAATACTGGTGTGTGCTTTACCAGCTATTTGAAAACAGACAACAAAATATTTTCAGGACTGTGTTAAAGGCTTTGTGTTCTGAAGCTAAGATGAAGGAAAGGAGTACGAGTCGCGGTGAAGAGAGAACAGTTTATAAAATTCATGGTGTTCAGGTGTTATCCCTGCCTGCAGCATCAAACAAAAGCTTTAAATCTGGGTTCCAACTCTGAACTTTTGAAGAATATGAAGAATGAAATTTTTGCTTTGGCTCGGGCTGGGTTGCTGGTATCCTGTTCTTTATCAAAATTTTCTCAATGAAATTGAAACTGTGGCACTGAGCCACAGTTTGGGGAAACCCTGTTCAGTAGTTTCAGACATTCCCTTTCTCTCCAACAAAGGACCAATATATCATCTCTGGATTTGTACATAATAGTTGTGGCTAGAATTAAGGGTTTGAGCTGATTGTTTAGAAAACTAGGTACCAGCTGCAAATTTCAAACCACCATCCCTCTGTGGAAGCTGAAACTCTAAAGTCTGAAGAAATCTGGAGGCAAAGAGCAATTAATAATTCCTGAATATGATGGCATTAAGAGATTGCTTAACAAATTTGTAATGTCCATGTGATAACATACTATAAAAGAAATTAGATTACCAAATATTTAGAGAAGGCATTCTCTCATTAAGAGAATGATGAAGTCAGACTAAATGTAAATTATTTTATTCATGTGAAAATCCCCCAAATAACCTCATCTTCTCCAAATCAACAAAAGTTTGCTACAACCTGTAAGTGACATTGATTTTTGGTGACAAATATACTAGACAGAGATCCAAATGAAAAAAAAAGACAGAATGAATTCTAGGCTTGTTTGTTAAGTATTGAACTTGTTTTGGTAACTCAGCAGGAAACACTTAAATGCTGTGAAAGGTAAGAGTGCTTATGTTGCAGAATAATACTTGCCACTTCAGCTTTAGTATCTGAATTGTGACATATTCTTGTGCTACAACAGAAGAAGGCAGATGGCCTCTGTTTAAGCTGTACAGAAGATGTGCCGGGTATGCACCTTCCACATCTTGATCATCTAGTCTGAGAGGTTGACTGAATTGTATCAAGACACTTCTGCTGCCTGAACACCCAGCTTCCCTCCCCACAAAATCAAAGCTCAGGGAAAGGGTGGTGAATGTCTAGGTCTCCATCACAAGATGGAGCAGGAGTGGAGCTGAAGCTCACATATGCGCAGACCCAAAACATGGGAAGCAGTTCTGGGTCCTGTAGCTGAGACATAGCCATTATGTATTCAAATATGGCATGTGGAAAAGAACAGATTTCAGTTATTGAATCATCCTGTTCAGATGGTGATGAAATGAAGGAATAGGATGATCACAGCCTCATGTTGGCCTCTACAAAATGTATGTCAAGAAGGCAATCCTCTTCCTTGGGGTGTATGGCCCTCTTATGACTATGGCAATTTTAATTAGGAACTTCCCACCAGTCCATAGGCTTATGAAAGCTTCTAGAGAAAAATCTGTGTTCAGAAACATGACTTACCTGATCCTTGAGAGTCATTGCAACAGAGACATACCACATGCAGTGACAGAGAATAAGACAAAAGGAGATATGCAAATCTTCACACAGTTTCCTTGAAGGTGGTTAAGATGACTATCTGCAAAACCAAGAAGTGACTGTGAGGCTGAGTCGTCAGTGCCAGCTCCTGAACAGAAAGTGTGCCAAGACACAATTCACCAGAAATATGGTATACCATATTCGTATGAAAGCGGATCAGACATAAAGCTTGTTGCCTTTGAGGGTGATGGTGAATCATTTGTACCTAGAAAAGGTATGCTGCTTAGGAGTCTTCTCTGAACTATTGAAGTTGGAATAGAAAGACAAGAGTTAAAACAGACTTGATGATTTTTGGAATTATTCTTATCATAAGGCTGTAAACAGAACAATGTGATTAATACAGCTAATACGGTATATAAGTTTTGGGGAAAATTAGAGTGTGTTAAAGCAAGAAGGTAAACAGTGCCTACTATTCCTAAACAACTGTCATTCACTGAATCTTTGTGAAGCAGATTCAGCAGAAAGCGCTACCAAAGCTGTTGCTTGTGCTAGCATAGTGAAGACTGTTTACAATTTGCCTTGTAGCGTTCCAAAAAGCCAAGACACCCTGCAGCATCACGCTGGAAATTCCCTTCAAGGGGTCTCTGGTGCAGGATAGACAGATTGTGTTAATGGTGACTGATCCTTCACAGCTTGTTTACCAGGCATCAACACAAATTTAGAAAAGCATTTAGAAAAATCTAAATTTAAAAATGACTAAGACATGGCATGAAGTAAATGAAACTATAACACATACTCTCTTCATGTACAACACACTGGTAGCCATTAACTGAAGGAACTGAATAATTCAAGAAAAACTGGTGATGCAGAAGTGGAAAGTCTGCAAAACTTGATATGTGAACTGGAAATCATATGCAACAGTTTTGTGGAGGCTATTCTGAGCAAAGCTCGACATTTTGCTAGTACCAGAAAAAAGAGGAAATAAATTTCTTATAGCTGACAGAGGAATCACAAGGTTAACAGCTTATTTCAGTCCTTCTTAGACTGTCAGCCAACTTTTCAACATTTTGTGGAAATATCTGGGGGCTTTCAAGAATACCTATTCAAGGCCTGTGCTGGAATTTTACATCTCCAGAACAATTCATGTGTGTTTGAACTGACTGTTTTAGAGGTCATTCTCTTATGTCCTTGCATGTTCTTAGACTGTGTGGGATTTTCAAAAATAGTTTATACAGATATTAATATTTTTTCATATATTGGCAGCCACAGCTGCATCACGTGAACAATCACTCAGCAGATTCAAGATCATCAAAAACTCTTATACTTGCAAGTTAGCTCAGGACAGACTGCATTATTCTCATGCGGTCTAATAAAATATTTTTTGTCAAGACTGATACAAAGAGTTAAGTACAAGATCAAATATAGGGCCTGGGTATTTTCTTTGCTCAAACAGACAGCCATGGAGACCAAAAAAGCTCTCAGTGATGATGATAGGAAAGCACAAAGGCATGTAGGATCGTTAGAGTTCTCTCTTGCTGAAAAGCAGCGTGACTGAATCTGATATTATGAGGTGAACTTAGGGTCTGTAATGTTGAAGCTTTGAGACAAATGACAAATACAGACAAATATATCCACAGCCTGTAAAATCTACAAAAGATTGTCAGAAAGAAAGGAGAAAAAGCAGGACTGATACAGGATATAAATCTCTTTTGGTGGTTTTTGTTAGTGGGGAGCCAGAATGTAGACAGGGAAGGGTAGGGAGGTCGTCTGTGCATATACAACAGGAAAAATACATGAATTGCTGTGCCACCATGGAAGGTTAAAGTGCTTAGAAATGTAGACCAAAATAAGGTTTAACCTCTACCATTTTTTTGTTCTTTAAATTAGGATTGTAAGTGCTTTTTGCTTCCATCTTCCACTATTTCTTTTTTCCCCCATCATGTTTTTCCCAGAATTTTACCTTTTAACTGCCTAATTTGGATATTTTGTCCTCTGGACTAGGTTCAAGTCTGTTGGGACATTTCATCTGGCCTGAGCCTGCTTTCTTCTGTGGAACACCTGAACGTGTCTTGGCCTACCTGCATGTGCACAGAATACAAACACTGCATCTATGCAGTGGTGAAACACTGGAACAGGCTGCCCAGGGAAGTGGTGGAGTCACCCTCATTGGGGGTGTTCAAGGAATGTGTGGACATGGCATCGTGGGACATGGTTTAGTGGGCATGGTGGTGTTGGGTTGATGGTTGGACTTGATGATCTTACACGTCTTTTCCAACCTTAGTGATTCTGGATTCTGTGATTCTGTGATGTATGTGTGCACCCTGAAGCTGGGGCTGGGAGGCATCAGGCATGCCCCTCATGCAGTGCTTGCACATTGCTGTTCCCATGGCTCATGACCCTCACTTGTTATTTGAAAAATCCAAGTGGCCTACTGACTGATTTGCTGGCAATACTCAGCAGCGCTGGACTAACTTCCATCTCGATTCTGTCTATAGCTCTTAGTGATTGCCTGATTACTTTTCCCATCTCTGTTTTTCTTCTTTTCCCCCAAACCCCAAAGAAACACAATCTTCTTGCTTTTTGATCGAGAAACACATGGTTCATATGTTCCTCCATGTGAAGATGATGTTGTCATGATGATAAATATCACATAAGAGTCGGGTCTTACTTGTTGAAACAAAACACAGCAACTTGCCCATTTGTGCTGTATTTGGGATGTAAAAATACTTTTATTTCTGTCATTCTTACATATAGATGCATCTTTGACAGAAGAGTTCTTTCTATTTATAGCTTCCCAGTCTTTATGATATTGACATTGCTTCTAGTTCCTTCGTAAGAATGTCTTATCAGAAGAAAATATGTTTCTTCTCCAGGAAACAACATCTCTGATTGACTGAGCTACAACAGTAGGGTCCTTCATTTGCCCAACATTCTGCTCTGCATGCTTTTCATTCCACTTGAGTAGTGATACTCTTGAAGGCAAACAGAGAAGATTCCCCTGGTAGGTGGTGTTCTTCCCATAGTGCACAGGCAGCTGCAGTTTCCAACCAGCTTTCAAAGGTGCAGGCTGTTTAATGCTCTAGATCCCATTTAAACACGGACCATTGCATGCTCTGTGGCAAAACGTAGGGTTTAGTGTTTTTCTCTACCAGAAAGGATACTTGTATTAGAGCAAAGACCCCTGTTTCTTAACTTGGACTACTACCTCACTCAGGAGCTTCCATTAATTATCTCAGCCATGACCTGGCTTCCTGCTCTGAAGTTAGAAAACCACATCCTCACTGCAGGCCTTTCTAGTTCTGAGCGAAAAAAATTGGGTACAGAGAATAGACTTCAATCAGGACTGAGAGTCCTGTTTGTTGTTAAAGTATTGGAAACAGTCGTAAGACCTTGTTGCTTATTTATTTGCCAACTTTTATGCATTCTGGTTAATAGTCTTCATGACAGGTATCAGCCTCTTATGTGTTTTTATTAAACTACAGCCAAAACAACTGTTACATTTCTGAAGCTGTGACTGGGGAAAAGATGTTGCTTTTCACTGCTGTCAAGGCTTTCTCTGGCAACTGAGAGCTTGGGACATTGCTGGGGATGGCAACAGAGCCACACACTGAAAAAAGGCAAACAGAGCTGAATAGCTCCTTAGTCAGACAGCATCACCTATTCTGTGCAAAATATCACAGGTGATCTTGTAATTAAATACTATGTCATATACACAAGGGAGCTAAGATGAAAGCTTTGTATTCACCTAACTTACAGCTTTAACTACTTTACTTTGAAAAAGTGTTTTTTAAAATAGCTATGTGTAATATATAGTACATTTTTATGCAAATGACACATGCAATTAATTTATTAAATCCTCATTGATTCTTTAAAATGCGTATACTGAAGATAGTAAATTCTTATTTAGTTTAGATTTAAGAGAAATTTAACAACCTAATTTTAAAAGTCACTAAAGACTTGCAGTTCTCAGGTAATAGGAAAGAAAATATCAACAGACAATGCCCATCAGCTTCTCTTGTTTTCTGTAAAAAAAAGACTATATTTACATGGATAAGAAATGCAATAGTTATTGGATACTTCTAACTGCATATAGATGTAGACTAGAGCACTAGAGGAAATTACTCTGCCTGGAGATGAGTTAAAGTTTGCTTTGAAACCTAATCTAAATTTCACAACTGAATCCTCCATGGAATTGGTTAAACAAAATCTCAGTACAAATAACTATTTATTTAGCTAAAGTTATCTTGATGCACAAAGAAATACAACTTGTGGTCTTCTCTACTTCTAGCTGTCCAGTTGGAGAAGGCCTTAGACTGCAAAGTAAAAAAACACACTGAAGTCTTAATGACTAGTTAATAAATATATATATCTATACTCCATGACATACGTACATTTTTTTATATATTTTACTGTGTAATGATTTCTGTTGTCAATTAAGTTAAAGATATCAAAAATGTAAATAATCCATTGAAATCTCAGATAATGGAGACTTGTGCAGACCACCCAAGTCTGCAACTTCAGATCTTTGTAACTTTGGCTGAAGTCTACTTAGGTTCATCATTCACAGCACATATATCTTATCTCTATGAGCCCTCAATAATCAGAAATGCAATGATGGCAGAAGCCTGGAATCCAACCCATTAATGATGATTAATATTCTTTCAGAGATGAAAGTGCTATTAATCTGAGAGGAACTAGCATAGGTTACAATCTGCCTGCAAGCAATACTTCAGCTACTTCTGTCCCTAGGTATAGTGATTTCCAGGTGAAGTTATTTAGATTACAATATCTAAGTGTAATCTGTTGGATTTTATGACCTTAAGATTTTTTTTTTCCAGTGGATCAAGATTACTCTCTGGTTTAGAGAATACAGCTCAACATTTCACATCAAGGCTAACATCTTTTTTCCTTAAACACAAACCTAAAATGCTCTCTCGGGGTTTCCTTAGCAATGACAACAGAAAGCCAGAAGTTAGGCAAGTGATTTTCTGCTTGAGCCAGCGCAAGCTCTTGTCAGTGAAATGTTCTAAAGGGACCTTCTCACAACCTGACTCCACTGGTTCACAGGCACTCACAGGCGCAAGGCCAACTGCACACCATTTGGTCATGACCGTACATTGCATGTGATTGGGAAAAAAATTCAAAGAGCTCTTTCAGTGAACATTGGGGTTAGAACATTTATGATTTAAATAGGCACCTGCTGCATAGAGCTGTGGCAGTGAGTTTGTAGGCACTGGACTCATACCTGGCTGCTTCTAGCATGTGTCTTCCTGGAAGACACTGCCACTTTTTTAAAATTTACATTCTCCTTTCTTCCTCCTAAACAAGTTCAGTCAACTTTTTCTTCCCACTGCTGGAACATCTAATTCAAATTATAAAGGCAAAGATCCTGCAAACACTTTTGTGAAAAGGATGGCAGCATTTCAGGTAAATATTTAAAAGACAGGAATATAATGAAAAACTTCGGACACTTCTACTCACACTTGACTTTTCTTGTGATATGGATATCATCAGAAAACCAGTTGCCACATTGCTGCTTTTGTTGGTGCGTACAGCCTAACCTATCAAGCCTTATTTTAATTCTTCATAATTCATGGACAATTGACCAGAGAAGTCATAATGTGACATTGATTATTTTGTGAATACTACTTAGAAATACTTCAACCTGTGTATTATTAACTTAATCAACTATTTTGGCTCTTTATTATAACTATGGTCAGTTGAATCAACATTGCTAGTGGGAAAATGCATGACCATTAGCATCCAAAAATGTCTGCAGAACGTTTTAAAGTATTTTACCATTCATATAAAGTAATAATTTGTCTAAAATAATTAATTTGGTCCTGAACTATTGAACAACAATCAGAGACGGAAAACTGGCAAGCCAAAGGGCCACTCAGCAAATTAATGTTTCGTGCTTCTCTTAGGGACTGGGCTCCCTGAAATCTAGTGCAAATGGAGAATCTAGCAGAAAAGTCAGTCTGTCCATGCTCCGTCACTCACAGAACATCTGCCTCAGGGTCACTTCTCGTC
This sequence comes from Gavia stellata, assembly GCF_030936135.1. Lineage (NCBI taxonomy): Eukaryota > Metazoa > Chordata > Aves > Gaviiformes > Gaviidae > Gavia > Gavia stellata. The sequence goes on along the minus strand of NC_082596.1, from coordinate 41,632,706 downwards.
TTGGCTACCTCTCTGTTCTGTCCACATCTGTCCAGGTGAAGGTATGAGCAACCATTAATTCAGAATTAGCTTCACAAGATGCAGGTGTGACAGCATACTGTACTTTGCAAAGCTGTACTTCTTTTGGCTTGGAACCTTTGTGGGGAAGAGTGACATTTCAGACAAAAAAATGCAAGGTTGGAAGAGCTTCTCTGAATATGAACATAGAGTTAACAGATTCATCTTTGCCTGCTCACTCTGTGCTCGTTTTAGGGGATGTTTTTTTTCTTGGCTACCCTCCACTCTATGAAATGGAAAGGGAGAATCATGCATCATTTTTTTCAGTTTTCATAAGAAAGTTCTAAAGGTGCTTGAGACTGATGCTGCCTGAGACCTGTGCAGCAGCAGCCTCCCTCCAGAGCTCCATCTGGGTCATGGTTTCTGGTTTTCCAGGGCTGATTTCTCCAGTCAAGGCTGGGGACAGGGCCCTGTAGCCCATAACCACCAGTGCTGCTCCTACACTATCTGGAGCCATTTCTGCGCCCCCTCCATGCAAACTCACAAAGCCTCAGCTTGCTGTATACCCACTGACTAAGTAAACAAGCATCCCCCACTCAGCTACCCTCTGCTTGGCAGGCAGCTAGACACTAAAGGTGTGGATCCTTTTTAATCAAGAACCAGACTATCAGGAAACAGCTAATAATCAAGAACCCGTCAATTAGCAAACAGCTAACAGAAGCTGTTCACTAGGATTTGTTTTTCGTAAGAAACTACCTAGAAACTACCAGAAACAACTAAAATTCTCACAGGGAAACCTATTTTATTTAACTGCCATCAGGCTGAGGCAGTTTCATTATGTTTAAGCAAGGACTCAGTTCTTGGTTCATATATAGCAATAGGAAAGAGAGATGCAGGAGTAACATTATCTACATTTTATCTATGAAGATAGTGAATTCAAGAGTAATCAATGTGTCATGTGTGCTCAGCTAACCTTTTGCTACTCCAGACAATCACCAGTATGACCAGAAAAACATCACATGATGAAATATGTTAGTGAAATTTATAACTGGCTTCTTTGGCAAAGTGCAGCTTGACCTTGCGCTAACCTTGAAATTTTGTGAACAGGAGCAAACAGTCATTAAGCTAGGAACAGCTTGCATAATATTTAAGTAGCAAATATTACCATGAAATATAATTGAAGGACTGTGAACACAATCACGTATTTTTAGTTTTGCCAAAGGTAAATGGGAGAATGTTTTACTGGCTTTTCACATAGGAGACAGCAGTCTTTAAGGAAAAGAACAGCAGTCTCCCTAACATTGACTAAAAATTTTGAAAAGAAAAGCCATCTCGTAGGTCAGTTTTCCAGAGATGTGAGTATGTGTGTGCGCAAAGACCAAGTTTTGCGTGTGGATTTATTTTTGTACATTAATATCTATGTACATATATGCTGGTCTAGACCTGTTGTGCATGCAGTCTTCACAACAGCATGCCAAGATACAGAAATTCTGACTAGCCACCAGCCCAAGCTAACGTTCATGCAGCCCATGGGCACTAGATAGCAGCACCTCTGAAAATAGGGTCTGATGAGCCTGAAGTGCTTGAAAGACTAGCTAGTAAATATTAAAACAGTGTCATTCTTCAATAATCCCATATGAACCCAATAATATTACATCAACATAAAACTGCAGTAAGGCAGTAGCTAATTAAGCCCTTTGAATGATTAAGCTGTATTTATAGATCTTCTAACTCAACAAGATCATACCTGGCAGATCAATGCCGATGTTAAATAAGTGATTAGCCCTTGCAAAGATTGCCTACAAGGTCATTGAATTGTGATGGTGGAACATTTTAATGAGCTGAATACTTGACCTATGGGAACAGGACCAACAACAATTCACTCAGATGGGGAAACTCTGCATGTCTGAAAAAGATCACAGTTTTTTTGGGCCTTGATTTCTCAATCAATAAAATGGAAACAATAATTCTGTAACACAAAAAATCACTGAAGTTAAGTAATAACACACACAGAATGTGTTATTAAGGTTGTATTTTGTTGTCACATTATTACACCACGAATTTGTTTTACAATTATTCTTACCTTACAATATACTATGGTTAAATGAAATACTAGAAAATCAAAATAATTACGTTACTGTTCAGGTGAATCTGGCCCAGGCTCAAAAGCTGCTGAGGATATTTTTTTGGTCCTTGCTGGAGTTTTTTAAGGGGCTCAGAACATGCTGTCCCTACCTAACTGTTTGACACACCACATGACAGTATTGTTTATTTTCTATTTTGCATCAACAGTAGTTGATAATTCTCTGTGATACAAAATAACATATGTGGCCTTAATTCTTACGAAAAACAAATCCAACTCTCTGAAAAAAGATGCTGAAGTCTTTGCCAGCCCAGGAGAATATCATCAATAAGAATGTTTCACTAATATTTCAACCTGAATTGGAGGTACCTTCTCCAGATCATTAGTTCTAGCATATCGATCATCTGCTAAAACCTATTAAAAAAAAAGTCTAATTGCATTTGTAACTTCCTTATTTGGACCCCTGACCTAGAGCTGGGACCATTAGCTCACTTCATACAGGGTCTGTAACATCTATTAGAAGATGGCATTAAGCATGACTTCTGTATCATGGATTCGTCTTGATCAGCTATTTGATTTTCCTATTTCAAACCCTGGAGCTATGATGTTACCAAAATCTAGCTTTTGTGATTTTCTAAAACTGCCTGATTTCCCCGAAATTTTCTATAATGTGGTTTCTTGAGAGAAAAGCTTAGCTAACCGTTCATACTTGAATTGAGAATTCAACATGATTGCCCTGTGAGTGTGTGCCTGGAGGGAAGAAAAATAGGGTTGCTACTGGGAAAGATGAGATGATTGAATTCAGTGCCTGAGGCCACAAAACTCATTTTTGTGACTGCTAATACGTAGAACTAACTGAAAGCCAACTTGTGAACTAGTTCATGCTTTTTTTCTCTTTCTATAAAAACTAACATTATACATTCCACCTGGGAGATTTATTTCTACTGTGGCAAAAATAATGCCACCAATCTAAGCCAACAGTCTGGAACATGGTCGAATGATCTACCGCTCACAAGAAGCTAGTGAAGCAATAGTTTGAAATTTTATCTAACGTACTTCTCAGTGCCATGGGTATACATTAAGGGCACATTGCTCAAACCCTTGAAATACTGTTTGGGATCCCAGCACTAATGGTACATGGCTGAAGAAGTTCACAGAACCGAAGAGAAACTTCTGTGTGCTCTCACTGTGAACATTGCTCTACAATATGTACTGCCTTGACACTGTCACAGTAACTCCTGTTATAGATGAACCTCTGTAAGTATTAGGTTAGAGATAAGAAAGGTCACAGCATTCAAGTACCATTGAATTCTACAGTGTTATCATTTACAGACACTGCGTTTGCAGTATTTCTAATAAGTAATGTAGCCACCAAGCTTCTGCTAGTGATAACCTGATTTATCACATACAAAAAAGTTCATCAGAGGTTTTTCTATGATGCACCAGTGCTTTGTTCAATAAGTGAACCTATGTCTGACTTTCAAAAGAGGTTGGCCACATCACAACAGCGATCCCACTTTGCCAGGCTTCAGCAGATTACTAGTGGCTAAGTGCTGGGCTCAAGACTCTTGTATGAGTCACAATTTGACAGCGGGCACTTAGCAACACAGTAGGAGGTCTTCAATAAGACAGCCTCATAGACACTCCTCCATAAATAGGTGTCATCTTCTTAAGTCCTCACTATAAAACATGATAGATTTCATGAGCAATAATAGATCAGACAGGCGTGGGCCATGACAGCACGTTAAGTGACTTGAACAAGAAACTTCCAAAAGTAAATATGCACTCAACAATACTCATAAAGCTTTCTTGTTTTGTCACTTTCTAAAAAATGACAAAAGCCATTATTTACTGGTCCGAGTGAGCTGAGAACTGGTGGAGCAAAATTTAGATCATTAAAGTCTAGTTACTGTTTTGATTTGGATTTCGAAATCCCAAGAACTGTTGGTTTCAGAGAGCTTAATTTACCATGTCTAAAGGCACAGGAGAGCTGGAATTTCATTTAAAATAGGAAACTTTTAAAATAGCTCTTAAACATAACCTCATTACCAGGGAACTCTGCCAATGGAAAATATTGTTTTGTTTTACTTTGGTCTTCTGGAGCGTGCAGTGATAAGCTGGATGAATATGAGCCAGCAGTGTGCCCAGGTGGCCAAGAAGGCCAACGGCATCCTGGCCTGTATCAGAAACAGTGTGGCCAGCAGGAGTAGGGAGGTGATCGTGCCCCTGTACTTGGCACTGGTGAGGCCGCACCTAGAATACTGTGTTTGGTTTTGGACCGCTCACTACAAGAAGGACATTGAGGTGCTGGAGCGTGTCCAGAGAAAGGCAATGAAGCTGGTGAAGGGTCTGGAGCACAAGTCTTATGAGGAGCAGTTGAAAGAGCTGGGGTTGTTTAGCCTGGAGAAGAGGAGGCTCAGGGGAGACCTTGCTCTCTACAACTACCTGAAAGGGGGTTGCAGAGAGGTGGGTGTTGGTCTCTTCTCCCATGTAACTATCGATAGAACAAGAGGAAATGGCCACAAGTTGCATCAGGGGAAGTTTAGATTGGATATTAGGAAAAACTTCTTCACTGAAAGGGTTGTCAGACATTGGAACAGGCTGCCCAGGGAGGTGGTTGAGTCCCCATCCCTGGAGGGATTTAAGACGTATGGATGAGGCACTTAGGGACGTATCAGAGAATCACAGAATAACTAAGCTTGGAAAAGACCTGTAAGATCATCAAGTCCAACCATTACCAAAAAAAAAAAAAAAAACCAACCCAAAACACCACAACACCCATACCACACAACACCACACCCATCAAGCCATGTCCCACAATGCCACGTCCACACGCTCCTTGAATACCTCCAGGGAGGGTGACTCCAACACCTCCCTGGGCAGTCTATTCCAGTGTGTTACCACTCTCTCAGTAAAGAAATTTTTCCTAATATTGAGTCTGAATCTCCCCTGGCACAACTTGAGGCCATTTCCTTTTGTCCTGTCACTCATCACTTGGGAGAAAAGGCCAACACCCACCTCTCTGCAACCTCGAGGCATGGTCTAGTGGTGGGCTTAGCAGTGTTAAGTTTACAGTTGGACTTGATCTTAAAGGTCTTTTCCAACCTAAACAATTCTATGATTCTATGATTCTAAGCTAGTCCAGAAATTTACAAAACTACCTAAAAAGAAGAAAATGTGAGTGATGAGCTAGGAACAGTTCAGTCATGAAACCTGTTTGCACTAATGTATACCCATGCTATTTTAAAAATATCCATATGTTGTGGAACTGGTGGATTTACAAGCTAGTGGAGAGGTGGTAATTTTATATCAACAAGTAATATGAGCCTGTGTTGGGGGCATACAGCAGATGGTAGGAAGCACCACTGGAAGTATGGAGTTGTTCTAAAACAGCCAGCTTTCCCTTACAAATACTGAGATGTAAAGCAGAGGAGTTTTTGTCCTTTTAAAAAGAAATTCGCAACAAAAACATATCATATTATTTGTTCTGTTTGCTTTTATCTGAAAACAGAAATATCAAATACAAAGTTTATCAAAAGTAGGATCTTACTCCATTGCCCTCAGTACAATCCTCTTTTATGATCATGGCAGCTGTTCTATGATCACTATGGAGGAGTTTCATCTAGTTCTGGGCTGATTTTAATCTCTACATGAAGTATGGATTAATAAGTGAATTATGGGATGGAATGATTGACACAGCAAGCAAGATGGTATTAGAAAGCAGGATTTGAAAGCGTTATTAAATACAGAATGCAATGACTAAGTGTAAGCATGATGATTAATAGTATAATGTATCAGAGGAGAGAAGAACTGTTAGCATAGTAGGAAGGGAAAAGCCTGACCAGATTCTCAGCTGATGTACACTGTTCAAACCCAAAGGAAATTAGGGAAGCTCTGACAGTTTATGACAGCCAGTAATCTGTCCCCAGGAGAAATAAGGGAAAAAAGGACTGAAATTAAGGAAAAAAATTAAACTTTAGCTAAATATCTGAATAAAAATCCTGACAGCATGATCCCTTAAATTCAGAAACAGTCTCCCAAGGAGAACGCTGAAAGCTTTAAGCCTGGACATATTTGGAATTAGATTAGGCAAACCATTTAAAAAAATAAACCATGGGGACAAATTTGTACTGGAGAGGAGATGAATTAGACAGTCAAATAGGTCTTTTTCACACATTCTTAATGAGTTAAAACTGACTGTATGAAGAAAAGAAAGAGCTTGGCAGTGTTTTTGCCTATATAGTTGTCCACTGGCTCTGAAACAGTGTTGAGTGGGTATTGTACCCAGATGGAAACGTTCCATTGCTGAGAACGTGGCATGTATCATCTTCATCTGGATCTAATGTTTGTTATGAATAGCCTTTTTTCTGCATATAATGCAAAATAGTGAGAATTCAAAGCCATTAAATGAGGGTGTTTCCATGGGTGTCAATGGGATTTGAAAGTTGGCCATGAAATATATTTTTTTTTGTTTCCCTATAATGGTGTTGTCATATAGGAGTCGTGTCAGGCATATAGAAATAGAAGGCATACTCATCTTAAGGTATAACTGAGAATGTCCCTTCTTTAAATTAAAAATGGAAGTCTAGGCTTTAAATGAGAGTAGTACAACATCCAGCCCCAAAAAGCCACTTTCATTTTCATATAAATATGTAACCATCATTTGTTTAACTCACACCAAGCTATCAAATTTTGTGGTGGGCTATAAACTTGTTGAGTCATTAGCCTGGCTGCTTAATGGAGGAAAACTAAATTCCTGTTCCTGCATAATGACACTTATTCACTGTAGACATTTGCATCACTAGGAAACGATAAAACCTCATCCTTCATAATGAAGTTCTGAGCTGACAAAGAGGAAAATATAGTGTTGTGGGACAACTATGAATATAAAACAAGCTTAATAAAGAAGTAGTGACAAATTATATTATGCAAAATGCAATGCAATAAAAAAAATGTTACTAACTCATTGGAAATGTCATAAATAATCTAAATAGTTTTTAACTGTCAAAGCCTTGAAAAATATATTCCTTAAAAAAATGAGGTACAGAATAGATGCCAGTTTAATTGCCATCATATTTTGACAAGCATGGAGAACCTTGTATCCAGCTTATTTGCTAAATTTAGCTCACTTGCCTAGGATGAAACGATGGGGGGAGCATTATTAGTCTGCTTTTTCAACTCATTGGTGCCCCATCAAAAACTACTTACCTCAGCAATTTTAAAGTATTGTTGTTTCCCATTTGAGATAAACATTTACGGTTTGCATTACAATCTCAGGCCAACTGATTCTTATAAAGTAAAGAGAATCTCTGATATGAATGTTTGGTAAAATCCTGTACTGCCTTCTTAAAATCAACGTTCTTTTTGAACAAATAAGTATACTGTCTGCTATAACTCTGTGGGTCAGCAAGGGCATGAAATCCCATTAGGACAGCTCCTTGTATTACAAAAGACTTTGTCCAATTTGTGTGTCCAAATGACTCACTTTCCACTCTTCCAAAAATTTCATTTTACAGAAAGGAAAAAGTCACTAGCATTTCAAGAATTGCTGGCAGCTCAAATAATAATGACTTAGATTCTATTTCTGCTGAAGTCTTAATGATTCCAATAGTCCCAGTGACTTGAATAGAAGCAGCTTTGAGGCTTGCATAACGAGAAGCATTTCTATTCATGAAAACAGTTGCAAAATTAACTGCTAGTGTGATCAGATCCTCACTTCAATGGAGATTTCCCTGCTGACTTAGGCACTTGTTTAATTATATGCTGTTCATACTCTAAATGCAAAATGTTCAAGATGCTTGAACCAGTTACTACATCTTCTAGCACACGAAGCTGGTAGGGACAAATGATACATTTAATACACTGCTAAGAGATCTGTGGAGAATCATATTGCCTTGAAAATGCAAAATTTGACGTGTTTTGTTAATGATTTTGATTTAGTTAGTTTTTATATGAATGACAGGCATCACAAGTCGGAAATCCTACTTTGGCTTTTAAATGTGAGACATTTTCTTCTGGAGAAAATCTATTTTAAACTTGTGCTCTGTCTCCCAGAGAAAATGGTACTCATGTCTTTATACAAACGTAGAGGAATCTCACCCTAGATCAAATACATATAAAAAGTCTGAGCTATTTTCAAAGTATTTTCAAAGGAACATGGTGATTTTTACCCTCTAGTTGTTATTATAGTCAACAAGTCAGTATTTCATCTCTGAAACACAAAACTCAAAGTAAGCAGGTTGGTTTTAACATGCTTATGAGCCTAGTCTGACTTTTTCTTTTACCCTTTTCACAGTTGGAATTGGCTGTACAAAATTTTCCATTATGCAACAGGATTTGGAGCCACTCCGTCTGCTATGCTCTCTTTGGTCATGTCCAACAACTGATGTTTCAAATAACTCATTTAAATTACCAGCTCTCCTGGGCAAGGCACCAGTCATTGTGATCATCTCTAAGGCTTGTAAATCTTCTCTTTAGTTTTAAAATGCTTCATTTAGCACATTTAAGGCACAAATAAGCATCTACAAAACAAAAATTAAGTGATTTTTAAGCCTAAAATGTGGCTGCAGAGATTCCATCAGAGAAGAAGAGAATCCAAATTGGCCACAGTTTGGCTACTGGCAAATGAGGAAAACTTTCCTGCCCTGCTGTTTTAGTCTCTTAATAATATGGAAATGAACCAAGCAGTTGCTAGATTTTTCTAATCCATTTTATAACAATAACTTTCACTTCTATCTAGGGAATCTCCAACCCTTCAATGCCAAAATAGCAAGTGATTCATATCTGAGAAGAACTGTGCTAGAGAGCAGAAGGACTAATTGCATTTTCCCAGATCGTACTCCTTAGACCTTTTGAAGAGGCCATAATCAGCATAGTCTACAAACATACTCTATGCCCAAATAGGATACATAGTGGTATTTAGAAGGTTGTAAAATCATCCTTCATAGCTGTTTCCTGGTCAAGGATCTATCATAAGGCTTGAAATGAGGAAAAAAACATGAAGATGTTTTCCAAAATGCCAAATCATAGAATCATAGAATCATTTAGGTTGGAAAAGACCTTTAAGACCACCAAGTCCAACCGTAAACCTAACCCTGCTAGGTCCACCACTAAACCATGGCCCTAAGTGCCTCATCCACACCTCTTTTAAAAACCTCCAGAGATGGAGGGATGAAAGGGATGATGAATGGAGAGAAAGGAGACTAAGCTGCACCAAACTATCCTATAACTTCTGAGACATACAGGACAAGACCTGCCTGATACAAATCAAAAGCTTGAGTCTGATTGTCCACAGGCACAAAAGAGTTCTTTCACTGTTTGCAGGTCTCAGTTTTTCCTCTTGCTTTTTGATGTTGTAAAATTCACCAGTGGAAAGAGCAATAGATTGAGAGAGTGACGAACCATTTAGTTAAGAGTGCTCAGACATTGCAGGTTAGAGCTGGTTCAATGGATAGTTGGCTACTTTTGTGTGCTTAATCCTCCTGCTTTCAGTACAGGTTCCACACTGACCCTCAAAAGCTTTTCCTCACTCAATTCTGACTCTGTTACCATAAAGAGATTTTAATCTGTTGAACGGATGATTTCTGGCAGAAATAAATAAATATTTGTAGACACCAAAAGTGGCAGTTCCAAAAATATAGTTAAGATGAGGCCTGGTTTGCTTTCCCTTAACTCACTCTACACTCAGCTGTGCTGCAGTGGGTCTTCCAGTCCGGCTTAGTGCAGGACTTCGAGGTCAAGTAGGCATAGGTATAGAAGCTGGTTCAAGAGCTCCTCGTGTCAGAAATTTCTGTATGTTTTCACTATTCTGATTTCCTACTTTTTGTGCATCATAGAGGGTATTGGTTAGAGACTTAAATACTGGGAGTCTCCTGGTAGCTGGAAATATTTTGTGCTCATAGGTTCTGTGGGCCCTGTCTCAAATTTTCTCCTCGGTACTGAAGGTTCATTGGATCCCTCCACAATGGAAACAAAAGTAAGAACATCAGTGTGACTGCTAGAGTTGTCTCTCATTATTCAGCAAGAGATTATTTTTTGGAAACCAGAGTCATCTGAAGAGGTCTTCTCTTTGTTTGCATTAACCTTTACGTCATGTTAATAGTACATCATTATGTTATATAATTTGTTTGTGTTTCAGGCATCTGGAAGGGCCTGTGGGGATGTTCCCTGTCCCAGAATGACAGAAGTACAAATTGTACCAACTATGCTGGCAAGAAGGTGTCAGTTTTGTGTTTCTAGGAACACCCTGGACTTAAGCCTTTACATCTGCTGATCATCTTCATCTCCCATTTAATTTTATAATTTACTGTCTTTTTATAGAATGTTTGATATATATAAAGGCGCAAATTTTATGCCAGAATTTGACATGTCAGTCTTTTCTGTATGTCTCTCCTTTTCCCTCAGTTTAAAATCTACTTGTTTTGGCTTTTGTCTTTATAGTGACTGTTTTTTCTCAAATGGGAAAACCCCACAAAATTAACCCACTAAAAAGAATAATTTCTGAATAAATCCTGCTATGAAAAGGAAGCTATATTCTTTATTCTTATAACAGCATTACTTGGTCGTAGCCCTACAGTTTGGGTATAAGAGCACTGTCTCAGCATACAACACCAATTCGAGGCTGTTTTTCTTTGAATAAGCACTGAAGTATATCTCACTGAGTTCTACGCATTGTGTCTACCCTTCAGTTATGATTAGAAAGACAGTAGTAATTTAGATTCCTATGACTGCTATTTAAGTACACAGATGATCTTCACCTCTCTTTGGATGAATGAACATAATTGTTCTTCTCTTTGACTGTGCTTCTGGATTGCAGTTCTACTGCTCACAAGTCATACTAAACCAGTAAACCCATAACAGGGTGTCATGTCTGTGGTTCCTTTTCATCCAGGCAAAGGAAACTACTTAGAGCAAGCCCAAAGAAATTCTTTAGGTTAATACTGTTATTTCTTATCCGCTAAATACATAGAATTCAGAGAAGAAAATAAATAAAGAAAAAAAATTGATGCACATAGCACATTGTAGTACTACTCCTTGGCCTGATAAGTAGCCTCTGCTTAGCTCAAGAACCTTTCCATTTGTTGCTGAGTGAGAGAAGACTGCGACATCTCCTTCACTTAGGGCTTGCCTTGTCAGGAACTGTGGGTAATATGCTTAGGCTGTTCCTGTAAGACTGGCATAGCTTGAGCCTACCATCCACTGGCACAAGACCATCTGATGAATGTCACAGCATTAAGTGTATTAGACGTAGATATGATGTGTACATGTCAGGCTTCAATGAACCACAAACAAACACACCTTTAGGATAGGCTTGTACAAACTTAACACCTGCACATGCCTATACAACTAGATGACACCAAAAAAGAAACCAGGAAACTGGTTTATAGCTCAAGTTTAAAGAAAAAGAAAAAAAGAAAAAAAAAGCGGAGATGATATTTCCTTCTTTTTTCCCCAGGCTATATTCCAGTGGATCTTTTCATCCCTATATCTCGCAATGCAATCTTTCATACTATGCACTGGTATTATTGTTAATAGTTGTTTATGCAATGTACAGGCTATATTTTACCATTTTTGTTCATGTTCATGAGTTTAGACATAACCTGTTAAATGTAGAATAGCCAGGTTAGTCAGTGTGGTACAATTCAGGTGTTACAGTATTTGCAAAAGAATACGCAATCAAAGAGCATCAACAAAGTGTAATTGACATCACCCATTGCATCTCATCGAATCAAGAATTATCCTCTCATTGATGCAGAGTGATGTGCAATCACTTGTAATTGATTGGAATTCATTCAGTATAGAATGACATGTTGAGTAATTGCTACTGAGAAATAATGACTGGTTAAAGCTAAGAGGACAGGCTTCAGCCAGTCCATATATTTTGGACTTCTTAGTTCCTTCAAACATTTATGAACATTATAAGTTTTGTGTTACAGCTTATTGTTTCTGTAAACTGGACTTCAAATGTTGTATACTAGCCTAGTTTTATGAATTCACTAAAAATAGAAGTGTATTACATCTTGAAGTTAGTACATGAAAAAGATCGTCTCATCTAGATGAGATGTTCTAAATGCTTTGGATCTTGAACAATCAGACAGCATAAAATGTTGATGCATGTCCATAGTAAAATCCTTCTTTTGTGTTCACAATGAATAAAGACAGGATTTTTCTAATAGGTAGTGTACATTTAACACCAGTATTTTATGCTTGTTTTCAGTAGAAAAAGATGAATTTGCTGAAGTCAATGAGTTCACTCTTTCCTAAGGTAATATTTTGGAGCACCCATAGTTTCAGGGAGAGTTTGGGAGGACAGATACTGTAGATAAGCAATTCAGGGCCAAACTCTTTTGTCAGTGTCTCTGGTGAATTCATGTTCCCTTCATATGACTTGTAGCATTCAAATCTCAACAGGTTTCAGACAACATATGGCAAATTACTGAGCCAAAAGATAGAAATTGAATTTGTTTTTACTTCATTTTGCATAATATGACATATATATTGTCTTATTTACTCCTTTTATTTTTGACCATAAGTGATTCATAGCAAGCTTTCATTTATGATACTTTTACTATATGTATACATGAGACAATTTCACCACAAAATCTCACATAACAACTTTACTGCATTTTTCTAGTGTATGTTTAGCTCACACAACATAAATCAATCCAATACTGTCTTCTGCAGAGTCCTAATGTATTCAGCACCCTATAATAATCTTACTATGCATGAAAATTTGCACGAGAGATATTTCCTTTTTTATCAATAGAACTGAGCCTTTGAAAATAGCACCCAACCAAACAGTAAAAATCCTGCATTTTTTATATTTATAAAAACTGCAAATCCACTCTGTTTGCAAATGCCTCATCTTCCATCTTTTGAGCGCAAGGTTTACAGAGGACTGTTCACCCAAGACACACCAGCCTGACCAGAAAACCCTGACAAATTCACAAATAGCTTGCTTTTTTGCCATTTTCCCCATTGCAAGGCCAACATTCTCCTTTTTTTGTATGGGCAATGAACACACAGATTCTAAAAATCTCTAAAAATTATATGAAAAAGACAGCAGAAAATTTATGCTGCTCCAAAGTTGGAGACAATGCAAGGGCTGAGATCAAGGGATAATACTGAGAAAGAGCTCAGACTGTGCTGCAATCTCATCCTGAATAGGTTTTGCACATGTGAAGCACTTCGAAACTTGCCTGAAACAGTCAGCTTGAATGGACCAGAGGAGGAATGTGAAGCTGAATGCCCAGACAATGCACTTCGCTTCTTTGACTATCTCCTTTTCCTCCCATAGAGATGAGTGTGATGTGGGCTGAGACAGAAAACAAAGGGCCAAACTGATCAGTTCTGCCTTGAAAAGCAAACCTCTAAGCTTTCCTGGAAAGGGACTTGCTTTCCTACACATAGGACAAGGGTGGCTGGAGCACTAAGGAACAATGAGGAGGGGCAGGGGACACACAAAGGTCACCTTTGGAAGGTGCTTTTGGGGAGGTTCTTCAGTCCTTCCAAGACCAGTGCAAGAAAAGAGCCTGCCAACATTTCCTGCACTTAACTGAGTTATGGACTAGTCAGCTGTACTGAGACAAAATTTATTGCAGTCTAGCACTTTCTTTACCCTTTTCATACCAAGAACAAGTCTTCTTTAAAGAGCCAAAAGACATTTAAACTGATATTTTTACTGTATTTCTTACAGTGCCTCTCCAGTTTATGGAACCTGTGGTTTATTATTGCCAGTGACTTGATGACTAGCAGGTGCTAAATGGAGTTCTCTGTTTCTTAGCATCACATTCAGATATTTTTGGCTACTACTGGGATTTCTAGTCAACTCATTCATGCAACATTTTTATCCATGGATGGGGGAATTTGTTTTTAAACTGAAGGGTTAATGCTACTTGCTTCGAGATCTTCTGGAAAGTCTCCAGCATAAAGTAGTGGGGCCTTTATTGTGATTTATAAAGTCATGTGGAAAAGTTTGAGTCACAGTGGTACCAGGCCTCAGTAATTTGCAAAACCAACAAAAACTATCATTTGTACTAGCATATAAGTACATAAAATTATTTTCTAGGTGATATTATATTGTATACAACAGCATGGGCAGTAAAAGACAATTTCTGGAACTTCATGAAGATGATAAGAAGGTACAGTAAATTTTGTCTGTGTGAAGAGCTCCTTGTTTTCCTGAACACTGTGGTGTGTTTGCCATGTTTTATATGCTGTCCTAAAGGAGGATGCATTAATCAAACCAAATGACTGTGACAGCTGTGAGGCTTTCAAGTTCAAAAGTTTTACAAACTGGAGAGAAACAAGTGTTTGTAAGGAGCTGAGATTTGCAGTTCATCTAGGAATACACCCTTTAAATTTTTAGCAGAAGTCGTTCATTGATATCCTTATTATCAAATATTTTCTTCTGTTATGTGTAGCATCATTTAATCCCTAACATCCTACTTGTTTAGAGCAGGCACTGGCTCTTACCTTGCTTCTCATTGGTGTCAGCTCCATGCAGCATCAGCTATGGATGGGTCCTGTTTGCAATTATTTCTGAAGTAATGCTGCCTATTATAATACTTCAATGCTATATACTAGATATGTACATTTTTCTAAGATACAAATCTCTGAAAGTGCTAGGAGAAGGAATGTTTTGGGTTTTGTCTGTTACTTCTAATTATCACTTGGTGCTAATTTCAGATTATGGGACAGTTTCTTTGGAAGTACTGGAGCCAAAAGAGTATTGTATAAAACATAAAGAAAATCACTGGTGCAGTTTATCAATATTTTGTAAACTGATTTTATAAAAAATGTTATTACTTACTTTGTGTACTGTTGAAAGTTATTTTAATTTCATAAATAAAACTTTGAATATTCACTTATAGTGCTATTTTTCCCACTTGGTTGGTTGCTTGCTTCTTTCTATGCATGAACGTCTGAGCGCATTTTAAAAATACATTCTTTCAGTTGATTTGATTTAAAAGCTTACATGGCTTCAGGAAGAGAATGGATGAATTTAGGGTTATTAGATATATGTTATAAATAGCATTGAGTTCTGAAAGCCCTAAGTTTAAGAAGGTTGAAGTGTGTTAATGAATCGTATCTGCCTACACCACTCTTACTCTCTTTACTAAATTGGAAACAGGATGTGGGACTAAACGGACTTTTGACCTGATCTACTTTGGCCAATCCCATGTGTATTTAGACTATCTTCTGATCACCAACAACCCACTAGTTTTATAGACCACAGAAACACTGTTCCTTTCACTTTTCTTACTACATTAGAATTAGTGAGATGTAAAGCAAGAAAAGGCTTTAGGGGAATGAGTCAGGAGATATGAGGAGAGCATGGACATAGAAGTATTTGTGTACATAAAAGTGCATAGAAATATTTGTAATACACATAGCTAGTCAGAAAGGATTTTTTCTAAAGATCAGCCATATTGGCAATCCAAAGAGAAGAAAGGACAAGAAAAGAGAAAGAAGCATAACAAATCAGTAGTACTAAAACCAGAGATTACCCTCAATCTCCTTCATTCTCTACAAATCTCTGAGAAGTCTTCAGGCTTTCTAAATTCCACTAGTTTTCTGTATTGCAGGTAGATAGGAAAAGAATATCTGTAATGTGGTAAATTTGCATCTTGCTATGGCCATATCCTTCTCCTTTTTTAAGATTAAGATAGTGCTACGCAGAAGGTATCTGACCAAATTAGAAAGTATGCTAACATTAGCAGAACGTTGCTAATTCGATACAGTATACTAAAAAAACCCAACTTTGAACTGAGTCAGTAGTTGTTGCTACTTCCTGCAGTGTCATTTCTCACTTTGTACATTATGACTAGCATTTTGAAATGGCAAACATGCAATGCCTATAGATCCAAACTAACTTAAGAAGAGTTTCCCTCCAGTAAAAGAGGTTCTCCCACACTGTACAGCTAATTACAGTTGCAACAGAAATCATTTTATTATGAGAACTCAAGATGACTGTGGAGATTTGAGGCAAGGACACTGAGGGCCTTTTCTAAATGCATATGTAGTACACAGATACAGCAAGCATAGGCGGCCTTAAGTGGTTTAGGACCTTACACTACTACACCTGCATACTGAATCACCCTGTCACGGGGTGAAGCCTACCCTGAAAATGGTGCCCCCACACACACACTTTGACCACTCTTGCCCAGCTCCAGTCAACTGGATTAGTTTTAGATGAGTTGGAAATACAGTAGCAGTAGACGAAATTTGACTTGGCACCTATTGCTGAGTTCACAGCTTTTGCATCACATTTGGGGCAGGAGGACAGAGGGTGAGAGAAAAGACAGTGACAACTGCTGCTTGCCCTTAGTTATGAGGAGAGTCAAAGACATTGGTGCAAGGGTACATGATTAGCAAGGCCATTGGTGGCTCTGCTGGTCTAAACTGGGCAGAGGGGCTGAAGCTGTGGTTTATGTGGGCATGTAGAGTGTGTTGTAGAATAAAAATTGCCATCAGTCTGCTATACTTGTCCTGCTAAGTAAATACATTTTCAATTATGTGTCCCTGGGTGGTGTGGGTGCATTTCTGAAGCCATCCCACCCCACTGACTTTCCTCGTGACACTCCCGAACCGAACAAATCACTGCCCAGGTGCTCTCTTGTTCAGTGGGGGTGTGGGATCTTGTTGGATGTTTCTTCTCAATTTTTCTCTCTGTTTTTGTTTGTGCTTTTTTTTTTTCCATAAAGTTAGTGGTTTACTACCTATGCAGTAACTCTATTTGCTTCCACATGTTGTTGATGTACAGTTGGCCTTGCCAGGATATATATGTATTTGGTAAGATGGAGAAGTCATCCTGGTTTTAGATCAAAACTTTATATCAATCAGCAGTTTTATATCAATAAGTTAGTTCCATATTCTGGAATTTTGTATGTCAGCAAAAAAAGAAGATATTACATCTGCAATTCTCAGGAAAAAAAATACAGTTTATGCTATAGAAGGATGAGTGATGAGGAAGCCCCTTTGTTTGTGTGAGTTGGCAAGATACTTCTTGAAGTGGTTAAGACTGCTACAGCTTACATGCTTCATGCTGGAAAAAGAAGAGAAACAGAACTGGGGGAAGGAAGGATCTCTTATCAGCTACAAATGTTATTCCTTGCCTTTCAGGAAAAAAAAGGGGGGAAAAAAATTGGCATTGTTTTAACTTGATTTTTATTTTTGTTAGACCATGAATGATGATAGAACAATTCCATGTGGGCATACTGAGCAGTAATCATTATGGACTAGGTCGAAGGAAGATACCATGCTAAAAGAAAAAATAAATCTCATTTTATATTACCCAACAAGATTTATCATCCAGAGACAATTTACACATTTAAACATTTTTAAATGTAATGCTCATTTCTAATGTTAAACTCAATTACTAGATTTTTCTCTGGCTCAGATCAAGGCTGAAAACAGACTTTCTTCGAAGTGTGTTTGAAGTTCCCAGAAAAGTTGACTCCACTGATTTTTTCTGTTCAGCTTTTTATAGTAATTATCGTAAGATGTCTGAAGTTGTTTCTAGCTGTATGATTTCTATTTTCTGACAAAACCAGATACCTAGCATTTAAATTATTTTCCCTCATCTTGGTTAGCTGTTATTATTTTTTCTTCATTGTTCCTCAACTTTCTAAAGATTTTAAGTTCAAAGTTAAAAGTTTGTTTCCCAGGAATGTGCAAACTATCTAATCTTTCATTTATCAGTTATAACAGAAGAAAAGGCCTCAGAAAATGACTAATTATGAGCTGCTTGGAGTGCACGAGGCACAGCCTCGGAAATACATGTACAATAAGCTTGTGTGTAGTTAAGAGAGGTAGTCAAGATTTATAAGCCTGCAAGTCTAGTGCCATTTGGTTAAGTGAGGACATTGTGCCAAAAATGAAGTTGAAAAGAAAACTATCCCTGTTTGCTCAAGGCTATAATATGAATGTTCACCAGGAAGGAAAGCACTTTTCAGTCTGTATATGCAAAATGAATTCTACTGTATATGCAAAACGAATTAGTTTCAGAAAAGTATTTTTCTTAGCTGGCATTTCTGATGTTCCAGCGGACAATCGTATATGAACAAAAAGTCTTTCTGAAGACAAAAAAAAAGTATAACTATGAAATATCAGTTATTCTAAAACATTGCCAACTATATTGCTGGTTACATGCCACATTTTTTGTTGTTGTTGTCCATAGTTCTAAAGCAAACAACATGTTGCAAAAACATCTAGCCTTTAAACCACATCAAACCAAAACAATTTTATTCTCATCACTATATTGGCCCAGTTTTGGCCATCAAATATATCGGCATCTTCTGACAAAAGGCCACACATGGCTGTTGATACCATATGTGAATTAGATCATCCCAAGTGAACAAGCAGAGTTGACCTGCACAGAGGCTTACCTAGCTGCCATGTTTTCTGGCTCAGAGCATGGCTGTGTAAGATCATAATCAACAAGGAAATTCCTCTTTCTCAGGTGGGGTTCTGTTTCTGAATGGATTGGAGAAAGTGAAGTTATAATGGAGACATATAACAAGAGTATAAGTGGCATCAACTACAGTGTATTGACAGATGTTACTTCAAGTTATTACTTAAATAGTGAGCTTTCTCCCAAGCAGCATACATTTGTGAACATGCAGATGAAGAAGCAGCAGTGCAATTTTGGGGGCTAGACTCCCTGTCTCACTAAAACACATGTAAGGAAGTTGACAGGGAGGCATAACTTAACAAAGCTTGCATGTTTACAGGCAATGTGTTATCCCTGCTGAAGTGTGCTTAGGGCATGAGTACACTTCGCTCTAGCTTAACTCTCAGCTTTGCCCACTGTTAATGCCCTGTGAGTAGGCATTAAATTTGTTGGTATGCTTGGCTAAAAAAACATGAAAAATCTTTTCTGAGTTTTGCAGTGTGAAGGAAGCAAAAGTAGATGTACCAGGGTCTTCTGTTGTGTTTCTCATAGTTCTTGTCATACATTCACTCTCTGAATAGCAAAAAGTTAGGTTTTGCTTCACAGTCTTTCTCAGCATATAGCTTCCTCTACATGTGTGCTACTGTTGTAATACAGTTCAGTCCATATCAGTCAAACAAAATGGAAAATGCCCACCACCAACTATGCTGCTGTCTGGAAGGTGAGATACAGTGGAGCTGGCTTTCTTTGCCATTCCACATTATCATAACACTCACAGAGGCTCTGCTGAAACTGGAATGATTTACCTGTAGCAGGCCTGTAGCAACCTGGGGTAAGCAGCAAACAGAGGACAGCTGCAGATTGCCTTTACTTTGACGTAACTTCTTAAATCATAGTTTTCCCATGCAGGAAATTCAAGGCAAGCTCCTCTTGCATATCCATGAATGTCCACTGACAACTCTGTGAATGCCAATTTGCTATCAAGGGAATTCTGGAGCCTCTAACTAACCAGTTCTGTTCTGTCAATTGGTGTAATTATATGTAAGAAACACTGAATTTTACAGTATGTGCTTATCCATTTTCTTTCTTAGGTAATTTTGTGTAGCATAAATTATTTTATCCACCTGTTCTACATTACCTAATTCTTCAAGGCATGGACTATACTATGTTTGTTTGCACATCACTGAGCACACTGGAGCCCTCAGTCCTCTCTAGGTTTCTTAGACAATAATAATTATCATTATCATTGATCACCATAAAGAGTGTACGAAAGTCATCATTCTAACTAAGAGTATAAACACTTCAGGCAAGAAAAACCCAACTGAACAACTGTGCAACAAGGAGGCTTTTGGTGAGGTTGAATATATAAATATCCTTCTCCAAAGTTCATGCTCTGTCCTTTCATTCCAAAGTCTTCCACTGGAAAGAGTCAATGGTGCTAATTATGCGGGCAGCATCTGATGGGAGAGCAAACATCACTGCAAGCTCAAAGTGAACATCAACCTCACAGGTCCTCTCTGTGGTGCTTTATTTTCTACTTTATTTTACCTCTAGCAAAACACCTGCTTTTTGGCTGAAAAAGTCTCGAAAATAGTACTGGGTATAGAGGCAGTTTCTTTCCCATTTTGTATGAAGCTAGCAATAAGGCAGAGTTAGGGATGGTTTCATAAAAGGTTAGTGTTAAAGGAACTTGAAAGGAATTTGATACATGAAATAGGTACATGGCATAGAGTTGTCAGAGTCACAGACTCCTTTGATCTCTGACTCCCCCGTGAGCATTATAATTTGGTTTTATTTTGGGTACCATCAAAGATCTATGGAAATTCTGAGCTTCACATTATAAACACCAAAGTAGCCACATTTCTTGGTTTATTACAACTTTTAAAATTTGTTTATAGGGAAAGAATGGAAAGTTTATTAAAAATGTCCTCTTGATGCAATGGCTGGCATGTTGGAAATGCTATTAGTCAATGAATGAATAATGATCAGTAAAAGTACTGCTCAAGAGTAATGGAAATGTACTCTATGCAATAATATTTATACTTAACATTATACTGCCTGTCACTTGTATAGAAATGACTGTGGTAAAGAGTTTCTTTCGGAATGAACTTTATTCCTTTCTCAAGACAGAGAAAATGTAGGCATGGCCCAAGCTTAAAAGTCCCTGGTGGATAACTGATTTAAGCAAGCCTTCATGTGTTCACATACAGGAGATTTTTTGATTAAATCTGGTGCAAGGCTCTTGAACATCTAAGAGAAAGTTACTTAAGCTCCCTGTGGGGAAGGGAAGCTGGGAGCATTTCCTTATTCCCAGGTGTGCATATATGCACGCGATTGTGGACCTTGACAGTATTTTGATTTCATGTTGAAATAAAATACAGGTGCACAGCATTGCTCCCTCCTCCCTGTCCTCATGCCACAGCATACTCCAACAAGTCCTGAAGCTGTTGTCTATTACTTTTCCTAATCCCCTTTTGATCCTGCTGACACTTTCTGTTGCCGCAATGTTCTCTAGTAGTAAATTCCACACCTCCTGTGTAAGGAAGCTCTTTTATAAACTGCTTTAACTAGATCTTCTGCTAGTTTAATCGTGTTCACTTGTTCTTCTATTGCAGAACTTCAGGAACATCAGTTCCACATTCAGCTTATCCACTGCTTTCATGATTTTGTAAACGTCATTCATATCCCTCCATCTTGTCTTCAAATGGAAGAGCCCTGGCCTCTGCACACAAGGGCAGCTGCTCTGCACCCTTGGTCATTTTATTTGCCACCTTCTCTCTCTTCCTAAAGTCTGCTTCCTTCCTGAGATGCAAGAACCAGAGTGCACACTGAACTCAAGATACGAGCTCATCAAATTTTTATACAGTAGCAAAATTATGTTCTCTCTTCTCAAGATCCTTCTGAATGATGCTAAACACTTTGTTGTCTCCTTTGACCACTCCTGCTCATTAAGCCAATTATTTCAGGGGCCTGTCAGTGATGACTCTGAGATCTCTTTCCCAATTTGCAGTTCTGAGTACTGCATTGTGGTAGGAACAGTTTGGATCATTTTCCCTAGGTGTTTTTATCTACATTGAAGATCATCTGCCATTTTTTTTCTCACTCACTCAGTTTTATGAAGTCCTTCTGGAATTCCTTGGCATTATCACAACACCTGACTTCCCAGAAGAGCTTAGGCTCATCTGGAAACTTAGAGATTTCACATTCGCACATCCTTTCCTTTAAGTTCCTTGGGGAAAAGGATGAAAGATAAAAACTGTGGTAGCACTGATCCTTAGGGGACCCCACTTGACTCTTCTACATCATGGAAAGTGACAGTAAGTCCTACTTTTTGCTTCCTGTCCTTCAGTTTCAAGTTTCTTTGTTGTCTCTTGTAACCTTGTTTCTTAAATAACCTTTGGAGACTAACTTTTTCAAAGGTTTTTTGAAACTCCAGGCACATTACTTCCCCTGGGTGTCCTTTATCTGTGTGCTTACTGACATCCTTATGGATCTCTGGCATGTCAGGGAGACAGTGTTTCCCATCACAGCCACTGTGATTCTTGCCCAGCTGATCGTGTCTGGCCTGCTCAGTGATCCTATTCTTTAATATAGACACCATCAATCCCATTCTTTAATATATACTCCACCATCTTCCCTAAGGTGGATACCACTGCAGTTTGTAGTTTCCAGGATCCCCTCCTGGGCCCTCATTCTATAAGGAACATATGTTGGCAATTCACCTGCCACCTGGCACAGGGACTGTTTGTAACCCCATGGTCACACGCCTGGTGTGGCACTCCTGCAGTTTCACATGGAGGTCAACCTTGGGTGAATGCTACCTGGATTGGGTGACTTACTGCCTTCCAGCTTATCCATTTGGTCTTGTACTTGAGTTATATTTATTTCAAATGGATCTACCTTCTCTGACTTATCTGCTGCAAAGACTATTTCCAATGTGGGGTTGCCTTCATCAAGGAATTCATTGAGATTTTCTGTTGTGGCCTTTGTCAGCCTTGAGTGCTGGTTTTACACACTTGTCATCAATATTCCCACCAATTCCACAGCTTTTGAAGTATTTAAAGAACTTTTTGTTATCAGTTTGAAACTCCTTTGCAAGGTATACTTCAAATTATTTTTAGACCTCTCAATTTCCTGCTTATGTACAACATATAATTTTCTTATGGGGTTCTCCTCATTTTGGCAAGCTTTCCATTTTCTAAATGCTAAACTTTTCCCTGTGATAGCCTTCTAAGCTTTTTCATTCATTCCATGGCAACTTTTTTAGGCTGCTTTTCTTTCTTTTTGAGTGGTGGCATGCATTTTACCCTTTTTCCACTACAGTATTTTTTACAGACTCCAGGCTGGTTTAAGCATCTTGCTTTTTGGATTTGGGGGTTTTGCTTTTTTTTTTTTTTAATTTTGGGGTTTTGTTTGTTTGCTTTTTTTACTATTTTTCTTTTTTTACATAATCTTCTTTCTTGAAATTACATAGCCTCATGCTGGATTTATTTAGCCTGCTTTCTACCCTACAATGTTAAAGCTAATTGTATTGTGGTTGCTATTACAGAAAGGCTATCCCACTAGTACTTTTTGAGCTATGCTGTGTGCACTGCTGATGACCAAGTTCAGAACAGCATCTTTTCTTGGATTCGAAGACTTCTATTTCTTGGGAGTAGCCACTTATTACATTCAAAAATGTTATCTCTACATCTCATCCTAATGAGGCATTGATGCAATCAATATCTGGGTAATTAAAATTGTCCACAGCTAATACCTAATCTCATACCTGTTCTAATATCCCTTGAGATATTCCATATAGGCCACAGTGCCAACTGTTTTTCAGCTCTACACAAAAAGTGTGACTTCCACACTTACAGACAGGTAGAAATGTAAGTGCTTTCCTGTGCTGAGGCCAAGGACAGCCTATCACCTGTTTAAAGATTTTAACCCAAGAAATAAAGTTCTTTTCTTTAAAGACACCAGTCTGGGATTTCCTGTAGTTGAAATATGTTCTGGTAGTAGATCCTGTTTTGTGGTATTATTAATTATGCTTTTTCAGTGAAGGATAAAGGCTTGCACATTGTTTAAAATTGCCAAACTATGTTGTCATTTTTTTACTTTCTTAGCATACAGAAAAGAATTCATTATCTATAGCTCTGAGATGACATGCTTTCAGAATACTTGTGAAACTGAAATCTCCATCTCTTTTGTGTTATAATAAGCCTTTTGTCATAAGGGTTGTAAACAGGATTTATTATCTTTCACTATTAAAACTCAAATTCTCACTTTGCCCTTTGTATTTCCTAATTACATGAGGAGGATGCCTTTTTATCAAAGTGCTTTACTTAGGAATAAATTTCTTTGTGTGGCATCAATGGGCAAGTCATATTGGTCCTAACATCAGGCAGCAACACATTAGCTTCCAATTTGGTCTCATTCTTGTCAACATGAGATTTGCTTAGTCAACATGTCTAAAATCAGAACAAAAATAAGTCTCCTTGGCCTTGAGTAATTTAATACCTGAAGCACAGGACTGAGCTTTTAGTGGCTTTTAACATCCTGCTGCTATTGTTTACATGTTCAGGATATAGAGGAGGCCACTAGAGGAGACAGAGAGATGACTGCAACTCTAGGATATGTAGTGTTGAATGTAACCACCTCCACCACCATTTCCTCAGATCTTCTGGGTCCTACAGCTAGATTTATTTTCACCCTGAGTGAAAAGGGTGGAGCATTTGGATTTAGGTGAGCTACCTGAAACATATTCTACTCATGCCTAAGATGGGCTTGATAAGCTGTTAGGTAGCGAAATCAGAGGACATCTCTCTCCCATGATTTGAAGCTTGTCTATCTGCATCCTCTTTACTTCTTGAGGAGCTTGTTAACTTCTCTGTATCTTTCTGAATGTCCATGTGGTGGCAGTCTCAAAGTATATTTCGTCTCTACTTGGCAGGAAGATTTTAATTAATTTTTTAATAAGGATTCGTTTCCTTATCAATTCACGAATGGACAAAATAACCCACTGAGAAAAGAAGTGACCCTTGTCAAAACCAAAAGAAAACTTTGGTGTGCATGATTTCACAGCTGTTGCTCAGTAGTATAGGCAATGATTGCTCCCTTAGTCCGCAGCCATGTGGTGTGGCACAGCATGCTTCCTCATGCTTAGCTGTCTTCCTTCCCAAACAGGGCAGCCTCATCCGAAGAGACTACACAGCTGCCAGGGCAGAGCACAGACCTGTGGGATTGCACAAAACACCCTCTCAGGGAGTAGGAGTTGGCACAGTCCAAAAACATGCCAGGAGGTATGCTAACAATTAAGCATTTGGGAAAACTGTGAGAAGGTGGTTGAAACAGTGTCCATTGCTTCACTGTGACAGAATAGCCTTCACCATGTTTTATCTATGGATATAGGCCTTATTTGGTGGTACACTGAAGAAGAAAATCCCAGATCACCTGTGAGGCACATGAATTCCTCATTAAATCCTAAGAGGCAAGATCCAGTTGTTTTGTCCTTCACATCCTTAATGCATCATTGTTACTTGAGTAATTGTCATGATCCTTGTGTGACAGAGATTATGCTATGGTGATTGGAATAATTCAAGTTTCCAGTCTCTCTGTGAAGCCATGAAAGGGACACAGCTGTAAAGGCATTTTCTCAACCATCATGCTGAGTTCATGATTTTGGAACTCAATTTGCTGCTTATTTGTCAGAGTCCTACAGTGTTGCTGTCTCTGTAGGTTTTTCCTAACAAAGTACAGCTTGAATTGGAACATGGGATGGGTGACAAAGAATAAGTTACTTCTTAAATTTGAGATTTTCTATGCAGTTATTTTCTAGAAAATTATGCAAGATAATATGTTTTCAAGGACAAGTTGTGGTGCCTGCAATGTTAGATGTATGCCATTTATAAAGGAAATAACCAAGCCATTTAAAAAAAAGTTTTAGGAGGTGAAATGTTTCTGTATTTTTCTCCCTGTGTCTGAAAGACTGTTTTCACCTCATTCAGACAGATGTAGATAAATCACGTGTCTGTTCACTCAGCTCTATTTGACCAGTAAGAGCTTTAAGTGATTTTCTGGACAACTCAAAATGTTCTAGTGCAGATTGGAAGCTGAGAAAAACCAATCACACTTCCTAAGGTAAGTGGAAAAATAACCATAGAAACAAAACAAACAAATATAAAACCCTATGAATAGTATTACTACACAGGGAAGAATCTTGATGAAGTGTGAAGTATGATACAGGGCAGCTTGCTTGGGGTTTTACTGGTATGACTGGTATGCCTCTTAGTTTATTAGCCAGGAGTAAAAATAAAAAACCTCTGAGGTGAACTACAGGGAATTCAAGTCACACTTTAAATATAGTCACTGAAATAAGGATTTAATTTAAAAGTGTTAAAAGTGACCAGGTTTTAGAAAAAACAAATTTTTTCAACAATCTCTCTAATGAAATTTATCACCTATTTAATTAGATGCCTAGGCATATAGTAAACATTTATTGAAACTCAGTGGATATGTTATTTGACAAACAATATTTTGTATAACTAAATATGTCACCCTATGTTACCTGGTAAGTCCATATTACTGTATGTGACAAGGAAGACTTTCCAGCAAATTATTCAGGGAAGTTAGAGAAAATAAAAAATTTTACAATAAGATACTCATACATGTAGATAAATACACACATGCACATATGGCCAAAATTTACAACAGCGTCCAATGATTTTGCATGTCTCAGTTTTCGAAAGATGCTAAAAATTGACCTAATTTCCCAGGATAAATATTTAGTATATTCAAAGCGTCTTTCAGAAGTCTTAGAACAGGCATCCTGAAATGTGTATGGCCAGCACAGCATACCATTTATTTTTTAATCTTGATAATAATCAACTTATTTTACTGACATCTCAATTCAAGGTCAAGCCACAAGTCCAAGAAATAAGCAGTGGAATATTTTAAGAAAAATGAGTACAGAAAGTAAATGATATGTGTTTCCTGAAGAGAATCTGGTACTTGAAAGGTGATAGATAAATGCCCTAAAATCCCAAATCATCAGTAATAAAAACAGATTGAGGACATGTATTGCTATTTCACATTTTCCTCTCTTTTGCAGACTCAGCCTTGACCATTGCTATCTGCAGCTCTGCATATTTAATCATCTTCTGACTTTCTTCTGCAATTGCAGCAAAGGCATCACATTTGAAGTAGAAACTGGCCCACCAGAAACTTCTCAAAGACAAAGTGACAAAAATATTCAATGACTACTATTTCTTGGCATAAATACTTTTAAAATATTTTTAATTTAAGCTGCTGATAGAAAAAAATCCTGACTATGAATATTCTCAATTCTTTTGTTTGGGTTTTACCAACTTATAATAAAATAAAAGAGGCTATTGTTATCTGTTGTGTCAGTATCAATATTAGGTATAAGGACACACTAAGTGTGCTTGAATAGAAGGCTACTAAAAAGGCAAATTCCAATCCAGATGTGCATTACTAGCAAATTTGATCTGGACTTTGCCATTGTCATAGCCTGCCTCTCCAGAGGAATTCAGGAGCCATCCCCCTGCCCCTTCATCCAGTCAGCTGTAAATATGGCATACAGTGCTTGGCTGCCTGGCAAAAGGAATGAGCAGGACACTGCTTTCTACTCAATGAGACTTGACAAAAAAATAATTGATTCACCTTGCCTCTGAAAAATGTGTCCCATTTTTAATATCCTCTCAAGGGCTAGGTGCCCACCAAAGTCAATATGCTACCCCTGTAGGCATGGTTGTGAATTTCATTGGAGGTAGATGCCGAAATACTTTCATAAGCCTGTCCCCCATTGCTTTAGGCCAATTGCAAACTGGTCAAATATTCAGTTTTTTAGTCCTTTCTCTCTGGGTCTTAACTTTTTACCAGCATTGGAGAAAGACAAGCAAAAGATCACTGTAGAACAACAGATCATTAAGAGCAACAACAGTTTAGGAGTGTCATGCAGTCCACAGAAGCCCAGTGAAGGCTGCTCAAGAGAATTCACAGACATTATGGAAAACACAGCATCTGTCTTAGTGCCCTTTAGGGAAAAAGAGGCTCCTGCAGATATTGCAGCAATATTTAGAGAAATAAAATGGACCTGGACAGTCATCCTTCACAGCATGGGAGAGACTTAAACGAAAGGGAGATGCAATGGATGCTAAATTGGATAAATTAACCAAACGTGTGCATGCAACAAAGGAAGGAATAAGCAACACTGAAGAAAGGGAAGCTGAAACAAAGAGATCTATGAACTGAGACAGAGTGTTGATTTTTTATGTCGAACAAAGCAGGAAAATTAGAAAACAAGTTATTGTACTCTTGCTGGAATAGAAAGTGTAGAGCTGGACAATGTGATGCTCTTTGTTCAAAATTTGTTCAATTAGATTTTTGAGCATAATAAAAAAAGCCTCATCACATAGTCCAAAGGACCAAATCTGAGCTCCTCTGAGACCTGACAACAGTGTTGAGATTCCAAGATAAAGAGTATGTTGGTCAAATCCGGTAATGTTGACATGGGTCAAGAATCACAAAAGCCTGGCAATCAAGATAAGCAAGTGCTCCATATCCAAATCTGAGTACTAAAATCCTATAAACATAAAAAAAATGGAACTCTTTCAGAGGTTTGTTGGTAAGAAGGAGACTGGATCTTGCAGTGAGGTAATAAACTATTCGAACACCAGACAACCTCTTCCAATTCTTCTCAAAATTTCTGAAATTCTGCAAAATATTAATTAATCTCTTTCAGATTAAATCAGTTTGCTATCTTCAAAATAAAGCTTGAAAAAGAAGACAGTGTATAAGAAAAAAACTGTATATTCAGTCTGAGGTATGTGATTAAATTGTCTCTTCTTTAGGAGTTGTGTCTCTTCTGGAAATATGTTTTTAAAGCAAGCATTACTGGATGGCATCATTATACATAGTCACCTAACTCTTTTTTGTGTCTGTGAATAACATACTGACTTTGAGGAAATGCATTGTTCAGGGGTTTGAGGGTTGGGTTGGGAGGGAAGCAGGATTTGAGGTAGTTTGTGAGAAGGGCTTTTGGAAAAAAATACAAATATTTTCTAAGACACTTCTTTAAACAGAGCCACTTCTTGAATAAAAGTTGCTTTCTAGAGACCTGGCATTGGGCTCTGAAAAGATACAGCACTTTCCTGTGTCATACTGGTGTTGTACTTGGTTTAATGACTGTTTTGTATAACTGAAAGAGAACAAGGTATATAAAGCAAATACTGGTGCTGCAGTTCTGTTTTCTCCTCTAGTGGGAAGCCTCTCTGCAAGATCCCAGCACTTGACAACTACTCAGGTGGTAGGAGAGTCAAATAAAGCCTCTGATTGTAATAAAGACGATTTTGTTTATTGTTGGGGTAGTATTTGTTAGCTTACAAAGCAATGGCTTATGATGGCCTGCAGACAAATTGTGCATGAAGGCTTGGAGCAGTGAAGGACAACCTTTCAGATCCACTTGCACACTCAATACAACCCATCTGAATACAGTCTCCTCAATGCCTACATCAGTGTCCACTTTGATCTACTGCAACATAGCTGTGGTTGGGTCTGCCCAGTCTTAAGATTTCAGGATTGTTGCCTTGCTTATGATTATCTCTCCTTTTCCACAGTCCATTCTTAGTATTCCATCTTTCCCCATGCCTCATCATTTGGTGTTTGTAAGTAAGTTTCTAATACCTATGCACATTTTTTTAGATAGTCAGCCTCTGCTAACAGTTACTAGACTCCTTCATGGTCTTGGTATTTCCTTACTGGTTCTCAATTTTTCTGTGTCTGGCTGTAGCCCATCTAAAGCCCTCAAAAACCCAATGGACCAACACCTATCCTCTAGTGTTACCTTGTTTGCCATCCTATTGGTACCAAGGAATCATCTCAATTTTGTATTTTTCACAATTGTCTTCTCCTTTGTTTCTCTTTCTTATACTGCAAGACCATAACCAGTTACTGGCTTGATGTGTGGGAATCCGTATTGTGCCTAATAAACTCTATTAAAAGATAAACCTTTTTACTTTTCCTCAGCCTATCTCCTTATATGATACTAAACTCTGTCAGAATACTCTACTAGAATATGACATTCAACAAAAAATAAATTCCGAATGCGCACTGCTCTGCAGGCATAACCAGACCTCCAGGGTGTCAGTTGCCATGAAGAGTAAACTGAACTACCTGTTGTTTTGTGGCTTTCCTATTTGAAAGGTAGATTTGCCACAGCTTCACTGCGCACTTCAGCAGAGTTTTCTAGCCTGCTATTGCTCATATCAGGCTGGGGAAGATCACATTAGGCTGGCTCCAGGGGACCATCTTTGGCCAAATGAAACCACTTTCCCCTCTTCTCATTTGTGATGCGAGCCTGCCAAAAAACAATAATGACATCCAATCCTAAAGCTAATGCTTTATTTAAAGAACAACAAAACCAACCAAACTACAGCAAGATAACTCACTAAATAGGGGAAGCCTCAGAAGCACTGGGTGAGACAGATTAAACAAGATGTTTGGATACAAATCAACTTCCTAACCACTGTGTCTTTGCAGTGTTTATACCTTTTTTCCATTCTGTGTTGTAAGTCTAACCTTCAGCATCATTTTAGTTCAAGGAAAACTCCAGTCTCTCTCAGTAACGACCTTCCTTATGACTTTTCAGGAAAGTCTCTTCCTTGACACTCCTAAGACCTAATTTGGGACAGCTTCCCTTATTGGACAGGACACTTTTTTGGAGTCTCCTAGTTTCTCTCTGCCACTACCTGCTTCACTCCACACTCCAGAAAGTTTTCCAGAACCAGTCATGCTCATTTGGGCTACTGTGGGAGTAATCTTTCTCTTTCTCCTGCTTTCCAGAAGAGAAGAATATTTCACAAAGTGTAGTAGCTAAGACAAGGTAAACATAACACTTTCTTGATCCCCTGCATGACGTTTTTAACACAATATATTATAAATACATAAATGAGACAGCTCTACCCATCTGTTGCAATATAAAATGCTTAAATTAAATTGAAATAACATAATTGCCTGGCACTCTTCTGAAATTTCTGCCTTGAGAGTCTGGATCACCTAAAGTCACACGGTAGCCTCTCTCCTCCTTGCTGGAAAACTTTCCTATGCACACAAACATATTTATTCCTTTTCCATCTCGAGTAGCTGCGGCATTGGGACTACGGTTCTATTTCTCACACATCTCATGCTTTTTGTCTGGGTTTTAGGTGTATGTGCACTGAGCCATTTTTTGACAGTTTGCCTCTGTTCCATTTCTGGCTTTCATTGACGTTACCCAGTTCTTCACCCTGTCGTGGCAATCTTCATGTTGATCACTCTTTTGGTGAGCTGAGCCTTCCCTACTGTTTGGACACCTTCCACTAGAGTTGTGTCTCTTTCTTTTGTTCAGTCACGCTCCCAAGAAGCAAGAATACTCTGCCCCCTGTATGAAGCTCCCTTTCAGATCTGTCTTTCTGAAATCTCGGCAGCTGCATATGGATGCTGGAAATCCGACCTCTGCAATGCAAATATTTGCTTCAAGATCTATGTTATACTCAAACCCATGAATAAAGTTGATAGAAGCTGTGACCAGCTGTGTATGGTTCTATGGATTGTTACGTGTTATGAAAAGCAGGTCGTTTAAAAATGAGTCCAAATTTAAGTCAAACTGTTGACTTTAACCTTGTGTGCCTCAAATTCCCATCTGTAAACTGCTTGTGGCATCACCTTTCTCTTCTGAACAGGGCTTTTGTGCAGATAAATGGATTCGTATTTGTGAGGTATTTCAATGGTACAAGAAGGATTGCTATAGTAATGCTCCCAAGGGAAAGGATAATTATTACTTAGTGCTTGGTTTGATCGGTATGTACATAGCCTAGGGCCATATGGTGAAAAGTGAGAAACAAACAGACAAATAAACAAATATTGAATGCCTACTCATTAAATGAGCACTGTCCAGTCTATGTACAGAAGGGGGCAAGGGTCTCGTGGAAAGCTCAGATAGTGGTTGGTCATGGGGCGAAATATGGGATATGTTAATGAAGACAACTAATAATGCCAGGAACTTAACTGAGGCTGCCCAGGCCACCGTAACTGTGGCATTTCCTAATGTAAAGAGGCACGACTTAAAACCTTGCTAAAGTTGTTTTCACATAGGTTTTGTGTAAAATATCAGAAATGTATAAATGACATGAAGAGGGCTGGTTTTCCTCACGCAGAGTTGGTCTGTTAATAATCCATGATGACACTAATAAAAAAATATCCCATGATAACCATAAAAATAATGTTAAAGTAACTTCTTTTAATATTGCAATTGAAGTTAATACGTCTTGAAGAAACTGATTCTAGCTGTATTGTCATTTTGACAGTCACTATTTCTGGCTTTCCCCGCTCTAATTTATGAGAATTAATCAAATTTGTATAATCAAATTGTACATATTATGGTATTTCGGTTGTTATTATGTATAGTAATTGCTGACATACATAAACTTGTAAACAGCAGATACTGTCTTTTGATATATTAATGAGACCAAAAATACATGATCAATGAATTATATCCTTACTAAGCTCCATAAAATTTAAAGGAAGAACAAACCACTTTTATTAACTGTTTGCTCAGAAATAGTCATTTGAATTTTTATGTGGCCTAGAATACTTTATTATTTCTCACCATTACCTTTCAACTTTCTAAATTAATTATTTTATAAAGCTCAAATGAACTTTTTAAGAGCCTGTGTGGGAAAAGGAAAGCATTTAAGTCCTCAGGCAACCATTCTGAGTTTCCACAGGGCTGGGTGACATTTCCTGTCCTAATTTTAATCTGTATTTATAGGAATCAACTCCAAATCCTTTTGTCAGGTTGGCACATACATTCTGAATCAACTTAACAAACTGGATCAGAAAATTCTATATCAAGATCTAAAGCTACATGAGATATTCCACTAGATTGTACATGAGTAGAAAACAGCTAAATTTCACAGTTCATTTGTAGCCGTTACTGAAAAAAAATTATTTGAATGGGAATACTTATACAAGTAAATTAAGCTAGTTTTGGTCCATTATGATAGCAGTTCAAGTGTTGGGAAATTACATTTTCATGTTTAGAGGTAACAATGGACATTTTGAATCAAATGTTTTGGACACATTATTACTAAATATGCTAACTGACTATGTAGTAGGAGCAACTGTGATGAAAGACTAATTGATAGCCATTCTAAAGGTGTCAGTAAAATATCATAATAAGCTTCCCAAATTGTGGCAACTACTGCAGAATTAGGAAACCACTCCCCATCTTTGTAAAAAATATATAGTATTAATATATTTGCCTGCTAATCTATGTATTGTCAATATGCCAGTAAACATCAGCAAATGTATGGCTCAAGTAAAACTCAGGCAACATGGAAAGCTCTAAAGACAAATCCACACACAGAAAAAAAAAAGATTTATAATCAAGGGTTTGTTCTTCAGTGAGAGATATAAACAAAATCTGTATACATTTTTGCCAACAAGTCAGATGAATTAAAAGACTTAGAAGAAGAGAGCAAAAGTATGAAGATAAGTAGTCATTGTCATATATGGCAAATGGAATTCAAGCAAAAAAAATTTACTAGTATACATGTACCACAAATGGGATTCTGTAGCATAAATCGTTATAGCTCAGCTGGGAAGTCAGAAAGTTTTGGAGCATTACAAATTTTATGCCTGGGGGTGATTTTTGTCCATATAGTTGTTGAAATATAGCCAGGACAGAACTAGCCATATAATTATCTTGAACTCTAGCAGCAGGTAACCATGATAAATTATTATAAAGACTTTTGCAATTATACTCTCCTTGATACCCAGAATATGATAGCAAAGAAAACAAAAACACCTCTGAGTGTAAAGGTGAAAATTAATGAAATCCAATTTGTCAAAAGTGTGAAAATTTGTCTCATGAGAAACATAGAGGTTATAACGTACTGCATCTTTGTTCAATCGAGGAACTATGAGTTTGTAAAGGCAAATGTAAGCATAAAATGTACTGCTTACATCTACACAGCGTGACTGTTCACCCTGCATTGCCTAATCTCCCCGGCTACACTCTCAGCTGATGTGAATCTGCATAGCTTTTTGTTGACTCCAAGTTCTCCTCATTAGATACTCCAGAATCCTCATCAGAAATTTCCAGTGTGATTCCCAGAATAATAGGCAGTGCTATGGGCATCCTTTTTTAGAGGCACTTGTAGTGAAATTTATCCCAGTGTAAACATCCAGCACAGCCTCCTTTGCAGTGTTCAGTGTCTGTCTAGGGCCTTGGAAGAAAAACTGATGAGCCAAAACAGTAATGCACACAGAAAAAGGACTATTTTTCTATAAGTGGGTGTTGAAACCTGTGGAGAAGGTAAGCCAGGAACAAAATATAAGGATCTGCTGTGAGGACTGTAGATACTGGTTAGAAGGATTCTGCTTCCCAAAGCCCTCAATGCTCTATAGAATGATTTTATGTAGATGGAGCAGATTTCACCCAAGGGGAGAAGCCATCGCAATGCCTAGCTTTCCAAAGAGTATGCATCAGCTTCCTATTTGCAAGCTAAATAGTGCTTATCAATTATTAACATTCAGGAAAAGGTGACTACAGTCTATCTATGATGCTATAGTGAAATTAGATGAGAACTCAAAAAACACTTAGGATAAATAATAGATGATTAACATGTCATATAAATCAGTGTATCGTGTTATTTTAATTGTTTGCTCTTTCTTCTTTTTCTTTCCTTATTCTTAGTTTTTATCCTTACTCGTTGTAATAATACTGTTCAACACAATTGGTTTATGTAGTAGGGGTAACTCTTGTTTTATTAATGGGCTAGGGTAGAGTTCAATATAGAAGTTAATAAGAAAATTGCTAAGTGTTGTAATGCTGTATCATTCCATTGCTGACATTTAAAAGCTGAAGAGCTGTATGTTAGATCTGCCTTTTCCTTATAGCTACCTGACACAGGTCAATTAATAAAAATGTGTGCAATAAATCTATTCACTTAATTAAATACCTAATAATAAAGATTGAACTACCGTTTAATAAAATTTTATCATCTTAAGAACAGGGTAAGTGGTAATAATAGCAACAATAATGAATAATTGCATTCAACAACTCAGAAGAGGTTTATGGCCCGTTCTTAAAGATACATTTTTTTTTTTATGATTTAACACAACATTCAATTGAAGCTTTCTTATTTCATAGATCTACCATTCTTTCTTGCTTGTCTTCTGTCACCAGCCATAGCTGGTGGTCAATTTCATAGAAGCATAGAATCGTTTAGTTTGGAAAAGACCTTTAAGATCAGCAAGTCCAACCATTAACCTAGCCCTGCTAAGTCCACCACTAAACCACGTCCCTAAGCACCTCATCCACACATCTTTTAAATACCTCCAGGGATGGGGACTCAACCACCTCCCTGGGCAGCCTGTTCCAATGTCTGACAACCCTTTCAGTGAAGCAGCTTTTCCTAATATCCAGTCTAAACCTCCCCTGGCACAACATGCGTCCATTTCCTCTTGTCCGATCACTAGTCACTTGGGAGAAGAGACCAACACCCACCTCTCTGCAACCTCCTTTCAGGTAGCTGTAGAGGGCGAGGGTCTCCCCTGAGCCTCCTCTTCTCCAGACTGAACAACCCCAGCTTTTTCAACTGCTCCTCATAAGACTTGTGCTCCAGACCCCTCACCAGCTTCGTCGCCCTTCTCTGGACACGGTCCAGCACCTCAACGTCTTTCTTGTAGTGAAGGGCCCAAAACGGAACACAGTATTCGAGGTGCTGTCTTATAGGATGAAATCCATATCTGACAACCCTGAAAGAAGAACGTGCAGTTACCTAACCACATAAATGCCTTCCCAGCAACAAGCAGAGCCCTAGCAACAGTACAGTACAGAACAACACAGGGTCTGCCAATAGCTTCCAAAATATCCATGTAGTTTGCTATTACAGGTATACAGACCTAGATTCTAACAGTAAAAACTCTCTGCTGACCTACAGTTGTATCTCTGAGACACTAGAATTTAAGATTTCTCTCTACTGCAGCGTCTCAGGTGCTTGATTTTAGTGGCTGCGGGTAACTTGTAGTCACAAGTTCTGATGCCTACGCTATTCCGTTCACAACCTTAAAAAGTGGCTTATGGGAGATATAGTCCAGCTGATGAACTTGGCCATGGAAGAAAATAAAAGTGTTCAACTTGTGAATTACCTTCCTCATGAGGCTCTATGAAAATATTTTGTAATTAAAATGGTTTTTTCAGCTAAGCATTTCCTAGGAAAGAAAGTGTAGATAATAAAATGTTGACATATCAGAGTTTTATTTTTGTCTTATATGTTTGTTTTTAAATTTGGAGGCGAAAAAAATCAGTTCTGTAACAGAAGTACTCCATGAATTTTTTTATTCAAAATGCAAAGCCTGTGCCTATCCTCAGTGGGGTCATCAACCACATTCACTTTTCTGAGTATTGGTAGAATTTTTGTTCTTTCTTTCGTCAGTCAGTCTTCTATAGATCTGTTCCCACAGTGAGGGGGATGATGTTTGATTTCCTCTTGATTCTGTACTGTATTAGAGGAGTTAGTTATTTGTTTGTTTCTTATTGGCAGAATGCAAACAGACGAGGAGTTTCTTGGATGAACTGGGTCAAGGTTCAGACATCACACAGTAACTGGTTTTGCACATCTTTTCATTGTCTGTGCACTCTATTAAAATGTTCAGGCTGCATCAGTGCCCAAGCTTATCAGCATACATGAAAGAAATCTATCCCAATCCAACTTTAATCCCACTCATGATAGACATATACATATTGCTTGAGAGAACCAATTTCATTTATATATGAAGTGTGTTTATGCATCAATGTCATATTTTTGTAGGCACGTCCTCCAAATTTAAAATAAGTTTATCTAAAACGTACCTTAGATAATGAAGCATATAAAAAAATCTGCAGGACCTTTTAAACTAAAAAATGTTGCAAAAATATGAACTTAACATGAATGAGATGATTGATATGTAAACCAGTTTAAATGCTATAAAGTCCAGGTCTAGCTTTCTAGCTTCATTCAGCTGAGAAACAAACAAAACTATACAGGTGTGCTCTAGCTTCTTTCAGTGACACAGAAACTAGGAAAGGATTCAGCATTTGCCTTCGTAGCTCTCCACTGACACACAATGAATGGCTCCTAACTTGGGAACTTTGCAGGATGTAGCTCAGAGCACGAATCCTGTCTTGAGATCCATTCGTGGATACAAATCTTCATGAGACATATGCAAAATCCTTACTAACATAAAGCTGCGGCGGTATGTGAGGTTCCCACTTCATAAGGGCAGACTTGAAAAAATAGCATCCATCTGATCATCAGTTGACGCTTTGCTGGACAAAAGCCAGACAATTGAATACAAACTTTCTGTATTGGTCTGAACAATATTGAAGTTCAGTTTATTTCTTTCAGATGTGTATTTTGGTTATGCAAGAAAGGCGTGGCTTTCATAAATATATGGGACGTAACAGGGCATAAGCTGACAAAAAGGAGCATATCGGAACTGGATTTTTTTACAATCATGTCCTATAGTTTCCAAAGTCTTAATGCAGAACTGTCATTTCTGTTTATCTGACTCCTACAAGGCTTTACATTCAAATATTCAATGTTTCTAGCATGTTCCTCACGCACAGTTGCATATTGCTTCTCTGACTGGTTTAACCTAGGAAAAGGTTAATTAAAGCGGGCAGATGAATGATGTGTACTGGGCTGAGTTTCATTTTGAGCAGGTAATCTGCAGGTGTTTATAGCTTGTTTGCAGTCTTCTTTGAACACCACCAAGTTTGTTGTGTCTTGTCCTTCATGACTGCTAATGTTCACTTGCAGTATGGAAGAGTTATGTTAAATTGGGATAGTAGGTTTAAAATCCTTATAAAGACCCCTCATAGTAAAAGACCTTATTTTCAGTATTTTGTGTGCCATCCTGATAGGGTTTCATGTTCTCAACTCATCTCAGCTCCAAATTTATGTACACAGACAGTTCTTTCTTTAAAGGAACTTAGCAAATTCATTGATAATATCTGTGTCTATTTTAACGATTTCTTTACGAAATTGTTGCTTTCTTTTTCCTTTCTAAGATTACTACCACTTGATAATGTTATGATCTTACGTAGATGGTAGACCTAATTGTCATTTACAACAAGACCTCTTTTATTTTTTTTCTAAAGAAACTTTAAAACAGATGCAGACATTTGCAATTCACTATTTTAGGCCTCTCTACTTTGCCAGAATGGAATAAAAACTACCTTTGAATTCAGGAAGAGGAGGTTACCTTAAGGTATATGGCTATTTCTTATTCATATGTATTTCAAATGTTTAAAATAGATTTATTATTAACTCCTTAAAGAGGAAGAAGGAATGAGTATGACGTAAAGAATGAATTATTATAATTATTATTATTTCAAGGCTGGAAAATCTCACAAGGTTGTAAATCTCCATTATCAAGAAGTTAGACCTTCACCTTCTCAAATTACTGCTACATTGACCTAACTTAGAAACATTTTTGCAAGTCAGCATGAACTTTCAGCACCAAAGGAATGATATTTATCATAGTTACCACTGTATTTTTAAAACACTTCATGAGCACAGACTAATATTAACTAATCCTTACATTACCCAAAGGGAGAATGATAACCATGATTTCCATCTTTAAAATGAGGAACCTGATTGTATTTTCATTTATGCTAGTGTAAATCATGAAGCCTTCTACTGAAGTGAATGGAATTACACTGCTGGGAAATCAACATGAAATCGGTATCAGATATGGCAAAAATGTTATAAAGGGGCTAAGTGCTTTCATAAAGGAAAGAGTCATCTTCAAAGCTATCCAGAAAAGTTAGTGATTCCTGCTCCTTAGCCTAATACTTTGACCATTACAAAGCATTGTCTTGGAGTTAAAAATTTGAGATTTTTGAGATCGGTAGCAAGGCATTTAATTGCAGCTAATAGGGATTGTTGTTCTGCAATAATTTTAAGATCTCAGTAGTTCACATCAGCCCGTATTTTTATTACATATTTCTCAGGAAGTATAAAGCATTACTAAGAATGCTCACAAGCAACATGTGTATCATGGACTATGGGTGGCATGGTTATTTCATAGTGTATTTAAAATACAGGTTAAATTCTTCATGAGTAATAATAATAGAATCATAGAATAGAATCAGAGAATAGAATAATAGAACAGGTTGTGTTGGAAGGGATCTTTAAAGGTCATCTAGTCCAACCCCCCTGTGATGAGCAGGGGCATCTTCAACTAGATCAGGTTTCTCAGAGCCCTGTCCAACCTGACCTTGAATGTTTCCAAGGATGGGGCATCTACCACCTCTCTGAGAAATCTGTTCCAGTGTTTCACCACCCTCGTATTGTAAAAAATTTCTTCCTTATATCTAGTCTGAATCTAGCCTCATTTAGTTTAAAACCATTATCCTTTGTCCTATTGCTATAATCATTCAAAAATGAGAGAAAGGGTTGGAAGGATAGACATTTCTGCTTCTTCTTTAAGCTTTGATTGAAGGTGGCTGCTATATGATTATTGTCAAACTAAGAGGAGTCAGAACAGCATATTTTCCTAAGACATTTGACGGTAGTGGAGACCAATGCTTTTTTGGAAGTGACATTCTCTTCTAGAGAGCTTTGATATTCACTTTTTTAAAAATTAATTGGGTTTCAAATTAAGTCAACAACACAATGGAGAAAGGTTATAACTAAAGTCAAGCTGAACTAGGTGGGGGAGCAGATCCATCAAAAATATTATACACAGAGAGTATTTCATCTGTACAAACCACTGTGGAGATTTATACAAGTATCTTCAGAGAGCAAACACAAAAAAACCAAAATTCTATATAGACCATATTAAAATCTACAAAGTCAAATTCACTGCTTTTTTGACTTCTGATACATTCTACAACCAATTGCTGACGTGACCTTAAACAAAACACATGTCCTTAAACTGAGCACATGAATCTATATTTTGGCTGCCTAAAATAATGAATACAGACTTTCAGAAGTGTTGAATATTTACAGGATGCTGAGTTCAAGAATGATCCTGGACCATTATCCAAGGGTACACTTCAAATACATGCTTGTGGCTCCTGATTCCTTCTTTGGCTGTCTGGCAGGGAAGAGTGGCAGATTGAGTTTATGTATCATGAACTGTCATATAGTTTATAATGACTCAGCTTTAATGCAAGTTTGGGAAGAACAGACACAAAGGGGAAAATGTCTGTAAAGACCTGCATTAAAGCCTAAGTAGCACATCATAGCACACAGGGCATGAAGGGAGCAGGAGGGGTTTTAATAGACTTAGTACTAATATTCTATTTATTAACTCTTTGAGGGTGTTGAATGTTCAACACAATAAAGCACTACTTGTACTTTTAACAGGACTAGTCTATCTCCAACTGTATTTTGTAGCAGAGGCATAATAACCTTTATATATGGCTACTTTTTGTGTATAGCAGGAATTCCACATAATCCATAAGCAGCATTAGATATGTAATGAGAGGAAAAGGAGAGGGGAGTAAATATCTCATGTCAGTCCCATGGATCACATGGCATGGCACTTCTAAGTCCCTCCTCTCTGTTTGCACTGAAGGATAATTTTAATGATTTATGCTTCATTAAATATGCAGTAATAAATAAAGCAGTATGTAAAATGGTTAGATTATTAACAACCACCATTTCACTGCTGAAAGACAAAGCGGTGCAAGTATGTATTTTTTCTTTACATAAAGCTTTTCAAGACCAAGGTGCATACCACATTGGATGAGACCAATATCCATTCTCTCCAGTATTGTGTTTCCAACAGTTGTCAGTATCAGCTGTCTCACTAGAAACCTCCAGAACTTATGCCACAGTCAGTTTTTACTTTCAGAGAAGTTCCCTTCCCACTCCCAACACGTAGAGCAGTCATGCTCTATAGTATGACTGGTTTCAATCTGTGTAATTTTCAGTTTGTCCTCATTTGAAAAGGATCAATGCAAAATCAGAAGATACATGTATGCTTATAGTTTGGGAAATTTTATACCATAGTCAGGTTCATATGTACATTCAATATAAAGTCTTAGTGTACTTTTTACCCAATTTGTCACCTCATGTAAAATTATTTTTTTCTCTCAAAAATCTAGGATTTTTTCCCCTGGACATAATTCATTACAGACTATCAGATCTTTTCTGATATTGATTGATATGTTTTGTATAGCAGTCATTTTAGAGGGAAAAGAAGAAGCAGCTGATACAAAAGAGCTGAAGGATTAGGTCTCATCGTAGCATCACTACCCATGTTACTGGAAACACCAATGAGGAATCAGAGTTGGGATGAAGGCATTTGATTCAAGCCTACACAAGCTGTTCACCTGCATGTTCATCTGACTGCCTATTACCTATTTCGTCCATGGGTTTTGTCTTACTTCATTTCAAGGCTTCCTTCATTAGGCTGAACACAGAGAAATGGTGTACGCATGAGCTCTGCAGTTGGAGCTCTCAGCACAAAGGTGGGCAGGGAGCCCCAGGGCCCTGCCCCACTCCCCAGCAGCCAACAAGAAGTCATAAGCCATGGTTTGGGACATGAAATTCTTACCACTGGTCTACTGTGCTGTTGAGAGTGTGGTTTGTCTCAAACAGCGTGTGGTTTGCTTAGTTTGGCTGCTATGGTTATTAATCTTAGGGCAGAAAGAAAGGGGGCAATTTAAAGACAGCCTTTTAGGACAGAACTAAGTCACCCTCACCATGGCTTCCATGTGGGGAAATCTCAGCCTGATGTATCATTATGGTTTCTAAGAGGGTTAGAAACATTCATCTTCTGAATATACTTTCTTCCCCTGTTGTACTTTGCAGTAAACGTATGCCTTGTAGTGGTGCTTCAGCTACTTTTAGATGTGCCAAGTTAACTAAAGCCTTGCATAGCTGACTCTTTTCATCTGCGCGTTTTTGTCAACATCTCTGGCAAAATCCCCAGCTGATGTGACCTGGCCTATCTCCATGAAAGTCAATGGACACCAGCTGAGAATCTGGCTCTCTCAGCCGTTTTGGCTGTGTGCACAAAATCATCGACCCAGTGGAGACAACTGGAATTCAGCCACTGATTTCAGTGGAATTTTTTTCTGGATTCTTTAGCAGCAAGGGAGAAAACACACCAGAAATCTCTCTTGGCTGTCACCTTTAGGGAAAGTATTTTGGAAGAATCAGGAGACCTGTAGAGCTTTGCTGCTGTAGCTGTCCTCAGAATCAGGCTATAGTACAATAACTACGTAAAGAATATATATGTGCTTGAGTAAACATGGCCTTAGCTGGGTCCCTCAGCTATGCTAAATATCTGGACATGTTCATCAGACACCTGAACACAAAAAGATGAAATGGTTAGTGTCGTGGTTTAAGCCCAGCTGGCAACTAAGCACCACACAGCCGCTCGCTCACTCCCCCCCTGCCCCAGTGGGATGGGGGAGAGAATAGGAAAGGTAAAAGCGAGAAAACTCGTGGGTTGAGATAAAAACAGTTTAATAAATGAAATGAAGTAAAATAATAATAATAATAATGATAATAAAAATTGTAATGAAAACAACAACAAACAAGAAAGGCAAGTGATGCAAATGAAAACAATTGCTCACCACCCTCCGACCGATGCCCAGCCCAAGCAGCGGTCCCCCGGCCAGCCTTCCCCCTAGTTTATATACTGAGCATGACATCATATGGTATGGAATATCCCTTTGGTCAGTTGTGGTCAGCTGTCCCGGCTGTATCCCCTCCCAACTTCTTGTGCACCCCCAGCCTACTTGCTGGCGGGGCGGTGTGAGAAGCAGAAAAGGCCTTGACTCTGTGTAAGCACTGCTCAGCAGTAACTAAAACATCCCTGTGTATCAATACTGGTTTTAGTACAAATCCAAAACACAGCCCTATACTAGCTACTATGAAGAAAATTAACTCTATCCCAGCCAAAACCAGCACAGTTAGTATCATTAGAAATGCCTTATGGAGAATATAATGGAAACCTAGACAGACAATATACTTCACTATGATGTCTCTTACAGTTCTTCTACCTGTAAGAGACATGCTCTTGCTGGGACTCAGGGAAAAAAGGAAAGTTTATCACCTTTGGAAGAAGGGGCAGACAACTGAAGAAGAGTACAAAGATCTCGTTAGGTCGTGCAGAGAGGGAATTAGGAAGCCAAAAGCCCAGTTAGAACTCAATCTGTCCATGGTTGTAAGAGATAACAAAAATGTTTTTACAAATACATTAACAACAAAAAGAGAGCCAAGGAGAGTCTCCATCCTTTACTGGATGTGGGAGGGAACATTGTCACGAAGGATGAGGAAAAGGCTGAGGTACTTAATGCCTTCTTTGCCTCAGTCTTTAATAGCCACACCAGGTATCCTCAGGGTATCCAGAGCCCTGAGCTGGAACACAAGGATGGAGTGCAAAATAAACTCCCTGTGATCCAGGAGGAAGCAGTTAATGGCCTGGTGTGCCATGTGGACACTCACAGGTCTATGGGGCCTGATGGCATCCACCCAAGGGTGCTGAGGGAGCTGGTGGAGGATCTTGCCAAGCCACTCTCCATCATTTATTAACAGTCCTGGTTAACAGGGGAGGTCCCGGACGACTGGAGGCTTGCCAATGTGACGCCCATCTACAAGAAGGGTCAGAAGGAGGATCCTGGGAACTACAGGCCTGTGAACCTGACCTCGGTGCCGGGGAAGATTATGGAGAGGTTCATCTTGAGGGCGCTCACAGGGCACGTGCAGGACAACCAAGGGGTCAGGCCCAGCCAGCACGGGTTCATGAAGGGCAGGTCCTGCTTGACCAACCTGATCTACCTCTATGACCAGGTGACCCGCTGAGTGGATGAGGGAAAGGCTGTGGATATTGTCTACCCAGACTTCAGTAAAGCCTTTGACGCTGTCTCCCACAGTATTCTCCTGGAGAAGCTGCCGAATCGTGGCTCAGACAGGTGCACTCTTCACTGGGTAAAAAACTGGCTGGATGGCCGAGCCCAGAGCGTCGTGGTAATGGAGCGAAATCCAACTGGCAGCCGGTCACAAGTGGAGTCCCCCAGGGCTCAGTTTTGGGGCCAGTCTTGTTTAATATCTTTATTGAAGATTTGGATGAGGGGATTGA
Source organism: Gavia stellata (assembly GCF_030936135.1). Lineage (NCBI taxonomy): Eukaryota > Metazoa > Chordata > Aves > Gaviiformes > Gaviidae > Gavia > Gavia stellata. Next base: position 41,589,099 of record NC_082596.1, on the reverse strand, counting down.
GTGCACCCTCAGCAAGTTTGCAGAGGACACCAAGTTGGGCGGGAGTGTTGATCTGCTTGAGGGTAGGAAGGCTCTGCAGAGGGATCTGGACAGGCTGGATCGATGGGCCGAGGCCAATTGTATGAAGTTCAATAAGGCCAAGTGCCAGATCCTGCACTTGGGTCACAACAACCCCATGCAACGCTACAGGCTTGGGGATGAGTGGCTGGAAAGCTGCCCTGCAGAAAAGGACCTGGGGGTGTTGATTGACAGCCGGCTGAAGATGAGCCAGCAGTGTGCCCAGGTGGCCAAGAAGGCCAATGGCATCCTGGCTTGTATCAGAAACAGTGTGGCCAGCAGGAGTAGGGAGGTGATCGTGCCTCTGTACTCGGCGCTGGTGAGGCCGCACCTCGAATACTGTGTTCAGTTTTGGGCCCCTCACTACAAGAAGGACATTGAGGTGCTGGAGCGTGTCCAGAGAAGGGCAACAAAGCTGGTGAGGGGTCTGGAGCACAAGTCTTATGAGGAGCGGCTGAAGGAACTGAGGTTGTTCAGTCTGCAGAAGAGGAGGCTGAGGGGAGACCTCATTGCTCTCTACAACTACCTGAAAGGAGGTTGCAGAGAGGTGGGTGTTGGTCTCTTCTCCCAAGTGACTAGCGACAGGACAAGAGGAAATGGCCTCAAGTTGCGCCAGGGAAGGTTCAGGCTGGATATTAGGAAAAATTTCTTTACTGAGAGAGTAGTGAAACACTGGAACAGGCTGCCCAGGGAAGTGGTGGCGTCACCCTCACTGGAGGTGTTCAAGGAACATGTGGACATAGCATTGTGGGACATGGTTTAGTGGGCATGGTGGTGTTAGCTGATGGTTGGACTTGATGATCTTACAGGTCTTTTCCAACCTTAGTGATTCTGTGATTCTGTGACATAAGTCCAAACAGCTAGTGAACTGGTGCTGCGTTCAAGCTTGAGTATATGGCAGCTATTCACAGTTCCTGTCTATGTTACTGAATCAAGCATTTTTTCTTAAGGAGGCCAGCTGGCTGCCTCTGTACTGTTCAAAGGCCTGTCTATTCAGAGGTTTACCTCCACACTGTGCAAATCTCTTGCTCTCCAGGGCAGTGTGCACACAAGCTGCTCTGAACATGCTAACTCCCAGGATGTGCCTGAGAAGTGTTTGGGGCACTGCTCAGTTGACCAGGGCCAAAACAGTGCCAGGACTCTAAAAAGTCAGCAGTATCCACTATGTTCCAGTGCTCAGGAACTCCTTAACTTGCTGGTGTAGTCAGAGCCTGGGGCTCCAAGCCCACCAGAGGTGAAATAGGGGGAAGACATGTGTGGTCTCCAACGTGAAGCCAGGGTAAGTCCCTTTGAAAACATGCATGCTTCTGAGATTTTCTGTCTGTGAACAAGTTTAAGAGATCAAAAATCATATGCTTGGCTTAAATACTATGAAAGCTCGGCATGTCCATTTTATTTGATTTTTTTCTTTAATCCTTTAATCCACAACATTCATTCTTAGTCTTTTTTATAGGCTAAAATAACATAATTTTTCTGTCTTTGTTGTTATCATAAAGGCACTTGCTTCCCGGAGTAAACTGAGGGTGTGGAAATCTTCTGGATCCTCAGTGGCTTTCACAATCCACTGACACATTAGTTACATCTTTTTGTGTGTTAAAAGGACTTAAAACAGGTCTGCAAGTGATTTTTAAAGGGATAGTAAAAAAAGGCAATTATCTTATGCCCTTTAAAAGAAAATATCTAAGAAACTTTCACCTTTAAAATTACCACTTCATGTGTTCAGCCTTCTCCAGACACTTTAAAGTCAAATGCCCTCATTAGTCAGTTTATTGGTGTATGGCTATTGGAAGACAGCTTTTGAAAAGGTGGTGTTATTCCCAGACCTTGACTTGACAGAGGTTGAATAATACTGGCTCTGGTTCTAAAGAAACAAAATAGCTTCTGGGCTGGATCTTTGTAAGCATCTGAAAATTATATTGGATGCTTGTAAAGAAGTATCTCTAAAAGCCTTTCATTTTTAACCTTTTCTTTTTTCTGTTTTTCTTTTTTTTTTTTAAGCTACACATGCAGGTTCTTTCAGGAACAGGGACATTCAATCCTACCAAAGGTTTTTTTTTCCGTTATTTACTTGGCTTCAGTATTTTTCCAACTACCAAGGTACTTTCAGTTTTTTAAAAATGAGAAAAAAACTAATGTTGTCAGCATCAATAAATCAACAACCAGGAAGAGTCACTTCCTATCAGGGTTTCAAAAGTGTTTCATGGTTTTCCGATCTCCTGTCTGTACTAATCATCTCTGATGTTTCACATATGCATGGTATATGATGCCAGGTTTTAAAACATAGCTGAGGAAGGAAAGAAGGAGGAAAGGAAAGAAGGTGAGAGGAAAGAAAGGAAGGAAAAGGCAGGAAGGCAGGCGGGCAGGCTGAATTATCTGTTTATAACTGCCTAACATCCTGTTATATGTGATGGTGGACAAGATCTCTCAGAGATCAATTAATGGCAGGCACAGACCAGTAGTGGAGAGACAGACATATGTATGAACAAAATGAGGAAAGAAACTTCCTTATTTTCTGCATATAGGTGTATATGTGTGAGTGTTTGCATAAATACATAAAATAGTCATGCAGTAGTCGATATGCCAATATTGTTACTTGTATTCAGACCAATATGTAAATTAACAAACCTAATATACGCTACTGGCTTAATACTGTGGGTGCTAGAAGGCTGCTCCAAATACTGCTGCCATCTGCAATACAGTTGCTCAAAAGCGCTGTCATTTCAATAGGAGGGGGAAATGATATTATGCCAAGTTTTCCTAACTGCTCATAAAATCACCTGAAGTTCATCTTCATTTCACTAGTTAATTTAGTTCTAATATATTATCAGAATTAGTTTGGGTTTTTTTGTTTACAGAATTAAATGGTTTTCTTTGCAGGTTTCCAGCTTGGCATGCATGTTTTAATTTTGAGTGTTGCAGGGACATGGCAATGTAGCAACCATTTTCATTTTATCTTTCCCTTTCATTGCAGTCAGTATTGCTTTAATCAAGCATTCGCAGTCTAGTTGCTCTCTCTTTCCAACGTATTTTGATTCTCATTTCAGACAGGTTTAAGGATAATTTGTGTAACTTGTGATGTTTGGTGTTTTCCTTGATGCTTGAATAGGAAGACTGTGTCAATACATCAGCTTTTTAAAGGTGAGTTCTAACTCTGGGGATTTTAGGGAAAGCTTGAAAATGGGAAGCAGAAGACTTGAAAACTGGAAGGCAAAAAATCATTATTCTTTTTATGAGTGTTGAAATTTCACAACTTCAGGCAGGTAAAGGGATCTGTTACTGCCTGTCAGATGCTTGAAGTTGCTAACATTGCCCTTGTTCCACAACCTCATCACCTCATGCTGTCATTAAAAATGGTCATCAATACCCATAAAATGTTTTGCTTTGGGGATATCTGCTGATTTTTATAATCTTCAGTAGGAATCCAGGCACACACACAGAGGACATCCTGAGGACGAGGCTTCCATTAGAAACTCACCTAGTTTTCCTCTGTCCTGTCCCTATGCAGCCATCTAGCCAAAATTCAGCAGAGCTAGGAGTGCCAATGAGTGACCAGATGGAAGACCCCTCTGAAACCAGAGCATGGTGTTGAATGGGGCAGCAGCGAGAAGCCCTGCAGCCAGTCTACCTCCCTGCGAAGGCTGGGACAGAGCTGAAGCACAGACCCAGCCCCGGGGCCTGGGAAATGCTTCTGAGGACCACACTTTGGAAAATCTTTCTGAATCACCAGCTTGTCTGCGCTGTGCCACTTCCTGCAGGACGTCTGCTGGTTATTGCCCAGCCTCAAGCCCCTGTAGTAAAAGTCACCTTGCAGAATGCTTTCTGCACAGTCTTAACAACCGTACATCATGATTATAGAGTATTAATGTCACCACTTACCTTAAGACACTTTCTGAGGAATTTATGTCTTGATGCCTTGGACTGCTCAGTTAAAAATATGCACAAAGCTGTCTTCAGTTGAGGTAAATTGTCGTGGCCCTACTGGTTTCAGCGGGGCCAAGTGAATTCCAGTTCCAGTGGTGCTTAAGTAGTAATTTTAAAACAGTTCAGACTGTTCAGCAAACTAATTAATACTGTTCAGATGCCATAGTATTAAAAGAGAGGAAGCTGGAGAAAGAAAGAGAGAGAGAGACGTTTTCATGTAATATATACACAAATTCCCCAAAAGTTTTCTTTCATAGTGGTGTCGCATAGAGTGATGAACACCAGGAACTAATCCACTCAGGTCACACCAAAATAAAACTGGTGGATGAAAGAATTGAGGCAATATGTGAAGATGTAGGAAATAACATCTATGAGCATTTTTAATGGTGCCCTGTGACTGCCAAGGAGGTAATGTATGAAAAGTCGTTTTAATGTAATGCAGAAGGTTACAAGTGATCAAAAAAAACCAGTTGGGATTTTGCCACTGGCCTCCATGGGAGAAGGATCAAGGCCTCACAGAGCTATTTTGTTGGCATTTAACTTTTAACAGCTGAGACAAATTTGTTATTCACATGCATTACAACACCAATTTTGAAACATGAAGGAAAAGCACAAGAGAGGAAGTACTTGGTTTCTGCGGGACACAATGAGAAGTGTTATACAGATAATTGTAGAAATTAGCTAAGTACACTACACTTCCAGCATATGACATGACTGAAATATATAGCCGTTCTAGTATGTCATAATTTTTCACTTCTTAAAAGAAGTGTTGAACCTGATGAGGAACAGCTTGCATTGGGTCCCACTGATTTAATTTGTACATACTGTAATTTACTAGGCTGCAGTAAAAACAGTCATTTTGTGAGGCTATCATAAGCTCATTAGAAGCGTACTGAGAAAGCTTAATGGCTTACAACCCACAGCTTCATGCATCCATTTTACAGAGATCCCTTCCCAACAGAGCCTGCCGCATGGTGTTCTATGCTGCTGGCAGTACAGTAGTTTTCACACACCCCCCAGAAAATTAGAGGTATTTGTGAATAACAAGATTGAAGACAGAGCCAACATTTCAGGAGTACTTGGAGTGCTGCTGGGACAGGAAAAATCTCATGTATTGTTAACCATGGTGAGGCTGGTTAGCTGCTAAGTACTGTATAGTGTAACTAATCAAAAGCTCCAACATCCCAGACAATGGAACAGAAATAATTACTCTCCCAGAGCTACTATTGTTTCGTGCTCAGCCTTCTCTGGACCAATAAAGGGTTTAAATTTAAATTGTGTTAAGAAAATGTCAGTATTACAAAGAACTACAGTATTCAGTTGCTCTGAACACAGCATCAGGTAAACTACATAATAGATTTAAACATAATGGGCCAATGGAGAGTGAAGTACAAACAAACTCCTTTTCCATCTTCTCCATTTGCTCTCTTTATTAGCCTCTAATGCTTTGGGATACAAAATAATAAGGGCACTTTGCCAAAAAAAAAAAAAAAAAAAAAAGAAAGAAAGAAAGAAGAAAGAAAGGCAAAAGGAGAGAGAAAATGCATAGACTATTCTGCATTCAATTAACTGAGCTTAGAGATGGGTAGATTTTTAGCATCAAGTGGGCTGATGCAATGAGCTACTCCCTCAGCTGGTAAAAAAAAATCAGGCGAGCTCTGTTCATATCAGTGGGGCTGCTCCAATTTGACACCAGCTAATATTAAGATTCATATTAAGAAGCTTTTGTCTGTCATTCTCTTCCTGAAGAGAAGAGCACGCTACTCCTGTAAGATGCTGAGAATAATGGCTGCTCTCCAGGAAAGCGCTTTAAACACATGCATGTTCTCACAGAAGTCAGTAGGCCTCCTCTCCCAGTGTAAAACAATGTGTTTTGCTGGACTGGACCCAGGATTCTCAGCACTCAGCAGGTTTGAGCATGTCACTGCCTCCATTTACAGATTGAGACTGTGTGAGCTGAGTTATCTCTATCAAGAATAGGTCAATAAATTGCCAGTTGTCTCTCTTTGACTTGTTCAGCTACTCAAATTAAAAATAAACTTTAAAAAAGCAAAAATGTCATTACAGATATACAACCTTAACGTTACAACTAAAGAGCATATCTTTTCTTTTCCTTTAGTCTTTCATAAAATATTTTCTAATCTTGCTGATGTTTCTTAATTGCATAACTGAGGGTTGAATAGCAAGTCGATTTTTCTGAGCAGCTGACTGAAAATTCAAGGATATTGGGCCAAAAGCATGGTTCCTGGGGGACAAAGGCAGTGACACAGAGACTTGAACAGGTCTAGTAAACCAGTGTTTGCATACTGGAGGGACTGAAATTAAAATACACATAGGCATATTGATGCCTAAGAAGTTGACTGGCTTTTTGAGACGCCAGTTTCAAGTTTACTTGATTGCAAGTTTATTTGAATGCAAGTTTGCAGTTTTATCTTCAGTGAAGCTGAGCTGGTAGCTGATCAACACCCACAAAATCTGTTTAGCCCTACCTTTATCAGAACTCAGACGATAAGTCTGCATTTTTGATCTTATTCTAAAAAAACTGCCTCCAAAAGACAGTGCTTCTGGGAACTGTTAGACTTGAAAATGCTGACTGCTTGCACTACGGTCAGTTTTGTTAGAACCATTACTTTTCAGATGAGATTAATATTATTCAGTTGCAAATGAAAAAAATAGGTTGATACAGCATTTTTATTGTAGCTCTGAGTGTATGCTATTGTTACAGTAAAAAGATCATATTCAGTGTAAAATCTCTATTATTAATTTACTTCCTGTCCACCACATTCAAAATGTCTTTGTCATATCAAGTTCAACCTATTTGTGATGTGAATTCAAGGACTCCTCTAACCTCGGAGGTCAGCGGAAGTAACATATAATTTCCTACATCAGAGCCTGTTGCATACTTGTATGTTATAACGTGAAGGTATTTTCACAAAAAAAAAAAATGGAAAGTGACTGAGGTTTTCTGAGGTTGGCATCTTTGGTTTTGTGCCAGCCACTTCTTTATCAGTTTGACTAAGAAATAACTATGGCCTACCTTAAACAACAGCTTCCTAAAATTTGCCACAGAGTTTAGACTGTGTTTGGGGCTTAATGTCAAAGCTTGTTAGGTGAGGGTCTTTGACCTGGAGCGTGCCAGAGACAACATGGGAGAAACAAAAGATCTCGTCCTAAAATCTGAGTCTTACAATTGATTAACTTCCCTGTCAGTTGTTCCGTTTCACTTCTCTCTGGGGCACTCAATGAAAGTTTAAAAAAAAAAGTGTTTGTGTGTGGTTTCTTTTTTAATAAATAAGAGAAATCCAGTTAAATTCCATTTAAGAACTTGCATACAGATTTTTACCAGTGCAATAAGGAGTGTTTTACCATCGTATATTTCTTCTTTTTAGAATGCATTTGACCATTCTCTGACCCAAGACAATCCTTGACTCGTCTTTATGCATGTACTTATTGGGCACGCTGTGCATGGCATATTCGAACAACTATTTCACACAAAACCATGAATTACAGACACATAAAATTTTTGTGAACTGGGCTGTAAAATTTCTGATGCAGTATTCTCTATCTAACTTGACAGCTGGTATCTGGTCTGAAAATAGTGTATTTTTCCTCAAATGCTAGTCATCCTGTTACTTTGCATTGCATAGATATGAACAAATGTATGGATATGAAATAACCTGGGAAAAAAGTGGTCTTCTAGAATAATGGTAATTTTGTGCCACTTTGGCATGAGCACACCCTGAGTCCACAATGGTCTGCTGACAAATATGTTTGCAGTGCTGTGCGTGCTTAGCAATCACCTACATCAGAAACAAACATCTTGGGCCCAATCTTGCAACCTTTATCCTTTAAAAAGAAATTCTTCTGTGAATACTATTCCTAAATAAAAACTTGAGAGTTGAGCCTAAAATGCATATGTTGAGGGACAGTGGATAAAGTATATATTCTGCAGCACTCCAGAGGACAAGCTGGAATAAGAAATCTGAGAAGCAAATGGTCTTGAGAGACAGCGTCAGAGCTGGGAGCTGGTGTGTGCAGTCACTGCTCTCCCTGCCTTGACAGGGCCTGATGCAGTTTTGAATTGCATCCCTATGCCAGCCCAAGCTTTGCTGCCACGTTTCGGGTGTGTGCGTTGGTACGGAGGCTCAATTTCAATGGAGCCAGGAGGGCTCCCGCACGCTCACCACAGCACCTGTCAATTACAGAAGATCTAGAAGGGAGACTGCGTGGTAGTTTGTAACATCTACCTGGAGAGATGTTTTCCCAGAGTAGTGTTTTCCTGTAAGAGATCACAGGTACTCCATCTTTTTGAATTACAGTGGTAGAATGGAGAGCTGATGACAGGCTGAATTAACGTGGTGCTCACTAACAATTTCTGTAGTCTGGGAGGTTGTCAGAGAGATACCACTAGCCCAGCGTAGGATGCTGGCTACAGTTGCTCTGAAGTGACAAGTAATAGGTGATTTTCTTAGATATCTCTCTTACAGTTGCGTGCAGTGAGAGAGACCAGCCTCAAAGGGAATTTGATTTGGATCATCATAATTAGTAATGCTGTTGTGCTGTCAGGGTACCCTTCATGTAAATCATGAGCAGCAAACCGGTTATTACATTTTTCAATTTGTTTCCAGCAGTTTTTCTTCATAATTACACAAAAGATGACTCCTGAATGCAAGGGAGCAGGCAGCGCTATTTCTGGTGTGTTTTGGATTACAAAATGTCTGTTTGAATTATACTGAAGGAATGTATGCATTTCTTGCTGTAAAAGTTGATTAAATAATGTTCTTGGGGATAAGAAGTGTATGGGGTTTTATAGTTCAAGAAAACAGTTGTATGAAAAGCTGCTCCAGTAAAGAGTGGGGGAGGAGCAGAAGGATAAAAATAGCTTTCTGACTTCTAAATAGCATCCTCTGTTAGCACCTATGCAGTGTGCCCCATGTCCTGCTACCCTCTCTCCTCTCCCCTTCCTAGAAATATAACTTGTTTCAGTCCTTTTTTTAGTTTTAGGATGAGGGATTAGGGCTGTGCAACCTTGTATGTACTCATTCCCTTGTTTTCTTACCAGCATGCATCCGTGTGAGGCAAATCCCCCCTAACAAACCCTTCCGTGAAGCTTTGTCAGTGACTGCCAGCCTAAGAAAGAAGATGATGAAAACCTCCCTTCCAATAATACGTGCAAACAAGCAAACAAAACCACTCAAGGCTGCTTTGAGATTGAACTCTTGGAGCTATTTTATGTAAAATTTCTTGTTCGGTGTGTTTTGAAATGAACGACCCAACTCTTCAGGGTATAAACCGTATTTTCTCTGTGCTATTTGTAAAGTAAGCTCTATAAAATATATCCCATTTTTGTAAAAGTTGGAAAATAATGTGGTAACCACCTGTATCTATCCACATCTATCTCTCTGCCTGAAAGCCCAATAAATACAACTGTTATCATATCTACTGCCTTGTTACAAATAAACTCTGACACTGAAAAATATCACTGACTCCTTTCACAGAGCATCCTCAACCTGTCTGTCTTCTAATACGCAGCTTTCTAGGACAAGGAATTTTCTGATCCTGTAAGAATTCATGACACCAAATGTTTTTCCAAACTCATTAGGGATAAAAAAAAAAGAAGAATTACCAAAATTTCTGGGGAATGAAAGCAAAAGAAACCCTACCCTACTGGGTCATGTCAGTGAAAGTGTTTTCCTGTGTACTTAAAAAAAATAATTTGGATTTTTATATTGTTTTCTTTCTCCTTTGAGTTGTCTAAAGTGTGAATTAGAGCTTGCTTTTTAACAACAACAACAAAAAATTATAAATAATTGAGATGGGATATTTTGACAATTTCAAACTTTTCCTGTTTTTTTTTTTACCAAGCAGAAAATTGGCTACTGACAAGTCGTTCTCAGGAGATATTACTCTTAAGAAATCAGCACTACTCATGTTGTAAAAACGCTGAAGGATTCCTCCTCTGTCGCGCAGGTTCTCCTAGCCTTATCAGGGCTCCTGTTCTCGCCAAGAAGTGTATCCGTCATATCTCTCTGGTGCTTTCAATGGAGCGATCTCAGAGGACGTTTGTTCTTTTGTTTGGTTCTTTCCTCTGGTGGCAGAATTAGGTCAAACAGTTCCAGTGACAGCTTATAGGCTCCCATCTGCTAATGCCCTCAAACAGGTTTTGTCAGACTCTGTATTTTGTCAGACACAGAGTGGCTCAGGAAAGATACCTTAACTCTTGAGCGCTCTCCTTGCTTGCTTGTTTATCTGCTCAAACCAGCCAGGAGCTAGGTCCGCAGGCATGTGCCCAGAAAGGACCAGGGGCCTGACCCGTTCAGGTGCTTCACATCCTGCTCTTCAGACACCATGCAAAGAGAAATGAACTTGAAAGAACCTATTGCTAGGCAAGTTCTCAGGTCATTATCTTCTTCCTCTGGACTGTTCTAGAAAAAGTAACGTTACAAACATTTCAAAAATGCCCATTAAACACAAATATTTCCCTTTCTGAATTTTCAGAGACATGTTTCAGGCCAAATTCTTGTTCTCAGATTTTGCAAAGGTATCCACTCTGGGAAAAATCTGAGTTAACTAACTGCCAAAAATCTGGGCAAGGTGCTGATCTGGTAGAATGTATTTACACTGCTATTTGTGTACTCGTTTTTTTGCAGTTTCCTCTTACCAAGCACACTGTCTCCATGAAACAATTAGTTGAACAGAACATTGATAATTAAATTGCTCATTGAATCTGTCCTGGATTTTAACTTGTTTTTAAGTTTTGCATGGAAATCCTATTTTTAACAAAAGTAAATGCAGAGAAATACAGCAAAATATCTAACAATTTATTTTAGCATAAAAAGGCATGTAGTCTATCATTACTGGCTTTTGAGATATTTCCAACTAAATTAAAATAATGAATAGTTGTTTAATACACTTACTTTGATTAAATCTCTGGCTTATGAGATTTCACACAGAAGTAGACTTCATAATACTGTTAACAGCAAATGTTGATGGCACCCTTGTCCATTAATGCCGTGAGTAGACCTTCAGATTTGTTGTGTACCTAGTGACTTCTAGGAAAGTCATTAAAAAGTCATAAGATCCTTAAACATGTGCCACATAGCTCTATGAATTAGAGCATAGTTCTTGAGGTCCAAGACATATTTTTCTTATCTTGAAAAATTGTGTTGCTACAACAAGTTGCTCTTTATTCATTCATCTATATTATAGCAGTACCTAGAAGTGTCACCCAAATTATGGGTACCACTTCACTGACAGTCTGCACCTACCCAATAAAATACAGTCCTTACCACACAGTTTGCAATTTCAATAAACCGTGTACAAAAGAAAGGAAAACTACAGTAAAAAATGGCATTATGATTTTTTTTGTCAAGGAACTGAGCCATAGTCATTACTCTGGGAAAGTATTTAAATTCAGGCTAGAAACAGTAAGTACTTGAATAATTCTTGAGATTTTAAAGTTGCCTCTATAGAGAAATAATCCTGCATAAAACAAGATTGTACCGGACTTGGAATTCTAATAGTTATAAACATTTCTCAGTCAAAGCAGCATTAAAACATAATATTACATGTGACTGAATCTGTTTATGCAGCCCTTGTCCTGGCACTGAGCAACTTTCCAGAAATTGACTTTGCAAATGTAATGTTCTTTTAATAAGCTTCTCATATGTAATCTAATACTGAAATAAAATAAAAAAAAATTGTTAATGCTGGCAATAGAGTTTTTATAATTGGTTAACTTCTCCTTCATTTACTTAACAAGGCCTTTACTTGTTTATATTAAAAAGCTGCATCATGGCAGAAGACATCATATGAAATCTGAACCCCGGGGAAAATGAAGACATTTTTCCCCATTGGCCTCACAGAGACCAGGATTCCCACACCAGAATTTCAGATTCAAGAAAGACATGAAGGTATCAAAATCAGATACGTGCCTGACTTTGAAAAATCTCATCTCTGCTAAATAAAAGAAAAAAATGAAAGAGGAGGGAGAGGAGCAGCCTTATGTTTTAAAAAACTGATTCTCTAGAAGTTCCATAAAACAAGAAACTTTGATTCTTAATGTGGCTGAATTTTAATTGTTAAGCTCATCTTTACTCAGAAGCAATTTCAACTCATACGTAAAATGGATCAATACATAAAAATGATTTTTAAATTGTGTGATAATTAAATTCAGTAGACACTACTTAAACATTAATTGCCCCACATTCTCTCAGTAACTGTACTAGTCCTATATGCTGCCTCATAACTGCAGTTCCAGGCAGATAAATAACACTAGTTATTTATGTCCATTTCTAATTTTTACATGGCACTTTCTATGACAGACCACAACCATACTATGGGTAGCCAATAGGGGGAAACAATACAAGCCATTACTTATTTAAGAAACACATTTACTTACCTGCCTTATCAAAATATTCTGACCTCTGTTCTTCTGATGTGGTATTATGGTGCATACTTTTATGGATCAGCTACTGGCTTCTGCACCCCAACGAACAGCAGGAATCCTTGAGATCAGGCCAACAGAGTGCTGAAGCCACTTTGCAGGAATAATAACAGCAGAAAATAATATGCAACAACACCTAACTGGAAGAAAGCTGTAATAGATTTAAGCCCTTAAGATTTAAGGTCTCCTCAGAGATGTTACTGAGCTCAGAAGAGCTGTATTCCAGTAGGTGGGATACTGGAGAAGGAGTCAAGCCATCTGAGATCAAGCTTCTCTTCTCCTATAATGTGTAATCAGGTTTCCAAACTCATTTAGAGATGCAAATAGGTGGAATTTTTATTTAAAATTTTTCTAGCTGTGCACACCCCTACCTCAGCTGTGGGATCCCAGGAAGATTCTGAAGAAAGTGGGTGCCTGTGCCTGTCTTTCTGTGGCTTCTTAGGAAATCCACAAGTGGCACCAGGGCTTTTCAAGGAAGAGTCCTGAGCAGCCTTGGAGAAAACAGAGCCATAGCTCCACAAAGACAGATAAAGTAGGTAGAGGCAAGTGGAAAAAACATGGACAGCTAAACTCATCTTCCAAACAAGCATATGTGTGCTTCAACATATTCTGAATGCTAGCAAGGCCAACAGCAATCTCTTTATAATCCATCCGAGAAGAAAAACAAACTTATTTTGTTCTGTTGGAAAACCAGTTCTGTTTTTGTCAGACTGTGAGCTTTACTGACTTCAGTACTCCTTTTCCAGGATCTGAGCATTTTCTTGCTGTAAAGTAGAACTTTCAGAAACTGCTCATTTGCCTATAAACTATGCTTTGTACAGAACTTTTTGAACACCGTTTTGCAAAAAAAGACAACACTTAGTGGTTTTCATCTTGGTACTGAGTGGCTTAGAAAAGATGAAAACAATTGTAAGCAACTTGGGGAGGCAGCAAAAGGCCCTCCTTGAACCCATAGAGAGGATTTGGCTAACTGGGAAAATCTGAGGTATTAGAATTGAATAAAGTAAAACAAAAGTAAGAGCACATAAAATGAAGATCCTCTTTCTTGCTGTTCACTTTTGAATATTCTGTTTTATAACTTCTAGTGCCTTAGGGTCACAAACTAGATTGCAAGGTCATAATGTGGAGATATAGCACCTTCGGAAGAGGGCAGAAGCATTTTGTGTGAAATCCTGAAAGCTGTGGAAATTCATTATGGAAACTGCAATATTTGGACTAGATGATCTTTAAAGGTCCCTTCCAACCCAAATCATTCTATGATATTTGTGTGATGAAGCTTCTACATGCTTCCCCCAACCTAGTGTCTGATGAATCCCTTTCCTCTTACTCACCTGAGTGGGATAGTGTCTCACAATCTCTGAGTTCTGCTTTTCTACAATAACTTTTCACCTCCCACATGTTATTTTATTTTATTGTGAAAGAAAAATGTTTCTAATTATGTTTTTTCTTTGAAAGGGGAGCTTATCTCCAACATTTAGATTGGCAAAAGCATTTAAAGAATCATGTATTTCTTGTCAAGCTAAATTTTAATCTCTTTTAAGTGTATTCTTCTTGTTCCCCTGTTCTTCCACATACTCTAATGCATAAATAACATCCTATTGTAATTCTTTTCATCTGACTCTTCTGTTTACCTCCTGCTGCATGTGGAAATCTTAGAAAAAGCCTATGGAGTGGAATATGGGTTTATTGCTATACCATATTTAGTAGAATAAACAGTGGGAGTTGGAAAGAGATCAGCAACAAATACAAGTTTTAAAAGAGAGGAAGAGTCAAACATGTCACTTAAATGGAGCTTTTACTCTCCAGTGCTTTAATGAAGAGGCCCTTTAGGTGCATTATTTTAATTTATCACAAGCAAATGGCTTTAATTCCGAAGTCAGATAGTTCCACTTTCAAGCAAATAACATGAAAGTGTTTACAAAAACCTTAGTAGTTTTGAAGACAGTTGATCCTTCTCCAGGTCAAATAATTTAGGATCATTGTGTGCAAAGTCTTAAACACAATTTAAGAGACAGCTTACACTCAGAAGTGTGAATGACAAAAGAACAGGTTGTGACAAGAGAAAGATGCTATGACCGTGATAAGGAACGATGGTTTCTTATCCATCATGCTTGGGTAAAGAGATATGACTGTGAGGCAAAATGTTTGCATATAGTATTGTTTTGCAAGGTTTGTTGCTAATAGAAGCTCCTTTGATGAACAGCCCTTTTTAAGCCTTTCTCCATTATATTGCAATGGTTTGCTCCTTAGGCAGTGCTGATATTTTAACTTCTCTGTGTCTACAGAGTGTCTGAGACCTTAAGTTATGAAAAAATCTGGAAGGAAATGTGTACTAAAGTGTTTCCTCAGTAACAGTGCTTATCCAGACTGCAAACAGCCAAAAAAAAAAAAAAAAAAGAAACCAACCCCCCAAAAAAACCCCTCAACCAAGCAAAAACCGAACAACCAAACAACCTAGTATGGTTTCATCTAACCTCCTGTCTAAAGAAAGATCAAGACCTTTAAAATGAGACTTTAAGTCTGAGGTGAGCTGAATTGCTTCCTGGATGCATCCATCTCAGTCCATTTTCTCTAGTGGAAGCCGAAAGGTAGGAAAATACTGATTTGAGTGCTTCAGTGTGTACAATTCAGTTGGATGAGTACAGGCTTTTGAGCGTCTCAGAGGCAGAAGGAACGTTCAGAATCATTTCAGAAATGTTTTGTCTTCCAGAAATAGCCAGGGACAAGCAACATTCACAGCAATTTGCATCCCTGCAATGCAGAGGTTGCATGGCCAACTGATTACTACTATAGTATTTCTGTAGTGTGTACTATGTTGCAAATGACTCTACCAGAAAGGTGCATGCCCATTTTTGTCTTCTCTTTCTTCTCATCTCTCTTTCTTCTCATCTGCTATTCATTTTTTCCTTTGCCTCAGTGTACCTGCTCTGAAGCTTGCTACAGAAACTGATCGGAGATGACTGCCCAGTCAGCTGGGGAACCTAGTTAGGAAGTGCAGAAGTGGTCACTTTTCCCTACAGAAGCATCCAGAATGACAATACAAGATGTCATAGAAATCCCAGATTGCTGAGATAGAGCAAAGGGTATATGATGACTGAAAATTACTCCCTAGATGCCCTTGGCATACTTACGTCCATGGTCTACTGGCACACAGCACAAGTAATCTCTAAATGTATGTATAGCAGCAACAGGAAAAACAGCCACTGAAATAAATTCAAATGTGATTCATGCAGTGCTACTAAAAGGCTGATTGCTCTGTCCTGTATGATATCCATTTGTTCTTTCTTTGTTGTTTTACATCATTTGAAATAAAAGTAATTTAGACTTGGCAATATGTATGTTCTCCTAGGTAACCTGTGATAGTGAAAAACACATCAAATCATACCAAAGCTATCATGCTACGTTATAGAGTTTTAAGAGATATATCATTTGCAAAACCAGTAATGGAAAATTTAAAACCTTTCTATAAAAATGCACAGCACGCAGTTTTAATAATTTGGGGTCTTTTAAAAGAACAGTTCAGCTAGATCTGTTTGAATTTAGATTTTGAATTTTTAACATTACAAAAAATGTGTGTATTGAATAACTGAAATATCTGATCAAGCGTTCAGGGTTTTTAGGATCACAAAAGGGAACAGACTGCATTAAATCCTAAAGCAGAGGACTTTCTGTGGGCTGTATCATTAAATGCATTTCCTTTTCTCTGGTAGAAAGGCAAAGGGCAAAAAAATAAAAAAATCCAGAAACATTAACAAGTAAAGACAGGGTGTCTGGAAAAAATACTGGCAACTAGCAGTGGTATGCATGATTTTATAGAGGTTACTGGATGGAAAGCACAGAAAGTTTGTGTAAGTTGGAAGAAGAAATTTGAGCTAGGATCCCTGAAAATTAAATACCATGGCCATGTAAATCTAAAGTAGAATGAGAGGCAGACTAAGCTGCAATAGTTTCCTTGAGCTCTTTCTTACTGTTGCATGGCTTAATATCCTCCCGAATGTTATTCAGGATATATCCACATGAGAGCAAGGGAAATAATAGTCAGTGGGAAAAGTGGCAAGATAAAATGCATAAGACAGAAAATTGCTGTAAAATGTTCCTCAGAAATATCAAAAGACGTTTTCAATCTATATTTTAATTCGTTTTTCTTCTATATCTCGGGCAATTGGGATGAGGGTTTTAAGGCTTGCACATCTGTTTTAAAAATCATCCAAATATTGTTTGGAGGAAAATTCTCTCAGGTGCAGAGGGTCATCACAAGGTCTTTCTATCCTTCATGCCAACATCCACCCTTCATGTGTTTTAAGCGGTGCAGAAAAAGACAGGCGGGAAGAAAAATTTCATCTAGGAAAACGATAGCAAAGCATCTGCTCAGGCTTTGAAACACATTGCAATGTATTGGATCCTTGTTTCTGAACGTACTTGGTTGGCATATTGTTCCAAAGTAATTACTGCTGTTGTGGTAGGTGACATCAATGATGCTTTGCTGAATAATGGTGTGCTCAACATCAGCTGAGAACTTCACCTATAACATTTTAGAATTCCTATCCATACTTAGTTATGATTTTTTTTCTACAGTGTTCCTAATGAGCTCGCACACAATGGCAACAATTAATTAATCTTGAAATTAAGGGACAAGCAGTGGTTCCATATAGCAGTGTTTTGTGGGACAAGAGACATCAGGTATAATTAAAAGAAGGGACAGTGGACAGGTGGGAACTTTAATTATTGATGAAATTCTCTCTAAAAAGAAATTCCATTATAAGCTCTTTAGCAACACTATCTTACTCGATTACTGCGACTCAGGTTTTTGTCACATACCCACCCATAAGCAGATGTGTCCTGCATTTAGATGAAGAAAGTGTTGGCATACAGCCAGCAGAATAAAATGCCTCAAGGTGTATCAGTTGTCAGCATGGGACCAAGTCCAGGGGATCACTTACTGCCCTGGACAAAACAGCGTCTCTCCTTCACAGTGTTATGTAGGAGGGGGATATTCTGCAAAACGACATCAGCATTTCTGAAGGGATAGCACAGGCAAGGACACAGTCTTCCAGGGTATCAGCAGCTCAGAGCAGAGTGCAGACTTTCAAATTTGTATCACCATTTTGGTGTGGATGCAATGATTTTTCAGTGGTTTATGTTATTTTTTCAGGCATCTGCATTTTCTCTGTTTGAAGAAGGGAACTGCTTCTTGAGACTCAGTGCTTCCAATCCCCCTCCCTTTTCAAGGGAAGTTGAGGGTCATAATCCCATACTCTAGAATGTGCTTAGACACCCAGCAAGAGGAATTGTTTCAGCTCTACTCCAAAACTGACAATCAGCACCGAAAACTGAGGGGCCGGGAGAGAGGGTTAGCCCATTCCCCGGCAGGCAGGTCATTCTTGGTCAATCTCTTTCAGCTTCTTTTGTAGGCTATCAATCCAATTTACTATCTGTGGATTTAGAAACTCTTAGAGCTTACAGAATGTCTCTGGATTAAGTGCACAAAATAAAGTTGCAAAACTGTAATCTCTGTTTCTGTATTTAAATTTCCTTCTGTTTATTCACATGTTAGTGCAATTCATGTGTCATCTGGAAAACCAGCAAAGGGCCCCCTCACCATTTAAGCTCTCCAAGGACATCCCTTACAAGAGCCCGTCTATAGAATGCTAGGCAGTATGTGCTGAATGGCATGTCAGAAAACAGGGATGGACCCTTAAAGGCCATAATTAATGTTCATTGCAATTAATGGAAATTTTATGTAGATTCCAAAAAAAAAGATATGAGAATCTCCAGCATAATACCAATGCATAAGAAATTAGATTTTAAAAACCAGGAAAGTCTCAAGCATATGGCTTTCCAGATGAATGACTTCTTTTTTTTTTTTTTTCTTTTTTTTTTTGTTTTGCTTTCATCCTTTCCTTCTTTCCTTCAAATTGCAAAATTGGTGGGTGAGTGATAGCTAGCATTTGTACCTAGCATTTGATACAAATAAGAATTGAGAATGTAGTTAAGCTGGAAAAGAAAGACTGATCTGAGGTCTGAAAAGTGACCAAAAAAACAATAAACACAAAGTAATGATAAATGGAACGCACTGAGTTGGAGAAAGTCTAGTGAGGCGCAAACAGGATTGATGGTCAGTGGAAGTTATTTATAATTTTTGTTAAGTCATTAGTAGTCAGGTCTATTAGTGAAATTCAAAGACTGGAAGAAGTTTAAACACCTTGGAGGCCAAGGAGAAATAGATGAAATAGATGAAAAGGGCTGTGTTCTGTAACTGTATAAACAACAAAAAGAAAAATTAAATTTGGCATAATGTATAATAATATTTGGCAGACATAATGCAAGGATGTTCATTTGATGAAGGAGACAAACCTGGGAAGTAATAATGGTGCAAGAAACACATGGGATTAACTGTGGACAGCAAAGTATTCATCAATTTGCAATGTGTAACAGCTGCCAGAAAAAGGGCAGTGCAATTTTAGGCTGCACAGGCAAAGACATCATATGGTGGAGGAGGCAAGTAACAGTATCTCTACAGCTCCTATGTCATCCCAGTTAGACTATTGCATGATACGGTTTTTTTTGGCTGCACATGATCAAAAAAAGACACTGCAAATCTGGAAAATGTTTTAAAGAACAGCAACCGAAATGGTGAGTTGGCTGGAGGGATGGATATCCTTGAGAAGAAAAGCTTATTTAAAGAGATGCCACCATCCTGAAAACTGCTTCATTTCAAATAATGAATTAAAGTAACTTAAAGTACTTTTACTTTTTCCCTTGACTCCCCCTGCCAATCAGATTCTTTTTTCTTTGATTTTTTTTCTTTTAATTTCTCTCAGTTATGTTTTTTGTAGAATTTACATGTAGTATGAATAAAAATACAAAGCAAAAGGACATTCAGGGAAAAGCATGTTTCTATTAAACTGACTGTGTCTCTTAGTACATATAGTTTAGCTAAATTATAAATAAAAATGAAGATGGAACTACAAATATTTGATCCTTAACAGCAAGACTTTATACCAAATTATTTAATCATAAGGAAGCATAATTAAGAGTAATGATGTGAAATTGAGATAAGGAAATTACATTTGAATACCAGGACACTGTTCTCACACCACAAGTGATTTTGAGACAAAAATGTAAGTACAACACTCTCAGAATCTGATAAAATTAAACTAAAGAAATTTTACCAAATGTACTGTTAGGATCAGTTCTGTAGTGTCAACAAAGTTATCAGGTCTTAAAATATCTCTGATTTTGTATGTTAGTATGTAACCTTGGCTGCTGCGTATGATTTGTCAACTTTTATGGTGGATCTTCTCAGAGACCAGACTTCCTTCTCTTCCTCTCTCTCACTCACACATACATATTGTATAAACACTTAACATATACAACAAAGAAAATTTTTCCAAGCAACATAGACAATGTAAACATATGTTATCCATTAACTGTAATGAGGTATATACATTTAAATGCTTATTTGGTTTGGGATAGATGGATAGATATCTATTAATTTATTTTTTCCCCAAGCATGAGTTAATTTAAAAACCTCTAGTTTATCAAAAGTATAAACACCAAAAGAATAAGCTGTCAGTAGCACTTAGTATTGTTCTATTAACAAACTAAATGTTTAGCTTTTTTCAGTACTTTTGCTTTATTTTATTTTATTTTCAAGAAAAACAACCTAGATTGAACAGTGACTGGTAACTGTGGGTTACAGTTGTCTACGACACTTAAGAAAAAATTTAGGACCTGTTAACAGTTCTCTAAACTGGAAATTTATTCATTTTTGTGGAGGAATTATAGCATGTAGGTTTGCCTCTATGTGTTATGGGATGAGCAGAGTTAGGTCCACATGATGATGGAGCTGTGCTCTTTGACACAACTGTTTTGGGGAGCAGCATGACTGAAACTGATGCCATCAGTCACCAGTGTCTTGGTATTATGGCAATAGTCTCCCATGTCGGTCCTCAAATTCACAATAACATCTCAAAGCAGTGCATAATAATTCATGCTCTTTCTGAATCTTCCTGCCCCATTATCCACCTGTTTAACCATGACATTTCAGGAGTCCCTCCCTTCCTCTCTCTGGGTTTTGTTCTCTGATGAAGGTCTCAGTGCTGAGCAAATGTACAAGGCAGCTGGCCAAACTGGATGGTAGGAGAAGCTGCAGTTCTAGCAATTCTTTCAATTACGTAAATAAATTTGGGGTAACCTCAGTGAAGAACAATAATTTGTTGTAGTCAATATTCAGATTTTAAAAGTGTTTGTTTCTCAGAGTATACCTATAATTTTTTTAAAGATGGATGGCGACTGTTGCTAAGCTTAGGGAGAGAAGATAGGGAAAAATAGAAAAGGGTATTTAAATACCTCCTTTGCAAACAATTCTAAAATTCCCATTAAAATTACAATGCTCCCAGATTTAGAAAGCCAGTCTTTATAAAAAAGGGGGATTATTTCTGCTTCAGAAGTAAATCTCAATGCTTCCTCTACTAATCAATGCCTTCTGATACCTCTGTAGCATAGGATGTAACATTGTGAAGACATTATTTATTCTCTGTCTTCATACATATACTACAAACACACTATATAAAGTAGCATATGCATACAATAGTTTGTGTATATTTGTATGTATACATATATATATAAAAAACATGCACATGTTATCTTACACTTTTTTGTGCTATCTCATGTCTATGGCAGACTTTTGGTAAATGAAGTATGCTTTAATTTGCATTGACCACTACTTTGATGTTAAATTATTAAATGTTCCTACATTATTTAAATCATTAACATGATTTTTCTAGCTAAATATCTACTAGTCTTATGAAGTATTTCCTGTGAGCTGCATGTTTTGCAACAACTCAGGTAAAAGGAGTTGGCAGCATGGTGTCAAGAATAAACTTTAAAAGGGCTCTCTAAAAGTAATGCTTGGAAGGTATTCATTTGACCTTCAGTGACAGAGCTTATGCCTTGCAAATTGATTAATACAGATACAATATCAAATCATTTTTCATACAATTTTTTAATGTTTGTTAAATGCTGGAGCAGTATGTAAACAGAGTATTTGGCATTTTTATTAGGCTGCGGAACTCAGTCATTTCCTTTGCAACAACATCTCATAAACTATTTTGACAGTCTAATAAACTATAAAAAGCTGTGGTAAAAACTGGCTCTGAATGTTATAACCGTACAAAATGGAAAGAGCAAGAGAAAACATCTATCACTGAGATTATTATCACTGTTGCCATGGCAACCTGGTTGCAATGGCAATATCTCCATGGTTCTGCTGTTTGTTATCATCTTTCTTGATTTTACATCATTGAAATTGTAGTAATTACACTCTGCCTGATGAAAAATGCATGCTGTCATGGCAACTAAGTCAAATATTCTTAATCATTTCACCTCTTCAATCTAAAATGTAATTGTTTGTCAGTAAAATAGGTTATACAGAAGGCTTCTATGGACTTATGATTGCCTTAAGTGTTTTGCAAAAATTGTGCTTTTAGGCTCAAGACCCTAAGCTAAACTAATAGTCTACAATGGTAAACAATGACTCATTAGAGAAAGTAATCAGTTCTTATTAATTGTAGAGTAACTATTCTAATGTGATAGAATAATGAAATATAAAACATATTACTTGGAGTCAAATGTACCAGGGAACATGGACAATATTGTTAGAATCTTGAGGTAAACTGTATGTGATTCGGATTCTATATTCATTTCATTCAAGCCTCCTTGCCACTTACATCTCAAGAGTATCCACCTAAAACTTAAAATACTTTTTTTGTTATATTCATTGACTGCTCCCTCACCTCACACCTTTTTTTTTTTTTGTAAATTCAAGGCTGAAGATTTAAAACACTGACGACAATATAAGGGAAAACAGTAATAAACACATCAAAATTTTGAGCATTACATTAAAATTCAGATCTCTTGCTTTTCCCTCTGGTAATGTACCATGCATCTTTTCAAACTGACTGTAAACCAAATTTTCAAAGGGATCTCAGTCCAGCCTAATAATTGGGCCAACCACATTGGTTCTGCACTACATTGGGAACATTATCTTTCAAGGTACCAGTTGCAGGTACGAATGATCAAATTCATAAGTCTCGTTTCCCAGATCATGCATTTTGTCTCCCAGAAAGCCATCTGCTCTTCAGACTATCATTTAAGCTGCAGGTAATTGTTACTTCAGTAACCTATTGTGATTAATTGCAGGGTCAGACTTGCTGAGGATGCTTTTTCAATTAGACCTGTTTGCCTGTTCTGGAGTATGTCTGGTAAACATGTTCGCATTGCTTTGCAAGGAAGTGAACTCTACTCATACTTACTTATCACCTGGGTTTGTGTATGTGCTCCACTTTGTGGTTTTTCAAGTCTTTTACTACTGTTCATGCATGAGCAGGGTTCTAGTTAAGTTGAGGCACAGTGTCAAAGTTTCAGCTTCAAGCACGATTGCTTGTCCTATTGATATTTTGTATACATTGAGTTTTTTTGCCATGTGGGGAACATTTCCTCAACACTCTGAATAAGTTACAGATCTGTTTTCTGTTGGTTTGTGCTGGGAATAATAGTGTGCAGGTGCCCAGCCCTGAATTATTTCTGGTTCAGTAAGTGCTTCATTTAAATACTTCACAAATATTAATGAACTCTTCAGAACACTTCTGTGAGAGAAGGAAGTATTGCTGATAGGTAACCGAGACACAGGGAAATACGGAGCCTTATTCATGGCCACACAAGAGGTTATGAGATACCCTACAATCAAACCCAGATTTTCATTGAGGTCTTACCTAAAGATCGTTCTTGTTTGAAGGGCAAATCATGAACTATTCACCCAAACAACATTCTTATTGGAATGACTGGGACCTTCCCTCTTACGTGAATCCTCTTGCAACTCAATGGTGACTCTACTAGGCGTGGAATTAACGTTTAGGGAAACTGCACTAAAATGACATGCCGACTGGGAATGTGCTGAGCCACTGGCAATTATTCCCCAGTAGGGAGCATGATTTCTCCCACAAAATTACTCAAGTTGAGCCACAACTCAAGCTGGGTAGAAAATTTGTCCTTTTGTGAGAAACATCCTGCTACTTTTAATTTAGCTGCTCCTTTCTCCAGAAGAAATTAAAAGCTACATATGTCCAATTTCCCCAAGAGGGAGTCATGCTGTCAAGCCCCATTACTGTAGGAAAAAGAAACCAAATTAAAAAAAAAACACAATTGAAAACTAGCCACAAAATGAAAGAGAAATTTGCCCACTGTACAAATAACTGGAGCAATTTGAAATTGTCCACCAAATGCAAATATCAGACTTCAAAGCACAAAAGCCACAGGCTACTCAGTTGGTGAAACAGTGAAAATGGGTCAGATCCCAAAGAGCTAAAATATGGTTCAGCATTCACCCTATACCGAGTTTCTGCCCCTATTGAACTTACTGTCTCATGAGTGATTGGGACAAAGTAAGAGGGAAAAATACATAATGATCTTCAAGTGAAATATCTTTTTTTCTGGTGACTGTCCCCAGGTTTCCATCCCAAACTTGGATAAGGTTCTGTCATTTGTCCCATATTAATTTCTACGTCAACTTTCTCAGTGGAACCTCTTCATGTTTATGGCCAACAGTAAGGTCCATTAAGTTATGGACGTTGCTTTTTTATTTTTAGGAACCCTAGAGCCTTCCCATTTCTTAATGTCATCTGGGGTTTTCACATGCTTCCAGAAAGGCATCTTTCCATTGACTTTAATGGACTTCGCATCAGGCCATAAACCCCTGCCTTTGTTCTGAATTTTCTTTAGCTAGATGTTCATTCAGAGTGCTGCCTGCACCTTAGAAGCTAACAACTCTGCCTGGTGTCCTTTGGTTCCTTTCAACTGCTCATCTCAGTTAGCTGTGCCTTCAGGTGGAGCCTCCACCAAGATTACCACTATCTGTGTGCCCAGGTGGCCAAGAAGGCCAATGGCATCCTGGCCTGTATCAGAAATAGTGTGGCCAGCAGGAGCAGGGAGGTGATCATGCCTCTGTACTCGGCGCTGGTGAGGCCGCACCTCAAATACTGTGTTCAGTTTTGGGCCCCTCAGTACAAGAAGGACATTGAGGTGCTGGAGCGTGTCCAGAGAAGGGCAACAAAGCTGGTGAGGGGTCTGGAGCACAAGTCTTATGAGGAGCAGCTGAGGGAGCTGGGGTTGTTCAGTCTGCAGAAGAGGAGGCTGAGGGGTGACCTTATCGCTCTCTACAATTACCTGAAAGGGGGTTGCAGAGAGGTGGGTGTTGGCCTCTTCTCCCAAGTGACTAGTGACAGGACAAGAGGAAATGGCCTCAAGTTGTGCCAGGGGAGGTTTAGACTGGATATTAGAAAAAATTTCTTTAGGGAGAGAGTGGTGAAACACTGGAATAAGCTGCCCAGGGAAGTGGTGGCGTCACCCTCACTGGAGGTGTTCAAGGAACGTGTGGACGTGGCGTTGTGGGACATGGTTTAGTGGGCATGGTGGTGTTGGGTTGATGGTTGGACTTGATGATCTTACAGGTCTTTTCCAGCCTTAGTGATTCACTGATTCTGTGAATCTGCCACATCTTTCATTAGTGACACCCAGCGTGTACCTTCCCCACCCATGCTGCAGCCTGGCTGCAGTCTCCTGCTCTGCACGATGGCTGTCAGTGGTCTGCAAACCCAAGAACTCTCATTCCTCTCTCCTGCTAGTATACTTGCCTATGAGTTAAAATCGGTTTTGGTGTCACAGACTGGAAACCCCAGCATAAGGAGTGCAAACATTATGATTTTAATTTATGAATTAACAACAGCCTGAGAAATAAAATAGCTGATGAGGGGGGCATTTCTTAAGCCTTTGCTCTGCTTTGTGTGAGCCACTGATAGAGTGGGAAGCCTAACTTCCACTGCTAAATAATATTACAAATTCCAGGTGAGCATGCAACTGCTGCTAACAGAAATTTAGCCAGAAGGAATAAAATTAATTAATTGATTAATACTTCATATCTGTCTTCTCTTGCCTCCTCTACTATTAGGTATAATTTGTCCTAACTAATTTGTCATGACTATTTACAGAAAAAAAAAAGATGTGGTCTTTGTGCAGAAGAATTTAACAGTTGCATTTTAAGCTTGACCTGGGCTGGATGCAGGACCAAGATACAAGGGTTAGTAGTAGCCATGTCTCTGTGCTGTAGGCCCTATATTACTAACAGATAATGGATTTTTGTTTGCTGACAAGGGGGAAGTTTGTACAGTGATGACAAAAAAGTCAGTTTTTCCCATCAAGTGTGACAAAACAGTATCTGTGAAATTTCTGGTGGTTACAAATTTCGTTATGGTTTTTGAGATTGAAAAATATCTGTGAAGTTTAACATGCACAATACAAAAAAAATATAATATTGATAGTAAGATAAGCTACAGAGTTCCACATAAGGTTGTTTGGTAGGTGACTTTGCTAGCTATCTGTTAGGATTACTATTATAAGTACTCAGGTATACTTTCTGTGCTCTAAATAGCATCTTCTGTGTAAATCTGTTAAGTAATAAAATTTGTTGCTTGCTTTCCTGGAGACAAGAGGCAAAGAGGTAAGTTTTTCTTCTGCAATGAAAATTACTCTTATAAAGTAGATGCACCTTGGCTTCTCATTTTCTATCCCCCCTTTTAGTGAATGTATGTGTCATTTGAAAAAAAAATTAAAAATAAATAAATTGGAGGATAGTTCCATAATATGAAAAGGTTTTGTCAGAATATGCTTTATGATTTCTTGAGATATTTTTGATCACAGAGCAATGTAACTTCTTAACCTAAGCTAAGTAAATATGTGCTGAATGAGGGCATAGAGCATGAAACAAAAGTAGGAAAGAAGAAACCAAATATGTCTCTCTATTTCTGGTATTTATGGAACCAGACAGATTCAGTAAGGCAACCTCCTGTAATGTATTGATAGATGAAGTTTTGCTACCCCTACTTTTCTCCTGCAATTTCACTAAATACTATTTCTGCTGTTGCTTTCATTCTTACTGATTCTTTGCTGTTTTATTTGTATTTATACTCAGAAGCTATAAACAAATACAGAAGTGGCTAGATTCTTTGCCACAGAATATCTTTTTGATTATTAAGGAATTGCACAGGCCTCTGACAATAATTGTCCATTAAGAATAAACACTATGCTACAAAAAGCTCGTTGTGGAACTGGAAAAGGTCCAGATTACAGACAGTCAGTTTAAGAAGATATCTCAAAACAAAAAAAAAAAATTTTGTGATCCTAAAAAACAGTATTAAATATTTCCACAAATCCTTAAGGCAGAAATACTATTAATGTGTAGAAGTATGGAAAAGACCTTACATGTCACCTTTGTGTCAGAAGGTCTTTCATTTCGTAATGAGAACTGAGATGTGAATTTCTATTCCTTCTTGCAAAACTTTCCCATAGCAATCTTAAGGCTGGGTCTAATAATTCTTTTAATAAAAGTGCACTCTGTAATATGAATCCAGAACATAAACTTAGTGAAAGGTGCCTGGAGACATTCATCAATTCTTACTTCAGACAATGTAATGTTATCTTATTTAAAGATCTGCAAAACAAGCCCAGTGGGTTTGGATAACAACCGATGTTTCATTGAAGTGGTGACAAATTTGCTTTGTAGGGACTGGTTTTGGAAAAGAGGATCCAATTGATCGGGTAGATTTTGCACTAAAAGGTGTCAGTAGACACTGCTGAGTGGCTACATATGGCAAATCACAGGTAGAAGTTGACATATAAATTTTAATTGCAAAATAAATGCAGTTCGTATTAACTTGCAGCAGATCCCTTCAAATTGAGAAACTCCAGGACAACTGATGACACTTTATAATACCTGTAAGGCAATAGAAAATCTCAAGCAGAAAGGCTCAAATTATTAATGTGTTGGACATTTTTTTGATGTCAAGCAGCAAGACTGGAATTTGTATGGGATTTTTTTTGGTGTGACAGGGAACCTTTCTTGAAGAAGGCTACACTAAGAATTCATAGAGTCATAGAATGGTTTGGGTTGGAAGGGACCCAAAAGATTATCTAGTTCCACTCCCCCTGCCATTATTGCAGCATTATCCTCCTAAGAGCTTGAATTGGTTGGATATGCTGTCTACCTCTTCTTTCTGGCATTTTACAGGCCAGCTGAAGCAACCTCGTTAATTAACAATAATGGTGACCCTTCAAGTATCAGCATTCTTAAAATTAGGTATTAGGAAGAATTAGGTAGACACAGGTGCTGGTTTTTTATGAGCTGGATTCAAAGCTAAGTTGCAGTTTCTTGTGCTGCCTAAGGAGTTACTTCTCATAAAAATATTTTATTTGAGAAATTAAAGTTCAAGATCTTAAAAAAACAGTCAGTTTCTAAATCTGACATTTTGCACTATTTTCCCTGTGACTGTGTCATATATACCATATCTTGAGCTTTCTTTAACATGGGGGAGAAGAGAGGTTGAGGAGATACACAGAAGTACTTCTGCAACTCTCTCACACCACTATCTACATTAATTTTCAAAGAGGGATCAGAACAGCTCAGTGCAGAAGATAGTCGCTGATTGATCTCACTGCCTCACAGCCTTCACTTGCATTCTTGTCAGCCATCCATCCTTACCTTCTTTTTCAGCTACAGTGGATGTCATAATTTTTTTAATTTTCCTACATGTATTCAAAGAGTATGATCCGTGGAAAGCTCTAGTTCTTGTCTCTCCAGGCCTTTATATTACTAGGATACTCACTAGACACAGTACATTGAATTCTCATGGTTTTTCTAGCTATGGGTTGAAGTCATGTTGACTGAACAGCTAATGGTCTGGGATGCAAAAGCTGACAGAAGTGTGTTACACTTACACATTGTGATCCACTCTCTTCTTACCAAGAGTACGTCCTTTGGACAGATGCAAGTCCCTTCACTTTCAGTATAATCTCTGCACCCCAATATAGTCTGGTGTCCCTTCACCTATTTTGAAAATGCAGAACTTCGGAAAACAAAACTAAAAGAATAGTGTATGTTTTTCTAAAAAAAAACCAAGTTAGTGAGTCCTTCAGTATTTCCAGTATTTCAAGACAAGATGTTTTTCTTTTCCTTTGCATCTTTTGAGGTCTGTGAGACTTCCTTTAATGAACCAGAATTTAGCAATGGACTTAGCATATTAGAACTGATATACGGACAGGTAAGATACTTAAGGGCCCTCTTCAAGATCTAGGCTTCTTAAAGGTAATAAGATGACACTGGCAGCGGGTAGTTTCAAATTACTTTTTCTTTCTAATTGGCAATTAGGTCTAATTAACTTTTAATTAATATTCAATTATTTCCTTTAACAAATGGAACCCTGAGGAGATCACATCTGTTAAGACCACTTGGTTTGTGTCTCCATTTTCTTCATATTTCTATAATTTATAATGAATTCAGCTTCAGATTAAAAGAAGATCATGTATCAGCTGGAATGAAAGTATGCATTTATCTAAAGTTACCATGAATCCAAAAAACTGAAACAGTAATTTGAAAAATAACATTGGTATGTAATCCTCAGGGCTCAGAGTGGAAAACTTGTAGAGATCAAGCTGGAACTTTGAATGTGTTGGGGGGTTCTTTGATATTAGCTGGATTCTTTTTGTGAAACAAGTTATAATATTGCTCTAATTATTGGACCCAATGGATAGAAACTTAAACAGTCATGTCCTCAATTACGAGCTTTGGGGAAAAAAAGACCACCGGATAAGTGCTCATTCTAAACAAGCTGAGGGTTCTGTCTCAGTGTATATATAGTAAATATATTTTGCTGATGGATCTTAGAAATTAATGTTAAGATTTACTTGAGTCTCTCAAGATGAGGAACTGGAGATAGCAGATTAAGTTATATTAATGAGACATGAGCAAGAAAATAAGTATACTTAAGTCTTTTAGGAACTCAGCTGCAAAATTTTATCCTTACAAGGCTGGTCCAGCTAATAAAAATAGAGCTGTTTGCATGAGCACAGAACGTTTGCCTAAGTAAAGGTTTGCAGGACAGTCATTAGGCACATTTTGTTCCCTTAGCTTTCCAGGCACTGATTTCATTCAATATCTATTTTTGTTTACTGCTTTTTTATTTTCTCACATTGCACTAATATGTGTCATGGCTGGAGTTTTTTGCTACTCACCCTATGTTTTTCCTTCTGTTTCTGTCCCACTTTGAGTGTGTTTTGTGCAATCTCTCACTAAAATAACATGCTAGTAAATCCTTAGAGACTGTCTCTATTTTAATCCTGCGTATTAGGAGGACTTCTCTAACTTGTTTTTTCAACAGATCAGCATTTAATAAATATGCAGGTATTGCTTGTCTTATGTGGATTAGGGACATTTTGGTCAGCAGAGTAAAACCTTTCCATTTAAGGAAAATTCATACCATACAGAACACAAAATTAAAGTTTGGTTATGACTAGTGTTTCTTATTTGAACATCAGATTCTACTTCCTCCACAGAAAACAAAAGTTCTAAACTTCGCCTGAAGAACTGAAGCAAACCAAAAATGTCAGTGCACAACATTTTTACTGTTAAAATGTGGTGGTAAAGTTCACGTAACAAGCAAAATTTACAGTGGTACAAAGCTACAAAGAGTAGCTGGATGAAAATAACAGAAGTCATTATTCTTTGTATAAACACCACATGTCATAAAAGTTTGGTTTGGCTTACATATAGGGCCGCTATGTATCAAACCTTTGTCACTTCATTTTTGCAATTCAGGGTTTAGTTTTTTCCTGCCTTTTGAACTGAACTCTAGTTGTTTGGATCTGAAAAAATGGACTTTCCTCCCAATCAGCAAAGATTGTTATTAACTCCTATCACATTTCTCTACCTAATTTGGATCCCAAATTTCACCTTTCCCTTGGATATGATAGGCCTGGTTCAATTCTTATTTGCCGTGGTTCATGCTGATGTGACCATGCTGAAATTGCGGAATTGCTTCCAACTTTTATCTGTGACAGTGAAATGGGAGTGATGGCTGCTCAGACTGCTGCCAATCTCTTCTGTAATGTAATTCATTAATTACCAGAAGTCAAATAAGACTTGATTAGGTGGAAACCTTCCAAAAACAACACCACAAGTGTTTAGGAAAAGAGTAACTACCTGCTATTCTGTAGGATATGTTTTTATCAAAAACAAACAAACAAACAAAACCAAGAAAAACTTGAATTCCTATTTTAATATTTGAGAGCACTGTACAGGTTCTGTATTTCATTCTTAAAAGCAAGGTCCTAGCATCTTAGGAAAATGTGGACTATGATAGTACTTCTCATGAAAGTACTTTTGTTAATTAGCTCTAATGCTTTGCCTAGAACAGGCTTTTGTTAATTATATATGCCTAGGTTAAACATTAATGGTTAGCATTTATAAAGAGCTTTGATTTTTTTTTTAAGTACCCAGCAAACATAAACTAATAATATGTCACAATATCCTGTCTAATTAGATAACTGTATAAATTCCCCACAAGATACATTATTTTTCACTTCCTGTCACTGAACTATTGTATAGTATTCCTTTACACTGCTAAATGGTTTCTTTCCACTCCAGGAATGATTGAAGTATAAGGAAAAAAAATACGTGAAGGTTGCCTGGGAAATTTCATTTTCTCATTGGAAAATTCTAAGCTTGCAGTTTACTTGAAGGGAAGAGTCAGTTTTTATGAAGCTCCTGAATAGAAAAAAAAAATGTGTGGGTTTTTTGTACAATGTAGAAATGTTACATACGGTGTTTTCAATAAAAAATATTTTGGAAAGTCTTTTTGCTCCAAAAGTTTGGTTTCTGTATACTAAATAAAAAGGAAACACATCTTACATGCCCCCTTTTACAGGAATCTTTTAAAAATTTTCATACTCGTGGCTTCTGGCCTAATTTGCTCTCTACTGCTGGAAACATTTGCAACTTGTGGTATATGTAGCATGAATAGATTTTCTGTGCATCCTTCTGGACAAAATATGTGTTGACGTTGATCTTCACATCATTAAAACAGTAGGCACTGATACCTGTCTAGTCATCTATTTTTTTATGACATCCATTCTTAACATTTCTGAAGACATCAGTTCTGGGATCAGTTTGGAATGGAAAAATGAAATTTATGCCT
This sequence comes from Gavia stellata, assembly GCF_030936135.1. Classification (NCBI taxonomy): domain Eukaryota; kingdom Metazoa; phylum Chordata; class Aves; order Gaviiformes; family Gaviidae; genus Gavia; species Gavia stellata. Next base: position 41,557,593 of record NC_082596.1, on the reverse strand, counting down.
TGAAAATTCAGGTGATACCATGAAATTGAGAATACCTTATCAGTAGAATACCTTACATAGTCATTATCTGAGCTTAACTTTATTAGAAGTGGTGAATTTTGCTAAATTTGCTCTTCCTTTCCATTTGTCACGTGAATGCTGAGATATGTCCTGGGAAAACTGATGGCACCTTTGCTGAATGGCGAATTGGTTTGGAAATATGTTACTTCAATGCACCAAGAGTGACTTAAACATGAATTTCATAAAATTTGTTTCTTTTTTTTACGTAGGATGAGACCTGCCACTTAAGATACACCTGTCTGTGATCTACCCTGCCAACAATGAAAGCATTCAAACTGCAGCTTGGTGTTTACCATATAAGCTTGAAGGAGTTTCTCTGCTTGTCTTTTTATGACCTCGGGTTTGTTAAGATACTGCTAATGCTACAAGGTTTGCTTTTGCTATTTCTTATTTGAACAGGAAACAACTTGAGTCAGGACCTTTCCACTTCCCACAGAATGGCATCCTGCACACTGGGACATGAAAAGTCCTTTATGCACCACGGGCAGAACGAACAGCCATTTTTTTCTAATGCTTGGCAAGGTCATGAAGTTGTCAGTTTTAGTTGTTGCTCACAGTTGTCAGTTTGCCCAAGCAGATCCTTGCCACCGGAAGGTGACATGGCATCTTTCACTGAGGCACTAACAAGTAAACGTATCTACACAAGAATTTTTGTTCTTTAAAAGAATGAGTAATGGTTAAATTCCTCATCTGTGATTTTTAGAAGGAGCTGTGGGAATGAAGTGCTCAAATCCCACTGAAAGTCAAAAATATAAAACTCTTAGGTACTTAAATGTTAGGACTGCTTTTTCCTAGGAGTTGACAACATAACAACTGTTGTTCATATCAGAAACCAGAAGCATTGCTGAAATTAGGCCACTTCTTTAGCTACTCAAGGAAGGACTGAACTGCAGTGGCAACTCTGACCCCAAATCACTTAGGTGTTTTGATCATGCTACCAAAAAGGCTCATCTTAAATTTACATTTCTGGTAATCCTGGCAACGCAGTTAAATCACCTTTCAGAAAAAGGACTATTTCAGTCCTCATGTAGATTTTGGTAAATATCAAGTATAGGATGAAAAGAAGAGGGAAAGATCCATCTGTGCTCCTCACAACAGCAGCTTCAGTAAATGCAGAAACATGATCATCTGAAGTTTGTATTTATGGAAAAAGGTAAAGGACGAAAGAATTTCCAAAACTTGCTGTTCTGGGGAGAACTTTCTGGAGTAACTATGCTAACTTATCTGTTGTCTCTCTGCCTGTCCAGTTTAGATTTATTAGAGGCATGTATCTCTTTTGAGGAGCTCTCTCTGTTGAAGTTACAGCTCTTGGGATATGCAGGCCCCCCCATCCTTTCTCACTCAGCCCCTATTCACGTTATGGATACACTCACCCTGCCTCTACCTAACTCTAATTCATAAACAGATGGATTCCCAAGGTTGTGGCAAAGCACAGCTGCAGTGCAAACATAGATATTAACATTCCCATAGCTTTAGAAATATGGTATTACAGCTCATGGAATTTAACAGAGTGCCATGCATTCAATTCCTGTGTCACTGATGTTATTATATGTATGTTAGAAATCCCATCTGAAAGGTACAGATTACTTCAGTGCCTTTTGTTCGCCACTAACTCCCTAGAAACCATATGGAGTGGGATTTTTCAAAAGCATGTACCATGGACTTAACTCTGCTCGAGTTCAAACCAGAGAGCTTTATCATTAACTTCAGTGGAACCTGAAGTAGGGCAGCACCAACTGCTGTAGAAGATCCAATCCTTTATAATTATTGAAAGAAAGATTACAGAGGGACTAATTTTAGATTCAAGTCAATGGGATCTTTGGGTGTGAAAGAAAGTAATGGCTTGCTCTTGTGAAAGAAACAGGGGCTCAGCAATAGGACTTCAGAGAATGACTTTGGCTTCAGCCATGCATCCCGACATGTTGACATAGGTTCCTCAATTCAAACAGTTTCCAAAGGGTAGGTGTTGGCACATTAACAGTCCTGCTTCAGGATCCAGTTCTGAAGGATGTTGTAAGAATGAGCTTAGTGCCATTCATTTTGAGTTCTAATGCCTACATTTCCAGACAATATTACACACTATGGTTGTAAGTAGTATTTGAAATGGCAAAAGCAACCTGAATTGCTGAATGGGTACCTTAAAGCTAAGATTCTGCTAAAGCATAACACAAGTCAGGGCAGGCAAGTGAACACTTTCAAACCTCCATGGAATATACAGCATTTATAATAACAAAGAATTAAAGATGAATCTACACGACATCAACTGGTTTTGTATCTCGGAAAAGCCTTTGGGGGATTGTAGGCTTTTTGGAGGTAATTCAAATTCACATATAGCCCTGATCCCAGAGTGCATCTTGAGTGCAAAGTAGATCTACACCAATACTGGCCTTTCTTAGGTATTCTAAAGTGCCTTTCCAAAGCAAGGTAATAAACAATTACTTAAAACTGATTAAAGAGTTACATCCCATTTCCAAATGTGCTGGAGAGATATAAAAAAATTTTAATTTAGATAAGAATCAGACACTAGTCTGATAGCATTTCGCATCACTTGTAAAGCTGAATGACTACACAAAGTGAAGGGCAATAATGAACTGATACTCTGCTTCAAGTGAGATTAAATTTTAAACAAATATCTGTATATAGATGGAGATTTATAGAGGAGTCTAAGGAGAAAAGGCTTGATATGCATTAACACAAGTATACTCCACAAATCCTCAACTTAACCCCAGGGTATCCACCTTATGTACAGTATATTAGTATTTAATTTTACCTGAGAAATCCTTTCTTTGTTATTTCAGTCCTCTTCCACAACCTCTTGGGTTGTATTTTTCATGGTATTCTGTTTTATCCTAATATTTCAATGTGTTTTATTTGTATCCCTCTATTCTTCTGCTCTTCTGTTGAATAGTTTTTGGAGGTTTTTTTAGACTTTCCTGAGATAATGAGCCGAGAAAGCCTCGAGACCTGCTGATGTAGTCTCCATATGATACCTTCAAGACTCAAAACACAAGGCAACCCTCTAAAATTAAGCTGTATACTATCTTCTCTTCCCTTCAATAACCATATTTAACTTCAGTCCTCAGGTTACAGAGGGCTCCAGTAAACACTTTCTTCACAACAGAATATCTGGGGGCAAATCTTGTCTGTGGTCTAGCGTCCTGCCCCAGCTCATAGGAACAAAGGGTTGGGTCAGTTTCTTCTGGGTTTCTAAGTCTGCAGTATTTCTTCTGAATACAGATGACATGCATTTTGTGGGGCAAAATGCTACACTAAGTCTTACATGCTGAGCTGGGGCTGGGGGGTGGGGTTCACCTACCAGCCATGCATTTAGCCTTTAACTCTGCCTTGGGACATACCTAGCCAAATGGGCTAACACAAGAAAACCTAAAAGTTATTATAGCTCCATGCAACCTTTCTGTGAAATAGATGATGGCGAAGGTTTGTATCTGACCCTAAAATATAAATCAATGTTATGCTACTAGATTTACCTTGACAACAGAAAGCAAGCAGGCTATCATTATTCCAGCACTGAATATTTTTATTTTCCTAAATTATAAATATTACTTTTTCCTCTCTACCTTCAGTCTTAAGAATGTGGTTTCACATTTCATTTAATGCTAAATGGTTCATTACATAGAGTAGCAACTTAGTTCTCTTATTATGGTGTTATCTTTCACTTTGTCAAAATATGTCTATTTGATAAGAAATCTGACAGAAGTTGCTTATGATGGGATCACTAACAGCCATCAGTTTCTCTCTAGCAAATGAAACTGTAACCATGGAAACGGCCTTTTTTTGCCAGAATGAAAATGAGACAGCACTCTGCTGCAGCCATTAGTAGAATACACAAATGTCCCTCAAGGCAAACATCTAAAGCAAATGGACTGCAAAGTAAGGAGCACTAATTTCTATTTATTTAGGATTTGTAAACCTAGCAGAGCAAGATATTAACAAAGGAACAAACAAAAGGAGGTTATAAAAAGATGTTTGTATTTTTCTTTCCATTTACAAAACTCCTTATTTTAAATAAAAATACTTTATTCTGGATTTATAAGTATAACCTTAAATAGTACTATAACAATACCCTTAAATAATGTTGTGGTTTGATTGTGCCTGTTCTATGCAGAAAATTATTACAAAAATTTACACTAGAAGAAAGGGTTTTTTTAATTTTTGGAAATGCATCTTTTAGTGCAAAAGAATTACAAATACTGAATATGAGACACTTTTCTTCATACTGCTTAATTTTCAAACAACCCTGTTCATTCTGATAAGATATACCAGGGCTGATAATAAGTCTACTATAAACACTATCAGCAGTCGGCCACAGGCTGTCAAAGACCTTTCAAGTGTCAGACTCTTCTTACTGTCCTCTTTATTCACTACTACGCCCCTCTTGCTACAAACTACTTATTGAATGCATAGATTCTTTTGACAGACTAGGATTAGGTGAGGGGTCTCAAACCACCTACCATGTACATCAGTAAGATATATCTTAACTTGTTTGCCTTCTCCTTTCACATCAAAAATCATAGTTACTCTGGGAACAGCAATGTCTAGCCTCTGTTCTAGTTCCAGTTCACTGAATAAACTAAAGATACAATTTTCCACTAGGATAATTAGTTCGTTAACCAAAACTGTTTAGATATTTAATTCATAGCTAGCAATGGGTTGGAATCATCATGCCAATTACTTACAGATACCTTGGGGTGTTTCAAATACCTGTGCGCCTGTAAATATGACAAAGTGACATGCTGTGACAGCCACTTCCAGAGAGCTGTTTCCTACAGTATGATTATAAATACGCACCGTTGTTCTGATACGTTTCACATAGGTCAGGGTTAAGACACACTTATAGAAGTTGCCTACTGCCAGCTTACTGGCTGTAGCTGTAAAAAAAGAAAGGACAATGACAAAGTAGAAATACTAACCTGAGAAGGCTCTAAAGGAAAAGTGTTCAAGCTTTTATAAACTTACACTCCTTGACCTTTGTGGCTTTGTAAATGTGAACCATATCACAAATGAACGGATGTGGGTAATTAAAATGGCACGACAAAGACCACTGCCTCTCTGGAAAGTTACTTGGTTATCCTACCTGCAAAATGCCCCTAAAATACTCCCCCTCAAATCAAAAGAACACGTTAAAATAAACACAAAAGAGGGAGAGGTGTCTTGATTTTTGTTTTTGCTTGATATTGTCTTTTAATTGTCCTAAGCATATGTTCAGCCATATGTGTGAGTATGTATGTATACTCACATACACACAAACATAAAGTAACAATAGGAGATTAACATTGCAGGTGAGTTTGCAAAAAGCTTTTTCAGACTCAATTAGATATCTTCCTGAGTAGATGTATGTTTGTGAAAAGGCAAGCAAGTAAACAAATCTTGATATATTGGAAAACTGGGGGAAAACCCCCACAAATAGCTTTATTTTCTATTTTCTATTATAAAAGTATAGGACTGCACTGACCTTTTAAGGTTAAGAACACATATCCAGACACAGCACTAGCTAAGTGCAGTGCTTGCACATACTAGTATACATAATAGTTAATTAAAATTGGCAAAATTTCCAAGTAAATAGGTTTGTTATTGGCTGCTGGAAGCTGACAGCTGGAGTTACAATTCTCTTTAGTCCAGACATCAGAAAAAGCTTCAGCTGAATAATATTAATCTAGTCTAAAACTCCATCTCTAGGAGAACAAAAAAGATCAGTTAGCCGCTGAAATGTCTAGTACCAAAATACATTTCATGTGAAAGGACAGGAAATAGATGATGTATATAGCCACATTCTCAGTATTTGCATTGCATCGCAAATTCAGTCACCTTTATCATCACCTAATATAGGATCTTTGTAGTTTAGGGTACACACCTTTACTGTTTGCCCATGACATGTTTTTTCCCTACAAGACGGTGAACTATACCACTACATATATAAAAATAAACAAATATATGCAAGTATTACGATGTTTAAACTAAATGTGACAGTGATATTGTAATTGCTCAAGTAGTTTGCTAGTCTGTATTATTGCCATACATTCAGTGGAGGTTACTGAGAGAGTGGTAACACAATGGAATAGACTGCCCAGGGAGGTGGTGGAGTCACCCTCTCTGGAGGTATTCAAGGAGCGTGTGGACGTGGCATTGTGGGACGTGGCTTGATGGGCATGGTGGTGTGGTGGTTTTTTGGGGGTTTTTTTTTGTAATGGTTGGACTTGATGATCTTACAGGTCTTTTCCAACCTTAGTGATTCTGTGATTCTGTGATTCTGTGATTCTGTGATTATGTTCTGGGTAATTTGCTCTCAACTGAGCATTTATATTTGTTCCATAATCCTAAATTGATCCAATCTACTCAAGGCAACTAAGCTGAGAGAATACCTCTTCTAGGCTTCTTCAGTACTCAGTAAGAAGAGGGAAGCTCACGTAGAGAACGATTCAGCCACCTAAAATCTAAATGACTTCTTGGAGGTGCTTATTTTTCCTATTGGCCGTATAGGGGGCTGACAGCTGAGTAGTGCCTAAAACCAAGTGGACGAGCGTTCTCCGGAAGTATCCTCATATCCAAAAAAGAACAGATCAAACATTTGAAGTCAGTTTAAAAATGCACAGACTTACAGCATGTTTTGTCATAGCAGCAGCAGCATCACTATTGATATTACTACCATGCTACTCCTTCTGTACAAACAAAGGCAAGAAAAAGAAGAAAATAAGAAGAAAAAATCAATCAGCTAGCAGGAAGAAGAGAAAAAGTAGTGTTCCTTTTAACTGCACTGTAGATGTTTCTGCCTTCGACTGGCTCTGAAATGATGCTAACTGTGCCAGGAGAGACTGGTACAACTGGAGCTGCAGTAGCGTTCAGTCCAGACCTGGCCCTGTGATATATAACTTCCAGCAGGCATGTGCCATGCATTCATCCAGCAGCAACCGCTCACTGCAAGGTAGGTCAGAAAGAGAGCTGCTGGCACAACAAATTCAGTTTTACCTGCCCTTATTGATACTACAGTGAGTTCTGTTCTTCATCAAGTAAATGGCATGAGTTGAAATATATCTTAGGAAAGCTTCTGGATTGATTTTCTTCTCCAGCAGATCATTCCACATTGGACTTCACTGAGCAGTTCTGCTTACAATAACACCGCTGAATCCCATGATACTGCCAAGCACCATGGGTACAGCGCACTACTACATATGGTTATACTGAAAAAGGAACTTTTTATGTACCAAATGGCCTCTGGTAATTTCAGTTTTTCCTATCCTGAAGAGCTTGTTGTGTCTATATGACAAAAGAGAAATGCATTTTCATGGTTATAGAGACAAGTTAATATAAAATGGATAATCCTGTCTCACACAAGTGATGAGAAAAGTTCCAGATACTATGTGCTCTTCGCATTCAGAAAATATTAGTTTGCATTTTGCTATTTTTGTTGGTCCTGATGGTGATCTTAGTGATGTTTGTTGTTATTTGTTGTTTGATTCTTATAATTTATTATGAAAGGATTCTATTTTATTAGGTAAGAAAACTGTGAATATGCGTGAGTGTTTCAAAGTGCAGATGAAAACAGGATATTTGCCACCTTGTTTAAGAAAATATTATTTTAAAGACATAATTATCTGTATTATCAGTGGAGTCCCTTGGGAGCGTATTCACACCGACTAACTTTACCTGTCTCTAGAGTCCTGAGTTTCTTAGATTACAGAATCACAGAATGATAGGGATTGGAAGGGCCTTCTGGAGACCGTCTAGTCCAACCCGCCCCGCCAGAGCAGGTTCACCTAGAGCAGATTGCACAGGAATGCGTCCAGGCGAGTTTTGAATATCTCCGGAGAAGGAGACTCCACAACCTCTCTGGGCAGTTTATTCCAGTGCTCTGCCACCCTCAAAGTAAAGAAGTTCCTCGTCATGTTTAGATGGAACTTCCTATGACCAAGTTTGTGCCCGTTAGCTCTTGTCTTGTCACTGGGCACCACTGAAAAAAGACTGGCCCCATCTTTCTGGCACCCACCCCTTAGGTATTTATAAGTATTTATAAGCATTAATAAGATGCCCCCCTCAGTCTTCTCTTCTCCAGACTAAAAAGACCCAAGTCCCTCAGCTTTTCCTCATAAGAAAGATCACAGAATCACAGAATCACTAAGGTTGGAAAAGACCTGTAAGATCATCAAGTCCAACCATTAAAAAAAAAAAAAAAACAAGCAAACAAACAAACCACCCACAAACCACAAAACACACCACAACCCACACCAAAACAACCCACCCACACCACACAGCACCATGCCCATCAAGCCACATCCCACAATGCCATATCTACACGCTCCTTGAATGCCTCCAGGGAGGGTGACTCCACCACCTCCCTGGGCAGCCTGTTCCAGTGTTTCACCACTCTCTCCGTAAAGAAATGTTTCCTAATATCCAGTCTAAACCTCCCCTGGCGCAACTTGAGGCCATTTCCTCTTGTCCTGTTGCTAGCCTCTCTGCAACCTCCTTTCAGGTAATTGTAGAGAGCAATAAGGTCTCCCCTCAGCCTCCTCTTCTGCAGACTGAACAACCCCAGTTCCCTCAGCCGTTCCTCATAAGACTTGTGCTCCAGACCCCTCACCAGCTCCGTCGCCCTTCTCTGGACACGCTCCAACACCTCAATGTCCTTCTTGTAGTGAGAGGCCCAAAACTGAACACAGTATTCAAGGTGAAAGTGTATCTTATATGTTTTCCTTAACAACTGCAAACACCTCAGTAATCAAATAAAATATAATTGATAAGCAAGTGGGATCTGCACAGAGAACATTAAAAGGCAGATTGATCGCTAAATCTGGTAACTCCTAACTGCTCTAGCACATGTATTATAGCAATATGCTCCCTGGCATAAAATAAATCTTGTTTAAAACACCAGGATAAATTACAGACAAACCCATTTTTACAATTGCTACAATGAGTATAATTTCAAGTAATTTAAAAACCTTTTACACAACAAACTAAAAAGATAATCATGTGAAGAATCTGATTATAGGGAATATAGAAGTCTGAAGATCTCCCAGTCCAAAAGATCCCAGGTCTGTACAGTTTGAGAGGTAATATATTGTTGGGCTCACAGTCAGTATGTCTGTAGGGATCTGATCATGATAATCCTTGGTTTGTTCCAAATAAACCTCTGTTCTCCTCTGCTGAACTTCCTACAGCTGTGCAATAGCTTTTTCCTAGAAACACTGCCAAGAAGGAGCACAGTAACAGGGGTCAATTCCAACCATGAACTTTATGAATTGTTTAGTGGCACATTAAAGGACAGCATCAAGTTCACTTATAAGCTTTGAAATGATCTTATTTCTAGCCTGTGCAGGTGGATGATTCCCTGTACATTTGATTCACTTGGTCAAGATTTAACCCATTGTCTCTTGCAGCTCTCCCCTCTGCAAAAGCTTCTGCCTTCTGCTTTTTATACTTTATAACAGTTTCAGCAGTTTTACCAGAAAACTAAGGGGAGGAATCTGGAGCTCGTTTAGGATGCAGGGATATTGCTAACACACAAGGCTGCTTCTCAGCCTTTTTGAACACAGGCCCAAGTCCAGGAGAGCTGTCCTTCTCCACAGAGTTGTTTCAGAGTGGAGAACCATCTGCTTCACACCATGACACACGCGGTGCTTCAGATTCAACCTAACAAGAACAAGGATCCTGGTTTCTTTGGTGTTGACTCTTTCAATAACTTGGAGAATGACAACAGATTTACCTAGTTCAGTGACTTGCGGTCACAGCTAGCTGAAATTTGTGGAACCTGCCTTGCCAGTTTTTTTTCAGCATGCACTCTAAAAGAAGTAAGACCAAAGAACTAAATATTGCAGTGCCAACTTCCACAGTTTCAGTGCTGCTACCTGTCCACCCAGCAGATATTCAATTTACCCTTGAATAAGCTCTAAGTCCAAGGTCCATCCAATGAATCCCCATGAAAGTACCAGCTTGGTTGCTCCCTGAGCAAATTCAGCTCTGCTTCCGTACCACTCTTAAAATACAAAGCTGATCTCTTTTGGGGGATGTGGAACAAAATAGACGGTCTTCCATCTACTGCTACTGCTGATGTAGCATTTCTCCTCAGATAGATAGGACATCTTTTCTTGGCCAAAGCTGCATTAACTTTTAGAAAGCAGTAACACTAATGATAGAAGCTTAAACGCTTCACGCAGGTGCATTTAGTGGAGCTGAAATGGCTATTGAGCCTATCATAGTAGTCTTACAGGAGGGTTAGAAGAGAGCTCTGTGAATAACTGTATTTTTTTATCAAATGGATAAAGAATAACCAATTGGAAAAAATAATTTGAACATTTTTAATATTCCCAAAAAAATGAGATCTGAGACTTTATATTCAGATTGACAAAAATATTAAATATTCAGGGAATGATCTTAAAAAATGGTAAATTTTTCTAAATGAAAAGTTGTTTTGAAACAAAAAAAATCAAAACATCCCACTTGAAAATGTCAGTTAAGTGTTTTGACTTTTTAAAATGTTTTTACTGAAAAATTATAAATTATACATGAATTTGTGAATTGTTTCATCATCTGAAATATTCATTTTAGTTAAAAGAAATTTACAGCTGCCTTCATAGGTTTTTTTCTCATGTCTCTGCTCTAAGTAAGCAAGTTTTTTTCCCAAGTTTTTGTCTTTTAATTTGATTGACGTTTAACATATATATATATATCTATCATAAATCTCAAAGACTTGAACCATACGGTTGTGTTAAGAGTAGATCTGACTTCACTGAAAAGTAATACTTTCATAGACACTTACACACAAACACACACAAAGAGCAGGACAATTTCTGCTCTGAGTTACAATAGTTTAGAAGTGAGTAATTATTCTAAATTAAACTGAGTTACTTCAGAATCAAAATGATAAAATGTTTAGACCACTGTGCTGGTAGTTATTGAGAAAGTTGTGATAAATCATGGCATGACCTATTGGGTGCTCAACAACATCTGCATAATTACCACAATGATTATTGCAGTGTTGTCTGTACTGCATTGTATGATATAGCTTCCATGATAGAAATTAAATACTGTCATAATGTTATTTCTGTTTTCAAAGAGTTGTTTGGACAGCCAGGGAAATGAGGTAGCATTCAATTTTAGGTTTTAACTTAAAATACAATTGAGATCAGTAATTACTGAAAATCATTGCTGAGCTTGAACCTGCCATTTCCTTCTATATTTCTTAATTTATCTGATTTATATTTAGGTAAAATCAAATCCTGAGAGGAATAATTTCTGATTAGATCATATCTGTTATTTAGTATCTGTGGGGGATTTAATGCAATTGCTGCTAATTCTTGAAATTTGGCCAAGTGGTAGTTAACATCCTACAGATGAATCATAACAAAATACTTTCCTTTGTCTCTGTACAAAATGTAAACACAGAGAATATAAAGTGTTATCTCCTCTTTTGATTATAAAAAGTATTTATTCTTTTTAATCCTGTTATACATTTTTTCCATTTTTTCCTATCAATGATATTTATTTTCACTATTTCCAAACTTGCTTTAGCTCAAATATTGGGAAGGGTTACTGACTAATGTAGTTTTAAATTATAAGGAAAACTTCTTATCCTTTAAAACCATTAGAAAGAGAAAATAGAACTAATAGCACGTTATTAATTTATGTTCAAAGTAATTTATACCTCTGTAGTGAATGTTATATCTCTTTGGGTTTGATATAAAGATCGTTTTTATTTCAATCATAATTGTTTAAAATGTAACGATTTAATAGCAGAAAATGAACTTTCTATTTTATAAAGGCTTTGGGCCATAGTCTCTGCTCTGGTAAATGGCTACAGCTCAGTGAAGTTCCTCAATGTTCTTTCATTTGTTTACATCAGGAGAAAATTTTGGCTGCAAAAATAAATACTCCCATAGGACCCAGGTGAAATGAATGGTCAAAAGACGTATCACACTGAAATGAATATTCAACATGTTTCTGTTTTTCTGTTCTGAAATGGAAGAATTATTCAAACGAAGATAAGTATCACATCAAGCATTGTGATGTGTTTGTGTTAGCCGACATCTTCCTGGCTATTTTAAATAACCATTAAACAACTGAAAAGAGCCTTCCAGTAACTTGCTTGTATCATCTCTGCTTGGAAGACAATAGCTTGCCAGGCTGTAATCTGGACAGTACTGAATCCTCTACATTTTCCCTTGAGTGTGAATGTTATAAATAGTGACTAACTGGAACTTTCAGACTTCAGAGCAAGATTTCATTTGCTGGGGAATGGTGTGGGAGCAGTGTTCATACAGAGGTACAAAGAAAAACCAAGATAATTTAACAATAGCCTAACTGGTTCCTTTCGTTCAAACTATTCCCAGGAGGTGCATACAGTCTGGATTTGTAGCCACAGTCTCAGAAGGACTGGACGACCTTTCTGGAAAAAGACATATGCCAACATAGTTTATAACAAAGAGGGTATGAGTTGAGGTTTAATTTGGCATCTTTTTTGCCTTTCATCAGTATTCATGCTTGTTTCAGACAGCAGCATTACTTTCAGATTAGTCAAACTTCATAGTATAACTATGTTAAGCAAAACATGAGAAAATAAGTAAAAGGTTTTTATCAGATGATGGCAATATTTAGGTATCCAAAAACATCTAAGTTTGCATCTCTTCAAGTTACCTCAATTTTCTTATGTACTCTATTAAAAATATTTCTGTTTACCTTGTTTACATTTCCATTTACCTTTCTCTCAGTGTGTTTGGTTTTATTTTCCAGTAAATATTTCACCAACATGAAGATATTTCTGAATTATTCTCTGTTTCTGTCAACAGAAATGCTAAATATAGTCTGCAGCAGTGGCTGCCTTCATTAATATGATTTCAAAACAACAAACACGATATTCAGTGCATACTTTATTTCTGCTAGGAGACATCACATTTCTAATTAAACTCAAATCATCACTGAATGAAAATAACATGGAATTCAGCATGATTATTTATATTGTACTTTCAATTGTTATTACTTTTCTTTTACCAGGCAGAAGAAAAAATAATCATAGGGCAGAGGATGACATTTGAAAAAAAATACTCTCTCTATGAGCAGGCTTTGTTGTCACAAGTACTCTACTGACAATAAGATTTTAGGAGAGGTCTGTTTGTATCACAATGAGTAGTATTCCTCAGGAATTAGTAATTCACCCAGGAAAGAACCCAAAGAATTCTTTACTATAGATCTTTGTAGTACTTCTCAGGAAAAGTTTTGCTTTTTTAGTCTATGGAAAACTTTTTTGTACTTTACATGAAGAAAGAGAAAGAAAGACAAAGAAAGACAGAAAGAAAGACAGAAAGAAAGACAGAAAGAGGAAGGAAGGAAGGAAGGAAGGAAGGAAGGAAGGAAGGAAGGAAGGAAGGAAGGAAGGAAGGAAGGAAGGAAGGAAGGAAGGAAGGGAGGGAGGAAGGGAGGGAGGGAGGGAGGAAGGGAGGGAGGGAGGGAGGGAGGGAGAAAGGAAGAAAATTTTTTTTTCGAAGAGCAGTAAGGAAGATGATGGATTAAAGCAGATGCAGACTGTTTGCAGTTATATAAGACTATTAGGTACCCTGCTTGTTCTGGCTTTTGTAATTTGTCCGTGTCCTACTTTATATAACTCAATCCATTGTGAGCAAAAACATGAAATACCAGGATAGTTCATACTTCATTTTGTCAGCAAATTAGAAAAAAATATAAAAACAAACCCAATAGACATCATATTTGCTGAGTATAGAACTGAGTATTTTTTCATATCAAAGGAGTCTGAAAAGAACAGAAGGTTAAGAAGATTTTTTTTACAATGAGCAGATGTGCTTGTTACTGTTGATGGACAAGCTTATCCATTTACATCAATTAATATCAACAGCAAGCACATCAATATGGAAGCTTGTCCTGACGCCTTGATTTTTTCCCATCTGACAGGTAATAGTAGGGCTGGGAAAATGTCACAACAATTTAGTTATGCTTCACTGGCTTTAACTAGTTCAGTGACAATGGGAATGCATCATGCTAAGATTCCTTATGATTCATAATGGTACTGCATTAGTCGGCTATTGCAGAGGATTTAAACTAGTCTTTGTCAATTAAGGGTTTAAGGTCAAATCCTCTTTATGTTTTTTTCATTCGTGCATTAAGTAAAAGCAAGTTAAAATATTTATGAATGGCACTAAAATGTGGAAACTTTCTTTAGGAACCTGTCTTTTCATATTGAGTCATAACTGAAACCAACTATGTTTGACAAAGAAAGGCTATTTCATCACATGGCATGGCTTATCCCTCCTCTTCTCTAAAGGCCCGAGCTACAATCTACTCGGTTTTGGCAGGAAAACTTCTGTGGACAGAAATCTGCAGTTGTAACCATTTTAGGCTGTGAGATTAAGTTATGCCTCAGCACATTTGACAATGATCAAGAACTGACCACAATATTTGTAAATTGTTTAAGTGCTCAGCAACCCAAGAAATATTTAAAAACCAGAAGGGAACACTGTATATGGGTCAGCGAAAGGGATGCAGGATAGGCTCTCTGCTGTTGCAGCAGGAAAACCACAAGGCCAGACAAGCCTGGGTAAGATGTGCTGTCCCCACGGCTGCAGTGGCTGGCCAGCCCACTATCTGCAGTGTGTCCATGGCTGGCTTCCCCAGGCCCACATGTCCTGCTTTGGGGATGGTTCAGGGAGCAGGGGCAAGGAGGAGCTGCCAGCTTCACCCCTGGAGCCTCTCCTGCTGGTCAGCCCGTTCAGCTCAGGGGAACCTCTGTGCCTTTCCCCTGTTTTGCAAGTTGAAAACTGCTGAATATCCATACGTTTTCTTACTGAGGAGTAAGCACTAACAGACCATGCTTTGCTTATTTGCTTAGGTGCTGCCTCACTGTTTTCCATGGGTTGCACCAGGGTAGCTGAGAGCGTGTTATGTCCAATATAAGCACATTTTATTGTTATGCAACCATTTATTGCTTTGGGCTAGAAAAGTCATGACGAATCCTTGTATGTAGAGACACATACATGCACATACTTGTGTGCTTTCTCCATTCAAATATTTTTGACTGAAATTGCCATGTATTCAGATGGTTTCTTTTCTGCTCAGTCCTTGGAAAGGGAGCTTTACCTGAAGTAAGAGAGGATTCAACGTTCAGCTATAAGACATTGATTTAACCTTTCTGTCATGAGAAAAGTAAAATCAACTTGCTTCCAATATAGTTAAATGTTTAGTTACATATGAAACTAGATCTTTGGAAAGGATAGGAAATTACATTTTCTATAATCAATCAATCATCTGTGAAGAGAAGTTTATTTAAAGTGACTCCTTTCTGATTACTTCTAGAAGAGATAAATAGAAAATTATTCATAAAGAACTCGATGTATTGATAATGTGACAGCCAAGAGGTTGTGCTCTTCAATGTAGATCATTTTCCAATTTTATGAATGCCTGCGAAACTAGACAATGTTATTTAAATAAGCTTATACTAATGGCATATATATATTGGATAAATAGCCTTATTAGAAATTTAATAGCAATAATTAAAATTATCTAGTCAGTCTATGTGAACTATATGTAAAACTATCAGCATGAAAAATATATAAATACTGATGACATTTTTATTAATTCAGAAATTGAACAAAATATTATAAAAACAGATAATAGAGCTATATAGCCACTGAGTGATTTCTGTGTACTTACCAGACAGTAACCAGATGCCTCAGTCACAGACTTTGGCACTGAAGTTGCACACATGTGTGTGGTGTTGCCTCCACGGCTCTGCACTGGCACTGGAAGCCATATTTTGTAGACATGAATCATGTCCTTCATCAGGGGACCTTGAAGTGTGGCGTATCTTTGTGCCCACTGCCAAGGTGATGGACACGTAGCAGAATGTTTTGTGTGAGGAAAGGTGTAGATGTTCAGTCCATATGGAAAGGCATTTCTTGGGACAGCATGATGGTCTTGAGGAAATGAATGAGAGGGAAGTATCAAAAATTATCACCTAAAATCACGAAGGTGGCAGTTTGTGTGTGTCCAAATCCTGTGCTTAGTATGGCTCTGAGAGGAATAAAGAAGGCATTGAAACCTCTTAAAAATCATCAGTTTCTCCCTTTCTTCCTCTTTCTGAGAAGCACCTTTTTCTGGAATCCTGAACTTCTTGGGGCAAGGTAACAACAGACATGTCTTTAAAATACAGAACCTGAATGTTTTTAACAAGATCACTTAGTGGTTTTTGGTTTTTTTTTACTTTGGTCATAAAGTTCTTCAGATTCAGAATGTCAAAAAGCTTGAATTTTGTCAAAGGTGAAAATAGTAATTTTCAGAAAAATGAAAATTTGCATTCAGAAACTTCAATTTTTCTGAAAGTTCACTTTTCACTGCATAAAGCCCCTACCACTGGTATGGAAAACTCTCAGAAACTATGAGATACAAATCTGGTCCTAAATTAAATAGAAGACACCATATTAAACTCAGTGGAAGTATGTTTGTCAAAATGAGGCCTATTTCTTCTCCTAATGATAGTGGAAACACCCCATAATTTTTTTAAATTAAGCTATTTGGTGGTCTCAGTGTTCAGAAACTTAATTCTTTACATTTTCAAAAATCCTCTTATAACATACTGAAAATGTCAGGTCTATATGCCACAAAGATCCCTGGACTGAGAAAATAAGAATGAAAGTATTCTAAGGAAAAGTGAGTAAAATTTCTTGAAATGCTTTAAAAAATGCTCTCAGGTTTCTATGAAATTTTGTTGGCTATTTTTGAGAACTAGGCAATAGCTAGCACAATGGTGGTGGGGAGCAAAGGGATGGTGAGTACTAATTCTGGACTTAGGAGCTGATCACTCTGCAAGAGCTGCTTTAAGCATGGTGCTTGGTTCTTAGCATAAAGTTGAAAGAGGTCTAGAAGAAAGCTGTTTGGTTTCTGAGTCCGAAGGGGAAAAAAACTGACAAACTGGAAAAAAAAAAAGCAATCTGAGAAATTGAGCGAATGCACTGAAACGGCAGGATTCAGGCACAGGCATTGCCCAAGAGGTTACTAGGAACAAGACACCTGAAAAGGCACTCTGCCAGGAATGAAAGAGCAGCTTTTGTTCATTTGGCCCACCATAAGAATTTATTTCTACACAAAAATTCAATTCTGACGTTCACTGGTGTCTTATTAGCTCTACAATTTGGAGCCAGCAGATACACTCTTACAGAAACTGGGCCCAGTTTTTCCCTTCGATGTACTGATCTCACCAAAATAACTGGTAAATTATCAGCACAAACCCAGATGACAAATGGCTACTGTTAAGCAGCAGCAGCGTGTGTTGCCAGTAAGACCTCTGTTTCAGTGGCACGTAATTCCAGGAAGCAACTTTCTTCCATTTTGTTAGAAAGAAAATCAAGGGCTTTGCTGTTCTGGACGTGCTGTAGAAACATCTTGAAACGATCATGTGATCTGTTCTATGAGCCAAAAGAGGTGTTTCTTAAGGCCTTTTTTAAACTTAGATGTGCTTCTGCTTGCTCAAACCCTCCCACATACAGATGAGGACATAATATAGGGCTATGTCTCATTATGCAACCTACCTCCCACATGCATGTTCTAAAAGAAAGCACTGAGCAGCTGCATAACACTCCTTTGGGCATGAATAGAATCTTTAATACCAACACTGAAATTAGAGTGATTAGTACTGTTGCTGGCACACGCAGCACCTGAGCATTCATAGTTCTGTTCAATGCAACTGGTGGAACATCTTGATTTTTGAGGGGAAAGGGCTGCCAGATTTGCTCATGGGATATGCCATAGTGACTTATGGCCCAGGCATTACTAAACCTTGTGCATGGCATTCCGATTCATGCTGACTATGCCATTAACATCCACCCCTCATTAATTAGCAGCTTATTGTGATTGTTTTGCAAGAATAAAATAACAGGGGTGATGTTAGCATGTTAGCTAACAAGTTAGCATCACTAGGATGATGCTGGGATGCCACTGCCAGTTCCAGGGTGGACAGTGAGAGCCTTGCCTGACCCGCTCAACAGGCAGAGCCGTACAAATAGCAGTCATAAGAGGTGTGCATCACACAGTGAAGAGAAACTCGCTGTTGTAGACGGATATGCTCTCTGACAGCTCAGAAAGAAAAAGGAGAAATAGGTTTAGTTATAAGCATGGACAGTATACTGGTAAATTAGTCCTATTTATATTCCTTGGTAAACTGAGCATTTTAACGTCCCTGTCAGGATCACTGCTTGACCCCAGAAATCTCAGCTGTAGGAGGAGCATTGTAGGGGCTAGTAACAGGCAGCATGAAAAAATAATACTTATAGCTTGTAGCTCATGCAACAGGGTCATTTATTTATTTAGATTCCTGAAAATGTGAAAAAGTAACTTCTCCATATGGCCTAAATGACATTCATGTAATCTGAAAATACCTACTGATACAGTGATTTAAAAAGCAGCTCTTCAAACACTGACCCTCCCTCCCTGCTCGATCAATGCCCTGCTTTTACAATAGCTATTTTATACCCCTCTTTTCAAATAGAGTGAAAAAAGATGAGCCTTGCAATACGCCCTGCAGGTCAAATTCAGGTTATATTAAGTCAGAGAAGGGGAGGAATCCATTTCAATGTTAGTGAGGAGTGGATCTATTTATAAGGCCTTTTTAAACCCTTGCTTCATTTCACAGCTGATTTTCTCCAGCCCAGATGACTATGGCTGCAGGAGCATCACCTTATCAGGGAAACCAGTCCATTGGTTTCTAGTTCTTAAAAACAGAATAAATAAAACAAATGAACAAGGCAAAAGAGAGAGAGAACTGAAGAAAACATCAGCAGAAAGTTTTTCCTCCAGTCAGCACAAGGTAATACAATTTTTTTCTGTTGGTATTACAAAAGTTGTGACATCATTCAAGATGTCCAGTGTGGCATTTAGCATTGGGACTTTCTTCAGTACTCCAGCAAATAAGAACATTTGGAAAAATGTCCTGCCTTAGTGCCTAGCTCCAATAGCAGGAGACAATGTTTGTGGGAACTGGGCTATAGATTTCAAAAAACATACAAGCATAGGTTCCCACATTTTTTAAGTACTGAAAATCCAAACTTTGCTATCTGAGGATATAACTTTTGCAAATACTTAAGCACATGATAAACAGGAATTTCATGAACAAAACCACACCTCTGTTGAAGTGTTTTGCAGGATTAGCCATCTTTGTACATACGCTATTTTCACCATAATGCTTTATACTTACTTTCCCTGCAAAATACAGAACATCTGTTTGCTGTGGTGAACCAAAATATGATACGCAGATCAATCCACACTTTTTAAACTGAACAAAAAAAAAAGTCCATTTAACAGTGTCTGAATACAAGAACTATTTCTCTTATGGGCTGTGAAACATCTTCAGTTTGTGTATTAACAGAGGACAAACTCTGTGCCTTCTTAAAGAAGGAAGCTTTTGGAACCTGCATAATAAATTGCTTTGTGGTTAAAGTCATTAGATCAATTAGCTTCCAGAGAAGCTGATATGATGTGAAGCTTTTAAATCATCCTTTCAGATTATAGCACAGGAGCTCTGACCACTGTCCTGGACTGCTCTTTGTTCAAGAAACAGGTGTTCTTGTATTAGAGAAGAACGTTAAAGTTATGAACATCTCAAGGTAGTTTCTAGTCAAGGAGTACCTGACAGAGAAGAAGAAAAGGTAGTTCGCTGTGATTTATTTTTCAAATTACAAATATCTACAGATTTACCTAAATTACATAGCCTGAGTAGATGCCTATCTGTGGAGAGGGTAGAGAGAGTATCTTTGCAAATCAGAATGCATACCCCATGGCAGATGAGGTTTGCTGATATGCTTTGGAATATTCAACATTCAGAGAATGGTGATCTGCTACAAAGATCTGACGGTTATGTGCTGTTTAGTGCTGGTGCAATCAGGAGTCAAGGTTGCATAGCTTTTCTCAGAGAAGTGCCAATAAACTCTATATCTCATCACACTACCACAAATATGGCACTTCTCACACTCTCATAATGAGTAACTTATGTTGGAGCTTCCTCTGGACTTGTATCCTAGAGTTTTAAAATGTCTATCAATGCCTTATTTTCTGACTGTGAGTCAGTTAAATGTGTCTCCTCCTCTATAGGACTCACCAAGAAGTCTGAGAGAGAGCAAGGTGGACCCTAAGGGCAGGTTTCCCCTAACTAAAGCAGTCTAAAAGGTAAGCCTCCACTATAAGATAGTTGCCTATTTTCTTTCTACAGGCAGTGGAGAAAGCACAATATCGCAAAAGAAAATATTTATCTTAGATACCTGTCTTAAATGCAGTGAAAGTGTTCCTGGAAATGCCTATACCTCTTTATCAGTTATGGAGGTAGGCAAGAATTTTTAATGGCTACAATTAGGACAGCCACTGATACATTTTAAAAACTTCTAAAAAGTGCCTAAAAGAGTTTCTTAACCCAAATAACTACTCATGTACAGAAATTGCAATCCAAGATCTCACAAATTACTGGAAGCAATTATAAGCTGTTAAAAAAGTAGCGGTACCGGCTTACTAAAGGTGCCTAATTATAATGGGTAGGTTGCGGGGCCTTAAATATGACAGAAATATGAGGCTTAACATTACTAATGATGGGCCTTAACCTAATTATATTTTGTGAAGGAAAACCTACACCTGGGAGTAGAGCAAGAAGACGGTTCTCTGGTGAAAACCTATATATGTGACAGTGAATGTTTAAAAGCTGCTTCGCTGTTTGGTTAATATTGAAAGATAAAAGTATTATTTCTTGCAGAGGGTGATCAGTGTGTTTAGTGGAGGCATGAGAGGATGCTTGGAGGTAACAATAAATGCAGCTGGATGCTTTCAAATAGTCATGTGGATACCAACCTGATAGTGATATAAATGGAGATGATAGACAACACCAAAATACTGTAGTCTACAGATTGCCTATTAATTTTAAGATAGTGCAAAAAATAGGGAAATATGATCATACTTCTCAGTACAGGTGCAGATCATCTACAATAGGACTGTTCTCAATGCAGTGCTGCATTCTGTTAAAAAAATAGAAGGAACATAATGCATGCATATTCAAGTACTGGCATTATCCTTGCACTGGTAATACCTCCTTTTGCTTTGTCCATTTTCCCAATCATTTATTGCAGAAATCCACAGGAGAGAATATTGGCACAGGTGTCTTCACTCATTAATATATTTTTTTCAATCTGTCAGCACTATTTTAACCTATATTTCAAGGTTAAGTGGCAACCTTTTTCAATCTAGACATATTGGGTAGCTGACTAGCACTAGTCAACACCCTTTTCCAAATGTCTAGAAATTCTCAATATCACAATAGTCAGAAATGACCCATGAGGGATCCAAATCAGATCATCTTCCCAGCTGGACATGGAAATCTTCATAGTTGGTTTCTAGCCTTGATTACGCTTCAGAGAACAACCAATGCAAAAATCTTACCATCATTATCAGTAACTAATACTGAATCTACTTTTCCTTCATCTTTGTATCTTATATAATATAGCATTGTATATCATGTAGACTGTCAAACATACTGTTGAAGCACGATCTCTGTTGGACTGACAGGATATAAAATACATACACAATGTCTCCTCTTGCTTTGTAGTTACAAAGAAATATCAAAATACATGTGAACAAATAAAACTTGTAGGGTTAAAAATAGGCTTTGTTATACCAGGAATGTGAGATTTTTCTTATTTCGTTTGGCAAACAGCTGGACAGTATGTTATGACCACAGTGTTTGTTCTCACTTCTGAAGGAGTATTTTCAAACTGTTCCAGCAGTTACAAGAAGCCACTTACCTCCGCACTGGAGACAAACTGAGAGGCTGGTCTTTACTTAGAACTCTTTGTTAAGGATTTACTAATGCTTAACTTTGTTAATCCCTGACGCTGCCACTGGAGATGTTTGCTGAATGGCTTGTGCAAGTCACTTCACATCCTCTTGCCCCATGCCTATGCCTTGAGCATAACACCGGTTACTGTTTCTTTGAAGTATTTTGACCTTTATGTCTGAAAGGTAGTACGCGGTGAATAAACTGTAAAAAGGATGTTGCAGGAGCATTTTTGTTAGTGTCATTGTGATGATTTGTAGAGTTGGACTCCTAAATTACTGCACGCACCTTACCTAAGCAGGACGGGTATAGCGATTCCATCCTAAAAATCACTTTAAATAAAAGAAGTAAACATTCATTTTCTCATCTTTCCCTTTGTTGGCCAGAATTAGAAAGTTTTGAAAGCTGGAAGAGCTTTGTTTGACTCAGTTGTTGAGGTGGATTACAATCTCCCAGAGTTACTTTCCCCTCCCGTACACAGATCTGTGTATGAATAGGTACAGATATTACTGAATTACTGGAAGGTCATTTGGTAGATGTTTACAACAGATCAGATTTTTATAGCAATGGTGAGAAGTGAAGGGAACACTGTTGCACTGTTTATGCTGATATCAAGTTTCACTGACTGCACTGTATTGTACTACAGGTACAGTAGTTTTCACTTCCAGAAACTGGGAATAATTCCAGAGGAATGCATCTGGATAACATTTGCCTGTTACCCTCCCCAGAAAAGAATTAGTCACCAAGGGCCCTATTCATAAAAACTAATTCAGGCCATTTCCACATGAATATCACGTCTTTATGTGGAAAATTGTGCAGTATGCTTTTTTTCTACATAACGAATCCTTTTCTGTGATTAATGGAGCTGTTTCCCCCTGTCTGTAAATGGACACCTCCCTGCTTTGTTAAAGAGGAGACTGAAGTCCAAAGCAGAAGTGGGAGTGGGATGGGTAAGAAACTCCTAACTTTAAAGAGTATATATGAATGGTGTTTGAAAATGGTTACAGTATAAATTATTTGGCTGCTTGAGCAGGCAAATGCTTAAAAATGTAGAGGAAGAGGGCTCAGTCCTTACTGAACACAGAGATTTTTATGAACTGGCCTAACATTTTGCTTAAATTTTATAGTTCCCTATTAACTTCTCAGTGTTAAGCAAGCCAAAGGTTCCACTTTGTGTTGCACTTTGCAAAATCCTACTTCCAGCAGCAATGAGTTAATCATAATGGTGTGATAGTTTTAATCAGCCTGCAAGGTTGATAAATTGGATTGATTGGAATCACATCGTTAGCATGTGAATTTTGGTGGAATTTTAATAGCCACCAGGGATGCACAAGATTTATGGTGGAGTCAGCTTATGATTTTCTTTTGGTTGAATGCTCTTTTTAATGTCCTGTAACATACACTAGACCTTGCCTACTGTTCAATTTGTGCTGTGATGAAGGGTTTTAACATACTGTAAGTTCAGATCATTACATTTCATGTGAGATACAGTATATAACTAAAATATTATGTTTTACTTCAATCACTCCAGGGAAAAGTACAGTTTTATCGACGACATTTAAGGCAGTTACAACTACAGCTGCAGAACACTGCCTGAATGAGGCTCACATGGCAGTGAATATTGCTGGTATTTGATGAATACAGTCCCAGTCTTGGTTTTACCAAGAAAATATTTTGACAAACTGGCATAGGAGTCTTCTAGATGTTTATAACACTCCCCAATGACAGTGAAATGCAATGTATTACATGAATTAAGTTAAGATAAATAGGATGGAAAAGAAAGAACCAGAACCCAACTTTAACTTAGTGGTTCAGACTGTGCGAGTATACTGATTGAATGCTTCTAGTGAAGATGACAGGGGGGAAAACCAGACTATTAGGCTAACTTGATCCATATGATAAACTCTGACGCCACTAGATAGAAATAATGAGATAATGTAACCCATCTGAAACATGAAGAAACAAAATGTTTCCCATCATAAGACCCAAGCCTTCAACTTGTTACACGGTGATGTGTACCCCTTGCCTATGAATTAGACATGTCTGTCAAATTGTGAGCACTCGCTAGATTTTTCATGAAGTATAAGAATACCTTCAACTATAAAATATCCATGCATTTAAGGACAGTATAGTAAAATAGCACCAATGTCTTCTCCATTGCCATTTTCACCATGGAGCCAAACCTTCTTGTAACAAAATAAGCAAAGACACCAAATATCGCTGCAGACTTTTCTTCATGCATTGTTTTCTGGTTTTCTCCTTTTTCGCACAAAGTTTTACAATACTACAGCCTCAGATTATTTGTCATACAATTTGGAGTTTGAATGCATAACGAATAACCTAGAACTAAAAGATCCTGAGAACTAAAATTCCCGAGTGATCCAATCCACTACAAAGAAGATCAACGCTGCCGCAGGTCAAAAACCACAGAAGTAAGAAAATTAGGGCTGTTGTGTTTTTTCTTTTCTTCCTCTGATAAACAGTAAGCAGTTGACTTTACTTGCAATTGAATGGTAGTAGCAGTCTTTGCAGGTGTAGGGCCAAGCATTCCCTATTTAGCATCAGATGTCTATTGACCATTAAGCAACGTAATTTAGAAGTACAGTCAGTTATCACTGTTTTGCTGGAAGGATGGTCCTCTGAACTTGCATTTCTGAGTGCACAGAGGCTCCATACTGGAGGGCATGTTTAGCAATCATTTTGTAATGGTATAAAAACATCAGAAACCCAGAAATAAATGGAGCATTCTTGGGCAAATTAGATTAGCTTGAGCTCTTTCCACATGTGATTGGAGATGATCTAATTGGCCTGTGGCAGTAAGTAAGTTATACTGAGTGTTTGAATATAATGCATGTATGTTTACAATAATAAATGCATTAGAAGCATTTTTATTGTTCATCTTTCTCTTAACATACTTCCTGTTAGCATGAAGTGCATAGGACGTGCTGTGGCAAAACAGAATATTTCTTCATACCAGTGTAAATTATTTTCCTCTGCCTGCAATTTCACCTATTCTTGAGATCTGTCCTTATTCAAAGGACAGATCCTTCAAAGCAGAACATTGTTGAGGAGTAGCAGCCATATAGTACTGAATTGCTGTAGAGGAGTTTGCTTAGCACACTGAAAAAATTTATAAGCATAAAACATTTGCTACCACTCTGATAACAGATACATATTATGAGCTTCTTTCTACCTTGGCTGACTTCACACACCCATCGTCTGATTTCAGGTCCTGTTCACACTCGCAGACATATAATGACATATATGAATAAGCAAACAGCATCCTTCTACAGCAAATACACAAGATACTCTTTACAATAGCATGATTGTTTCTGTATGGATCCATTTGTAAAGTGAGGCACAAGAAGTTACAAAGACTGAGCCAGCCTTACCCTAATGGCCTAGCTTTGCATAGTGCAGAGAGCCTTAGGACAGCCATAACACATGAAATCATGACCCCATCAAATTCTTCGGAGTTTCCCCTAGGCCTCAATGAGGTCAGAATTTCCCCCTGCAACTTACTGTGTTTGCAGTGCAATTTGTGAAGACATCAATTAGATCCTCTGAGGACTAAAAAACATTGAGCTTTGTTTTCAGTATAGAAAATAAAAGCTCCTAATAAGCCAGTTTTGTTATAACCCTGCAAAACAGTTCATCCACCACCTTTCATCATGTTCTTTTGATGACTATAAACACAAACAGCTCTAAAAAGATAGATGGAGGCATGACAAGCAAGAAGGTTAGGGGCAGCATCAGACACACAGAATAACAGTTTGCTTTGTAATACTTTCCTTTTAGGCAGTAAATCTAATTTTGTGTTGAAATGAAGTGAAATACTAGACAGTATTGACTCGGGTATGTAGTATAATAGTAATACTTCTGGTTTTTTTTCTTGAGGAGAAACTAGCACCCAGAAAAAAAGAGCTTCTCATATTCAGCTTCTCCAACTGTTCTCTATGCCCCTAAATCTCATTCAGCTACACTCTCTGCTTCATATAAATAATCAGCTGTGACTGAGTGACTCCAACCAAGTTACAACAGGGGTGAATTTGGCTGTTAGTTACGGAGAGTTTTCTCTGATAGTGATTTCAATCCTCAGAACAGTTTTCTGGGTGTTTGGGAGGTCTCAGATTCATGATTACAGTTTGGCCTGCAATAGACAAGAAGCAAATCACAAAGCCCAGTTCTGCAGACTTACCCCATCATGGATCTCCTGGTCCTGACAAAGTAGTTTTAGCCTAATCACTAAACGATGCTTCCAATAAAAAGATGAGTTCTGAAAGTCTGTATTCACCAAAAGCATAAGCAGAGACAAAAGAAAACACGCATATAAAAAAGGTTGCATTTTTCACCTCTAAAACCCCTTGAAAAATATTAATACAGAATGTATTCCTTCATCTAATTCTGTTTAGTTCTCCCCTGCTGATGCTATTTTTTACTTTAGGTAAAAGAAGCTCCTACTCATACTAGTAACAAAGATCACTGCCTTTATTTTCACAAATGTAAGAAGCTTTCTGCATGTCTGACCTGAAGGAAATTGCTTACTCATTGTAAATAATTATACACACAGTACCAGCTACCAGAGACAGTATACTTTTTGCATTTCCCCACTGCTGTGCTTCGTGCGTACATGCGACATAATTTGAGTGGGAGATTAGACTTCCGCTGAAACACTGTCTAACTGCCAAAAGATACAGAAAATTTCAAAAAGGGGTGAATGCCACCCAAAACAATTAATATGGCACTAGCAGAGCAGAAAATTTTAATACAGTTAGATTACTCTTTGTCTGTTTTCATCATTGGTAACCCTTTTGACCCAAGGGTAGCCACTGGGGCTGGGGAGGGAAGTAAAAAGTTTGCAATTTGCTTCCACTTCAGATTGGAACTTGCATTTCTATGGTGCCATCTGTTTATTCAGGTTCAAGTTCTCTGCAGAAGGCAGGGACGAAGCAAGGGGAGCCAATTTATTCCTTCCTCATTCCAAGCCTCTTCTTGAACAAGTCTCTGCCCAGAAGCTCTTTCACTCTTAGCTGTTCCTCAGGTTTCTGCTACAAGTGTCTGTAAGGCTTCCTGTTGATTGCTCTGCATTCTTCTGCAGTATTTCTGCTTTGCTCTTTTAAATCCCACCCCCACCCCCACCTTCTTCTTAGTAAAATGGGAAAATCCTTTCAAACAGGGGTCAGTCCCTTAGTCAGTTTGCATGTGGCCTGTTTAGGTTGATGATTCCTGTTGTTTGTACCACTGAGAATCTTTACTAGTCTGTTAATTACATTTATTATGGAGAAAGCATACTATTCTGTGTACTAGCTTCAAAAGGTTTCTTCAAGCCATTATATTAGGCCAAATAACAGCTGTCCACATTTTATCACTGAACTAAGAAAGAATACTTACTTTTTCTTTTCCTGTATGGTTTTGACCCCAACTCCAATCCAGGTTCATATCCACAGATTTTGTAGGGATTTAGCTAAGGTTCTTTGCAAAATGATCTCCCTTATGGTTGCTGCTGGAGATCTTATTCATCTGAGAGGAGTTTTCCTAAGAGAAAGTGTGAGACATGGATGCATATTTATACCTAGTATTGTTTCTAGCACAGCTTGAGGTAACAGCATAGCTCTATCTCACAGCTCAGTTTGCTTTCGCTCCATAGTATGTATCTATGCTCCTGCTCCTGAAGGTTTCAGGCTTTTCAGAGCTATGATTCTGATCTCTGTGAAGTCCAGTTCAGATTGCTCTAGAACAGTAAAAAAAAAAAAAAAAAAAAAAAAAATCTGAAACCTTAGTGTTGCCATAGATATAGTTTCTCCTTTGCAAATGTTGTACATTCTCATTTATATTCTCATAAAAATGAGAATCAGGTCCTAATTTTCTAATGGCATTTGACATTGAAAGAACACTTCAAATCAAAGATCTAAACTGGCTGCTTTTGAATTCAATTCCGAATTAAATGGAAAACAGCTTTGTCTCTCAGTATAAATCTCTAACGCTGTCTGGCCTTGCTGACATTTACAGGACTGCTGCTCTATATTTTCACTATGATACGAGCACTGTCTCTGGGGAAAACACCATCAAACTGCAGCTCTTCTGGCAGCTTTCTACAGTCAAATTTCTTTGCATCCACTTCCTTTCTCATTATTTTGAAGTGGAAATCCCATGGCTGTAAACTTGAAAACACATTGTATCAAGTCAAATCATGACTGTAGTTACTGGATTTTTCTAGCTCTGGTGTCTCTGTGTCTAATTTAAACTTCATGTCTCACTTTCAGCTTGATCCAAAATTTTCTCACCAGAAAGCAAAGCAGGAAACTAGTCAGTTTTGCCTTCTTTATTTTCATTTCAGAAATGAAAGGCTCCAGGAAAAAAAGAAAAAAGAAGAAAAAAAAAAAAAGATGTATGCCCATTTCTCTTTTGCAGTGTGAAATACAGAAAGTTTTAACATAAGTTTGTAGTGCAGTGCCCAGCTCTAGAGGTTCCAGATGGTCATTCAAAGCGCCCAGGTGAAGAGTCTGTATTGACTGCATCGTGAATGCTGCTCAGATACAAAACAAGAACCCAGGAATACAGGGACTGCCACACAGAAACACATCACTAGTCCATCTGTCCAATTTCCTATTTCCAGCAGTAACCATATCAGATCCTTCAGCTGATTCGTAGATAAACACATGAAATCCCAAACTAAACTGTTGGGAAATAATTAGGTGGAAGGAGAGTTTCTTAATTAATCCTCAATGAATGATTGAAGGTTTGGATAACTTTGTCTTTTTAAATCTTGGCTTTGGTAGCTGAGTGCTCCTATAAGGTTGTTACATGCTCAGCCTTATGTGGGTGTTAGCAAGCCTTGCTAAAAATATGCAACAAATAGTTCAAAGGGCCAATTGTATATTCAGTGAAAAGGATTTCATTTTATTAATGTTAAACTCGCTACATTCCAGATTCTGTGTACAACTTGTTCAGCCTCCTTTCGGACCATCAGTCTCTGTCAGTCCATGAAGGCTGAAACTCTTATCTCTGTGAAAGCTGGAGTGCAGGTAAGTACAGGGCTGTTTCATAATCAGGTCACAAAGAACCTGTGCTTTGTTTGTGGGTTTGTTTTTATTATTTCTGAAGGGGTTTGCTCTTTTCAAAAGAAATTATTCTAGTGCTGTCAAGTCAGAACCACTTTTTCAATTTTTTTCCCTTCCAACTATTAGAGAATTTGAGGATTCAGCAATATTTTCTTTCTTCCAGCTTTCACTGTTGTTCAATCTGTGGCCGTTGTTTATGAATGAAGAACTGTTATAAAATGAGGCTGATAAAGCCTAATCTAAAATCATTATCAGCAACTACTTCCTGGGTTTGGGAGTACAATAGATGAATAGAGTATTCTGCACTTGAATGCTGCTCATCTTATATAACAAATAAGCTTTCACCAAAGTGCCAAAACCTCTCCCCTGCATATTAGTCAGTCTTAAAATGTACCAAAATTTAAAATACCTTATTCAACAGACACATTACTTGTTGTGATTTGTTTAAAGCAAGTTTGCATGAAATGTAAAATGTAAATTCTGTTGAGCTATGCTTCTCCCCCTCTGCAGGAGATTTTTAAAGGTTGATTCAGGATTAAAAATGAATTCGAGGTCCCTGGGCTAAATTCTGATTTTGCATTTCGCTAATGTCGTGGATTACCTGGCAGAGAACGGAGTGTGTCTGGGTTATATCAGTATAAGTAGGTCTGCAAATTTGGGGCCCAAGTTACTATGACAATAACTTCTTTTTATTCTGCAAATATTTATATACAGTTTCTAATGTTTTTGGCACATATTTTCTAGGTTTGTTCCAAGGTAAAATGTAATAATTTCTCTGAGAAAACAGAGGTTTTGAGGCAAATATAAAAGTTAACTTCTCTACTCAAAGATTTGCATTCAGAAGCATCATCATTTTAACAGTAGAAAAAGCTTCTATCAGCAAAAAATGAAATATTTTGCCAATGTAAAACTGAGTGACTTTAAATAGTGCACAGCTTCCACTGAAATTCAACAGAAATTAGCTGCATAGGCCAAAGATTATTAGGCTTCTTTGAAACCTTTAAGCTTAAAGCTTCTAGTCTTTATTGACAATTCTACTTTCATCACTCTTGCTAGCAGTGAACTGAAAATATTTTTCCATACTCTCAGTAGTACTGCTCCTGTTATCATCAGTTTTACCACATAAGGTGAACACAGGAACAGCAAAGATTAAAACCAAAATATTTTTCTTAGAATCATGGAATTTTTGTCATAAAGCAAAGTGTTTATGATTAGACTATTTGTGTAACTTTATGTTCGTTTTTCTTCAGTATTCATTAGTAAGGAACAGGGAATTAATTTATTCAGTTTCATTCATTTTACTACAATATCTGCATTCTATTAATGGCAAAACCAAATGGGTTTGTTTTCCTTTTTGGTGGACTATATATATTTTCACTCACAACACCCACTATTTCAAAGAAATTCAGCATTTCTCCATTATTTACTCAGATGAGCAAAGTTTCATTTATTTAGCATACATCATCAATCAAAAAACTTTATGGCATAATTTCAAGATTGCCTTGATAAAACATGCTCTGTAAATATCAAGTGTTACTTCAACAAGCATTTAATTTTTTATTTTCCAATGCGTAAATATAAATCAGAATCAGACTGCATCCTGAAACATGGAAAAAAGAAAGCAGATGAAATGATTTAGAATTAAACCCTGGATCCAGATATCCCTGCTTTGGTATATCAGAGAGATCAGTCATGGTTTTTAACTGATCTCTTTTTAATCTTTGAACAAAGAACTGGAGTGGAATTTGAGCTCCTTGTTCTTTTTGGTTATTATGTTATTTTGTATTAACAGAAGTGGGTTAGGGATATAATAGAAAATAAAATGTCTTTGGTGCTAAGCATTTGTAATCTAAGTAAACAATACTCAGCGAAAAGAAGACAACAATATGACAGAGTAGAAATCAGCTACTTTTGTAGGGTAATATACAGGGTAATGACCTGTAGCTGTTGTTCTTATTGCCTCTTTTTTTAACAGCTCTTTGTGGAAAGGCCTAGAGTTGCAGGTCACAGGGAAAATCTTTGAGATTTAAAGAAAGCTTAAAATGGTAGACCATAGATCTGAATGCTTTATCATAGATCAATTAATATAAGAAATCCTATAGTATTTCTACCATCAGTTAATGACAGGATTAAACACAATGGCCTGCATGGTTCTTTGGCTCAAGAAGACCATAAATCATAAGTCTTGCAAACTGGGAAGGGGAATGATCCCTCCCCACTAACTCTGATTTTCACAGTCATTTCATAGTATCTGGCCCTCTACTAGAGACATAATACTAGGCTAGATAGACCTTTGATCTTATGCTCTATGAGCTTGCATAGTCTTTGATTATCATCCTATGAAAGTTTAGCTTCAAATACAGCCTGTTCTCACTGTGTCCTGATTCCTTGTCTACCGTTCTCACTTTGCCTTACATTCTGCCATATGTAGCCAGCATTAGCAAAGAATACCACCTCACATGGGTTTTATCTAATACTGCTTCCTATGGGGGCTGGATGTGAATGGGGAATGGCATTTGATAATCTCTGACTCCATTGTAAATTAAATTTAAATTAAAAGCAGCTGTTTCTTCTAAAGCGAAAGACACATCTGCATTAAATATAATACAACTTCATCTGGCTTGGGCTGTCAACACTTCAATAAGTGTCAGACAGAAGATTCATATGGTTTTGGTCTTGTCACTGACTGTCATCCATTTCCTAAAGCTTTTGAAGTCTTTTCAGAAAGGTGGACAGGAATTTATTTAAGTCATTTTTAAATGGTTAAATAATGACTTTCTTCTCTCCCCCTTACAAAGTACACAGCTTGATGAATTTGGATAGTTGAGTACTAAGGTTATCAATACATGAGCAGCATTTGCCTTTGATGGTGGTATCTCACTGGATGAACCAACAACAAAGGAGGCAGTTGGGAACCAGTCAGCCCCAAACTCACTGCCACTCCTGGGAAAGACCTTTTCTGGAGGTTGGCACGTGGGTGTTGCAGCTGTGAAAGCTCAGCATATGAGTGGTTACAGGTGTTGGCTTCATTTTTTCTCCACATATATTTGTAGGAAAATGGGCATCAGTGCCAGGGACAAAGAAAGGTTGTGCCAAGCTGTTATAGAAAAAGAAAATTGCTTGTGACACAATACAATCCATATTGCTTGTATGACAGTTATATGATGTTCTGGAGAATTGTGTTTATGGATAATAATGGGGGTTCTGGCAATGTTGGCAGTAACACTCAATGGAGAGTCAAACAAAGGGCATTTTGTTCCACGTTCATATCTTTGGTAGTCAGGCATTTTGGAATCCTATAATCACAGTGTTATCCTTTTCTAGTTTCGATTAGGTCCTTCTTCCAGTCCTCTACATTTGTTTCCCCTGGTTTAAGCAAGATTATCTAACAGAGTTTTAAATTAAATGCCCTTAAAATTACTCATTCAAATGTGATTGATTAGGTGGGCAAAACTGGCTCCATCTTCTGGGGGGAAAAAAAAGGAAAAAAAAAGGAAAGGAATGGAGATGAAAAGGAAAAAAAAATGGAGAGGAAATCTGTCTAGAAAGAATTTTTGCACAAATGTTTTATCTGAGGTGGAGACAGGGATTACCTCCTGTCCCTACATTGTACTGATAAAGTGGTGCAATCCACAAAATCAGTAGATTGAAAAATTGGGTGTTCTTTTGAAAAAAAAGAAATCTAATCTTTTGGCCAAATCCAATATCTCTTCTTCTGGAGACTAACTCCAGAATTTTGAAATCTGACCTTGAAATCCTTTCATTCTTGAACAAACTCTCTGAGGCATGGAAATTATTTCTTTTCTTCTGAACCCCTTTCCTTACCAGTTCTTCCCTGCTTGTCTGTATTCTGGCAGGAGACAAGAGACAAGGTGCAAATGTCTGACTAGCACAAGGGGAGCAGGGTCGGAGGTGACGGTGCTCTGGAGAAGGGAGGTATCCACTGCCCAGCCTGCCAATCCTGGGCATGGCGGTCACGAGCAGAGCTGGGACTCTGACATCTGCTCAGATGCCCAGCTGGCGACGCCCCTTCCCTGGGATCCTAAGAAAAACTGCAATGAAAGACAAAGTATTAGCCTCTCTGGTATAATTTTGGACTATTTCTTGTTCTTTTTGGCCCACTTTCCTATTTGTTCACTTGGTGTTTTAAAATGAGATCCTAGAAACAATCCCAAAATAACTTGTCAAAGTCACGTGCTATGTGCAAGAGACAGATTGATGGAGAATGCAGTCTTCAGAGAATTTGGTGGAACTTGGATTCCTCTGCAGACTCTTCTCTTTTCTTTAAGGAAACAGGCAATATGAACTGTGGAAAGTGGAGCAACTTTCCAATCCAGTCTTCCATTCAGGAACAGAAATCTTTCTTTAAAAATAAAAGCCCTGGACTACAAAGATAATAATACTACACACAAATAACACCCCCATCTGTCTATAGAGTATGCTGAATTTGCTATTGCCTCTCAGACAGCATAGTTTTACTTGCATGCTTAACAGGTCTGTTTAAGTCATGCTAAACAAAATAATTAAGTGGTATGTGGGATTTGCTGCACTAATTTGGAGTATATCTGGTTTTGGCTTTAAGAAGGGCCAGTGCCTGACACTTCATAACAAGCAGCAAAACCAAGAAGCAAATGGGGAGTAATCTACCTAGCAGCACTGGATTTCTTCCTAATCTTTAATTACTGACAATAGACTTACACCTTGAAGCATAGAAATTAGTATCACTTCTATATTGTTGAAATTGTGACAGCTCGGGACATACTTATTGTCAGTAAGTATATCCTTATCGTAAATGGTATCATTCTTACTGAGGACCAGTTTGAGCTATTCAGTTAGTTTTCAAGGTTTAGTTAGATCTTCTTTAATCTCTAGCCCACGTTGCAAAGTAGTGGTCCTTCGTCTTTTTGCGTTGGGAATTTTAGCTATACATATACAGAAATTTTTGCTACTTGTTTGGTAAGTAAGTCAGCTCAACTTGTGGGATTTCTTGCTAAAGGCCTATATTTTTTGACCTCTGGTTTGACCTTTGCTTCAGGCCTTTTTCATTTCTTGCAAAATTTCTCCTCATTACTAATAAGTTTCCCAGGTGATCACTTACCAAAATAGCTGTGTAATCCCTCCCGTTTCTCCCACTGCTTGGGTACAAACCCTGATACTTTAGCGCCTTGTCCTAAAGAAATACTGCTCTCTATCTGCATTCAAATTCCTGGACTCCTCAGTCCAGCAGACTTTGTTAACTAATTTGCAAATTTTTTCCCTGCTGAAACCT
Organism: Gavia stellata; assembly: GCF_030936135.1. Taxonomy (NCBI): domain Eukaryota; kingdom Metazoa; phylum Chordata; class Aves; order Gaviiformes; family Gaviidae; genus Gavia; species Gavia stellata. The sequence goes on along the minus strand of NC_082596.1, from coordinate 41,523,383 downwards.
AGAAACGCCTTTGTAGGCCTGACTTTGTTAATTCTTCTGTTTAATATAAACTAGGTCAACTTCTTGTTAGCTCATGAGAGGTGTGGAGCCAGCAGTCTTTCCTCTTTCTGGTTCAATGGCCTCCTGGTGAAGGAGGCAGGATTACCCTGGCCCTAGCTGTGACCTCCAGTCTCTGCTGAGAGGACCCTGGCTGCCATCCCCAGACCTGCCCCGCGCGGGGTGGTGGGATGCTGTCCCCGTCGGTGAGGCCACTGCCTCGGCCAGCCTTCTCATGGCGCTGGGTTGCTGGCACCTGGCTCCTGCTCCTGGCCAGCCCTCGCCAACCCCTGACAACGTGTTCCTGCTTGATGCTCTTCTAATGGTTTTCCCCAGGTGACAATGCCGTCCCCTTTTATTTCTTTACAGCGTGTTATACAATTAACCGTAAGACGGTGTTTTGATTAGTGGTAACTAGTACATCAAACCAGATTCCTGCTACTCAGAGGTTGAGTAATATGAGGGAAATAAGCACTGAGAAAAGTAAGACACTTTCTGACAGGTATTTTTGAATTTTACATAGGTCACAAAATTTTTAATTGCTCTGGGGTTTGCTTTTAAAAAAAAAAACCCACAACTTTTGTAAAGTCCAGTCTCTGTTGTGTCAGCTATCACATGCTCCAAAAGAAGTAGACTATAACCCAACACATCTATTCCCGTGGAGCTCTGTCAGAAGCTATGATCAAGTCAGTGAAGCACCCTAGCATCAGAGCGGAGCAGAGCTGGCACAGAGACCTGCAGCAGTGTGCTTCTGCTTCATGCAGACGTGCCTCAGGGAGGCTGGAGCCCCGTCCCATGGGAGACTGCGGCACACGAGACTGCTCAGCAATTTCATCTGTCCTACCTGTGCGAAACAGCTGAATCACCAAAGAATCATCAGTGGGATTTCCAGGAATAAATTTTATTTTTAACATAATGGAGACACCATCAGTGGACCTGTTTCTGTTTTGATCAATACCAGAGCTGTCTAACACTGTACAGATGCTTTTTGAGATATTTCTCTAGGTGTCAACCTATCGGATGACAGAATATGCATGCCATTTTTAGATTATATACCTAAAGCATAAGAGACATGTTAGCTGGTATATGACAGGCAAAACGAAAATGTTAAGAACTGTAAAAACTTGGAATAAATTTGAATATGTATGACCACTAGAATGTAGAAATTTGCTATGTGAGGTAATAGAAGTACTTATTTACTTTTTTATAAAGTCATAAGAAAAATAAATGAAGAAGATGGGCAAAGAGATTGAGTCACTAGTCTCTTCGCCAGAAAGCCACAAAAAGCTTTTGTAATTGTTGGTAGGCAGATTATTCCCACAACCCTTTATTATTTAGCCACGCATTGAACAACGACTTGTTTCACAGCATTAAACCCTAAGGACCTCTACTGTAGCTGCTTCTGAGAAAACACATGAAGGTTAATCCCGGGCTAATATGACAGTCTAACAGGGCAGCTGTCCAGGCAAGAGTTCATACCTCTGCATAGTTTGGCTTGGCAAAGTCTTTCATTTCGTAGGCTAAAACCAGCCTTATTCTGTTCATTGTGTCTCACAATGAACCTCTCCTACTGATACGGATAACCAGGAGCATCCAGAGAATTCAGTCTCCTGTAATTTTTTAGAGCTTTTATAGGGCTTTAAAATATAACATGCTGCAGCAAACAGTTTTTCTTGGCTTGTCAATGAAAACAAATATCTCTATATGTCCCTCTTGTCCTTCTTGCTTCCTTTCAGCATTCCTCTCCCACAGTACTGGACTAAAGTACAGTCAGCCATTGTATATGAGAGCCAAGGCATATCCATGTTTTCATCCAGAGGACTTAAAAGAAATCTACTGGTTGGAAGCAGAACTAGAAGTTTTGGTCTAGAAGAGAAATATACTCTAGAGTACAAAGATGCATTGCGCTCTTTTCGCATGTATATTCTTGGGAAATCAATAACATTACTGTGATATGGCCAACTGTCTGTTACATAAAGGGCTATATGTTATGAATTGTAACAGAGATGGGATCCAGAATGTCTACTGGCAACGGAGTATAGCATTACCACACAGAGCTTTAATACAAAAGTAAACTGCAGTTTTGATAGTGGATTCCTCATTCCTGGATGTATTGACTATATTTATTTCATGGAAGAGATTAATGGAATGTTTAAACAGAGATTTTGCAATCTTCATCCTTGTTGGTAGATGCTTTTGTATTTCTGTCTTAGCTTGAAGCATCATGTGTCTTTCAATGGAGCTACTTGACAGTTGACATTTTCTGCTTTTACTTCTACTCCAGCTGCTAATTGCATATTTACAATCCTTCAATCAAGAGGAAAAGAGAAACAGATTAGAAAAATTTTCGGTCTGTCAAGCAAACCATACATATAATGAAACATCCACTCATTAAACATAGAGAACTTTTATAGCTTTAATAATAAGTGTTATAAAGGGCACAAAGGTATTATTAATTCTGAAGGAATGCAGGACTGGAAAAACAATAAGTCATTCTGACAGTTGCTATGAAGACTATTACCAAATGTTATGTTTACTTGACTAGGTTCAATTTATAAAACAAGACCCATAAAAAATCTACAGCCTAATCAATTGAGATGCCCTGTTACAAACAACAGCTAATGGAGTGAAGTTCTGATATATTGATTAATGATTGAATTGTGACCATGGATTTTACAAAATTGAGATAATTAGTAATGTGGGATGCTTCTGTACATTAAATGAAACACTGTGGCAATGAATTAAGATGATAGAATAAAGATGTAACACTGTAATTTTTTTTTCTGTGTTAAGGAAGTGAATATATCTGAACGTGCGATTATTTTTCTAAAAGGAATTCACAAAGGTGTGTTTAATATGCAAATATAGATACAGGGGCTTTTGTTCCCTTGCTGTAATCACTGATTAATTCCTCCATACATCTCTCCTGAAAATTAAATCTGGGGGGACATAAATTCTCTTCTGGTTTTGAGTGAGCTGGTTGCAATCCTGAACATAATCAAGCAAGCTGACAGTATGTATGATTATATATGATACTACTCTGCAGGAGACAGTTCCAATATTGTATCTGCACCCCTCCATTCATTATTGGCAAACATGTGCCTGGAACTCATTGCAGTGTTACAATTGGCATTTTGAAATACTGTGATTTCTTTTTCTTATAGTCAGGACTTGGATTCCCCATAGGATTTATGCACACTGCATTGTATTATTCAGTACATGTTCATGACTTCCAGTAGTATTAGGAAAAGCTATGTGTATACAATCAGAGTAGAATATATACCATAGTGGATTTCAGAAAATATAACATACAGTTACTTTAAAACATGAGGTTAACAAAATAGGAACTGAAAGACGGGGAAAGGAAAACAAGGAATTTAAAAAACATTCGCCCAGTAGGTTTGATCCTGTTCCCGTTCCCTCCATAGTAAATCATGAGTTACCTTACAAGAGTCAATGCAAGTTGGCATAAAGCTGGTAGGAAATCAAACTTGAGCCTATCCTGCTTAAAAACCTGAAATACGTTCTTCATTTTAAAGCAGTCATTGCCCTGAAACCTGAAAACTGATAGACGCATTCAAACCATTCGTTAGGTCACAAAATATTCTTTATTAGACCATAACTGAGTGTGGCAATATTAACATCACAGTAGTCTGTGGCAGAGCTAAAAAGGCTAACTGGTGCTTAGGGCACCATAATGGGACTCACAAGCTCTGCTTCCAGTTCTGCCAAAATAGTACTGGCAGGTCACTTTCCCCCTCGGAGGCTCTGTCTCCATGAACTTAAACCGAGGATACTGATACTGTTAACAGCTTTGATATCTACTGACAAAGAGCAGAGGGAATTATATCAATAGAGCTTATCAGTTATATCAGTTGGACAGGTATACAACCAGTGGAGCAGAGCCAGATCCCAGAGAAGCACAGGCTTCTAGTAAGGCAGAATATCTCTCTGGATCCCAAGGCACTCACGATCACCACACCTGCTGCTTATGCCTGTTCAGAGGATGTTTTTCTCTGCCTAAGAAGTGGAATGAAATCTGGTTGACTAATGGTACCTGCTCCCTCACCCTCATTCACCAGAGGAGGGGTTAAGAAAGTATGTTCACCTGATCCTCTGCAGGCAGCTGCAAGCTATCTTTGGCACTGCATGGAGCAGATGTGGTCTGGCCACTTCCAAAAGTGAATCTGAGAAACGAAGATTAGTGCTGCCCTCAGCCAGATCAAATAAACCTTTGTCAGAGCCATTTCAGACCCAGATAATCTCCAGTCAGGGCAGAAGACCGTGCGGACATCCTTCGAGCAGAGGGTGATGATCTCCTCAGAGATCAGGACGTGCCGCTGCACCCAGCCTACAATTGGGCTGCTCAGAGGAGAAAGCACGGGAGTTTGGGAGGCGTCTTGAACCAAAAGGTCAAATCTGGAAAGCTTTTGGGCTTCCAGATGCTTCTAGTAGATTGACGAATAAAGAAGATGAAAAATAAAAGAAATAAAAGGCTACAAAATGAAATCTAAAAGAAATCTCTGACTTTGTACACACCACCTGTCAGAAAAGGTCGTCTGTTTTACAAGCCAGGAAATGCAAAATGAGAGCGTCTGTAACTATTTGTAAATAGTGTCAAATTTATGGAGCTGATTCAACATGAGGAAAAAATAACCCTGGAAAAGAGTTGCAAAACACTCTAAGTGGCTTATTTCGACATTTAAAAAACTTTTTAAAATGTTATTCTGCTTAAAAATTGATCTAAATTTACATTAGAACTATTTTGCAAGTAAACTAAGGACACCAAAGTGAAATAAAACATTTCATTTGGGTTCAAATAAAATGCTTATTTCGATCCAAAATATTGTCCTCATTCAGCCAGAGAACTGAAAAATATGCAGTTATTTTCATAGCTTTCACTGTAACATCATTTTTTAATTTCATTTCTGCCCCATTTCTCATATTTTCTATAAAAAGCACTCACATGATTTTTCCCATAGTGAACTGTAAGCTTTTGATTTTGTCATAAGCTGCTATCCTCTTTTTAAAATGTTGAATTCAGTGATTGGTTGTCATCATTAGTAGTAGTAGTAGTAATGTTATTATTACTATTCCTTAGGGTCCTTCTAATGTAACAATGTCATTTGCTTTTCACTATTCTCCTTCCTCTTCTGTTTTCTAAAACTTGATGGTTATTTAAATCATACTCCCTCTCCTTCAATTACATTTTCATTTTTATATTTAAGGTAGAAATGACTGAAAGCTAGCAACATCTTTTCAATAGCTCATTTTGGGGGAAAATTTTCAAAATGTTCATTGAATCACTTGGAAATTTAGAAAACTATTAAAAGCTGTAAGTAACAACTGAAAAGGAAAAGCCTGAAGTTCATAAGAACTTTTCCAGATCTTTTTTTCCTTATTTTAGCCCTAGTTATCTTTTTCTCCTGCTTCCTGTTTTCTAACACTATTTTTTCTTCCTTCTCTTTCCTTGCAGGTCTGAATCAGAAAGGTCTATCTGCAATTTAGATTTATTGGAACACAGGTAAAAAAGAATAAGAACAACTTTTCACTGTCAGATTTGTACAAAGAAGTCAGTGTAAGTGAAAGCCAAGTTCTCTCCCATTTATCTCATTCTTTTTTATCTCTATTCACTTTCTCTCTTTCAGTCCTTTCCATCCCTCTTCCTTGCCTTCCTTCATACTTTTTTCCCCTCTATCCCTACTTTTAGTTTTCTTAACCATCCCTCACACATCCCCACTTATTATCCAGGGACCTATTCAGCCACAGAAGTCTTGAATGTTAAGTGTGAGAAAGTGAGAGAGAGAGACTGTTGCAACGAGCACGATGATAGATGATTTTCAGTGGGGTTTTTTTTACTTGAAATGTTTTAATATTTTCAGCCAAAAATGTTCCTATCCTTTCAATAGGTTAAAAAATAACCCCTGAAGTGTTGGTGTTGGTGGTATATATTACTATTGTTAGAGAAGCCAGCCAGAGGGAGGAAATGACCTTTAAAATAAGAAGAACAAAATTCTCATTCATTTCTGACTCTTCCGTGCTTTCCATTTGCTCTGTGTTTTCTCATTTTCTTCTCCTTACTTTTACATCCTTCTCTTTTCTTCTGCCAGTTCCCCTTCACTTTTCATTTTCATTTTTTGGTGGTTAATGAATGTAAGGCTTATAATGCACTTGAAATCCACTTTATTAACCTAATTTGAATGCAGAGTGTAAGAACAAAGGTGAGATGCTCTGTACCTATCTCAACTCCACAAAGCCATGGGAGAAATTAAAGCAAGAGAAAGAGTGCAGGAAATATGCCAGCACAGTTACCCCCGAGGCTGCAGTTTCACATGAGTGTATTTCTTAAGCACATCCATCACCGCACCCACAAACTGATGTCTCAGCATTTCAGGGTGCTGCTGTATGACACCACTTTGTCTGTGGGGTCACACTAAAGGATTGTCTTGACGTTGTGATGTCTCACATGAAGAGGAAGGTGCTATGGATAATTGCTGCCTCCCAGGAAGCCCTTTTTGCCCCCTTTGCTGGAGGCAAAGCCGGAGCCGCTGCGTGCCTGCTCCTCTAGGACAAAGCCTGTCTGGATGTGGCTGGAGCAGGCAGGAGGGTGCTCTGCACAGCCCTGTCTTCATGTGAGGAAGCATCACCCAAGGGTTACTGAGGGAGTCTGTCTCTAACCAGACCAGTACATGGACCCACATCTTTTCAATTCCCATGTCAAGTTCATACTTTGGGAAGAACCGTATACACATACAAACTCCCTGTGCACTGCAGTACCAAAAAATGTAGACAGGAGATATAACAGTATCTGTGTTGTGAACCAAATCAAGAAGTGCTGAAGTATCTCTTATAAATACACTTCTTGGGGAACAGAATCTGCAGAATGGATTCTTTGAAAAAAGATTCAGACATATGCTCCCTCCTCTGCTAAGTGCCCTGAGAAACAAAGCTTCAGATGTCAGCAGAAAGTTAATATATAGAGTTGGGAAACCTTAGAGGAAGGTTGTAGAACAAATTCCTTAAGGAGTTTGACCTTATATGAGCTTGTATAATGTTGCAGGAGGAAAATGAAAAAAAATCAAGGGAAAGACAGTGAAACAACTAATACCTGTCCAAAAGGAAAGAGAAAAATCAATATTCTAGATTTATTTAATGTTTTTGCTTGAAATAGGTTTCAACAAAGGGAATCTTCGCTTTATCTCTAGATCTCCTCATATGAACACAACAGAAGGAGACTGAGAGAGAATTATTTGCCTTTCTTTTGGGCTTTATTTTTGAATGATCCAGTGAAGTACTTGACTGTCTTTGTCCTTCACAGTTTCTGGTCCAAACTATTTTACTGATTGCACAAAGACGAATGGTGCATCTTGCAGTGACCATGACCACAAAATTAAGAATACAACACACATAATTTGAAATGTTTGTTTTCTGGGCTTCTTTATTGGTCTTGAGTGTTGGTACTTCCCAGGCCATATGAATTTGGGAACTTCCCATTCCATAGCTGTTGTTCAAACTATTCTAATTAATTGACAAAACCTGTGTTCATAACCTTACTTGAAACCACCCTTCTTAAAATTGAAGTCCAGATTCTTCAGATGTGACTCTTTCATGGGTCCAGTTTTGCACCTAGTGTGGGCTGACACCACACAGACGTGGGATCAGCCCAGGTTTAGCCTGGATTGACCACAAAGGTCTGAAGAATATGGTCTTCCTTGCAGTTTTATATAGTTAGATACAGATGCTCAGTGTGTTCTCTGAACCCTCTGCAGTGAGATGAGAGTCAGATTTTGATTTTGTTTGTTTGTTTTCAAGACTTTACCACGTCAGACTGTTCTTTTCCCTGAAATGTATTTGTCCTCTACATGAAAGAAAATGGGGAGAGGAGGAGCTGGCTGGCATATTCTGAACTACTATATATTGCAGAACAGGCTTCCAGTTGTCAGCGTCTGTACCCTGTAGAAGTATGGTTTCAATTTTACTTTTGAAATCTGAGTCGAGCAATGTTGCCAACACATATTTTTCCCTGTCAAAACATTTCACTTATTCCTGAGTCTGTAGACAGCTTTTAGGTTACATCTTTTCCCCAATCTTACTGAAACAGGATCTTCATTTCTTTTGAAATCATTTTTCATTAGTGTGGGAGCAAAAAGTAGATACTAGAGCTGATAAGTGGCAGCACCTGGCTTAAAGATGTTCCATCAGCTCTTAGTTTCTGTGTGATCACTTCTGATAATTGGAGGATGAAAACCAAAGCAGCAGTCACATTCAAATCAGGATAGGTGAAGACATTATCTTCCTTCCTTCTCTACACCTTTAATGCTGCCTGTGCTCCCTCTTGTTCCACTGAGCTGATAGAACATGCAAAAAGCAGACTTAAGGGTTCACATGCTGCCTCAGCAAAGGATTTTTTGACTAATTTGGTCATGATGAGGACTGGCTCACTGATTAATTAAACTTAAATTAGCTTAAAAAGCATATAGTTTTTATGTTTGTGAATGACTTGTAAACTTATTCCCATGTTTGTAGTTGCCTCAATTGTTTTCAAACATATGTACACATTTCAGTCCAGAGGATTCATGCAAATGATTGCTTCAGCTATTTGCTGTTCATTAGCTATTGTTCATGGCATGTGGCAAAGTCATATGAACTACATGGTATGATTCCTGCTTCCTAACTGGATGTCTGGCAAGACAGTGAATAATAATTGGACACTGACAAATAATGCAATTTCACCCCCCCAAAAAAAAATTCAGATTAGAAATAATTTGTATTTGAACTACTATATGTTCTGGGAACAACATGACTAAGAATTTTTAACCTTTAGCAGCAAATAACAATTCCCTTAATAACTACAAAACAGGATTCCTTACATTAAAGCACAAAGATATTCAGAATCACTTTTTGTATTGTTTACCAGCTGTATTTATTGTTTCATTCATGATTCTGGATAAAAGCCATCCATAGTTCAAATACCAAACTCCCCAACAATCTGATTTTAATCATTTGCTTAACATCAGACTGTAAAGGAGGAACAGATCTGAGCAGTACAGAGGGAAGATGACACACTCTTCAAATCGTCAGCTTTTATTTCTAGCCCAGTTCTCTAACAAGATGAGGCTCAACAGCTGTACTGTTTGCAAGTCTGTGCATCAGCAACAGATTAACAAGCCAATAGAAAACGTGGGTGGTGAGAGAGCCCGAGAGTTCTTGTAGACCATTCTGCTTTTCCAAGGCATGACCAGCTCTCCCTTAAACATTTCTCATCCACCTGAGTCTAGCTCTGTCTTAAAGACATTGTGTGATGGTGATTTTTTCAAGCAATCTACTGCAGTGCTCTGTTTTCTGTAGTGTTAAAAAGATTTCGTACTACCTAATCTGAACCTTCCTTGCTGCAATTTCGGCCTGTTGCTTTCTCTCCTGCCCAACTAAGATCTGACATAAACTTTTCCTGTTCTTCTTTGCTGTTTACCTTTTTGACATCAGACATCATATCCACCCTCAGGGCCTCCTTTATTCAGATATCGCCGCCTGTTGAGTCTTTCCTTGGAGGTTGTGTTGTAAAGACGCTGATCCTTCTTTTTCCACTTCTCTGGATTTTCTTCAAATGTTCCATAACTATCGTAAGGTGAAGAAAGTATTTCAGACTGTCTAACAGGCAGTATTCCTATTTATTCACTCTAATGGTTGGGGGTTTTTCTTAATAATAAAGCATGCTTTATAAATTGTGATCAATGATAATCTATAGCTCTTCTTTTGCTACCCAGCTGGCTGTTCTTCAGCTTGTCTTCAGACAGCTGATTATTCTTTCCTAAATGCAGCGCTTTGCACCTGTCCCTGCTGAATTTTTAGTGAGCTCACCCTACTAACTTTTGAACCTGTTGGCCAGTCTCAGCTGAACAGACTTCAGCTGGCAGAGCTCAGCTGACACACAGTAATTTCCTACTCATTTTGTGAAAATAGTCAGCTACAGGGGGGAGAACGTTCCCATGGAGGGGGAGGTTTTGTTGTGAACTTGATGCTTCTTAGATGCTAGCAAGCCAGTACAGATGACTGCAAGGGAAATGCGGCTTCATAGAAATATTTGTTTTAAAAATGCGGAGCTGTAAGGTTACTCTGTCCTCATTCTCTTATGTCAGATAACTACTTTGGGGTGTTTTCTTGTACATCCATCAGCCACTAGAAAACTTACCCCAGGGCTTCATGATTCCCGGGTTACTTTGGTTGTAGTGCTGGGTCTTTCTTTGGCTGATACAGACTCCTGAAATTAAATTCAGAGGTCTTGCATTCAGCAGTTACTGGTAATCATTCAGTCAGAGGCTGTGGGCTGCAAAATCATGGCCAGTCCGGGAGACAACTGGTTAGAGAAAACTTTTCTGAAGTGGCTGATATATTTAAAGGGGGATGCGAGTGCATGGTGTTACAGGCTACAACTGCATCAATGGTGGCAAAGAGTTAAATCCTCAGTTGCATCCATTTCACTAGAAAACTTTTCATGGTGTTGCAGTATCATGAAAGCTCATTAAGTATTGGACTTCGGAATTAATAAAATGCAGAATATCTCTATGCTGCAACCACAATAGACAAGAATTTTTACTCCACAGTATTCTGGTCTGTGAGACAAAAATTGGTACCTACAGCTATGAGAAAAGGAATAGGCAATTTCTTTAAGTCTAAACATTCTTATAATGTTGACAAAATGAAATTGCACATATTAAAAGCAGAATAAAGACAGGAAGAGGACCAGATGAACTATAAAGTGAACTGGAAAAATAAAGATCTGTTTATGCATGACCACTATTCTTATTAGTTATTAAACCACAGCAGAACTACATACAAAAGCAGACAGTAATTCAAAAGCTACAGTCAAATATCATGGTGTTCTGTGGTGACAGTTGTCTGAAGAATATATAATCAATTTGATTGTCTTTTCATCATTTCTATTGCGTTTAAGAGAAAGTTATATAAAAGATTATTACTAGGAGAAAGAATACGAAAATATTTTTCCCCTGTTGAAATATATTACATTTTATTTTGGGGGATGTTTGGGCTTCTTACTGAAAAAATAAGCACTGAAATCAGAAGGTATCATATTGGGGGGTTGCTTTTTAGGATATCCTGAAGCGCTGATAAAAACAGAGGTCTCTGTGAGGAATTACAGACTATTCAAAATTATTTTGCACCAGAATAAAGATTGATGATGAATTTCTGGCTATTTCTTATTCTTGATTGTCTAAGTAGAAACATACAAGCCAACTGCAGTAAAAGAAAACTGAAGGAAAAATTGACTGACATATGATAGGAAGTTGAAATGTATGATTTGGGGATTTTAGATCTCTTTCTTCTATTTGAAATAAGAAGTTTAATCCCATGAGAATGTATAGGAAACAGAAGTGAGCTAGCTGAAAATTTTCTACTCCATATTTTCTTTGACAGAAAGATACATTTTTGATTAAACAGATTCTTTTTTTCCTGGAAAGTGTCTGCCTTCATTTAAAATGTAACTTCCTTTTGTCTGAAAACAGAAATCTGCAACTCTCCTCTTTTATAGCATAAAAATGAAGCAAGGACTCTAATTTTGTTTTGTTTTTTTAATGAAGAGTCAAAACACCAAGCCAAGCTTCTGCAGTTACCATCCTAGTTTTATCTGTGGTTGTCGTCTGAGGTAAGTAGTCTCACACTGTTAAACTTTAAGAACATATCCCAGGTGATTTTTTAATAATACAAACCAATAGCACAATAGGACATAAGAGTACAAACAAGAAAATGGGAGAAAGAAAAAAAAAAAAACAGGATTTTTTTTTTAGATTAAAAATAAAAAATATTCATCAGATAAAGTTATAAATAATGAACTTGCTGTCTTAAGTGATGGAAATATGAAAAAAGGAAAGTTTGGAACAATATCAGTAATACCATGGGTAGACAGAAATGACAAAACATTACCTCACTGGTTTGTTGTAACTGTGTCAAAATTCACTTTTTGCATTGACTTTTCTACTCTCCTCAGTGCCCGTAACAAATGTCCTTGTAGGAATCCAGCTGCTGACTTAATTTTACATTTGTCCAGCTGACAATCATGGATACATCCCAATTTTAGGATTCAAAAGGTAAAGTTAGTCTTTAGAAGAATGTTTTTCTTACCTTTAAATTCAAAGATACTCACCCACATATTAATAGGTTTCTTTGTATCATATGTCTTATGTTCCTATCACGCCACATTTTTTAATTCTGTGAATGTCAGATGAATGAATGGATAAGAGAGTTACTGTGGATAATATGATGTAACATGTATTGTATACAGGTACTGATTGCACAGCATGTTTGTGAAGGTTCATACGTTTGCTTAAGGCAGTGCCTCTCAGCTAGCTTTTGCTTGCAAAAAGGGTCCTGGATTGTGCATGCCAGAGTGGACACATGCCTAGCACCCAGCATTGATTCCTGATGCTTATAAGAAAACACTTTAATGTGTCTCAGGGTGCAACTTCTCCAGGGTATCTACCCATGAGCCTGTATTTGGAATAACTCACATCCATGAGCAATGCATGGACATACTGGCAAGCATAGACAAGTTAATATTTTAAATAAAAGAAGAGCCTATATCCCCATAACAAGTCAAATTCTGCACTACAGAGGTGAGTCACTGTCACGTAGACAATCCAAAACACCCACCAGTCACTAGAGACAGTTGGTGCCGTATACAAAATGCTGCCTTGACTGTTGCCTCTTCCCATAACTATGTTTCTTGGTTATGTGCTCATCGTAACTACACCTTTCTTCCTTCTAATGTGAATGTTTTAGATTTAGGGAGGAATGGTCACCTTTCAAATCGAGAGCATTCCCAGGGCTTCTGTCTCCATCTGTCTAATTTTCTGGTTTCTGTCTAATTTTCTGAGAAGGACATACATCACCAAGTTAAGTGGCTCTTCTGTTTGAGATGGTATTTGTGCACATGTAAAAAGTATTTTAAAGCATTATCTTTCTTCACCTTACACATCATAAAGATGTAAGTGTATAGTAATATGATCTGTTTCTATAGAGACCAAACATAGTACATTAAGAATACATGTGAGAATTTGTAAGGAATGTTTATGCCACATGACCTTTCTGCTTCCTCACATTTTCTATCCCTTGCAGGGGTATTTGGCAAACAACAGGTTTCTAACTAGGCCTTGAGGCAACATCCAAAGGATAATCCTTTTTTCTGTCCCATCTATGACCAAACAGAAGTTGAGACAATATCTACTCCATCCTCCTCTTCCAAAACACCATCAGTTCTATCATCTGATTTATTTATCTTTGTCCTAAAAAGCCCCCAGTGATGAACACTCCCTAATTGCAATTAATTCCAATGCATCATTACCTTTGGCAATGCCTAATTTGAATACTCTTTGATGCAATGCCCTCTTATCATGGGCTAGAAAAGCATATTTTTCTTTTTTCCATATGATGAAGATTTTTGTCTTGGCCCCTCTTTTTCTTCTTTTTTTATTTGGTTTTTTTTTTTCATTTGATTTGTTTTGTTTTGTTTTGTTTTCAGGATGTTCACCACCTAAAGATCACACTGTGACTAACCTTGATTTTACCATGTGTATACAGCTCATTGGTGTGTTGTACATTTAAGAAGAGCTGAACAAATCCCAACATAGTCAGAACACTTTCTCTTGCCCTTGGGCTGGAGATACGCCAGGACAATGCCTTTTATTGAAGAACAGTAATATAAAATGTATCACATCTTTTGAACTGACTGACATGTAGAATTTACCAAAATGGAAACCACATGTTTATAAAAATTTAAAACACAGAGGTGGCTGCACTAGCATTATACTCACATCTGGAAGCAGCCATCTCTCACAGAGGCAGCTTTGTAAATCTTTTCTGGGGGCACCATCCTAAAATTCATTTTGCTTGGGCTAAAATACGATAAGATGCGCTGAGAAACATACGGCTAATGTAGGAACATAATATAAAGAATAGACAGGGACAAGAACAAAAGGACAGGCATCAAATGGGAGAGAAGGGAAAGTAAGTTGTGTCATTTCAGTGAAAACATGAGTGTACTTTTTGTTTTTCCTTTTTCTCATGAATTCATTGCCAGAACAGTATAACTGTTATCTAGCTTGTCTTTGTTCAGCGTGCAAGCATATGCTGAGAGTGATCAGATGAAATTGTACCTTCTTACTCAAAAGAAATGTTTCCTGTGTGTATTCAAACATACATCTTCTTTATTGACCAGAATAAGTTTTTACTACTTTTTTCCACCTGACAGCCCTTCAGAGCCAGAAGAGCTGTGGGACTGTGATCTGCCTCATGCATCATCTGCAGAATTGCTAACTACACCCTGACTTCACCAGCTTTATTGTTGGTGGCACAGAAGCCAGAAGCACTGTGGCTTGACATTTGTACTCCATGGGGATCTGGATAAATCTAGGGAGCAGTACTGCTATTAGGCATCTAGCATGAAGGGGTGATTCATTCCTGTGACTACCAGAATAGGAAATTCTTCAATGTCCAGGTTGAACTGGAGGTAGGATTTCCTGATCTTCACTAGAGGATTCTCTGGGCCTCTGATTTAGAAAACAGGTCTTAGGTATGTGAACACAAGGAGCAAAGAACATGTTACGTATTTCTCTTTGAGTCTTGGTTAGTTTGCTGAAGAGATTCCTGGCGTGGAGGTATCAGCAGGAAGCAAACGCCATATGGGTTTGAGCTCTGTAAAAGAGAAATGGGTATATCAAATTCTGCAATATGGAATAGGTCCATATTTTTGTAAGGACTGCTGACAAAGTTGAAGAGCTAAGCAGCAGGCCAGAAAAAGGTTACCCATGCCCTTGACTGAGTGTCCCTCAGAAACATATCCCTCTCATTACACAACTGGGAAGCTCCACTACAATGGAAATTTCAGCCTTAGAGCGAGAATCCAAGGGAAGCAAGTTCCAGTAGCATCACATGGCTTTTCACAGAGTTGAAGGTAGCTCTCTAAGTAGCAAAAGGGCTTTAGCTGTTCTGCTTTCTCAGCTGTTGGAGACAGATTCCTGCCAAAAGGGCTAGCAGTTGGGAAATCAAAAAAGAAAAAAAGAAAAAAAAGAAGTCGTGTACTCCTTTCAAACAGGTGCACTATGCCCGCAGTAAAGAGAAAGACACATGAGAAGAAGCATTTGCACAAGGAGGCATTAGAATAAAAAAAGGCTTGAGCTGCAGCGACTGAAATATCTTTACAAAATGGCAGGCAGCCAGAAAGCTGGAGGGTGGAGGAAAGACTGCTTTTTCTTATTTTTCACATTTTTGATTGAAGACACTTGATTCTGATTTCAGCTACGTGGTTACATATTGATGCTTAAAATGTGAAATCAGCTGTTATTCAGAAGCTGATTTAACAAGCTAGGCAGGAATATCTGCCAGCGTATCTAAGTTCAGAAATCAGGCACTGGTTTTCTGCCAGAAGAGTTGGGAACCAAGAAACCGTAACAAAACAGAGCCACACCAGCCAGTATATGTTGCTGAAGATCAGACCCATATTAAAAATATTTTCTCAAAATATAACAGGAATATTTATGGGTGTTTTACAAGATTTTATTCAATTTAAGAGAACACAGTGTGTATTTTATTATACAAATTTTGCAATGCCTTTTAATGGATGTGCCTATTTCTGCCCTTATGTGCAACTGAGTTCTTTATGCCTGCAGAATTCTAAACCAACATAAAGATAGATGTGTATGTACAGAAACAAGCAGATATTTCTGTCAAAGGATTTGGCCTTTGTTATAATATCCATGAGGTTGTAAGATGTACATGCAACCATCTGTATCTTTCCTTGAAGTGCTTATCTGTGTGATCCTTCAAAAAATTAAGCCTATTCTTTGAGTTACACAGATACATATTTTTCACTCATATGTAATTGGTGTTTAGAAAATAAAAGCTGTTATTCTCAGTTCCTGTCTCTCAAACAATTTAACATTTTCAAAGAAAATATATACTTTATAAGTGAATCCAAGATCCCTCTAACTAAATATGTTCCATTTTTCTCACATCTTGAGAATTTTATTCTGCTTCTTCATTGACAAGCATAATGGAAAAAGTGGCACAGCAAGAGCTCTGCTTATTATTTGCTTTGATAGACATAACTGGGAGGAGATGTTCTAAGCTCCAAGTGTCTCAGGTAGCCATTTTAAAAGGAAATATTTACAGAGTGGCTCTCTGAGCTAGAGAAAAGACTTACAGTTCAAAACTCCTATCTGATAGCATCCTATCCACTTATTTCAGTTTATTTTGCTGAGACTTTATATGGTGATGCAAAATAAATAGGTAATGTCACACAGTTGCAATTTTTAGGTTAGAAATTTTATGTCTGTTCTCATTGCCTATAGTTTCAAATTCTTCACATTTTCTGACAATGTATATGAAGGTTTCTAACACAGTATCAAATCTTTTTGTCATCTTTTTGTCATAATCTCATTGCCATAATATCATCACCTTTGGCAATCATGTCTGACAGTTCATGAAAATGCAGATTGCCATCAAACCTACAAGGAAGGAGTCCTCAGATGCCAGTGCATCCTTAGGGCAAGAAGTCAAACTAAAAAGTTTATTGTTCTTCAAGTGGTCATATCCCTTTGACATTTTTCCCAGCCTTTCTCCTCCATGAACTTTTGCACACATTCAATAAAAGAAAGACGACATACAGCAAAATTAACATTAATATGCAGGGTTTTTTTAGAAGTCTTGATTCTGGATTTAGATTTAGGTATGTGACCAATTAAACTAGTGATTTCCATACCTTTCCCCTCAAATGACATATTTTCTTGAGGTTGGAAATTTTTTTATATTTTTTTTCATATGCTGACCATCATTTTTTTGAGGAATTCAAAATGACCACATATTAAATAAGATAAAATGAAAAATACTTTTAGATATATGGTTAAAAAAAACCACAAATAAAGCAAAAAAAAAAAAAGTGGGCAGCTTCAAGAGTTAAAAAAATAGGAATATTTAAATGCATTTGTAGCATATAAGAATCATCTGTGTATATTATACAATTGTTAGGTACTGTTAGGGAGCAGCATGATCGACAGAACCCATCTGAACACTAAAAAAAATAATTGTCTGACAAGGTCTACTCTGACCAGACATGAATGATGCCAAAGGAGATAAGAATATGAAATCTGTAATGTATACAGGAACTACAATATAAAAGTCCATGTCAACCCACATGGATTTCCCAATAGCTCTTTGTCTAAGGCTGAAATGAATCAGCAGGAATAAAGAAAGATTCACTTCTATTAGTATTTTTCTCCTTCCACAAGGGAGATATCTTCTACTCCCCTCAAAAATCAGTCTTAAAAAGGGAACAACACTTGATTTTTGTGTCTTGAAGATACATAAATGCTAGTGACTGATAATTTTGTGCTCAGTCAATCACCAACAATGTGTAAACACCAAAAACATAAAAAGATTCATTGGAACATGAGTATAAGAAACATTTCTGAGATGGAATATATAAATCAGAAAGTCACTGAGGATCAGAAATAGCAGTTACTGACAGCTATCTGATAAAAAACAAGATAATCCTCTCATCTGTCATCTAATTGACTACATTCTGGTGTATTAAGTCTTCATTGATGAGGGTTAGTTTTTGAGGGTACTAGGTGTTTAGAGCAGTTGTTGCAATCTTTGGCAAATGCAATGCTGACCCTATGACTGATTTAAATCTATTGTTCAATGGCACCTTTGAGCTTCCTAGGGTTGAAGTTAAAAACGGTTAAACTAAGAAGCAGAGAATGGGATAAGAAAAGGAAATGGGAATAAAGATGAAAACACCAGAGACAGGTGAAAATCTACAATTGCTGTAGCAATTAATTCATTATTAAGAGCAAGAATTTGCTTCCAGAATAAAGCAGGCTTTCTTTTCATATGTCACACTTTTGCATTATAAAGTAAAGAGAGGGTTTCAGAAAAAAAACAGGTAAACAAATACGATGAAGCTGAGGCTACTGAGTTGATGAAATTAAAAAAATTAGATCAATTATTATTAACCATTATATCATTGTGTATAAACATGTTATTTGTACATGACTAGAGGACAACATGGTCTCCAGGGTCATTAGCAAAAATGTAGTAATGAGCTGAGTTCCAATTGCACATACGCTTACATAAATCATCTGTAGCTCCTTCTGAGTTACAGAGGGTATGCCTCAAAACCAAATTTAATCTCATAAAACATATTGCTGCATCATAAGAAGATACATTGAAGTCTACGTACATACCCTCACAGAATCAGGACTCGGATCATACAGCCACCCCTCAGGAAGATCAGAGCTGATCCCGTCTGTTTAATCATTCCTTAAATTGTTCATGTCCCATCCTAAAGCAAGCAGTAAGCTTTTCCATTCCTCTTAATTCTTTTATTCTTACGAACTTCATTCCAATAGTGAATATTTGTTGTTGCAACCATAGTAATAACAGATGGTTACTGGAGGCACTCACAAGTATTTTCAACCACCCTTTTTAAAATTTGACTATATTAGGGTCTTTCTGTGGTAACGCTACAATAAAGATAAGATACACTGTTGAAATAATTCTTGCATCAGTTTTCAGTTATGGCACTAGCAACAGTTCTGTTTAAGACTATTCCAGAAGATATGAAGATAGATCATTCTTCCATCTCAGCATTTCCCTGAGAAAATACAGTTTCTCAGTATTTTCTTCACAATTTCACTTGTGTTTAAGCTCTTCTGGGAAGACATCTACAGCACCTAATACATTCTAAGTGTAATATAAATTACGAATATTTTATTATACATGATTGAAATAAGTAAGGGACTTTTCTTGAGGGCACATTGATATAGGCATAGAGGAGAATTTGTACTACTTTCAGAGAAAATCCTTTTTTTTTTCACCTGACATAAAGAAAGACAGGAAAAGAAAATGAAGTGAGCAGAGAAGAGAATAAAAAGTATGAGGAAGGGAAGAATGATTTCTATTTTCTAATTAAAACTGAGTAGAATAGACTTTTATAGACCCAAAGAGATTGTTGGGTGAGATATGGAATCTAGTATTTTTAAATAATTCTTACATATTTATGTTTATATATTAGGCTCTCTTGCACATTGTGTTGCTTTAATGTGTATGTATATGTACATACACATATACTTGTATATGCATATGATGGACACATGTCACAAGCTGTTAAAAGCAGAACTTACCTACTCGTACGTGGAGCTGATCCAGCAAACAGCTTTACCAGCTTCAGAGTGGACCATTTCTGTATGACAAGGAATAGAGTTGCAAGTGGATCTGTGTAAGTAATGGAGAACAGATCTCAAAACTAGTAATCAAATTAATCAGATAAGTTCTCCAAGGAATCATTTCAACAAAGTAGGTGTTTAACATGAAAAGATGAGATAGAAATAGTCAGCAAAGAGGGGATCAAGAGCTTATTGAAAGGCATAGCAGGATTAGTAGTCCTTTAATTGGGCCCATGGTAGGAAATCAGAGCAGAGAGTTTGTTTTGTTTGGATGTGTAAGAAATTCTGGAGATGTAAAACCAATGGAGCATTAAAAGTTTTAAATTTTGGTAAGTATAGTAAGGCTGTGAGATGGCTAAGGAAAAATACAGTAGGAAATTGTCCAAGTGGAGGTTTTAACAAGAATGGATTAGGGTTGGACTTCACTTGCCTCATTTCACTCTTCAGTACTTAATGCAGTTGAGTTTCTTTGCAACTCACTTTACCAAGTGAATTTCTGTTTTTCCTTCTCATATATACATTTGGCTGCTTTAATTCTCTTGAGTGAATAGACCAAGTAAAAAGCATCACATTAGAATATATTTACTCCGCTGTGAGTAATTTGAAAATACAAAAGCCACGGATTAGAAAACCACAAAAACTCAGTATAGCAAACCTTAAGGATGAGCAGCAACTGAGCAGTATTAGACATATCACACTCTCCAGATTTCCCACAGCATTTGAAATGAATAGGGATTGTTTAAAAGTGGAGAAAATTAGTAGTGCAAAGTATAAAGAAGAAAATTAACCCGTGTGAGGCATGTCAGTCTGGGAATTTGACAGTTTTTGACTGGGAAATGCGTAAATCATTTTACATGATAACCCCTCAGCCTTCCCAACCCCTCAAACTCCCAGTAAATTCCTTCTATGATGCAAACAGAAAAATAATACTTTCGATACATTTTATTTTGTTTCAGTGAAAAGGTAGTGTTGATTATTTATTTTGTGGTTGGTTTTTTTTTTTTAATCTGGTATCCAGAATGTTTCTCTTTTAGATCTCCAGACTGACCATAATCCTATATGGTAGTAATAAAAAATTATCATCTGTTTTATGACCTGTGCAAAAGGCACTAAGGGGTCCCAATTCATGCTTTCCTGGCCATATCACAAAATCAGCTGCCCCACACACTATTCTCACCCCTGGGAGAAAAAGTGTCTAAGGAGATCCTGTGGAAGTCAGTGGGATGATGAAAGCGTCTCCAACAAACTTTCCTCCATGGACTAATGCAGAAGGGGCCAGTTCCTGAGCAGCTCTCAGATTTTCACTGAATCATTCTTCAGTCATTTAGCTGATGAATTTTTAAGACAAGGAAAATCAAAACCTGGGTGCAACCACAGAAGAGGATTGTTCTTTCCGGCATTGTGAATGAATATTCGGATACTAAGATACATGTCTCAGATCTACTCGCACAACATTAACCCTCTGGTATTTCTGGAACCTGACTGCTGTCTCTTTTCACATTCCCTGGAATGCAAAGTTGCAACATATTTTTGTTGCATAAAATAAAAATGGTTTCTCAGATTTTTCCTAGGCAGTTGCTTTTCCAAATTTGCCAAATATATCAGCTACCTCCATGATTCCCATGCCAGGGCTGCTCAAGGCATAAGTAGAGCTTAGCAGCTCCTAAGGGGTTAAACTCGCTATTCTGAGCTGAGCCAATTTCACTTTGTATGTTCTGCAGTGCAGTGAAAGTTAATTCATTCTAAAGCACAGAGCTTTCCAGCAACATTGTTAATATTATAATGTTCCTTTGCTGCACTGTCCTACCTAGTTTATTAGATGAGAGAAAAATACAGATGTGCTGACAAGCAGAGTTATACCTACCCACACCGGCAAAATATTTATTAAAATTACTTAAATCATTTTTGTGCAGAATTATAAGCTCCTTTAAAATTCCAAAGTAGTTATTTTGATTTTTAGTAGTATAGTTGATTACATTTGATATAGGCCACTTGTTTGTTTTCTTTTAATAAAAAGGCATGCTCTTCTGACTGTGTGATAATAATTTTTCTCTTCTTTGAGCTGCACTAGGATTTCCTGAATTAAAAGGTAATTGGGTTAGATGGGTGGTACATTTAAAGATATAGAAAAAATGAATATACCAAAATAGTAACACAAAGACAGACATTATGGCTGCTGTTTCTAACAACAGGAAAGCAAAACAATCCAATAGTCCTAGAGTGATTGCTGGGGAAAATACGAAACCTGGTTGATCCCACATGCAATAGCTATAACGAAACAAAAAAAAAAATCATGAAATTTCTCTGCAGAATGGAGTGAAGGTTGACAGCACATTCAAAGTCTAATGCATTTATTGGGCAGTCTCATTCCTATCTGAGCTCTAGCAGTCAGATAAAGGCAGAAACAGTTTATTACAATATATAAAGGGCTCTAAGAAAGTCATCTCACTGGGTAAACTTTAGCAGTAGACAAGCTGGGAATAAAGGTACCAAGACAAGATTTAACACCTTTTCTTCCATTTCACTCAACAGAACACTGAATTCTAGTGGCTTTTGCATTATTTAAAGCTCACTTTGTGCCTGTATCTTGTTGCATGTTTAGGTCTTCCTGATGTATGTATGAGACAGTTGAGTTCACTCTCATTTCAAGGCCCTATCCTGAGCTCTAAACACATTTAGAACAATGTCATTACTACGGCATCAATACATCTGAAAATCCACACAAACAGCTAACATCCTGCCGTACCTGACAAACTATCCGGCTTATCTCCAAGACAGTGGCTGTCATGACCTCCAATGGCTGAGCTCTTAGTAAAGCCCACCGCTGAGGAGTTCGCAGCACAACCACTGCACTTTTCAGAAGCACATGTGAAATGAGAGCACAAGCAGGAATGCGACAGTTAGTAGAGTCATTCAGTCCGCTCAGTTAGTAGACTCAGGCAGCTCAGCAGTCATTCCAGCTGAGGTCAGTGCCAAAATCGGTGCTGACTCCAATGGCCATACTATCAAGCAGCTGGAAGGGAAGACAATCCAGACTGGAGGAAACCTCACACAGTGAAAGGTGGGGTAGCTGTGGTCACTCTTGTTCTTTGACTCAGTCATCTTTTGGCAGGCCTCCTGCTTGACATTAGTTTTACAGACATGCTGCTTTCCTAAATCATCACTGTCTTTGAACATAATTCTTTGGTTTAGCACCTCAAAAACAGCTGAGGTCCCAGGTTTCAAGGCACACTTACAAGACAATGTTCATATCTTCTTTTGTTTCAGATTTTGAGAGTTCAGCCAGATGATTTGTTTTGACTGCTCAGCACACAAAGAAACATGGGGTAATTTCAGTCAAGAAAAAGTCCAATGGAGATTTTAAAAGTTTCTTATAGCAATAAACCACTCAACTTTCTCAATTCCTGAATTGACATAAAAAGGGAATGAAAGATTGCTGAAAATGTAAAACTAAAAAATGTAATACTAAAAAAAAGAATTTTGAAAAATAAAAAGGTGATGAAAATAAGATATCTTGTAGAATCTGCTTACAGTCTTGCAAGAATTGTCATTTCCCTGCAATGGACATAGGTTATCATTCTTTATCCTCAGGCATTTGTAAGTATGACCATAACACCAACCAACAAAACAAGTGCAGTATTTCAGAAGTAGGAGAGTAAGGTGGTTAATTGCAAGAGAAAAATAGGAGAAACTGAATGAAGAGGACGTTTTAGAGGAAAAGACAGAGCAGATGATAACAGAGACTCTCATGAGGAAGAAAGCATGAGATAAATCATACTGCCAACAGATGAATAAAAAAATAAATCCAGAAATTGACACTTAGTGATGTGTCAAGTGGAAGGCAGAGAATGCTCTCCCTCATGTTGGACAGTTGAATAAGAAGTTTAAAATACTGCATCTAAACTTTAACGAAATTGAAGAGCTATTCATTGTGTTCTTGAAAGTCTCCCTTTTTTTAAGCTGACTGTCTAGGTGTATCAGGACTGACTTTCTTTTCTATCACTTCTATCAATTCTTAGCGTTATCTAAGTGCAGGACAATAATCCCAAAATGACTCAGTATGTAAAATTAGCTGCCTTATGCATACCAGAGAGAATGTTGATTCAAAGATTATATAAATATGATCTGGGCTGGATATTTCTCAAACCAATGAGCAGAGCTGGAAATAAAGCTGGCCAAGAAATCAGTCTATCCATATCATATGGATTTAACTTTGGTGAACTGTGAATGCTAATTAAAAAAGTACTTATGGAAGGAGCAATCACAGACATAGAAAGACATGCATGGCTAGCATACCAATTCTGGGTCTTTGGACAGCACTATAAATGTCCAAAATTGAGATTCTGACTGTGTTTTCAAGCCCCTGGGTTCACCCTGCATCCCAGGCATATCCCAGCTGCATATTATGGTATGACATATGGCTGCCTTCTTTTGAGGCTTGAACTTTCACACAGAGGAAACTAACACTGCATGGACTGAATGAACTTCAACCAAGCCCCCAGTAATCTGCATGTATTTGCAGGTCCATTTAGATGCTGCTTTTCTATTTGTTCTTGTATGAGGCTTTCTGTGTTTCTGTAAGAATATAATTTATGAATTCTTTAATACGTTTTGTTTTGTCACTATACTGATAATATTTACTACAGGCAGCAGTCGACGTGATCTTCTGAACTTTCATTTATAACCACCATCATTTTGCTTTTGCTCTTAGAACCTGTTGTGTGGTTGGGGCTTGGAATTACAGACATACTTGATGAGGGAGAACTTTTCCAAAAAATTGTAGGTTTAATACAGCTAAGTGCAAAGTTATACATTCAGAGACAAGGAAGTACGGTATATTTACATGAAGATTGGAGGGAGAACCGGAGGACAGATATATATATATATTGCAAAGCTGTGAAAATATGGTGGATATGTGGTTGCACATGAGTTTGTAGGTGGTATGATGGAAGAAAGGGCTGCTTGTAATTTGAGGATAAATAATGGGAAAAGTAATTAAAAGTAGTCAGGTAGGACCCTGGAGTACAGTTCTGGTGAGTCTAATACGAAACTAATCCTTAATTCCACACTTCAGAAAATGACAGCAATTGGAGAGGGAAAATTGGAATACAAAAATATTATAGGTCCTGAGAAGATACCTCACAGTAAGACATTTAAATAGTCTGGTTTATGCACTTTAATAAAGAGAGAGTTGAAAGATCTTGATCACAGACCCTAAGCACTGGGCAGAAAATAGT
The DNA here is from genome assembly GCF_030936135.1 of Gavia stellata. Classification (NCBI taxonomy): domain Eukaryota; kingdom Metazoa; phylum Chordata; class Aves; order Gaviiformes; family Gaviidae; genus Gavia; species Gavia stellata. The sequence continues at coordinate 41,498,872 of NC_082596.1, read as the reverse complement.
AGACACTAATAGGCAATCTAATCTAACAGAGAAAGGCATAACTGGAACAAAACAGCTCAAAGCATAAGGCAAGCAAAATTCCAATTAAAAGTAAAGCAGAAATGCTTCTTAAAGAATGTCATAAATGATTAGAACTAAACTTTAAGAGGAATGATGGCTTTTCTGTCTCTTCATGTCTTCAAATAAATACCTCACACTTGAGCAAGAAAGGTATTTTAGGAAAACACAAAACTGTTGGGCTTGATACAGGAGAAGCTGAATGAAACTTAATGACCTATCATTTACAAGAGGTCAGACCAGACTATCTAATAGTCCCTTCTGGCCTCACATGCTATGAATCTCTGAATAAATCTATGAAAATGCTGAGCTGACTCACCCACTTCCTTGCAGAAATCCATTTTCTCCTTGTCTCTAAGAAAAGGCAGGTTCTCCAGTGCTTTGAGGGTACATTTCTGCAATGGTCAAAGCTGAGTGGGAAGTCATGGATGTGGTGATGATTAGTATGAGTTAGCCTGTCATCTTGCATTGATTTCATACTGGTTAGTTGTGTTCAATATCTATGCTGATAGCTGGAATGGTTTTAGCAAATTTTGGTTATAGCATTAATTACGATAGCCATTTCACCTTCTTACCTGATGACTGGGATTGCATACCTTCTTTTTGCCCCAGTTCTGTAGGCCACTCTTTGGTCTCTATCCCTCTTCGAAAGTTGGTAGTGTAGCAGATGTGTAGAAACTGTCTACTTCTGACCTTATCAGAATAAACTGTGTTGATTTTAATGTCTGAAGAGTAACACAGATGATAGTCAGATGGATAAAATCCATCCAAGCCAAACCCTTAATATCTCCGAGGATTCTGAGATAGGAAAAATAGCAATTCTTTATACGTAGAAAAAAGAGCAAGATAAAATAAAACAGAAATCTAACTTAATTCCAGACCCATGACTTCCTACATAGGTGTTTACAGCAGAAAAGTAGAACTTCCTGAGCAGAAGATTTCTAGGGAATATGGTTACAAAGATAAAAATAGTGACAAGTTTTAACCAGAGTGCTCTATAAAGTCAAAAAGTGAGTGCAGCTGGGTGAGAAGGCAGCACTACTGGGATAAACAGACTGCTCTGTACTTTAACCAAGATGCCATATTTTCATTTCCAACAGGAATTCGGTTGTTTTCCTCAGTGGAAATGTTGAAAGACAGTGACACCTAAAACCTGCTATTTTCTCTCAGGTTTAATTCTTTCCTGGGACATGAGGGGCAGGCACCTGATTTGGAGAGTTATTGTTTATATATCTATGAGCTGGCTTTGGTGTAGGGTTGTTTTTGATATGTTTCTGTGTAAATTTTACAACAGTGTATTGCAGTTTGCTTAGCAAAGAAATAATGAAGTGCAAACCATATCACTGGAAAAAAAGTCTTTCATATGCCACGATTATGAATTTGTGTGTAAGATTTTAACACTGCTATATATCCTGCCATAATGATTTTAGTTTTTCTTATGACCAGTTCCAATCCCCCAGAGTGTTTTTTTATACCCCAAATTATCTTTCTTTGCTATTAGAAAAGATTAGTTAGGAAAAGAGGGAGATACTAATCCAGTAAAGGTCACATCATCTTGATTATAGACAGCCAGTAAAGCAGAATTCTTATCTCTAGCGAAAGGGAATGGTACAAACCTGAAAACTTTTTATTTCTTTTTATTAAAAAAAAAGGAAGATTTTCATTTCTTTACTATTAATCCCTAGAAATCTTCACAGTTCATTTTAATGCCATGCTAGCTAAATGGAATTAATTTGACAATGCCCATCCTTGAACCGCCAACCCCAGGATTTTGTAAAGTAAAACAATCGTTTCTCTTGTCCTCCGCCTTTCATTTCTTGAAATGTGTTTTCTGAACTTTTCTCTACAGTCAATGTGAAATTTCATTTCCTTGCAAATTTCTGCATCCTATAGTTAGGTAATTGTATTGTATTATTTATCAGGATCCAACTGCCTGTTCACACTCTGCAAATGTAGGCAAAGACGTGTGTCTTGCCCTGAGGAGCTTGTAGGCTAATTCAAACAGTCTTATACAGCTCCAACATGAACAGTATACATCTTTAAGGTAAAATGGTCAGGCCTGATATTGTGATTCATCTCAACCAACACCTACAAGGTTAGTATTGTTGATTTCAAGTATACTACTTTTGTAAAGTGTAAAAGTGCTTGCAAATTAAGTTCTTAAAGTGATGATTTTAAAATGTGACATGCAATAACTGTATTACATTTGATAAATTAATGATTCCAGAATGCTTGGAAAAAATCTACAAAGAATGAAAATGAAATATTCGTGTCACAAAGGTGATCCTTCTATAATATGAAAAAGGTGAAGAATCAGAATTTTTTATTTTTTGATGAAACCAAAATGTCCCCCTCCTAACTGCTTTTCATGTATTGGAACGATTGATTAGTTCAAACATCTTGAACTATCAGCATTAAAATGTAGTTAAGACAATTCTAGTGGAAAATTAAGAATGAAATTTCTTCAGGATTTTTTTGAGTTCGGTAGTCGGAAGCTGACAGGTAGCCATTTTGTCTTACAATTTCTCTGAAGTGCAGGGGTTAGAGTGAGAAGGGTGCAGGGATTTGTCTTTTTCACGCAACGATATAGAGTAATATCCCTTAGAGTCAAGATGAAGAGGCACAGAATAGTAGGGCAGGAGGTGGTTGAATGTCCAGAGGGAAGAAGCCCCCCTCTTGCCCATCAGGCAGCATTCTGCTACGCACAAGCCTTTTGCAGCTGTTCAGAGGACACCCAGACACAGCTGCAACATCCCGTGGTTTCAGTGCCTGCTGTATATACAAGGGGAAAGGCGAATAGGACCAGTGGCCCTTCGTCTTCTTTAACAAAGCACAACCAGCGTTGGAGAGAGCTGCTAATGTTTTTGAGCTGCCACTGCTTCCTACTCCACCTCTCATTAGTTTTCCATCATCTACTGTTCTTTCTAGTACACTGAGATCATACTTACGGTGCAATCCAGCACAGTGCCGGGATCCAAAACCTAGTGCTGAATGAGCTGTCTCCAATACTGGAAACAGTATAAGCAGCAGCACTGCGGCAGGAAGGTTAGGCTAAACGGCATCGTTAATAGGAGGGACTAAGCGCCTTGCTGAGATGCTGTGGTACCTTACATGTATACTGTGGTTCAGCAGTACCCTTTTACTTTCCCAGCTATTCAGGCCATGTTATACCGTGCTTCCCATGGTATCACAGAGATCTGATCCTTCCTTCTAGCACAATAGGGGAGTCCAGGCTTCACCACCTCAGACCACACTGACAGAGCATCTGAAGGAGGAGCATCACATGGGAAGCAGGCTTGGAGCTGGAGTCACTTTGGCTTCAGTGGCCTTCGCTCCCAGCTGTCTGTAGGATGTTTGCAACAATATCTTTGCTTGTTCTGAAAAGGTACCACTGAAGTTATTTTGACTTAGTTTGAATCCTGGAGAGAATCGGTGCAGTCCCTTTTGGCCCTTGAACAAACTCAGTGTGTCTTTGGTTTTTCTCCTGAGGTAATTTTTTACAATGTTTGCTCTGGAATTGCCTTTCATGTGTTTTCGCATATCTGTTATCCCCAGATAGCAGATCACAAACCCTCACTAACTTCATTTAGAGAACTCATGTATGATACACATTCGTTCCCAGCAATCCCAGCAATGAAAAACTGCAGTGGTGGTGGCAAAGTTAAATACACCATGAAAGCACTACCTGGTTCCTCAGTAGATTTCCTATTAAAAACCATGTTTCTTGGAGATAAAGATCACGACATTTTTTCCAGTATGAGCTCTCAGACTAACAGAAGTGTCCTTTCCAAAAATAAGCGTACCCAAGTACAGTTAAATGGTTGGATAGCCTAGGCCGTAGCTTGCTGCTGTGATGGTTTAAAGAGGCAAATTTCTGTTGACTGTCCAAGGATCATTCAAATTGTTTTTATTTCTTTTCTCTCTCTTCAAAATTATCTGCTGCACCCACCCAGCTGTACCACTCATACCTTTCCCCTTAATTTGCTGGATCTACCATTCCTTCATTTCCCAGATTTTGCCCTGAAAACTTCCTACCAGAGTATTTCTCCCTAGCCAGTTTCCACAAGAGCTAACCTGTGGGCCAGTCCGCAAAACAAGGCTGCTGTTGCCCAGCCTCATGCTGCCGGTTCTCAGGATCACTGGCTGGAAGAGCAAGGCATTGACATTGCTGCTGGAACTGGCATCAGGATAAAAAAATGCCTTTTGGGGAGTGCTGTTACTTTACTGCTTAACTGTGCCTTTCCCAGCTCAGAAGGGAAAGGGCAAGTTTCCGAGTGGGAAAGTGAATGAAATGCGTAATTTCTGTCTTGCAAACAGTACAAAATATCAGTCCAGCACTGCAGTGGGGGTAACAGAAAAACAGTACCTGTCTGCTATGCTGAGAGAATCTCTCTAAGTGCTTTCACTTCCTATATCGCTTTCACCGAACATGCTCTTTGCTCTGATTTGGGGCTGCAGCCCGGCACATCTTCAAACGAACAAATTAATAAGCTCTTCCTCAGGAGGACAGACTGACTTCACATGTGACTTCAAGTGGCCACACTGAAGCAATCTTAAATGATGCATGCTCATCTGAATAAAAAGCAAATAAAAATAGGGCAGCATGAGAGAGCAGTGGAAATATCCTGGCACTAAGTCAAAATAAAATTGGAAACTAAAGGTACACTGCTGGAATGAAACAAAGAGAAAAAAAAAACCACCTCAGAATAAAACACTGAAGTCAGAAATTGAACTGGAAACACTGAAACAAGATGGGAAAAGTGAAACAAAAAGCCAAAATGTCTCTGGGCTCATAGAGCCATAAAAAAATAAAGTGAAAATGTGTCTATTTTTAGTCATGTCAAAAACTTTTTAGCCAGTTATCTTTTTTCAGATAAATTCTGTAGGTTTTTGCAAACACAAATGGAAAAGGCTACTTTAGTGGTAATTAGGAAACAGACTGCAGAATAAGACATAAGAAAACAAAAAGTCCCATCCAAAGATGGGATGAAGGAATAAGAGAGGAATCTTTGAAAGGAAACTGGAAGAAACGTGGACATTTCAAGGTATGTAGATAACACAGTGCCAGACAGGTATCATTTGGTTTGTATTGAAAGAGCTGTTGCAGAGACCAGATTCAGCATGGAAGCAGCCCTACATCTAGAGTAAAAGCCTCTACTTGCGTTATTTGGACATAATGACCTGGACACAATGTGGGTATGTGATGTAGTGCACTGCTTGGCCATGATGCTTGAGTCACCAGTAAATAAGAAAAGATTTTTCCGCGTGACTAGTAATATACACAGGTGGTTATAAAGCCTGAAATACAGCAAACTATGTCATAGGCAAGACAGAATGGAGAAGCTTCCAGTGTTCAAAGATTTTAGCAACAGTCATGGTAAAGAAAGTAAAGGTATTATTAGAAACGTTATACAAACAACCATGGCTTTGTTGTAGCATATTATGTTGTCTGTCACTTTAATACAGACATTTGCTTTTCAGTCTGGAAATAGAGAACCACTAGTATTTGTTATATATATTCAGCATCCTGAAGAAATAATCTCTTTTGTGTCTGATACAGCACTCGTTTTTTTCACTATTAAAGCAGATGTGCATGTGTGAAAAGAAAGGAGAGGAGTCAAATATGCCACTGTGGTTTCGCTGGAGGAGTGGTATCTTTGTCTTTGCTCATGGAGAGGTAGACAGATTTTATTGTACTCTTTTCACACAGAATAGCAAACACAGTTTGTGAGAATACTTACAAGATAACCATGTAAAATAATTGTATATCAAGTCTATCAGAGTTATATTCTGAATTATGTCACAGTTTTGATCTGTTGTTATATATTAAAATCTAAGTAGTGAAGTGAACATTTGAAGAACTCTTTAAAATCTTTTCAGAGCTCTAGCATTTGTGTGTCATAGATTTAGAAATTATAATATAGGTGCAAAATTTTTGTCTCCAAAATGTACTTATGCAAATCTCACTGAACAAGGAAATTAGTACACAGAAATATGGAATATAAGCACAGGGATGTGACAGAGGATGGATGCACAAATATTGTAAGTGCCACATCTAAAAACCTGTCACAACCATCTGCTGGTTTCAGACCCAGGGAAAAGCTTGCTTCATACGTCTAATACAATGCAATCTATATTTCTGCCCTATTCAAAAATGGCTGACTCTAATCATGGGTGTGGTTAATAGCAGCAAGCTGTTCATAATTTTTTGTCTTCTTCCTCCTCTTTCATTTTGTTCATCGGTCCAAGCAAGCCTGAAACTATCTGTTTCATGGTAGGTCTTCCCCAGCATTAACAACTGTCTATACAGTTTCCCAAATATAGTGCTTGTAACAAAACCACGTACCACTTGTATGAAAAACAGGGCTGACTGCAGAAAGGGTTCAATTGAAGAAGAAAGGAGAAGTCGGGTGCCTGTGATGTTTGCTGGAGATGCTGTTACCCATCACAGGCACAAGCTGTTGGCCTTTGTGATTTCTGACTCCAGTGCCCCGGTGGCAGAGGGAGTGGGGGCAGGTAGGCACGGCGTCATAGCTACCCAGTGTGGGAAACCCTCTGTGCTACAAGCAGCTGGAAATGTATAGGGGTAGTTCTGCCCTGGGGCAACCCAGCCTCCCCTTTGCCTCAGTCTCTCCTCCTGCATTTCCTCCTGCTTGTTTTTTTTCCAGTTATGACTACACATATGATGCAGAATTTTTAAGGCAGTTAAGACATGTTTAATTCTCCAACTGTTTTTTTTTTTTAATCTTTTAATTTCCTTTATGTCTTTCTTCATCTCCCCATTACTTCTGCGTTATAGCACTGCTGAACTTTGATAAAGCAATGCTGGATCTAAGTCTACAGAGTTATATTCAGATTATGAACACCCAGGCAAAATTTTTGCTAGGACTTGGTAGGTTGGCTAACCCAAAAATTGAGATAATCTTTAGTATCTCTAAAAGCAGATATTTGAACTCTGTTTCTACCCAATCTACTGCATAATGGAATGGGCTGAACTGGTACCTTTTTCTTTCTGCACCTATTCGCATTGCAATTGTTCTCTCAGAAAGTGATTTGTTTTGTGCTGCTTTCCATTCACATCACGACCCAATCAAACTGCAGAATATAGGAAAGATCAAAGTAGTACAGCATACTCGCCTACAGTAATTCACAGAATATATGAGGCATTAAAATTTTCATTCCTCATTCTCGTAAGAAAGACTATAAAGGTAACAGAAAATGATGCAGAATATGAATCTGTTCTTGAGACAATGATTGTATCAAGAATGGGAAACAGTATAAACCAACAGACCCTTTCTTGTTGCTATCTTTATCACACAGAATGCAGTCTTTGCTTGTGTCATTCACACTTTTATTTCCTTTTCATATTCTCCTGGTATATTTTTCTTAAACAGAAAGCACAATTGAAGAAAAAATCTAACAAACACACCTTTGCAGAGGGTAATGATTTCCCCTCTTGAAATGTCTGGTTTTACTTAGAAAAATTCTTCCCAGTACGTAATAGAAAAGAGGTGGACGGGAAGGATAAAAGTTGTAATGAAAATGGTTTAACATGCAGTCCTGATCTGAACTACATCTCCAGACCAGATCTTAAAATGCAAAAGGAGTCTGGCATTGGAAAGAAATGGAAATAGTCCATGAAAATTGACTTCACAAAGACATGTTCTGCAAGATATGTACAAATATAAAGGCAAACCTAAGGAAGTCTTTACAAAATTGTTTTGTAATAGATTTTTTAACTGTGTAATTGCTTTTCTCTTCTTTTTTTTTTATTTTAATTCAAATGTGAAAAGTAGGTGCCATATTCCAGGGATTTGTTCCAAGGCCCATTTGAGTTCCTGGAAGCTTTTTATTCATTGTAGGGGATTCTGGCTTACAGAGGAATTATACAGAACTGTCACAAAAGAACAGCAGACCACTGGATCATGAGCTGGCTATGACACTTCAGCTCCATGCTACTAGCACTTGAAGTGCAACACCATGCATTAACACCATGCTTTAGAGATTGCTCTTGTAAAGCACAGAACAATTTGGCCCTCATTATACCAAACCAATTTAACACATGCTTACCTTTATCTGCAAGGTCCTGTTCAGTCATGACTGATGTTTTAAAATCATTCACATACCTGCTCATATCAACCTCCACTGTGAGATCTCGTCATTATTGTTGTGGTCTGTCTGTTCCTGAGAGTGCTCAGGTATGCCACACTTTTAACACCCTATTGACTCATTTTTATTTGGCTACTAATATTCATCATCATTCATATCAGCTCTGACTTTAGAAGCTGTACTTCAAAATAAAATTCTCTTGCTTTGGAGTTCTATAGCTGTTCCTACAGATTCAGTTCAGGTACACAGGTATTTGGGGCACTTGAAGTGCACTCAATATAATTCTTATTTCATATTTCGTAACTACCACCTGCGCACAATGAAACAAGCATTTCTGCCACTATTTAATTTAATGTACTCTGTACAGCCCCATGCTTATTTGGCAATTACTATTAGTATTCCCCTCTTTCTTGTGTTACACAACATTTGCTAATTTAGAATACCATCATTAGCAGAAAGCAAAGTTCATGGCATACACTCATCTTTGCAGGATAATAGACTTGCTTACTGCAAACAGGTCTGCAATCAGATGTCCTACAAAGACATAATACGCCTTATCATGTATGCTAAATCTTAAAAACTGTTTTATCAGAAGTAAAATAGGCAAATCTTTTTTTAGCAACCAGGGAAAGACAGCTAGATCCACCGTACTTAAACGTCTCATATGATTAGGTAGTATGGCACCCAAAATTTAGTTTGTTAGAGATGACAGTCTCCACTAACTGTTAAAGGACCACCTGGTCACCTTGAGAATCTACATGTCCACCAAGAGTATAAAAAATCAATAGGAAATATTAACATTGTCTGAACCTTTGCTTCCCTTCTGGATATTGATCTGACAGAAAGTGTGTTGGTAGAGATATTAGCCCACCTGTCTGCATGGGCTTTTATCTTCTAATCGTCTTCTTAAGATACAGAAGTACTGAAAAATCTTGATGTTGGTGTTGCAGATATTTTCCATCTCCTTTGGAGCTGCTCTTAAGGCTTAGGACATTAGCTTCCCTTACGAGTGCTCAGGCATACAAACATGTAAAAGAGGACTCCATGATCACCAGCTGAACTTATGTGTAGTAGAGACATCTAATTTGCCTTGACTTATCATGAGGATTCAGGCAGAGTTCAGGTTTCTGTCAACCTTGCCTGGGCTGCAACAGAGATTTAGGAAAGAGATAATGTCCGTCTCTTCAGAACAGGAACTCTGTAAAAAAGCTGATGGTATAGCAAGAGTAAAATGCAGAGGACTTCAACTAGTAGCCAAGTACCTCATGGAGACAGATGACAAGTGAGTTAGCTGTTCCTGGTAAGGAAACAGATTTCATTGGGTAGAAATTTAAGCAAGAAATAACTCATCCCAGTTGTAATAGATGTTTCATGTCAGATAGGGACTAATTAGCAAAAAATACTTGCTAGTATCTAACATCTAATAGATAATATGTGTCTTATTACACACTTGTTAAACATCAACAGAGCAGTTTAAATAATGTATTGGCATTTCATTCACATAAAGCTGTCTTACTAAACCTAAATTAAATTCTTATTTGAAAGACTTAATTTAAAGTGTGACTGTTTCTCTAATGACCTACCAATTTGTTTCCCCACATTGCATGTTCTAATTTGTGGTTATGATGATGTCTAAAAACATATGGGTATCAAATGTGGTTATGCCTTATGCCTACCATCTTTGAGGTACCCTAAATGTCCCTTAAACCATTGCAGTTTTCTCTCTAGAGATGTTTGTTTACATCACATGACCCAAAACGCCAACATTTTATCAGAAGAATTTATTGTGATAAGCACAGTGGATAGCTCTAGTTAATCTGTCCAGAGACTCCCTGCTCTTTAGATAAAATCAATCCCTATTCTCATAATTTACAAATTGTTCGCAGATATCAGACATCATCAGCCTTGTTATTTTCATACTGCAGTAAACACAAAAGGAGAATGAGACATAAAAGGTAAAAGGTTTTTTGCGACATAAAAGAGAATGCAAGGTTGATGTATCCTTTGCTCATGGTATTTTTTGGCAAAAGATACAATAATGCAAGTATCTTTCTGATTGATTAAAGTATTGAAGCGTATTCTTTGCTTCATAAATAATGCTCTATTACTTTTCTTCAAAGACAAGTAAACCTTGACAGACTGACCTTTTTCAGGGCAGAGAGTTGTTTCAGTGCCATAAATTATACTGTAAAACGAGTGGAAATGTTACTGAGAAATGCGTGACAAAATAAGATTAAAGATTACTACACACAAAAGATTGTTGTTTTATTAATGGAGTCCTGTCAGTAGGATGAAAAATTCTCAGCTTTTTACTGGATGCTGAGATCACGTCAAACAGAAAATTATGAATGCATTTTCTAAAAGGCAACCAAATGTGTCAGAATAACAATATACTGATTAGTTGTCCTCCCCCTACTTTCATGTATTCACTTAAAACAATTTCAGTGCTTTTCAAATAAAGTTTAAGTGCTGCAGTTCAGCTTGTAATTCTAAAGGATCATACAGCCTGTTGGCCTGTGATGTTACAGGAAGGTGTACGAACATTACAGGAAGACACTTTCCTAGAACAGAAGCCTAGGCATCTCCTTTGTCAGGATATATTATACCAAGAGGAAAAGCATATAGTATTTTTGTGTCCATTATTGTAACCAGTAAGCACTCAGTCTGAGAAAGATAACAAGAATTTGAGAAATCAAGACAGAGCTATCCATGGAAAAACGATCCTAGATTAAATAAGTAGCATTAGCGCTTTCTTAAATATTATTTGATAACTTGACAAATGACTGTCATTCCAACACGTAAAAATGTTAAAATCAAAAGAAGCAGCACAGAAGCTCATTTAAAATGGAAGAGGCTGATGAGTTTATTTATAAGAAGTCTGTGGATTTGTTTTGCTTTATTGTTTTTTCTCCCCCTCAATCAATTTACCTGAAAGTTCTGATCAATGGCTTTTGGATCAGTGACACTTATTGAAATGATAAATAATGTTGGGAAGTCAAGGAAAATGGAATACAGCATGGAGCCTAAGTGAACAGTATAGAAATCAAAGGTTTTCTTGGTCTCTGAATCAGTACAATTCACTCAAATAATAATAATAATTAAAAAACTGTAATAGTGCCATGGAACAAAACCATGTTGCACAAAGTCATTATAAATCGCTACCCAGTACAGATCATTATTAAGATGATTGGATAAGATGCCCATGCATTGGTTTTCATTATCGTTAGCAACAAAGGCCTGGATCGAAATTACCCTTGTTACTGTAAACCCTACAACAATGACAGGATGTGTGTCAGAAGCTGTAAACACATTTCCAAAGATATGACAGTTCTTGAATACAAGAGCCAAAGGCTAAAATAATTATTAGAATGGATGGGTTTGCTCACAACTCACCATCTAATGCAAATGCTACTTTGTACCTGGGGCCAGCCTTGGGCACTGCACTGCCCTGGGCGAACCACAGGAGATGGACCCTGTCCCCTAAGCCCAGTGGTTTTTTGTCTCACATTTCTTTTTCTTTTCTTTTTTTACCTTCAATTTTCTTATTTAGCTTAACATACTAAGATCAAGTGTCTTCTAAGAAATATTTGTATAAAGCTTGCTACTGTACATGACCTTTCTGTTGAATCCTCTTTCTCTTTATATTTCCTACAGTCCTTTTCCTTTCTGCTAATAGCATATCTGATCATACATTTCCCATCCTTCTACTTGATATTTCCCTTCAGATTTATTCTCGTGAAGAATAAAATGTGTCCATCTTTCCAAATTTCACCAGCTATCTCCACTTTCTGACTCTCTTTTTGTTCAGTGCCCTCCACACAAAAACCCCCACAGTCCTGGCTCTCCTACTGTCAGCTGTCCTTCCATATTCTCCTTTGCAGATCTGCATGTGAGCACAGACCTGGTGTTTTCCAGCTCTGCCGCCTCTAGAGCACATGGTCTTAATTTTCTGAGCAACATGCAAACACAGCTACTGTTCCCTTCATCCCATTGCTCATCATGTCTATTGATTCTCCTTCCTAGGAAACTCACAGATAAATTAATAAAGAATTGCATCTGATTTTGGGAACCCTACAGACTTTTTTTTATATAAAAAGATCTCATTCTTTATTGTAAGATTTTATTGGTACACTTCTGCAGATTTCCACACAGCTCTGTTGATTGGGTATCTCATGAATACTAAATAATTTACCACACACCTGTATTTGATGGGATACTTACTTTATATGCGTAAATCCCAAGTACCCTTCCACACTATATCTTAATTCACAAGCACCCCACATGACATAGTTATTCCCCACAGACAGCCATCCCCTCATTCACAGATTACCTGCACTCCCACAGACTACTCTCTACAGGGAAGGCTTTCCCGTGTGCCAGGAGGCTGCCTGGGGGAAATACAAGCTTCATCCTCCGCCAAGTGAAGAGTGTGAGTCCGACCTTCCTAAATGTCATGGCTTGAATGAATCCCAACTGATTCGCTGGATAATTTGAAGGAGCAAAGAGGTATGAATTCTAGACCCTAGGCCTCTTGCCTTAGTACGCTAAGCCGCTGAGGGCTGGGTTTAATCAGATAATTTCTGAGGCTAAAAGAATGAGGACAAGAGGACAATGGGATGGAAGGAGGTCTCATGTTCTAATACAGGGCTATAGCATGGAGAAGGTCTGGTTTAGGTATAATGGACTTGACAGTGTAGCCGTGAAGATCCCTTTGGGGAGGATGTAAGCTCATAGTCTTTCAGCTGGCTTATAAATTGGATAAATAATGTGTGTTTATTTGAAATCGGATATGAATTTTTCAACATTTGGAATAACGTGTTGGAGAGTACTTTTTTTCAATGTTCAACCAGCTCTGGTTTATTTTACTTGGCCATATGGTTTATTTTCCCTCTTGCCTTTTCTATTCTGCAGGCACATGATCTGTCTATAGGGTGGAGTCAGCCGTCTTTATTCCAGATGTTTAGAAAAAGACACAGTTGACTAAGACATGTACACATAAAGGAAGCTTAAGAAACCTGGTGGTGCAAGAGCCTCACGTTTGCTATTTTAAAGCTTCTGTCATTCCCTAAATTTACACACACTTCCAGCAGTTATGTGGAAACCATGAGTGCTCATACAAGGATAGACTCCTTTCTATGCCAATCAGCAGTGATCTATTCATCCACATTAACTATGAGCTATTCAGATGTTCGATTATAACTTTTAAACTCTTATCATTTTGCAGCATTTATGACTCAGGGATTTAGCACACGTCTTTGATGATAAGCATTGTTAAATTCATAGCCACAGCAATGACTCAAAGTGAAGCTGGGAAAAGAACATTGCAGTAACTATGTATACAGAATACAGTTGCATGGGAAATACGAGATGTTACTTCGATAATGTCAAACACTGGAACTTTGTTCATTCTAGTTTTGTACAGAACAAACTTCAGCATCTTCCAGAATCATATATATTTTTTTTATGTTTTTGAAGTCATAATCATTTTAATGGCATTTTAATTCACAGACACATGCTGTCTTTCTCTAATGTTTCTCAGATTTTACAGAGTTGACATTTTTCTCCAAACTTAATTGCAGTACCTAATTAATGTACAGAAATCTTTTATGTGTGCACTTAATGGTCACTTGTACTCCTTAAATTGATAAACCCTTCACATGCTCCATTATGCTGTCCAGTACCTTAAAGGGATAGAAACAAATGTCCTTTCATGCTGTGTCTTTACTCAGTCAGTGCTGACCTACTTCAACAGAAGGAATGATACATGCATAGGAGCCATTCTGCTCCCTACAACCCATACAGAGAGTGCAAGAAAATTTCCATAGCATCAAATTCTTAGTCATATAGAAAAATCACAGCTGCACTCTTTACAAAGCAAATTAACAATATTCAGCTAAATTGATCCCAGCCACAATGGAGAGATAACACAAATGAATTAGCCCCGCTGAATTTTAAAATCAGCGTGTTAAAATAATTCTAAGTTTCATAGTATTTTATGATTCCAAGAATTACATTCTGACTTGGATTTTTTTTGAAACATTATGCCAGCCATCACAGCCAAAAGGTTTATAAAAGAGATGGGAATGCAGTAAAACTCAACTTCATTTTATTATTCTATCATCTTAGCTTGACCTACAGCAACCATGCAAAGGGTTTCTATTAGACAGTTCCTCACTTGCTAAATAAATTGGACCAAAGACGATTTTCTTGACTGAGAAAATTCTCTAATGTTGGCTAAAGAATTGCAGCTCTGTCTATAAATATTAATGTACTTAGTAATAAATTACACACATGAATGGCACTTTATTACTTGAAACTAAACTATTAAAAGCCTTATTTAGATTGCACAGAAAAAAATAATGTAATTAGGGTCAGCTAAGCAAGGCCAACCCTACACATACTAAGCGTCCTGAGCAAAATCTGGACTTGGCCCATGTTTCTCTACTTATAACCAAGTGTTTTTCCCACACCAAACTGTCTCAGTTATCAACCCAGTATTCCAGCTGCGTCTTTTCCTCTTGTAAAGCATTTATTTCTGCTCACTCACCTGGACCTTTCATTCCTACTTCTGATTTAGAGTTTGTGAAAGGACTGTAAAAGGGAGTGCTGAAATAAGTGTGCTGAAAAGGATTCTGGGATCCATATGAAATCCAGAGATATCCACGCTCCGTGGCAGAGAACAATCCCTGAGAATCTCTGTTCAGAAGAATGGAAGAGCTGGAGGACTGATGGAGAGAAATCTTTTAAAAAACTGACAATATAAGTAAGTTCAGTGCCGACTTTATTGTGAATGGGGAAAGCATTTCCAGCATAATTTCAGTGCCTGTGTGGAAATGTGGCACCTTAAAATCTAGCAGCACAGACGGCTCTTAAAGGTCTCTCTCAAAGTAATTAACAGAGAGGAAATGTGTCTTACAAGAAAAGAATTATATTGCTTTAAGCAGAAAAAGAATTATGTTGCTTTAAGCAGACATCCCTACTTTTCTCTATTAAAGTATGTTTCAGAGTAATAGTTACTAAGTAAGCAAGTCACCATCTGAATAGGTTTGTGCTACTGTGTACTTTTCTGGTTTCATCTGGGTGAACAAAACAGACAAAACATGATTGGGATTCTCTTATTCCTTGAGCAGCATTGTAAAAAGTGTTCCCTCTGTTCCAAAACTAGGCCTAAGGGCATTTCTGGGCTTGTAAAATCTGTATTACTAGTGATGGAAGGAAACGAAGAATCCAAACTCGCTCTCAGACGTGCAGCTGAACTTGAAAGGGTAAAGCAGACACTTAGAAGAAGAAAATGTGTTTTCACTGATCAGAATTTACTTAGAAGTAGTGATACAGTGCACACAGATGCCCAGCTGAGTTTAAAAAAAGACACTTAAGCATCTCAGCTAACAGGAACCCAGTCATTCTTTTAAATACTGTTAAGTGCCTATCTGTATCTTTGAGCAACAAAACACTTTAAATTGCTGTCCCTGAGGCTATCATCATGAAGCACATTCCTTCAGGCTGTCTCCATTTCCCATCCTTCAGTCCACAAAACTCCTTAGACTTTCAAGCTATGGCTGAAATGTTAAAATGTTAAAAAATATATTATCTTATGCTTTAGCTCACAGCTGCTACTAATGGCCAAATACTCTGTAAATACTTACTCTGATTTGTGACAGATTATGAAGATTAGCAGTTAAAAATCCCTAAAACAATGAATCCACTCCAGAAAATAGTAAGTAATGCACAGGTTAAATAATTTAGTATGAAAATAATAACTTCTTGCTCTTCTGTATGATAGCATCTAATTTCATTTTAGTAAGAACATAAGAACATTTCTTTTGTGTCAAGAAATGTGTATACACCAGGTGTCAACTGTTTGCATAAAGTTTTTCAATAAAGACCACTCAAATAACATTTTTGGAAATTGAGTATCACTGGGGCTTACTTGCTGTTCAGTGGAAATACTGCATTTTCATTTGCTCCTAAATTTTCACTTTTAAAGTTTCTAGAATTACTTGAAAATTCAATTAAATAGTAAAAATGTGGCCATTTAAATTGTTATACTTAAGATTATGGTATATCCGTCAATATTCAGAAACCAGAATACTCACTGAGTCTGATAGTCTTAGATCAGCTTCCCTGTAGTAGATAAAGATAAACTGTAAAAGGAAAAAGAAATAGTGTATTTTCTTCTTTGTTTCTGGCAGTTACTTCTGTTGAATAGGTGACTTCATCTTTCCCTTACTCTGTTTGTAATTCTAGGACAATTGCCAATGACACATTTTCACAACTGTTCAAAGGCATCATTCAAGACTTGTTTACCTGAAAATTTGCAGAGAAAATATTCACCTGAAATACAGTTCCTCATTCTCTGTGGTCAGTACTACCCATCAGAAGTGCTAGGATTATTTTTTTTTCTGTAGCAATTAATGGGAAATTGCCACCATCCATCATTTTTTATACAACTGATATTCATATCCACTAGGGAAATATATGAAAGACAAATACCCGAATTGCTTAAGGTTGATCTCAAGGTCAGTCAAAATGATCCACAGGAAACATTTACAGGCAGCTGAAATTGCTTATAATTTGTCAGTAATCTTTTGGAGCAGTCTATTTTAGATAAGTTGTGTCTTGATAATTTGGAGTGGCCAACATGAGTTTTGATTCAAAGAGACAGGCTTTGAGTAGGTTAAATGAAAGAGAATGCGTTTATGTAATCTTAAGCCTTCCAAGGCAGGGAGATCAGCGGTAGACATCTCCCAGTGGTGCTCTCTTACGCTGTGTGGGTTGATGCACTAGTTTGTTTTAATACCAGATTATAGAGCCATAGCCTTGTATTTCTTTTTTGTTTACTGAAAAAAAAGCACAGTGATTTGAAAAGATGTCATTTGTGTGTCTTTATAGAAGAGTGGTCAATAGAGCATACTTGAAACAAATGTGTCTCAGAACCATAGCAAATCTGTAAATTGGGTGTTCAACTGTTTTTAATATACATTTTAAAAATGTCCCTATTTTCCCCATATGAGAGGATGACCCACCACTGCAGAAGTTTTGCGTACAAGAAATAAAACAGTAAAGCAGAACCATTGTATCACTATAGCAGGAAAACACGCAGAAAATGCAGGAACATAAACTCCTGGTAGAAAAATAAATATGTAATTTTTCTTGGGCTCCAGAGAGGAGCGATTTATGGATCAAATCACCAAGGGAGTCAAAAGAACAGTCAGAGCAAGTATTAATGTAGTGGAGCAGTCATCCAGTGTTAAGATTAAGGGAAGAGAACTAGAGGGCATTTTCCTTTCTTTAATGTTAACATTTGTCAGCTATAAAGAAGGATAATATCAGATACAGTCAAACAGATTCTATGATTTTGGACACTTAGAATTAACCTTTCAAAATTCAGTCCTTTGGGGATTTTTTTTCTCCCACATGCTTGCTTTCACCTTTATCTTTAAATGAAAACACCGTGCCTAAATATTAGAGTACTGGGCACTTCCAAACAGCTGAAGATGGGTACTTAAGGGCAATTATAAATTAATAGCTATTTTTTAAAGTGAGGAGAAATCTCTGAAAAATACCGGAATTCATTCAAGTTCTTCTGCATAAGAGAGGCTGCATATGTTGAAGGAAATTCATCCCTGTGCAGTTCTCCTATAGTTGCTTTACAGTCTGCATCTGAGTGAATTAAATCCGAAGAAGATGAAAAGAATGTGCTAAATTGCCCCATTTCCTCAATACTTTAATTTTTTTTCATCTTGCTTAAAATTCCAGATTCTTTCTTCATGTAATTTTTGAAGCATCACAGCCTCCTAGAAAAAACCTATATAGTTCACTTCTGAGAAAAAACATCTGTTCCTCTCATTGCCCTGGTAGCTGTCCTCTGCACCTCTTCTAGCTTTTACCACCTTTTCTAGGAAATGGAAAATCAAAATTATATGCTAGATCTGTTGCCACCAGTGCCTTGTACAGCATCACTGACAGATTTTTGTTTCTACTGGAAATACCTCCAGTACTACACATTACAAATGCATCTGTTCTGTTTGTTTGATTTGTTGGTTTATGTTGCGCAATTTTGGCAACTGAGAAGCATCCTATGGTAAAGTAATTCATCCAGTCCTTCCCTCAGCCATTTCCACATGCTAACTCCCAGTCGTTCGTGCTTGAAGTCTGTAAGTCCACAAACTTCCACTTCGTATTAATAGGTTTTATCCCCTTGCTATTATTCAAATACTGGGGATTCTCTGATTCTTTCTAACACCTCTTACCTTTGCCAGCAGATTTCCTCAGCCACTTTCTATTCTTTGTGCCAAAGTCATTAGTGAAATTTTGTATAACATTTCTCCCAGCACTGACCTGGTGGGGCTTCCATTGCTAATTTCCTTTTGGACAATATTTTCTTTTCACCAGCAGACTGTTGTCATCCTTCCTGTAGCTAGCTCCTTAGCCATCTTATGGTCTTTCCACCCTGCCTGCTCCAATGTAACTAATAATTTCCCATATTGTACCACATCAAATACTTTACTGCACTGATACTGCTGAGATCTTTCTGTTGGAAAAATCTGCTATTTAAAAAAGGGAAAGATGCCAGTTTAGTCTGACAAAATATACCTTTGGTAAATTTGTATTTCATTATAAACTCGTCTCTAGTTATTACGATGGTCTTAAATGAGTCTCTTCTTCAAAATGTTATTTCCACAGCTGGAATAAAGTAAATGCTGAGCTAAGAACCATGTGGTGAGCCAGACCGTTTTCCTTTCACTTTCAAGTACAGAATGTGTGTTTTCTGTTTTCCAGTCATAGAAAGCATGATCCACACATGAGGATAAATAATGTAATTAAAAAAAAGAAGATGTGGGTTTTTTTTTTCTTTTGAAATTAAGTTTGCAAAGACTGAGTCTTTTGTCTCACAAGTATAAGTGAAATTTCACCTCAGTGGAAGGCAGCAACTTTAATAGTTGATTATATAGTACAATGAGAAAGTAGGCAGTACTTAAATGATGTGTAGGCCTTCCCCCACTACTAATGGTATGATTTCTTTTTTTTTGCTACCGAAATATTAGAAATTTGGCATGAAGATTAACAGGTCTTCCCTATATCTTATTACTCAAAGCATGGAGGCGTAATTTTTTTTCTTTTATTGCTACTGATTTCTTTTTTAATTTCATTATTATTTACATGTTAAATTGCACTTTATGATTATGTTTATTCTCCATTAAATATTTCTTGATCAATTCTTTCAAAGTATGGTACCTTGTCTCAAACCAGTAACAACAAAATTCACTTTCCCACTGAGAGCTGCAACAAAGCCTACACATTACTTATGTACTACTTGTTAGGGGCTGCCAAATCTGGCAGCCCAACAGATGTGAGGCTGCCACAGCTCCATGCCCCCAGGTCTAACGAGCAGCGAGGCTGAGCATGTGTTCCCAGTAGGCACAGGCACACATATCACACATACATACCACATACATCCATATATACATGAACAGCCAAACAAATCAACACCGACAGGCACAGAGAGCACGAACACAGCACCATCAGCCTCATCCTTCATCCCTCTCTGGCTGAGTGGGATGGAGGTCCACTAGTGGCAAATATGTGTGTGTATACATATATATACACACACACATATGTATATCGCTAGCAGTCATGCCCTGACCCACAAATGCTCACCCCCTCCAGTCACTGGCACCACAGACACACGCCCTCCCCGACCTGTGGTCTGACTCCGTCTGCTGCCGCTCACACCCACAGACACATACATGCACACTGAGTAGGGAGTCCAGAAATAGAGTTTAATGAGAAGACAGGGCAGACAGTGCTGATCAAGTGCAGGGCACAGCCAGACAAGCGTACTGACTGGGAACCTGCTCACACCCAGCCAGGCCCTTTTTATCACCTTATGCCTCTAGTTTCCCATTCTTGTTTCTCCCCAAACCACCTAGATCCCTCCCTTTCCCTGCCTTTAGTTCCTCCCCTAAGGAACCCATAGTACATCTCGGGCAAACCCGAAGTGCTCTTCCCCTGTGTCCTCTAGTGAGTGCCATACCCCTAGGCTGTGACCCCCTCAGTCCATAAGGTGCTCCAGAGAGCCACTCCCCTTGACTCACCATGTTGGGTGCCATCCCTGGCCCATGCGGTGACCACTCTCCATGATAGCCCTGTTGAGTGTTGCCCTGCCAACAGTGTTGAATTTTCACCTGAGCTTGTGCAGCAATATTTATCTTTGCCCTTGCAGACACAGTGTGAGGAATAAAAGAGCACTGTTTCAAAGGCTGTGGTAGTTTTAGGAGTAGGAAAAGGTTTTGCCTTACCTCTTCACATTCAGAGCATGACTGTAGCCATAAGGGATTGATCCCTGAGCCTGTAAAAGATCAGGCCAAACTGGAAATGTCAATCAGAAACCAGTCTGAGGATTTCCTCCCTTCCAGGCATGAAGAGCCCCGATAACCTGTTTTGATAACCTGTGCCCTTGCTTGCTGTGTCCCCCTTCAGCGGTCTTCCTTTTCCAGCCTACCCCATGTCTTCTCTTTTAGAAGACATGTTATTTCCATTATGAAGAGCAGCAAAAGCAGATCTGACTTACTGGCTTAAAGAAAGAAGTATTGCTCTCTGAATTGACCATGCCTGTAGCTTCAAGCAGCATCTTAGTAGTAGTAGTAGTTCAGTATCTAGGACAAAGCCATGTGAGCTCAATTTACTTATTAACTTGCAGAATTTCCAGCTGACTTTTGTACCTGTTCCTGTTATAGGTCTGCAGTTGGTCCCACACACTTTTGCAAAGGCTGAGTCAAATTATTACTCATGGCAGGACCAGGGCTGAGTAAAAGGATGAAGAACGGGTGAACAGATGAGGAGGGAGTGAGAGGGATTCAAAAGATTTTGAAAAAGTTCAGGAAATCTGACAAGAAGAGAAAGATATCATCTGGTTTTTTAACCTACATTTACATTTTATTTCAATCCATTTTAACTAGGAATTCTATTTCTTGGCAGAACAATTGGACAAAAGTAGGTGTTGTGTAAGTCTCCAGTGGTGTTATAGTGAGTTATTGCACATCTGATTCTAACTTGGATAAAACTCAATGAAGTGCTAAATAAATCAATGGTTTCTACTTCTTCCTAATAACATTGTCATGGAATCATTTCATAATTATGATAAGGCTTCAGCAGTGCCTGTCAATGATCAAATGGCAATTTCTCTGGGTAATGCAGCCAGCCGTCAATGATTAGTCTGATCCACAGCAATTTACAAAAGGAGCAAGAATACCTTAGCAAATCTCATCTTGTAAGGTTTTGCCATCTGCATGAAGTACCTTTAAGGCTTAGTTTCTGAATTCAAAACAGGAAAAAAAAGAAAAGAAAAGTGGAGATTTGACCTAACAATTTTCTGATGAGATTTCCAGGGATGAGATTTCCAAGGTGAGAGATAGTGTGCTTCTGACATTTAACTCTAGCAAGCATCTGAACTTAGATTGTGCATGAGCATCTTCTTCCACCACTGCTGTCGTCACCAAATAGTCAAAACCACACAGAAACTCCTGGATAATTCTGAAGCTAGAAGGTACCATCTCAGTAATGAGACAGAAGAGGATAAGGGATGTCTCTGAAGATATTTCACGGTTTCACCTTGACTGTCATCTCTAATGGGAAGGCTATGCAACTGCAGGCACATGATGAGAGAGCATTCACATGAGACACTGAGCTCAAAATTTATAATTAATATCCACAATTACCTTTAGCATTTACCTAAGAATTATCACTTGTAAACCCAAATAATCCAATAATTTTGGTAAATCAGACAGCTCCTGAAAAATTCTTAAGCACAGTTAAGTTTTCACATAAAGTAAAAGCCGTACAAGCCATGACATATGAAAACACCAGGACCATGTACAGCTTACCAAAAAAAAAAAAAAAGGAAATATTCCCATACTTATTTTTTTCCATTTATAAGAAGCTCTTCAATTAAATGCAACTCTTATACAATTGTTCGTGAGCTACAGAAAAATAATAACAGTTTCCCAAAAACGCACAACTGTTTGATATCAGCAAAATAGAATTTTCATGTGTAGACCACGACTACAGTCTTAATGGAGTGCTGGTAGAGATAAAGAATTAAATTACTACATTTAGTTCACTGTTTTTCCTTGGATGAAAAGCCTAAAATAACAAATATCTGCAGGAAGATTCAGATTGTAGTGAGAAAAATAGAATCCAAATTAGTTTCATCAGCTGACACTTATTACACTTGAATTATTTGCTCTTATAAAATATTGTCTTCTTTCCTGGCCTTCTTGGTGTGACTTCTGGATGTTTGCTGTATGTCTGAGAGATCTCTTCAGATCTCCAAACCTCTTTTTAAGATTGCTTTGTAAATAAACTAAACATAAGAGATTGATCCATTGCCTTTTAGAAAAAAATGCCAAGTTGTGCCTTGTGATCCTGAAGAACTCCATAAAAGATTACTGATTGCAAGAAGAATGCATAGATACACAGAATTATTCAAAAAAGAAAGAAAATACACTGACTACAGTGTGCCTTCAGGTATTTGTATGTAGTGCAGTGAAGTCCAGATCCATAGTTTCCAGCTTTGCAAAGCTGAAACTATTGAAGATGAAATATTCAAGAAGATGCAGTGAAGATGTTCTGGGCCATGAGGGCCACGGCTGGTTCTCATGGACCTTCACAGTGCTGCCTTCCTGGCCCGATTTCCCCTTGGTAAACCTTGTCCTGTCACAATCATAGCAGCAGCTCTGCATCCCAGTTCAAAGACAGAATTACAAGAAAAGACTTTTATAACCCAGTAAGCAAAGTTATTAAGTGAGATATACTTGACTTACATCTGGACCACCTTTATACTTAAGGCTGCATTTCTAACCCATTCAACTGAAACTGTCTTTGGTAAAGAATAATCTTTTTTTAAACTTTCATGTCAAAATTTTGCATGGCAATACAGTAACCAGCCACAACCATCCATTCCTGAAGCACCTAAAGGGAAATCTTATTTTCCTGGTGATCAGTCCTTAAGATTTGGATCTGTCTCTGACTTCAGTGTTATTGTACTTGTGCACATGTTTACGTATTTTGCTAGATTTGGTCCTTGGCATGTAATCTCAGGCAAGTATCTCAGCATCTCTATTAATCAGGATTTTGATGTAAAATTAGATTAAGTGTGATTTTCCATCTCTCAAGAGGCTTGCAAGAATAGTCACTTCACACATAAAAAAGCTAAGTCGTATTAATACCAGTTAACACTGACACAGGAGAAAATGAAGGTAAAACTTCCCTTCTGTATTTACCTAAAGCTTTTTAGCTGAATATGGAATATATTATTGGAATTAAAGTAAATAACATCAGAAAGTTGAGAAAGAGACTACACCATGAATTAGGATTACAAATTCTCCAGTGACACTTTTAGCATTTCCCCTGTGACCACAAAATACTTATGATACCTAGTTAAACCACACCTCACATTTCTCTGCTGCTGTCACAAAACTAAAAATTATTATAAATGCTTCAGTTCCAGTTCAAATGAGGTTAAAAGGAACAGAATTAAGTAAAGAAGTCTTTGTTTTGGGGAACAAAAAATAGAAGGCATACCATGTCAATAAAAACATCCTGGTAATCTATTTGGCTGTACAACTGACAATCTTGTCCATTTAATCTCTTCTGACTCACTGTTGTCAATTACTTTGTATATATCAATCTTGGCAAAACATAGTACACCTTAACATTTTATTTCTTAAGTGCTATCTGTATTTTGAGTTTTAATTGTTGCTATACTAGCTAGCATTTTTTCATGTATTTGAGTTAAGGCATTAATATTTCAAGTCATTAAATGACAGGACTGTGTTTCTGTCTTTTATAATTGGTATATTGTTATTCCCAAACAGTGCCTTTCATATGAAGCACTGTTTCATACAAACTGACAACTTGATCACGGTGATGTTGCAATATTAACTTATATTTTGGCAGGATGACATTTCTTGTAACATCCAAACATTGTATTTATTTTCATTTTATTCCTAATCCCAGAAAAGTGCAGTACTGTTCTCTTACTGGAGGAACAAATAAAGCATTTCATTGGAAGTATTTTTCCTAAAGATGCTGTTTAAGAAATAATAGACTAAAAATGCTCATTACCCCAAAGCATAAGCATTGTGCTCAGGAAGATAATTTATAAAATGGCTAAAATTTGCCTTTTAAAAAATGTAATTATTACAATAATTAGTATAATAGCATTATTTAAATGCAAACAAAGTAAAATTTACTGCTAACTATAATTATAGACAAATTGGTTCCTTTAGCTAAAGCTTACTAGAGGTAAGGTGATCATGTAGCTCAATATTGACGCTATTTTCTTTGCTGCAGTTGAATAGGTTTCTTAGGTGGTACTTGTACCAGACTTTCCTATGCTGTTAATTCTGACAATCATATTTGGAGGTCTGATTGCCCTTGATTGTAGATACATTAAAAACTCCACAGTGTAATTGTGACTATCACAGTCTACCTTGCCAAAATCAATGCAGATCATCTCCTTGAGTCTTTCTGTTGAGTATCCTCTGAGTATTAATAGAGGACTGTAAAGTAAGACAAAAAACCCGTTGATTTTAGCTTTCCAGAGAAATTACCTTTGCCTTAAATGAAGAGTTTGTTATAAACGTTTCGCATGGACCTCACACATAGCTACATAAGATATTGATTTTATGTTGTCTTGAGGGTATTAGTAGCAATCACAAAATTAGCTTGACCAAGATAAATGTGTCTCCATAGTAATTTTGTAGGCTGACAGGCTACAATCCTGACAGCACACAACTTCCATTAGTGCCATCTAAACCAGGACAATCTTGGAAATCAGGCTACTCAATAGAATTAGTAGATAGGACTAAATAAGAAAAAGCAGTCTCTGCCCTTTTAGCTTACAATTTGGGTAATAACATTCACAGTTAATCATGAACCTCTCTTCAACTACCTGGGCTGACTGAAAAAAATGGAGCTATACTTCCCAGCTCTTAACACCAAATCCTTATCAAAAGTGGCTCATTAAATGAGAGAAATCTCCACCTTCCTCTGATCACAGAATCACAGAATGATAGGGATTGGAAGGGACCTCTGGAGATCACCTAGTCCAACCCCCCCACCAGAGCAGGTTCACCTAGAGCAGATTGCACGGGAATGCGTCCAGGCGAGTTTTGAATATCTCCGGAGAAGGAGACTCCACAACCTCTCTGGACAGCTTGTTCCAGTGCTCTGCCACCCTCAAAGTAAAGAAGTTCCTCCTCATGTTTAGATGGAACTTCCTATGACCAAGTTTGTGCCCGTTAGCTCTTGTCTTGTCACTGGGCACCACTGAAAAAAGACTGGCCCCATCCTTCTGGCACCCACCCCTTAGGTATTTATAAGTATTTAGAAGCATTAATAAGATGCCCCCCTCAGTCTTCTCTTCTCCAGACTAAAAAGACCCAAGTCCCTCAGCCTTTCCTCATAAGAAAGATATTCCAGTCCCATAATCATCTTTGTAGCTCTTTGTAGCCCAAAGCTTCTTTGATGCTTTGACCATCCACGGGTAGAGAACAGGTTTGAATTACTAAGATGAACTCTGAGACTCTCTTAATATTTGCTATTAGCTATTTTGTAAATCCTGTACAATTCCACCATCATTATTTTCCATTGTTTTTAAACAAGTAGAGAAATAATTTGCTGACACAGTATTTAACTTCAAAAAATCTGTCTGAAACATGGCCAATGCTTAGTTCCTCCAAACAGTCCTTGGCTTGTCTGTATCCACTGACACAGAAAGCAAGGTCTCCCTTGTGCTGTGGCTTGCTTCCAGCCACCTACAACTGCGTATTCCCTAAAAAGAGATACAAACACTCTAGTCCCACTGAGTGTTATGCTTTCTAATAGCAGGTGCTGACAAAAGAGGTTCCACTTAAACACTGCAGTGGATTACACCACCCATCTCTTCATGAACCACTGTTGGAAAATATGTTTCAGACCTAATAATTGTTCATTAAGCTGTCAGTTACTGCTCCTGTGTAGCTATCAATTTTGTCTCTCTGCAGAAGAATTGAGAAGGGAAAAAATGAGGCAATGTTAAAGGTAACAACAACAGGAAAAAGTGAAGCTGTATTATTGCTGAGCAAATAATTCACTATGAATTATTTACCTAACCCTCTTAACCTCAAATTCTGTTTGTGCAGTATCTGTAAGCAAACAAAAGTTTTTTTCTCAATCGACTACATTTGTTGCTCAAAATTAACTAACCACATTTTTGGCTACTTTTTGTTTAACTGCAGATCAAACACAGAAAATCTTCTGCAATTATTTTCTGTTTAATAACCTCTATTTGGTTTATGTTAGCTAGTCATCATTTATTAAATAAATCACACGTCATTGTCTGTTTCCCTATTACACACAACCATATTTGGTGCAAATATTTGCATGTGGAAATTTTAGATTTGTTTTTTAATTGCGTTTGTGTCAGTGTTTTCTCATTAGCAAGAGAGCTAATGGAAAATCAATACAGAAGAGGTTCAAGCACGGCTGGAGCAAATCCCATTTAAAATGTGAAGAAAAACTTGTGGATAAAGCTAACAGTCTACTTCCACCTTCTATATTAGCCTGGCTGGATTTTTTCAAAATATAATAGCAAAACAGTCATCAAACACCTGTAATTTGATGCACAATATATTTTAGACACACAGCAGGAGCAGGCAGTGCCCGTGTGCCGTAAGAAGAGCCGGCGGGGAAGACGGCCGGCCTGGCTCAACAAGGAGCTTATGCTGAGGCTTGGGGAAAAAAAGAGAACTTACCACCTCTGGAAAAAGGGGCAGGCAAGTGAAGAAGAGTACAAGGACCTCGTTAGGTCATGCAGGGAGGGAATTAGGAAGGCGAAAGCCCAGCTAGAGCTCAACCTGGCCACGGTCGTGAGGGACAACAAAAAAAAGCTTCTATAAATACATTAACAGCAAAAAGAGGGCCAAGGAGGATCTCCATCCTCTACTGGATGCGGCGGGGAACCTTGTCACGAAGGATGAGGAAAAGGCTGAGGTACTTAATGCCTTCTTTGCCTCAGTCTTTAACAGCCACACCGGGTATCCTCAGGGTATCCGTCCCCCTGAGCTGGATGACAGGGATGGAGGGCAAAATAGGCTCCCCATGATCCAGGAGGAAGCAGTTAACGACCTGCTATGCCACCTGGACACTCATAAGTCTATGGGGCCTGATGGCATCCACCCAAGGGTGCTGAGGGAACTGGCGGAAGAGCTTGCCAAGACGCTCTCCATCATTTATCAACAGTCCTGGTCAACGGGGGAGGTCCCAGATGACTGGAGGCTTGCCAACGTGACGCCCATCTACAAGAAGGGTCGGAAGGAGGATCCGGGGAACTACAGGCCTGTCAGCCTGACCTCGGTGCCGGGGAAGGTTATGGAGAGGCTCATCTTGAGGGCGCTCACGGGACACGTGCAGGTTACCCAAGGGATCAGGCCAAGCCAGCACGGGTTCATGAAAGGCAGGTCCTGCTTGACCAACCTGATCTCCTTCTATGACCAGGTGACCCGCCTAGTGGATGAGGGGAAGGCTGTTGATGTTGTCTACCTGGACTTCAGCAAAGCCTTTGACACTGTTCCCCACAGTATTCTCCTAGAGAAGCTGGCGGCCTGTGGTTTAGACAGGTACACTCTTTGCTGGGTAAAAAACTGGCTGGATGGCCGAGCCCAGAGGGTTGTGGTGAATGGGGCGAAATCCAGCTGGCGGCCGGTCACAAGCGGAGTCCCCCAGGGCTCGGTTTTGGGACCGGTCTTGTTTAATATCTTCATTGATGATCTGGATGAGGGGATAGAGTGCTCCCTCAGCAAGTTTGCAGATGACACCAAGTTGGGAGGGAGTGTTGATCTGCTTGAGGGTAGGAAGGCTCTGCAGAGGGATCTGGACAGGCTGGATCGATGGGCTGAGGCCAACCGGATGAAGTTCAATAAGGCCAAGTGCCGGGTTCTACACTTCGGCCACAACAACCCCAGGCAACGCTACAGGCTTGGGGATGAGTGGCTGGAAAGTTCCCCTGCAGAAAAGGACCTGGGGGTGTTGATCGACACCCGGCTGAATATGAGCCAGCAGTGTGCCCAGGTGGCCAAGAAGGCCAACGGCATCCTGGCTTGCATCAGAAATGGTGTGGCCAGCAGGAGCAGGGAGGTGATCATGCCTCTGTACTCGGCTCTGGTGAGGCCGCACCTCGAATACTGTGTTCAGTTTTGGGCCCCTCACTACAAGAAGGACATTGAGGTGCTGGAGCGTGTCCAGAGAAGGGCGACGAAGCTGGTGAGGGGTCTGGAACACAAGTCTTATGAGGAGCGGCTGAGGGAGCTGGGGTTGTTTAGCCTGGAGAAGAGGAGGCTGAGGGGAGACCTTATCGCTCTCTACAACTACCTGAAAGGGGGTTGCAGAGAGGTGGGTGTTGGTCTCTTCTCCCAAGTGACTAGTGACAGGACTAGAGGAAATGGCCTCAAGTTGCGACAGGGGAGGTTCAGGCTAGACATTAGGAAAAAGTTCTTCACTGAGAGAGTGGTGAAACACTGGAATAGGCTGCCCAGGGAGGTGGTAGAGTCACCCTCCCTGGAGGTATTCAAGGAGCGTGTGGATGTGGCATTGTGGGATGTAGCTTGATGGACATGGTGCTGTGTGGTGTTGGGTGGGTTGTGGCTTGTTATTGTTGTTGTGTGGCGTGGGTTTTGTGGTTGTGTTTTTTTTTTTGGTGTTTTTTTTTTTTTTTGTTGTGGGTTTTTTGATGTTGTGTGTTGTTTTGTTTTTTTTTTTTGTTTTAGTTTTGTTTTTTTTGTTTTTGTTTTTTTTTTTTGTTTTTGTTTTTGTTTTTTTTTTTTTTTTTTCCCCCCCCAGGTTGGACTCGATGATCTTACAGGTCTTTTCCAACCGTACTGATTCTGTGATTCTGTGATTCTGTGAAATGCCAGTCCATACTATGTTCATGAGCCTTAATGAAGAAGGCGAAAATAATGACCTTCATGCATCCATGGAGGGATACCAAGGAAGTTAAGAAATCTGAGTATGATGGGAAAAACTCATGGGAGAGGACTCCTTGCCTAAAGGACGCAGTACTACCAGACTCCATTTACACTACTAGAACTCAGCCTTGAGAAACTTTTTCTGTTTTGGAGTGCAATGTGTTGTATGTAGTTCAAACCTGTGAAACCGGTATGCTAACAGAACCAGACTGCAGGCTGGAAGCCACAGCTGGGTACAGCAAGAGAGAAAGTTCTTCCACCAATGTCCAGCAGAAACCAGGAAGAAAGGCATGTGAAATCAAGGCACAACACAGCAACAACGGAAAAATTTGTAAGACAGACAGATGGCAGAATGCCACGAGGCCTTGTAAAGGTAAGCACTGGCAGGCAGATGAGCCGGTGAGGTGCCAGAGGCAGGAACACAGCCACATGGGCTTGAACGAGGAGAGAGCCAAAACCAGGAGAATGGTGACCCTGCATTGCTTTCAAATTCTGGTTGCTTCGGAAGAGGAAGGTATCTGATTTTACACACAACATGCACACTCAGAATTATTGCCATCCTGTTAGGGGACTTGCCTGCTGCATAGTGTACATTATTTATTAGGAATGATTTGTCTCTCTTCAGTAATTATTAAAAACCTAACATTTGCTACCAGAGGCTATACATTTGCTATATTTATATTTATTCATGCTTTACAGGGAAAATGTAATACCATACATAAGACTTTAGTCTTTATTGGCAATGGTTATGACACTATTATTGACATTTGCAAAGTATCTAAAAAGGACAAGCCAAATCAAAGATTTTACCTGTGTCATCCTTAAAAAAAAATAATCAAAACAAACAAAAAACCCACACCACAGTTAAAATATACCATCGGTGAATTTCTGTGGAATACCAAAAGCAAAATGTGTATAAGTCTGTCTTACAAGAGACAGAATTTTCCTAGAAATGTGTGAAGAGGAGCAACTTGTCTTCTTTTTTGCAGTATTGCACACAGATCTGAGCCATCCTACTTGAACAGTTTGCAAAATTTATTACCTAAAGATACTCAAAGGGTTGGAGATGCTTGAGGTGCTGAATCCCAGTGTAAGAAAATACTTTTATGGAAAAATCACTCTGGATGACATGGAGTGACCTCATCTCACAGAGACATTGCATTTTCCATTCTGCTGAGAACTTATCATCAAGCCAGGCTAACTGAAATAGTCTAAATATTAGCAGAGCTGAATATCATACCAGTCCTGCTGATGCCTTCCACAGGTCAGCACAAAACAAAGGCAAGTCATGCAACCACAAGTGTTTATTCTAAAGGTTCAGCCAAGCCACAGATTATTTTCTGTGGATGATTCTATGGAATACCCTGTTTTGTTTCCGTAGAACTTCATTACACTTGACGCATTCAAGCTGATTGTCTTGTACAGAACGTAAATTGACCTTTTTGCAACACAGGAAGAAAACTCAAGAAAAAGAAAAGCATGTGGAAACGTGGTGTAATTCACGCAACAAAGCATCTGGAATAGCTGAAATTTGTATATTGCGCTGAAGAACGTTATAACTTAGACAAGGTGGATGCTGTCATCAATTCCTTTCACTGAAGTGCTGCTGCTTCTATTTTTTGCCCTCCTTCACACAGGGTTTGTGCAATGATTACTCAGCATTAAAACTCAGCCTGTTCGATGGCTAGCAGGAATATGCATACTGTGTGAGTGCTGTGAAGCTTAGATTTACAGAGCTTGGTGAGTCAGCTGGCCCTCAGCTGGAGTCGCTGTTGGTTTAACATTATTTAGATGTATGCTTAGCAGCTTCTCCTAATGTTTCTCATAATGTATGTTTTAGCAGTTTCTCATCTGTTTCTCATAATGTGAACTAATGTGTCTGACTAAACTAATAAGGGAATGTGGAGGATGCTGAACACAATCTGCCAGCCCCCGCTCTCCTCCCACACATCCCCATCCTTTCATTCAGCTTCCTTTTAAGTGGGGAAAAAAAACCGAGTTATGAGAATATTAAAAAAAGAATTAAGGAAATATTCAAAGAAATTAAAACATTAGAAAGAATGAGTGTGGTCCTTGCATACATCTGATACCTGGTTATACATTTACTTAGACTCACCATCTTATGAAATTGCTACATTTAGTGACATCCATCCACTACATCTTCCATTTACAGTTTGTCTTCTCTGTCTCATGCGCTGAAATCAAATGTCTGTGCTCTGTAGGGAGCACAGCTGGCACCAGGAGACTCTGCATGGCTATAGAGATTTCCTCAAACAGCTCTAATCACACAAGTGGTCTGCAGATTGCAAATCCTTTGGTTCATGCAGTTTCTCCCCTGTCTGCCTGTCAAACACCATGCACATCTACTTTCCCACGTCAGTAAGCCACTACATGGAAAGAAAAGGCTAAACACTGGATTATGATACCTTCCTTTTGATACCATGTTTTCTACTCAGATGTGTATCAGCGGTGGAGACTTAGAAATAGCACTTCATTTTTGTCTTAAAGAGCTATGGTCTGAGAACAACAATTTTTACAACACTGTGCTTAAGCATTCTGGATTCAGTTGCTTGTGTTGCCTGTTGTTTCAGCTTGTAAGGTGGTCAAATGGTATGTGATGGGGCATTGTTCAGTCGTGCAATTTTACTCAGTCTTCAGAGACCTCTCCCACTGGCTGACCAACAGCAGGAGACTGCCAAACCAACAGATGGGCTGAGGAAGATTGCCTAAGTCCAAATGTGATTGAACATGGTGAGTTTGAAACAACCTTGCGCTTTGTAGAGTTCACATTCTGCTTAAGACTGAAAAAAAATCAGAAAGTCAAAATGAGAGAAAAGGAAAAATGACACAGAATTAATTGGGAATGGGATACAATAAAATTTTGATGCTGTAGGGAAGAAAAGAGCAAAGAAAGGAAAGAAGAAAACCAACAGGAATAAAGATAATGATACCTACACTCAGCTCAGCTAAGCCTTTTGGTGGGTGACCCATACCTAGTATATAATAGAAACATCCCTTTAGCTAAAAAAAAAAAAAAAGTGTCAATGTTTTCCTTTTAGAAGTTGAATCATCCCTGGGTTACAATTAAAAGGGAAAAAAAATTAGTGAACCTGCACTACACAGAAACCTGCCTCACTCAGCAGCATGAGCTGCTGACAAAACCAGCTCTTTACAGAGACCTCTTGCAGCAGCAATACCACCTGTCTTTAGAAAGGCTTCCACTGACTTCAGAGGACTTTGGATCAAGACCTTCCAAAATTTCAAGAAGGCCAAGCACCTTTCTTATGCAAACTCTATCAAATGATCAGGTGTACTCATGCCTAAGCCTACTTGCCTTATGATAGCTAACAGCTTATTTATGTGGATTAAGACTCATTTAATGTCACAAGGCAGTGTGGGACAGGTTTGTCCAGAGGTTGCTGCTGTAGCCTATTTATGTGGATTAAGACTCATTTAATGTCACAAGGCAGTGTGGGACAGGTTTGTCCAGAGGTTGCTGCTGTAGCCACAACACCATCAACATCAACTTACTGAGTACTTGCTCAGAGCCCCATGGTTTGGGCCAGCGATGACATGAATGCATCTCCAGTGACATGATGTCTGTACCCAGGATAGTTTAGAGTTACCTCAGCCGTGGTCAAAAGCAGTCATCTCTCTGGTCAAGGCAAAGGCTCACAGGATCTGCAAACCAGGCGTATGACCAGGTGGAAGGATCATTAGGGATGGAGTTTCCTGACTCTCAAACTGCTGCTCTAAACACCAAAACAGTCAACCCTGAGTGGGTGAGGGTTTTAGGACTTCCTAAAGTCACATTTGCTGTTCACAGTTGGGTAAATAAAAGACTATGACATTTTCTCACATTTATTAGTAAACGTAAAATTTCTATCAAAGTTTTTTTATGAGTATTTCTTGGTGTCTACATTGTTTTTCATCAGCTGTGAGCTTTATTACTCTGGATCTGCTGATTAATTTTGATCAGATTTGCAGGACATACGGTTTGTTTCCTGATGGGTTCATAGTAGCTGTTTGGATAGTTAAAATTAGTCAGTCATGCAGTGTTCTGAAATATTTCCTTTGTTCTAAACAGAATAAAAGTGTAGAAATTCAGTGCTTGCAGTAATTTCAGCTGGAAATGGAAGTACCTTAAATCTCATCAGAAAGCATGCTCTTGTATTATTTCCAGCTCAGTTTTTCAGACTTGAAGGTTGGATAAGCTCTGGATAAGCTTATCTGAATCAAACCAGAATTCTGAACCTTTTGAAGACCGCCCATCACTAATGCAGGACAGATTTGTTTTTCAATGACCACAACTTCAAGCAATGCCAACAGCTGTTTGACCAGGCAAAGGTAGTGATATAAACTAGTATTGACTTTTATTTTTTTCACCTGTCAGAGAAGGTGCCAGTGATATGGTTGTAAACATTCATATTAAAGGCACATCTTCCTTGTAGCAGTGTGATTATAGTGCAGTAGAGTCTTACAGTGTTACCTCTATTCCTCTGGCATTTTGTACATAGAAATCTCCACAGAGGTTTTAAGCACCATTTGGTAGGGAAGAACCTAACTCTGGTATCTACCTAAAATTGTGCAAAAATTCCTGAACTCCTGTCTACTATGTGATTTGCCAAGTTTAAAATCCAGTGGGAATGAATGTTCCTTCTCAAAGTGTTAACATTCAAGATAGTACACAAGCTAAGGCACCTGCCAACTGAAATGTCAGTCAGTCACCACTACCATCATCATTACCAAACACAAATACATTTGAAGTTTCTGAAGTCTGAAAGGTGATATGTAAAACTAAATTCTGTTCTATGTCTATATGATTAGTATTATTATTAAGGAGAGTTTTTTAAATGACCTGCTGGGGAAATGGCATGCATTTATTTAAGGTTAAAATTATTTTCTAGCAGATAAAATATGATGCAGGGTTAGAATCTGGCAATACAAATACAAAGATGAGTCTAATCCGTTGAAGTTATCAAGTCCTAAATATTTATAGAGACTGACAGACTTAATAGTGTCATGAACACAAACTATAAAAACTAGATCAAAATAACACAAGTGGTAGGAAGAAACAGTTTTTCTCTTCCTGCATTGGTTCACCCCTACTGTTAGCAGCAAAGTTGCCTTAATTTCTGGAGCACAAGAAATATACAGCCAATGACGTATGCAGGCAAAGGTGAGTGCATCTTTGAATCGGCATGCTATAGCCTTCACAGTTAGTATCATGCAAGAATTGGTACCTCTATTCCTGCAGAGGTGTCCTTACCTCAGTGCTTGTGGGGCAAAGCTGGAGCTCACAAAGATTGTTGGATCTGTGAGACAACAAAAGTACAGGGAAAAGAGTCAATGCGATCATTCTTTAGAATGTGTGTGCTGAAAAAGATGTCTCCCTGGATCACATACAGCCAACAACTAAATTCTTGTTGGGTAAGATAAGAGAAGGCACTAGGGTTTGTGTTGGGCTTTCTTCACTTCTAAAGGGTTTGCTTTTTTGTTACAATAGGACTGAAACTTTTCCATTGGAAAGGTAAGAATTACTTCCTCACTTAGATTTTATAGCTAAGTAATCATCTGACGTTTGTCTATAGCGGTAGCACTATACTATGGGCCCACAAAATATTATAATGTTGTGGCAATATCG
Organism: Gavia stellata; assembly: GCF_030936135.1. Taxonomy (NCBI): domain Eukaryota; kingdom Metazoa; phylum Chordata; class Aves; order Gaviiformes; family Gaviidae; genus Gavia; species Gavia stellata. The sequence continues at coordinate 41,464,054 of NC_082596.1, read as the reverse complement.
AAACAAATTTCTACCTTGTTAAAGGAAACATTTTGACTTTTCAAAACAGAATTTCTATTTTCAGAATGACTTTCTACTGAGACGTTTTAAATTTCCACAGTCCATCACAATCTGAATTAAAACCCAGTTCTGAAATGACAATCTTCTGGTGGAAGGAAATTCTTTTTTTTTCTGTGAAAGGGAAAATCCTTAATCACCACAAGCCACCAAGCAGCTGCTGTTGCTCTGCTTAGTTTATCTTAGTGCAACAGCTCAAAAAACCATTTGCAGTCCCACTTTCTTACACCAAAGAGTGAGCTGTGAAAGATGGTCATAACAATGAATTTCCTGACTTGACACTTATCCTGCCTCTGTCACTGACCACCGTGTGGTACCCCAGCACTTCACCTTTCACTTAAAAGGGCTGTAGTCCTACAGCAAGTAAGTGACAATTTGGTGCATATTCTGTATTAGCTACCCTTGTACTCAAATAGACCTCGTGTGTGCAATTATGTTTGCAGTCTTGCATAATACAGTTTTCCTTGTAATTGTCAAGTTATTAGCACAGGGTTTTAATTTTGCTTTCTCCCAATTATTTGCATGTTTCTTAATTGGAAGTCATTAGCATATGTAAATACTCCATTTCCATGGCATTTTGCAGCATGAGCTCATTGTGTTGAATTAATTTGTTAGCTAAATAACCCTGAATGTTAAAAGAAAATCAGTGTGTACATACAGTGTATGAATATATTTCTAAATATACAGGAAAATTGTATACAATATCTTTTGTGCATTGTTGAAAATGACTTAAATGAAGCCTGTCTACCTTCAATAGTTTCTAAACATATTTACTTTATGACATAATTGATTACAGGAATCCTGTTCACACATATAAAGAATAATATCTAAATTGCTTGCTTTTTGACAGAATTAAATTACTTTCATATCATAACATAAATTATTGTTTGGCAGCTGTAAAAGATCATTAACAAGTCAACATTTGCCAAAGGTTAACACAGATGCTTCCCATTCAGAATTGAGAGGAAAGCTACTGTAAAAATATTAATATTTAATGGAAATTGGACTTTCTAAAGGAAACCACAGCAGAAGAGTTTAGCCAATGCCTCTTAGAGCTGATAGGTTAGTTTTATAACCTTTTAAAAGAATGTGTGATTCACTTTGACAATTCAAAATAAAGAAAAAACAGCTGTAATAGCCATGTTTTTTAGTTAGACTTGTTGGTCATCTCTAGCACTACATGCCGTAGACTTTCTGCTTGCAGGGCACTTTACATTGACCGGCTGCTGCTTGGTGGTCCAGAGAATTTAGGGTTCACGAGTGCGCTGCTGGTGCGTGACCTTGGCACGTGACACCAGAATGCAGCACTGAACTGATCTGCAGAATGGGCATGACAATATTAACTGAGATACTTGAGAAAATCATTGGTTGATCTTTGCATGAGGAACTGCTTTAAGATCTGTAGTTGAAGAGTGTTCTGTAAATGCAAGGGATTAAGACTGTTACCAGCAAAGCGTGGCTCCCAGATGTCTGCATATACAAATACTCCAGTAGATCAAGGGGAATGTGATAGTGTTCTTACTTAAATAAAATAGTTTTCCATGAGATTCAACAAAAAGAAAATAAAAGAAAATTTACTCTGTTACTGTTTCTCAATTTGCCTTTGTGACAAATACTGCTTTCTGAGGGGACTTTCCTCTAATCCTCCCCTGAGAGATTGCTTAGCTGTTGACAATATCAGTGATCTAGACGCAGTCCCTCTGTAATTGGTACACTCTGATGAAAGTTAACTGGTCTTGGTTGAGGTTTTCATCCATCTAAATTTGTTAGCTAGAATAAAAAATTACCACATAATTTTTTTCTTGTAAAACAGTGGTGGTATGATTGCATTTACAGCTCATCCAGCTCTTCACATACATTTTGTGGAGAGCAAGACAAGCTATTGGGTCCTGCCACACATCTCTCTAACGTGTTGGGGAATGTTACCCACTGGTTTAATACGTGAGTTATTTCATGATAGGCTTGCTGTAGGAAGTATTCCTATGCCATAACTGTTTAAAGAGCAATGGTATTTAAAAGGTCTAGCTCATAAAAATTCTGCATATATTTTGCATTAACCTTTAAAGATTTTCCCCTACCCACCTCAGTTATTCATCCTTGCTGCATTTGCCATGTGGCCCAGCTGTTTGTCAGATCTAGTCAGACAAAAGCATTGCATCATCCTCCTAATAGATTCTAAGAAAAATAAAGCAATTGAAAAGGGAAAGAAAAAAATCTTTTTGGATGACTTCCTAACAAAACTGTCCAGCATCAGGATGGTGCTGGTGTGTTCCAGAAAATTCACAGCAATTGTTTTGTAATAAATAGAATAGGAAATTTGCCACACTATGATATTTCAAGGTACGGGAACCATCTACTCCCTATTTGCCAACTTTCCAGCTATATAAGGCATGGGGAAAAATATTTATGTATTTATTTTTTTATTTCTACCCAGGTAAGTAGCACATTGTTCTATTTATTCTTGAGACAGGGAATGAATCTTTTCCACAGGTTTTTTTTGTTTGTTTGTTTGTTTCTTTTGCTACTTCACCAGGCTACTTTTTAGTTTTTATGCTTATTAACTTATGCATTTCCCTCTCGTATATTCAACTGTCTTAATTTAGGGAAGATCAGGTTTTCAAAGCTTTTTATTCTTGGCCTTCTCTCTTCCGTAGCACCCCTTTCTAACCTAACCAGTAACGAGACTTGACTACCAGTCATGTAGTCCTCTGTTGATGAGTTACTGCTTCATTTCTCTGTGCCAAATCATGTCTCTAGTCATTCACTTGAGCCTCTTTGGCTATCTCCACAGGCTTTCAACTGAAATATCCCAACACTATGTCAAACAGACCATATTAAAATGAAATTCCTTACCTTGCTTCACCAAAACCTAGCCTGCCCTTTCCCTTTTCTCATATTGCTAATACATTTATGATCTTGCTGCTTATCCTGCTTCATAAACAGTTTTATGCTTGAAACGTCTTCTTTCATGCTTAGTTTCAAGCCTCACTTCTTCTTCTATCCAGTGTCTCAAAAATCTCTCTTCCTCTCTCTTTGCCTGGATGTAGACTTGGGGTCTTTGTCCAGAATTTCCCTTAAGCAAAATAAGAAACCACTGATCTCTTTTTCTCTGGTTCGTACTCTGCATTCTGCGTAAGAAAGGTTTTTCTTACCTTTCTTAAGGTAAGGAAAGGCTTCTTAAGGCATCCTTACCACAGGACTGCTTCTCCCACTTCTCTCTGCTGGATGTCTGGGCTCTGCAATGACCCATCTATCTCATTGAGCTTTCTCCTTTTCATTTGCCCAGTGAAACCCACTCCATCGTTCCTTCACATTAACTTCTTGCCTTTTCATTTTTGCCGTGTCCTGATAACATCCATTCCTGCACAGGTTGAGTAGCCTCACTTCTCTCTTTTCACAACTGTTTTAAAAGTGTTCAAAAGTAGGGACACACACATTCTTATCTCAGCTTTCATGATGGCCTGATTTGCACTTTTCAATTTATATGGAAAGTTTTTGGTAAGAGTTGATATACTGTATGTCTTTAAAAGCATTTAAGACATTACTATTGCTTGACAAGCAATTAATTATTATTTATCTTTCATTTTGGAAGCATATAAATAGCATAATATAGTTTAATCTGATGGGTATAGTATTGCATATGTAGTAGTAATATTTTAAAATCAGAAGACAAATAAGGCTTTTCATTATCATCTAGATAAGCCACAAAACAGTAATCACACTATGACATAGCTGCTCTATAGGAAAGAAAAAGGTTAATTTTTACTTGTTATCAACATCAGCTTTCACTGAAACAAGGCACTTCAAAATCTATCTTCATTTCTAAGGAGAGTTTTCTTTTTATTCTTGGATATAGTTGCATTTTGAACATGACTTTTCTTGCATCTGCTAGGCATCTTTCCCTTGATCATTGCAAAAGTGTGACCTCGATCAAAATGTGGAGATTGGGCAATTGTTCCAGGAATGTGTAGTTTGAACAGTTAATATTATAGTCATCTCTGTAAAAATTCCCAAATCTTTCACACAAGTAAGGTTGCATAAGCCAAGAAATACATATCCCCCTACTTTCACTTTTATGATTTTGGAAACCATTGAATAGCAAAAAGAGAAAAAAAGAACATTTGAAATGCAGCCAAGCAGTCAAGAAAAGAGGACTCTGTGTCTTTAAGCTGGGGAGAAAAATAAAACCCAATCATTCCAAATGTATTGCTTTAGTCATCTGGTTTCATTCTATTAATGACCTTTAACATCTGCAAAAATATTGTGAGAAGCTAATTTTGTTTGTACTGAGGTGGTGCAGAACAGTTTCTGGCTGTCAGTCTAGGATGTGCTATAAAATAAAATTGTCTTTCTGGGAGTCTGACAAAAACCTACTGTACAGATTCAGTTTATTTACAACAGCATGAAATGAAAAGAAAACAGAATTTTACAACACACCAACATTCAAAAAATGAATAGTACTTACACATTTATATATATTTTACTAATAAGTTTTCAAGATAGCCACCGAGATTAAGGGATCTATTTTGTATTTTGTGGTATTCCACAAAAATTTTAACCAGGGCAAAATATTTCTCTGCAAATGTTCTTCTCTAGAATTGTAATAACCCATTACTCTGATTTTAAAGAGAGCCTTCCTTAAAAAACAGAGAGTTAGCTCAGGCACAATAGGCCTTTAATTAAACAGAAAGCATTGCAGAGGAAAAATGTCTGTCTCCTGTCTTTGTATCACGGTCTTAAAAATAGTGTAGCCTGGTAGAGGGGAGTGGTGCAAAGCTGTTCTAGCAGACGGAGAACATTTACCTCCTCTACCTCCTTCCAGTCCAAATAAGACTTAGGGAGGAGGCAGAGGAGGGGATGAAGAAAAATCAGAAATACCTTCGTATTGTGCTCTACACAGAGTTTCACTACCCAGTCCATGGCGCTGCCTTGTCCCTCCACGCAGTGAGGACTGGAGGCTCCCAGGCAGACTCAGCTCCTGACCCCATGGGGTCTGCTGAAAGAGAAGTGCGAACACTTTGCTGAGTGCAGAAAACTACATTTTAGCTGGCCTGGAAGTGAAACACAAGCTCACCCCAGAGAGAAACTCTTTCTATCCTTTGGAAAAAGTTAAAACTTGGGCTAGTGACTTCAAGGTGAAAAGCACCATATCCCATTAGCAGTCTCTAGGTCTACCCCACATCAAGCATTTTATTTGAGCTAATATGATAAAAAACTATTTCTATTTGTTAGGGGAATGAAGTTCATTAAGAAAGACACTTAGATGACTATAGAAATTTTTTTTCTTACAGTTTAAAGATGACGATAAAGTGACATCTTGATCCATTATTTTCTGTAGGGTTAATTACGGTCTGAAGGCATCTATGAACACTATATCCCCTTTGTCTCTAGACCTACTGAGTTCTATTCGTATTTCCTTAAGTTACCCAGAATTAAATAATAAATTTTATTCTGGGTTCAGAGATTGACCAGAATATTAAATAATAATAAAGTCAAAGAGGCATAGTAAATTGCATTGCTTGGCAAATTGTGATGACTTAGGGTGTGGTACAACCAGAAACAGCACTATGCAAGGTCTCTGTTTATCATCTGAATTACACTCATCATCTGAATTCCATACAAAATATGAAGATAAGAACAAATTATGTGTTTCTCAGTGCATAATTTGAGGACTCGTGCCTAAGACTGTGGAGATATCCTCTACATATGACTTGGTGAAACTTATACTGGAATCCTGAGCAGAGCTGTGTTTTCCATAAGTTTTAAAGAACACTGAAAAACTTGGTGAGGAAGCAGAAAATAACTATAAAAATTATTTGATGCCTAGAGAAAGTGTCTTGTGGTCAATATTTTAAAAAGTTTTTAATAAAAAAATAGTAATAATGTTGCAGTGGCCTAATTATGGTATGTTGTGTGTTTTCTGGGGAAGGAAGAAGTGAGCATGAACTTCTTAATACAGAGATAAAGGATCAGCAAGAACTAATGACTAAAATTTCCTGACAAAGAAATCCATATTGGAATTTTTGTCAAAATGTGCTGTATATGGATGCCTGGAACAAGAGAAATGGTAGCTTCTCCACTTTTTATGTCATCTACTCATTATCACAGAACTCTGAGAATGCTATTTCTGAAGTATTCCTGTAAATAACTTCACCAAAAACATTTATATATGGATTATCTCTTTATGACTATATTCTGCAGTTTCATATTGCCTGTATATCATACTATGCTTTGGGGGGGGGAAATAAGTATGGTGTCTTGTTTACTTTTTAAAGCATAAAGGGCAGCTTCTATGCAATACTAGTTGAGGCATCTTATTTTTGACCTTCCTAGATCAAAATGTCACTACTCTTTGGTGTAGCAAAATACTTCGACACATTAACACTTTGAATAAAAATGGAAGATAAGCCCCTTGTCTACTAATTAGAGAAGCAGATGCTTTCAATATCCTTGTGTTAGCCTGGCATCATTTTGCTAGGATATTGAAAATAGCTGGTCCTCTAATTAGTAAACAGAGCTGATTATGTAAATTGCATGCATCCCATCTTGTTCAAAACAAGTTGTATGGACACATATAATCAACAACTTCAGGGAAAATCATGCTGATCCAAAAGGATAGATGGCTAGCACGTAGAATCTAACACTACTCTTGCTATACAAAGCAACAAAAGCTCAAAACACTGTGTTACATAAAAATGTTTACAAAACCCATCAGAAGTTAAATATGGAAACACGGAGTTAAACGAAGAAAACAGAAATGTTCCTGATGCAGCCCAAGGACTGTACTGAAATGATATAGGGTAAACAAAAGAGCCTAAGATTGGAAATTTATGGATGAAAATTGTTATATCAGAAATTAACCATAATTACTGAGCAAAATAAAGATAGAGTAGCATATTGTATTCATTGTCTTTGGGGAGTCCTTGATTTGTCAATAATACCTAGGGAACAGGTGAAGTAAGAAGTGAAGTCTAGCATCCTTCTCATAGATGCTAAACTCCACTATGACATCTTCAAGCCTCCATCATACTCTTTTACACAGGAAGTCTGTCCATATCAAGGTAAAGAGAGCAGTTCAGATAGCATCAGCACCTCTCTTGAGATCTTCAGTCCTGAAGAACCTCTACGACTTGGAACTGAGTACTCAGGTTTTTCCTTTTGGCTACTGTTTAGTATAAGTCTGACTTAGCCAGCTATTACATGTTGGCAGCATGCATAAACCTTTAAATAAAATGACACGGTAGTAATGAGGTCTTTAAATAGCCCCACATACGTACAGGTTTTGCCACGTATAAGAGCATTTAGCAAGAACCTGTGCTATTCCAATTATATTTTCAGGAGGTAAGACTGAAAAGTTAAACTGTGAAACAGAAGCAGATGTTTTCTTTGCATTATTGGTTATTCTTTTCTACCCATTTTGCATTTGTTGTTCTCACTTTGCCTTCAGGACTCTAACATCAATAAAGCAGACAAATGTTGAATGTATTTCTTTTTTCCATAAACCATCTAAAATCCTGTCAATCAAAGGATTTTCCTTCAAAAATTCTCTGCTATTGAAGGGAATGGGAATAAGGAATGTTATTAAAATAAAAGACTAAATTACTATGCTGTATTACAAATGCTTTGTCTCTTGTTCCTTCTTTCGTATATTTAATTTCTCCTAAAATACTTATAATGGTAATGGTATGTCATGGGACTAAACAGGTCAAGTTCTCTGTAATTAAAATTTGAACCTTATTTGATTATTTAGTGTTGGTCCTGTTAACATCTTTAAAGCTTATTTATATGTCAGTACAATACAGAAATCTCATCTGCTTCCTGTATGTTTCAAAGCTCGTTCTTTGCCCTTTCCATCTTGCTTTAGCATCGTAGTTGTTCTTCTCTTTATGAAACTTTTATGGTTGCCAAAATTAATATTTTTTTTCAGAAATTATTTTCCAGTTGAAAAGTTTGCTTTTTATTTTATAGCTTTCTAGTCCAGTATTGTTTCTTGAATTGCATTATGTTATCTGAGCAATTAGGAAGAAACTTTTCTATAGTTTCTGCCAGTCTGCCAAACATGTACTTGCTTTGCACATTTTCTCAGTGGTTATCTCCAGTAGTTTCCTTTTTGAAGATTCCTTCACAGGCTTCTTGATAGAGCTCCCAGGACTTCAAAAAACATGTTAATGAGTCAGTGTGTAGGCTGAGGAAGACAGTACAACTATCCGTTCTTCATATAACCTTGCTGGTGGTTTTGGCAGCTCAGATCCATCCAGTTTCAGACAATCATACTGAAACACTGTATGATGGGAGGGAACTGGCTACAAAAGAGAACCCAGAGACAAAGGTTGGTGGGTTACCTTTTTAGTCATTTCCTTTCCTTTGGAAGCAACACACCTACAGTAAGTAGCCTGTTTAATGCACAGATGCTGGTTGCATGACGACCAAAAAGCAAAGCTGGTGATTGCATTGAACTTTCTCACTTCTCTAAGTGCTAAATGAAGATCATTCTTTACATAAATTATGCATCACCCCCTTCAATAATATTATATATTAGGACAAAGACAAACATAAAAAAGGATGAGGGAAGGCATTCTAAATAAAAACAAAAAAAAAATATGGGATCAAATATCACATCACCTGAATGCTCAAGGAAGAAAATCTTTTGAAAATACCTTTTTTTCTGTCCTCAAAATAGTGATCTAAACCCATGCTCATAGCCATTAGTGTAACTTCATTGACTTAGCCAATTATTCATTGCATCTTGAGTATTTTGTATACTAGTGTTGAATGTGATCACATTTTTAATAAAGAGGTAGGCTGAATGATGAGGCAGAAATCTGCACTACTATTCCTTTGGGACCTGTCATCTCATCTTTCTAGGCATATCTCCAGAGAGGCAGCATGAAATGTATAACCATCCATCACCGATCAAAAATGCTTGCCATATGCCCTGTAATGTTCCTGTCCTTAACACTGTCACTTAGCATCAAGCCAAGATTTGTGGCTGTTCAACCAGGCTGCTCTGTAGCTCTGTAGGCAGAGATGTTTCTGCCCTTGTACCAGTCATCTCCACCCATTGCCTCTGGGAAGACCCCAAAACAGCAGCAGTCATGGAGCTGCTGGCTGCCAGCCTGGCTCAGTGCGTGATCCCTGCACAGGGCTTCCCTCCCCCTTGGGTCTTGTTTGTGGAGAACATGCCCATCCCTCTCACTCTGTCTGAGGAGCCACTGTAACCATGAACCATCCCAAAATGCACTCTTCCCTTGTATGGGAGACACACACAACATAAAGAGGAAATCCTCCAGAATATCCAGAGAATCTTCTGTCCCAGCTTTCACTTCACTTGCATTGGGGAAAAATAGAGAAATTCTCCCTTGCTCCCAGCAAAAATGGGGGATAGTTCAAGGGACTGACCAGGAAAAATAGACCAATTCTTTAAAAATAAATACATAAGAAAGCTTACTAGCTTCTTGTGTGAAAAGGAAAGCATAAGATTTTTTGGAGGGTTGAGAAAAGCATAAGAGGAACATATATTAGAGTTAAATAAACTCACTTGAGATCTGTGCTGTCACTTTAGCTCCCTTGTTTAGAGACACCTTTTTATTAAAGCTGCAGTCTGTAGCAATTTTCCCACAGATTCAGATGGAAGTGACCACGGGGTTATCTTTGCTGTCCTCTATGGGGGGTGCTCCTAGGATCCTTGGGGAAATTTTACTGAAGAAAACTGTCCCTGTGGGCACACGTAGCCCTTACTCTCTTCTGCTTTCTTCCTGAGGCACAGTAATAGTTTCAGCTTTAGGTTTTAAATTTCAGTCTTAAAGTTGTTACAGGGTGTTTGAAAAACGGTTTGTAACCGTTCCTATAGATCCTTTTCAACTATGTATTTACCACTCATTCACATGATACAGAATCTGCATCCAACATCTCCCACAGTTTCTCTAAAGCTAACAGATCAAATAATCCTGATTTCTTAAGAAAACACAAAAATGCAATCAGTGTGGCATGACCTTTTGGCGGGGGTGGGCTGGGAGTAGTACTTTGATGTGCAGATATGCAGTCCATATTGGTAGTAACATTTTAGATATATTAATGGTTTTATAAGGCAAACCTTTGCTTTCAGTCTGATACAGAAACTAACATTTTCAGGAAGATCCAGTAAGAGTTGGAAAGTTCATTCTTTTTCTTTCTGGGCAGTCACCCAATTACTCAGGCCAAAAGAAAAAAACTTGCTACACTTGCAGGCAAACCTCTCTGGGAAACCTGATGTTTAGATGTCAGCTGCAAAGGTTTTTCCACCTTCCTCCAGAGCAGCTTATGTGGAGTGGAGATGTACAAGATAAGGGGAAAAATGAAATGGACCAACTCCACAATGCAAATGATTTTTATACTAAAAACTAGGAGTTAAGTGAAAAAAAAAAACACTATTAAAACCTGACCCAAAACTTGAAATTTATGCCCTTTATCAACTGCCAAAGGGGAGAGGTGGGAAAGAGATTAACATTTTTCTCAACAATCTGAGAAGAGCTGCGCCTGCCCACATGACCTCTGTAGCCCTTCATAACCTTTCACAGATGAGCTCTTTCTTCCAGTCCCACCTCCAGCCTGTAGAGAGTATCACTATAAATCCACTTAGCTCAGTACAAGTCTCATACAATTTTAGCTACAATTCCTTTAAAATTCCAAAGAAGCACAAGGAGAGATTTCACTTGTAGCTATGTGATCTCATGTGACTTGCTGTGATCTTTCATAGGAATAGGATGCCAGAGGTGGTGGACCATGATGCAGGAAGATAATTCTGCCTATCTAGGCTAAGAAATTCTGGCCATTGTTATAACATCCAAATAACCCACTGTCATAATTTCTTTACTATTGGAAAAGAACTAGAAACTTACAAGGGCAAATTTATAACCAATGTTGAGATTTATCAAAGAATTCATTGATCCCCTTCACTGTTAAATTATCCGAAAGGTATGAAAAAAAATAGCTGGGGCCTGTAATTAGTCAGAGCATCTGTCATGGCAGCTGGAGCAGCACACAAAATGGATGAGTGAAAGCATCCTCCTGCTGAATAGTATTGGAAAAGGAAAAACTAATGGGTTTTAACTAAAGGGACATGTGAAGAGCAGGACAGGATGGGCAGGGAGATTGTTCATGTCCTATTGATTATGTATGCCATAGGAAAGATTTGTATGTAGATTCATTTAAATCTGTATCTACTTTGCCTACCAGTATGGATCCTAAAGGTCCAATCCAAAATATTTATAAAGCAATGGAAGAACTGCTACAGACTTCATAGATATGAGGTCCAACTCTGAGGGCTATAATGCAATCCCTAACAACATTCATATGATAAAAAAGAGGAAACACTTGGGTACACTGGTAATTTCTGGTACTTAGCTCAAAAAGAAAAGTAGAGGCTGAGCTGAGCAATACTTTGATCACTGAGCCTAAGAATCAAACTCTTGTGAGGTTAGTCACCGCTGTTTCCCAGGAGCTGAGCTCTCTTCTGTTTGAACAGAGTGTAACATTTTGATAATCTTTTCATCAAGCCTTTTCCCAGTCTTCCTACCCATATTTTTTTAAAGCAAGTTTCTTCTTCTATCTTTCCCACACTGAAAGAAAAAAAAAAGTTGCTTATTGTAATTTTCACTTTATCATGTGGGCATTGTTTCCAACAGGCAACTGAGTGTTCAATATTACAACGGTGATTGTTTCTGACTTTTTAATTGTCTATTATATTAATTTTAATTGTAATGCTTTGATGATGAATACTTATTATATACAAAGTCATGCTGCTTCATTAGGGAGAGGAAAGAAAGAGCCATCTTATAAAAAATCTGGTCGTTAACACACTTTCATAGAAACTTTGTTCAATTCCCAGTAGCAAATCAGTGAAAGGAGGGATTTGAGGGATGTATATTGGACATTTCCTCCTTCTGTGTCTTCTTCAAAGGTAAAGACACCTTTCCTGTCATCAGCATGATGAGCATAGCTCTGAGTGACAGAAATGTAGTGGATTTTATAGCCAGGAATATTGGTGCCTATGGACTTGAGGCAGATCCTCAAGGCTTCTGAGGATCTAAGTTTAGACTTAGTGGCAGTTAGGTGTCTAAGCACTTTGATGGATTTAGCCTGTAATCATGGAGATAAAGTTTGCCTGGCACAATGCAGTGTCATACAAGGATATCCAAATGAAATCCATGGCAAATTAGGAACCAGAAGCCCAACAGCACCCTTAACGTGGCATTCCTGTATCTCCTCCAGGTATGAGGCTACACATAGTAGTGTTAGTCTAGCAATTCTAGCAAGCTGTCCAAAAAGATCCTGAATCTACAGCAGATGCAGCCTTGAAGATGCGAAATTTGGGGCATACGGAAAAGGTATAACTGGTTCATAATCAATTCTCTGTAAATCAGAATCAATTCTGTGCCACTGTAGGCAGATGCACCCCCAGGGGAAGGATGTGGGAAATGCCCTTTTTTACTATGAAGAAACATTTTTGTGTCTATGTAGTTTTATTGTTTTAATTGGCAGCTGTTTATTTGGTGGTTGCAAAGTTAGAAAAAAGCTGGGCACATAAGTCACTGGGTAAAGAGCAAGTGAGGTACTGAAATAATCATAGGGGTGTTTAAGTGTCTTCAAAATCCAACTCCACGCTAACTACGGAGTACAGTACATGTAAATACATGGCCCTAATTTACTAAAATCTTATGCCTGTAAAGTGAAAGCTGCTTCCATGTCCAGTAGAGTTCCTGGGACTGCACCCTGGGTGGCCTCTAGCAGGACATGGGCTCAGACTCTGAGACAGATACTAGTTCTTCCCAGCACCACCTTTCTTGAACTGCCTTGCTTTTCTCAAAGGTTGTTACATCTTGGTTTGGTTGATGCTCTTCTACAGTGTATGTCAGAGTAAGGCCAATGGTGTTTCTGCAAATGCTGAAATTAGTGGATTTCTCCCTTTATTTCAGGAATATACGTTTCCCCAGCTCTAATTCCATTGACCAGTATGCAATTTATATGATCTTTTCAACCACAAAATTTTTCCAGGTAAGTACTAGATGAAGGTGGACAGCCTGTAAATTTTGGTTATAATACAGTTCTTTCCTATGTTCTCTAATTTTTCATATTCTGAAAATAGTCTGATAGTCTAGTGCTAAAGAAATTAGTAACTTGCACTTCTATTATGCTGCCTCTGAGGCTATCTCAGAATCAATATGAAATCAACACATACAACTTAATACTAGAAACAAAATACTGCTTTTCTATGAGTTTGGAAATTCAACAGTATAAAAAAGGGTAGGCAAGTTTGCTCCTAATTTAGGTGTTACAAATATGCAAAACATATTGATTAACTAGTTAATCTAGTTTATGCACCTCAAAACCTGTGGTGAAACTTACATAGAAAAGAATCAAGTAACTTGCTGTTGAAGACCTATGTCAGGATGTGGAATAAATGCCAGCCAACCCAACTGGTAGTTCTGTAGTTTAAATTAGGAGACATTTCCCTCGGATGTGCAGTGAGCACAAATAGACTTGGGTATTTTGATGTTCAGGGCTATAGTTTAACCCGGACTTGAGTTTCCCAGTAAATGTAACAGGCCAAGAGATTTCCCAGACAGTACTCCATTTGACCTATCTTTGATGGCAGCCAAAAGTGATGGCTGTAAAAGGACCTGCGTGATAGAAACTCACAGTGCTATTCAAATTTCCCGTGGACAAGTATCTTCTTCACAGTTATGACAGGTGGTCTCAGTGGTCTTGACAGATGTATCAAAGATTTAATGATATGAAGTTACACAATTGTCGTGTTCTCATGCGCTGCCTAATGAGAAATCACTGTTGGAGTTTGAAACTAAGTGAGTCTTTAACAGGCAAAGCAACAAACAGAGAGCTTGAAAGGCAGAGTGAAAGAAACATGTCTGCTCTCCTTTTTTGCTAATAAAAGCTTTGACTCGCTAGCAAAACTATTGTAAAAAAGCATTGCACAGGAATGTCACATCTACACAGAAAGACCTGAAAACTGGATCTCCTTACAGTTAATCTCTTCTCTAGAGTGGTGGCATGATAAACTTTGAGTAGCTCTTGGATATTTTATACTGTGGAGAAGCTCACTCAAGGCATTTTCAAATGTCAGTTTGGATCATCTGAATGGAACTGCGTTGTTAGAAATTGTCTAATGATGTGACCATGAAAATGAAGTCTTCTTACATATATGAAAGTGGAAAACCAAAATTTGAGGATTCCCAAAATATTAGTTCTTTTTAAAATCATTTATATTTGTCTTTATAAGCAATTTAGAAGCAAATATTGAACTTAGTTTTCAAAAACACTGAATGCTTTACTTTTTTTTGAAAAATTAACTGCAGCGTAGTATTAAACGAATTATATTGATTAACGATCAAGCTGGTAACAAGCTGAATGTACAATCTTGAACTTCTTTTTTGTTTGTGTGTTTGGTTTATAAGTATTCTGTTTTGGAATAAAACCAGAAAAAGTGGTTCCCAGAAAAGAAGCTGAAGCACTCAATTCCATAAACACAGAAAGATGAACTAATGGCTTAACACCTTTGGTCTCTGTTCATTTCATGAATGAACTTTTAAACTTAGGAAGCACAAAGTAATGTCTGACCACATTTACCCAAATGATTTCTCCAGAACATACATGTATCATCAGGCAAAAGTATAAGGACAAAACACAAATAGCCGGGGCTTCATATATACAATGGCAAAGAGTATTGTTTCAGATTTTTTTCCTTATTATTTATGTTTTCTTCTTTGTATCTATAAAATGCTACTACTGACAGTCCTCTGGCTAGTCCAGTGGAGCTTAATAGCATATGATAACCTTTGTATGGATTTTTTAATACATTTTTTTATATATACACATATATATCACTCTTTGAGGAGTCTCATGTGCTGTAAGTCCTAAAGGAGTCTAAAGAATTAGCTGCAGAACCTGTTAAGTTTATGTAGAAGACTACCGATATAGGTCTGTACCCAGTAAAGGATGCCTCAGCTCAAAATTATGATCTGAAAAGCCTCAGGAAGCTACCACCTGGTACCAGAGGTGCCTAATCTTTATCTTTTCATTTAAATTCCCCCAGGAACTGTGCCATCAGACCTCTCTTACGCTGAATAGGTCTGCATCTAGCATACTCTTGTTTTAGAAACTGGGGATTTCTATGTCTCCTGAAAGTCTTCACCCAGGAGGTATTTTCAGAGAAGGACAGATAAGCCCAAAACATGATTTCCTGATCAGTTATGCTTTCAGTGCTTTCCATAGCACATTACCCACCTAACTTTCAGCCTGTCTTTCAGCATTGTTTAGCATGACTGTCATCTGATTTCGCCCCTTGGAGCGTACTCTAAGTACACAAATGTCTACCCCACTGGTCCGTCCAGGGCAAAATTGTGCCCTCGTGTCATGGCCCAATATCCCAACAGATGTCCCAGTCATGGAAAGACACTTGTTTCGGTGTTTAGGTGCGTGCTGCAAGATACAGAACAGAGCATTTCCTCCGAGATGGATCCTTACAGGACAAGTCCTGCTCAAACTGCAGCAAATTTTTAATGTAACGTGCTACAGATTCATCTTCCTCAAGAATAGGGTTCCCCTGTGATTAGAGGTCCAGAGCATTTGGACACCATGAATGATATTCCAGCTAAAAACACTGCCATAATGCATCCAAAGACATGCCACAGTGTTTCTTAAGCTAAAATGGGCCTACATATAAAAAAAAAACCACCTTGGCTTATTGAGAATGGGCTTCCTTGTCACTTACTCTCGCACAGTATAAACTCTTAAATACCTGGTTTTCCTGATACCTGCAACTGTGAGGAATCTTTCTATTGATATGTAGGATTTTTAGGTGCTGTTACTATCTTATTGAAATGAAACTGCTGTTAATATGAAAGGCTTAAATATGAAACCAGTACAGGGTGATCTAAAACTAGGATCACTTCATTGTCTTGCCAAAAATCATATTCCAGTAAGGCCTGTCATGTTGGCTATGGGCATGAAGATGATAGTAAGGGTTTAATATCTAAGAATTGTAGTACTGATGTTATAGAAGACAGTAGCACTGCTTTAAGAAGAGAGAGAAGATAGCTAATCTATCAAGATCCCATCTCTTCCACTGAAGAGAACAGCACCCAAAAAGAACCCAAAGCCTGACTAGCCAAAATATAAAATTACAGGTCTCTCAGATCACTACAGTAGAGGTGGACTTGCCAATATTAAACTAATGTGTCACAGGTCTGTAAGCACTTCGCTGCTTTCCAAAGGGTGATTTACCACCTAGTTCAATAACAGAATGGACGGCTGGAAAATGGGTTGTTCTCAGTTATGCTCATTGTCTACCAGGAACTTGGTCATAACCTCAAACGGCATTATAGCTCTGAGGGTTATGCCTCCTGCCGTAGCTTGCCTTTAGCATCAATAAGACCAAGTCATATATCCAGGTCATCTTCTGCTATCTGCCTTTAAAAAAAAAAAAAGTCAAAGACAGATCCTAAACAAAGAAGTTACAAAGAAAAGCAAAAAAGAAAACCAGATGAAAAAGTTAACAGACCTTTGGAGAAGTTTTAGTTAATAGTGTTAGAATATTTTAAAAATAAAGACTTTAAAGCTTTTAAATTTTGAGGAAAGGTAATAAAAAAATTTAGTCATTGGCAAGAGCAGAAGCTGCAAAGAACGTTTCACTTCTGCTGATTAAGACTGACCAGAATTTTAGGCTAGGGTTAACATAAAAATAAATAAGCTAAGGTTTAGAAATTATAGGCACAGAAGTTGATTGACAAATCAAGTTCATAAGCCAGACATCTTTCTATTAAAGCTGCTTCACACTAAGAAGTAGATGATGAAAGAAGGGTTCTGCACCAAAGGTGTATTTACTTAGCATTGAACTGCATATCATCAGGTGTACTGGGACTTCTTTGCAACTTTGCATCTGAGGCTTGGGTAAGCGATATTCCTAGCCATTTAATGTAAAATTAATTTGTTTTCTGTATTATGATTATTTTTCTGATAATTTTACTCAGATTTGGCTTTGCCGTTCACTTCAATAACAATAACAATGCAAGATTTCCCCTCTCTCCCACAAACATTGTCTTACAGTCTTTTTCCCACAGGCCCATCTGTGTGCTGACCCTCAGTTCCACCTTTGTCCAGGAAACATTGCAAATCTTTATGTAGGCTGGAGTTAACAGAATGTTTTCAACAAAATGACTCAACAGAAACTGCCTTATTCATACATATTTTATGCTCTGGATAGGAGGATAACACAACAAAGCAGCTCAGCTTCTGTAAGAGGAGTTTGAGGGCCTAGTTTTCCTGTTTGTTAGTCCAGTTTTATGCCAATAGAATTTCAGTAGCATACAATACGAATAACACCATGGTGAATCAGTCTCTGAGATTATGCCCCCTGGGTGCAGATACATTAGCTCGGAGCTCTTCTATTTTCAAATCTTTTCATAATCAGGATGCCTAAGACTGTAAGACACAAGATTTGTAATATTTCCAATAGCCTACACACACATGCACAAATGGAGAGAAAAAAGCTATAAAGCACCGACAGCACTGAAGCCTTAACCTTTTGAATATGCGATGTTTTGCTTTGTGGTTATGTTTTCCACAGGGTTTTAAACTATATAAAAGAAGTAAGCAGGCAGTAAAAACAGAAAACTAGATCTTCAATTCATGTGAATTATCTGTAAGAGGCAAAGTGGACATTTTTCCTCCTTTTTTAGTTGAAGAATAGCTTAAATTTTTAGGGAAAAAATCAATAGACTATCTTTCATCCCAGTCCTGATGGTGATGGGGCAGAAGAGGGTAGATAACATGCTTAGCTTTGTAAGCAGAAGTAACATTCCCCTTTCTTTTAAGATGTTAACTCCACTCTTTCATTTACAAATATTTTATAGTAAAAATACTGATCATTGTGCAAGCATTAAGAGTATTAAATGTACACTATGATAAAAAATTATTTAGCAAGGAAACCATCTCTGCCTGCAGGCAGGCACTGATAGGAATCAGTGGCTGGCTCCTACCTATACCTTTCAGCTGGCACCAATATGGTAAAAGCTAGCCTAAATATGAAATGTTTGTCTCTTGCTTCTGTTTTCCTTCATTCAACTTGCTTATTTTCTTTATTGCATGGAAGTAAATGTGTATAGAAGTGGGATTTTTTTGTTGTTGTTGTTTAATTTGCAATATTTTCACTTTTTGAGTGTGTGCAGGCACAAGTGATTTACAGAGCAAAGACTGAGTAACAGTGAACTAGAGAAGACTAAGGGAATGAGCTTTAGTTGTCTTTTGAAATGCATAAGGAGTGCTGAAATTCTGATATCTCATTCTTGTGAAAGATTGCAGTAGTCACCAGAAATGGTACATATATGGTAGAGCAATCAAGTGAAGCCAAAAAGTGACAACCTTCTTCCCTGGAGTGAATCAAGGATAACAACTAGAAATTATAACAAGTTTTTGATGCCAGTTGTGGAATTTCCAGACATCACCTGGAAAGAAAAGCTGACACATATAAGCAAGGCAGGAGGACAGAAGGAAGGCAAGCATAGCCTAAGCTCTTGTTAAACTGAATTGGCTTGTAGAGGCTTGCAGTCTATCCATCAGCCAAACACTCAATCGTGCATCTGAATGAGGCAAAATTCTGTAGCCAAACATTTCGCTGAAATGCCAAAACCAGCACTTAGCTGAAATGTATATGCAGAGGTTTTTGTTTTTCTAGTTGCATTCCAGAGTTGCAGTCCAGCTGTTCTTAAGTATACTGGGTATATTGCCACAGAGAAGTGGTTATAAGGTAATATTTTTGAGGCAATCAGAAGAATGCTACCTCTATGAATTTTCAAATGTGAAATTTAAGATACACCAATTTTTAGCTGGCCTGAAAATGACAAGGAATGGAAATACTTTCATCAATCAGGCTTAAATGCATGTAAAAATTATTTATGATATGCTTACCAACAGATAAATTATCCTGTGGTGAAATGCAGAATTTGCTTAATAGGTAAACGTTGCTTTAGCATCAGAATGGAAATATGTTTTGGACTGCATGTGGTCCTTGAATTGATTCAATCATGGTAAAAAAAAAAAACTGGTTTTGGAAAAACAATCAATTATCTATTCTGTGACAGAAAAAAATATTGCTACAATGTTTAACATGATCTTGCATTGAGAAGCCTTTAATTGTAACACAGTGAAATAATTGCCATTAAACACAAGAGTTTATGTCACTATCTAAGCAATTCAGCCATAACTTGTAAAAACACATGCATTTGGGAAACACAGGGTCAAAAAACCCTCTCTGCCTGAAATCTCATTACAGCCCATTGCTCCCCCTTACTGCTATTAGCCTTTCATAATATAAAACATTTCTTCATTTCCAACAGATAATACTTTCAGTCGAAAGGTAATTTTTGAAGTCTATTACTTGCATTCTTAGTGAAGAGTACAATGTAGCATTTTGTTCTAATATGCCATTGAAATTGTTTGAGTAGACACACCATGGAATCAAATACAAAATGTCAAAATGGTTTCCATTAACTATGCACATTTGCACTGCTTCAGTTAATGGGCATGTTTTTGTTCTTCTCCTTCATCTTTGCATCTATAAGATGAAATGATTCAGTTAATGTAACTGAAAAGTACATTGAAAAGGTAGAGCAAATTACAAAAGCATCAAACCACAATTCCACCCACGTACTTTATTTTATAATGAAGTTTAATAATGACTAAAATTGTGTTCAGATTTAAACATCAGTCATTTCTGCAATTGTGGTTAATGTGAAAAATCTCACCCACGGTAATGTTTTAGGAAAACATGGTAGAAATTGTACATTACATTTTATACTGAGATGTCATAATGAAATCTTAACTAGATATCATTGAAATACATAATATGATAAAAGTAATTTGCCGCTATGGGCAGGACTGAAACAGGGACGATGTCCCCGTCAGCATGATAACAGGTAGGGGAAGTTCTTTTTGTATTATAAAACCTCTATTGTGCTTCACCACCATTATGGTGAAAGAGTCTTTGATACTAGGTGTCATCTAAAATACTGTTATAATATCTAAATGGCTTGTTTTGTACTGATAGTGTCATAAAACAGAATGTTTTATGAGAGTGAACATCAATGAGAATATTATTTTCTTGGAAGGACACAAAATGGATTCATCTTCATTTTGAACACAGTATTCTCTTACAGCAGTAAGAGATTTTTGAATGGTTGCCTTTCCTACCCTTGCCTTGTGGAGCTGTGATATGCCACCAAATCCTTAGCCCCTGAGCGGGCCATTTTTTAGGAGCAGGATCCCTGTGAAGGTCACTGGGCTGCCTCCTGCACCCAGGCAAGTGTTTCCACAGCACCGGCTGGCTTCATGATTATATTAGGGGTTCCTGCTGCAAAGAGCAAACCAGGGGAGGAGAAATATTCTCACAGAGCTCTGTGCTTGGTTCAGAGAGGGCTAAACATTGTCCTTCTCTGGCTGAATGAATTTTTAGACGTTGAAATTTAATTTGGGTCAAAGTTGGATTAACTGCCATGGAAACTGTATTTAAGCCACTCTTAAAAGAAAAAAAAAAAGAAAAAAAAAAACCCTAGGTTCTGCATATTCAGGTTCTCTTAGTGCCTGAATGAATGAGATCTCCTGATGATTTAATTTAGAGCCAGCCCTGCATGGCACCTCTCTCTAAGGACCTGTGCGGTGAGGAGAGGCAACCCTGGCACAGGGCTGGGAGGGAGAGACGGCTGCCGACTGTGCCCCTGCCCCGGCAGCTGCCTGCCCCTGCTTCCTCACCCCTTCCTCCCTCACTGACAAGTTAAATCCTACATTTTTTAGGTCTTTTGTTTTCTCCTCGAGATTAAATTTTCTGGTACTGGTCACCAGATGGCAGTATTATATCATCAACCCCTTTTTCCCCAAGGACCCACCCTCCCACCCCCCAAATCACAGAGCAAAAAAAATGGGTCCAAATGGACTGTGGCTGGTGCCACTGAGCAGTGTTTCAGGCTGCCCCTGTGGCTTGCTAGAACTGGGCTCGGAAAGAGCATCCTGGTGTGTCCTTCTGTCTTCCTGAAAAAAATCTTAAAAGAGATGCTATGTGGCTTAGCCTGCAATTCCTAAACTCAGGACTTTCCACTGAAGATGCTTCTTACAGACAGTGAAGGCTATTTCTTTGGGGCAGGAGAAAAAAAAAAAAAAAAGCTGTGTATTTGTGGTGTTATATATATTATTTCAGATACAGTTAGTCTCATAGCTGAGCTAGAGAAAAGCCAGGGTTTTTCCAAGACTGAGCAATTGCCGCTTCCACTAAATTTGATGGGCAATGTGCTGCTAAATATCAGAAAGAGACTAAATAATTTATTCTAGCTTGATTTATTTACAGTATATATTACTTCTGCAGAACATAACTTTCTGTAGACCCCTGTACACCTGAATTGTGGATGACCTAAGGAACCACACACACGATAATCTTGCCAGCTGTCTGCTCAGACTCAGTCCCAATGCTCTTCAAGTCCAAGTTTCTCATAATGGACTTTTTTCTTTTCCAGTAGGCTGTGTGGTTAGCTTCCTTAGTAAATTAAAATGTACATAGTTTAGACGTCCATAAACACCGGGTGAGTCACACACAGTGTCTGGAATGATGCTGCAGTATCCTCTGGGGCCATGTTGCAGCACAAAATATGGGCTCTCCACTGTTAGACACGTGGCCACAACCTGCAGTTAATTTGTAAACACTCCCTTTCTGCCTCTGCTTCAGTGCAGATGCAAAAGTCTGTAAGCAGAAATAATACCAAGGTTCTTTCTATGTGTGACAAAACCACATCAGATTTAAAGTCCTCTGTTCGTTCACTCAAAAGTCAGTTTTAATGGAAATGTCTAGGACTGCAAAAGCAAAGTAAAAAGACAAGCAGTCAGATGGCCTGCAATCCTCCTTATGTGATTCCTGCAACACTGTCACTATGCAGATATAAGATCACCAGCTGCCAGCAATACTGGACCATAGCATGGTCTCATCAATACTGATGATATTTCTTTTTTGCAGGTCTGTATCTTCTTTAGACAATGATCAAAAAATGACAAGATCATCATTCCCAACACATCATGCATCATATGCTTCTTGAACCTGGTGGACATAAGCTGCAACAATGACTAGGCATTACCTAAATTATCTGCAATACTTTGGCACATGAATCCTGTCCTCGCAGGTAATCCCCTAAAAAATACCATTTTTCCCTTTGCACAGAGGAATGTGACATGGCAGAAAGCACCAGGCTCTCTAATTATCTGGATTAATTCCCCAAGCTGTGGACTAGTTCTGTTAAATCACACCCACAATATTTTATGTGTGCCCACAGGCACAGCAAATAAGACACTGCTACTTACTCAGTTTCACTGTATCCTGGAAAAATTCCTTGCCACTGCAATCTATGGGTCACAGCTATTGTACTCAGGTCATTGGTTTTGTATACTGCTATAATAACTAAAGTTACTCTATTCAGGGCTCAGCACCACATGATGAAAACTGGCCTGGGTTGCTATCAGCTCCTCCTGCTCCCCCTAGGGAGTTTGTGTCAGTTAGAAAGGTGTTATTCCATAAAATAAGGGGCAGCAATTTGGTTTTCTAAGAAGTTCAAAGGTCAGGAGGGAAAACTCAAATGTGAAACCTTTTATCACCATCTCATCACCAGATGCAAACTACTGCTAGGTACAAGTGAAAGAAGAAATAATAAATGAAAGTAACCCCCTTTTGGGGGATTGGTACACCAGGTGCCAGTTACTGAACTATAGGGCAGACCAAGATTCAGATATACCATACCCTCTACACAAAAAAACTGGGTCACCTTTTTCACAGATATGTTTTGAGTCTAATGTCTAATCTACCAGATATTACTAATAAGAGACTCTGACATTTGCCCATATCTAACTCAGCATCACAACATAGCTGATATCTTCTGATTAAAAGTAGGGTAGCATTGATTGCCATTAATGCCCCCGGGTCGAACCATTTATTATTTACTTATTGAGCAGATCTATACAGAACAAGAAACTTATCTTTGCCCCAAGGAGCTTGGTATATGTTCCGCTGGAAAAGCAAGTAGTTGATCTAGAGATTATTAAAACCTATTCCCTGCTACAACATGAAACAATTAAGAGCTGGATTCAGGCTAAAAGTACTGCTGGCTTACTCCTTTAATGCAGTGATGCTTAGGAACCTTTGTGGGTTTTTTTTCTGGTATGCTTGTTGGAGCTTTACCTTCTTGTCTTCATAGTAGAATAAGAAAGACACAAAAGAAGAGAGACGACTGTGGTGGGCTTTCCCTCTTGGATGCTGACCAACAGCTGAAGCCGAGAGGAAGTTGTGCCAGTGCACCTTTCCGTTGGAATTGGCTGATTTGTTTTAAAGGATGAATGACAGCTCTGTTAGATAGTGCAGGAGATGAGTGTTTTAAGAGGGACATGAGCAGTGGAAAGGTAGTATTTTCATGCATAAGGCTGAGAAGGAACCCTTTTATTAGTGGTCAGCATGAAAAAAAAGCACAAATGGGAGAAGAATAGAAATATGTAGATAGAGCTAAATGTGAAGATAGAGACTGAGAGAAGCAGAGGCCTGGAGGCACAGGGACACGGCAGTGGTGCAGCAGTGGAAAAGAGAGCTATGCTTTCTGCAATGAATGGGAGCCAGTGGGAAGACTTGAAGAGGAGAGTGGCTTCACGATGGTGGATGTCTGAATGAGAAAAAAATACCCTTCTTGCCTTTTGTTAAATCTATTTGGCTAAGTAAAGTTTTTGTGCCTTTAGTTGTGCTATCAGATAGTCTGTGGAACCTCTCTCACCTCATATACTTACAGAAGATCCACAGAGCTTTTTTATGTTTTTGGAAGCTATTTGCCAACATAAATTTTTGCAGTGGTTTGTAAAGGCAGCTCAGCATAAGAAGCAAGGATCATTCTGTACCTAAGGGTAGTGCGTTGCAAAGGTGAGTAGGAAGTTCTCATCTACCACACCACACATGCAGGCACAATCCTCTTTTTGGAGCCCAGACAGACTTTACACTCGTGGGTGCTTCTTAGACTTCGAAGATTGGGCATAGAAATCAGTTGCAGTGCAGAAAGAGATCTATTTTAAACATATGTCAGTCAATCCCATTTGCTGTTTGGAGTCTGTACATGGATTTTCGTGTTATTTCTTGGCTGTTAAAATTGGTGCCAGAGTGAAGGCATTTGTTTTTCTAACACAATGTTCTATACGCATGAAAGAGGACTTCAAAAGTGGAACAAAGCTCCTGTTGTCAGAACAAAATCATAACTTTGCTGAGGACATAGCTGAGGATGACAGACATCAGTTGCTAAAAGGTACCATTGTTACACCTTTATATTAAATGAAAATAAAATTTGGAGAATTACCATCCCATTAAGCGATTTTTAAATGGAAATTAGAGTACATCCGCAAAAGTAAGTGGGTTTTTTCTGGGTTTTTCCCTGACCCTTTCACTGAAAGTGAAGCGCACAAAAAAAAAAAAAAACCCCCGCAACCAAAAAAAACCCCGCAGTGTGGAAAGTGACTCTTCATTTTTGCTTAGATGGTTAGGTGACATACCCAACACCTGGTGACATCCAACACACTAAGCAAACATTTTTCTTCTGGGTTGTGGTGTTTGTGACTGTCAAAATAATATTTGAATAGTGAAAAATGTGACAGGATGTGTAATGTGCCAAATGAACGTTAAAGAAAGATTAATAAGCTGGGAAATAGTGCTCCAGTCTTTTTTAATGCAACCTAATTACAATGCCATAATATCCCATATGACATTTAGAAGAACTGCAGATCTAGAGGATGCTGATACTTCGTTCTTCTTTCTCCTTTTTTGCTTTTCCTGAATGCTTTAAAATGTGTATATTGTTCTCTACAATTTGTCTTTGCTTCTCATGCCTCTGGAGCAATCCTCCTATCAGACTAGTTTTCTCATGATTGGCAAGAAAAGATTTTTTCTCAACTTATTTTAAAGTCCCACTAATGATATATTAAGGAAAGATTCTTCCCAGGTAAGAAATACAACTGGAGATCATAAGAGATGTCATTGTCAAATGGCTACAGCTGCATTCGTATCCACTCCTGGGCAGACTTGGTAGGTGTTTAATGAAGAATATCTATTAAGAGTATCCCTACATCGACTTCCGAAGACCATGAAAAAAACCATACAGAGTAGTACAGTTCACTCAAAGTTTGCAAGCCTGGCTGGTTAAAGAGAAGATTTTTTGAGGGTTTTTTGGTGTTGTTGTCTGTAAATGAGTATTGAAATAGTTGTTATGTTCCTTGCTGTACTACTGTTAGCCATCCAATGCATGAATCTGGCTGAACATAATCATAAAGTAGAGAGAAATCCTTGAATGGGTGAGGGGGAAGGGACAAAAAACAAATTACACCAGTGTAGTGCAGTCAAAAAGAAACACAAATGAGCATTCTTCTTACAACACAGATTTTGTGAAATGGTGGAAATACTCCTATCATTTATGATTTCCTGAAGAATGGACACCTATTTATAAGTGAATGGCTCTGTAATAACTCGGTGACACCTTCATAAATCTCACAAATGTAGAGCAGTGTGTGACACATCTGATGAGAAATGTGTTTACTGCTTTCAGATTAAAAGTAGAAAAACACAATAGAACAAGTTCATTGGCAGGTTCAGGTGGCCACTTAGTATATAATAGAATCAGGAAATGAAAGTGCCCTGTGGCACCGAGAGAAACACAACTAGCACCCCTTTTCAGGGGACATGAGCAAGCGTGTTACTGTAGCTTGGGTTTTTTTTCTTTTCAGCATTTAAAAACCAGCAACTGTACCTCTTTACAATCAACTAAGTATTTATTCAATTCTTCTGCTTGTTATTTTGTCATTAACAAGGTTTTCCCTGCTGTGCAGTGGAATATGAGTAACTTTGCAAATGTCAGAAGCACTCAATTTGGATCAACTGAAGGAAGTGATAAGAAGACTCATAATCAACTGGAAGTACAATAGTAGCACATTTCAAGCTGCGAAATAATAGATCGATTCAGAAGACACTTTCTCATGGGATAATACCGCCATTTTTTCTTATTTTGAGATTCATTTTTATTCACCATCTGAGTGGAATGATGTATGTTTCTTTTAGCATCCTATTTGGAGGCAGTAATTTAAATTATATTAGACCACGAATTGTTTTTTTATAAAAGAAATTTTATATTTTTAATGAAGACAAACTCAAGCTAATATAAGGAGGGTTTTAAAAGTTTTGGATTAAGTTCTGAGGGTCTCACACTTCTCACATGTCTGTGTTCTAGTGGCAGGGAGTTTTAACAGCGTAGTGAAAAGTATTGAGCATCCTGTTTGACAAGAGCACTGCTGAAACTTATTCTGGCAGCAAGGAAGGATCATGCAACCAAACTAAACAGGGCTTTTATGAAAATTGGGCTTTTAAATTTGAAATGACACAATTTTTTTTGTACACTATAATCTATAAAAGTGTTGCAACTGCATAATTTACTAAGAAAATCTAGAATATTTTCCTTTTGTCTGATGAATCTCTGGATTTCTAGTCTGTGGCAACAATAAAATGTCATTAGATTAATTTCATTGATACTGCTTACTGTTCTCTCTAGATCCTTTTGCAGTACAATGACAGGTTGATATTAAAGTCTGGTTCCATTATTTTTCAAAGAGATTAACTGTAGAATATTGTCTCAAAATTACAACTCAGAGGTCTTTCTCCATTTCCTGTTTGCTAATCAGTTTGTGGCTTCTGAGTCATTCTTTCATTTCCAAAATGAAATGAATTAGATGTGTTCTATTGTTCTTTCTCAATGAGAAAAAAAAAGTATATCAAATTTATTAAACATGATGGTCTTTATCCAGTAGGCCATTTTGCAGGACTCTCTAGGTTTCAGCATGATTATTCATGTAATTAGAGGCTACAAGATTGGGTGTCTCTTTGGTTGATGTATATTTTTATCCTCTTTGACCAAGGAGATGCTCTAACATAATTTCCAATTAAAAACCTTTTTTATGGGATAAATCACCCCCCTCAGCTTTAGGTACGTACCGTATCCCACACAGCTTACCGGATTCCCTGAGATCTGACGAATGGATGGGAACAGGACCCTTCAGGCAGCAAGCAGTTTGGCACAGCAAGGTCAGGTTCAGATTCAGAGTCACCCTTTAAGAGGAAGATCTTCCTTTCTCCCAGTTTGGTAGCTGATTTAGGCACCTGAGTGATGGGAAAAACTCCCTACATTTCAATATATCTCTAGGTATTGAATCCTCAGCTAATGTAAATCAACATTGTTTTCTTAAAGGCATTGATGCTATGCTGGTTTATACCGGGGAAGAGCTGGCCTTACAAAGTTTCACTGTGCACTTACACTTCCATGTGGCTGAACTTTCCAACCTTCACTTTCTTTTCAGAGTAAAGGATATTCATGAATGTCCTGTCATTTGGGGTTATCGAGTTGAAGGAAAATTGGTTTATTGTCTGGAATTGGACCATGTAGGGCAAAATATCTGTCTATAGACATCTCAACAGATAAGTCTTAGACATCTAACTATACCCAAAGCTCTTCCCCTGTCCCACCCTGGAACAGGAACATTCCCAAACCAGATAGGGAGAGGAGCTGGACCTTTTAACACACTTGTGTCTCAGTTGCCTGGTCCCGAGATCATTTGTTCACTGTCAGGGATCCACGTCCTAATCTGCGCTGAGCTTCCCTTGGCTCTTCCCATGCCAGGGAAATCACTGAGATGAGTGATTTAGTAGGATTTGGAAAGGATCATGCATTTATACTGGCAGTAAGTGTACTTTAAATTCAGTTAAACAGGATTTGTTTTAAGTTAGAAAGGGATATAAACCTTACTCCTTCTGAGATCAGCGAATTTGTAGCTGTTGGAGCTGGAAAGAGTTGTTTTCCTCTGGACAGGGACACTGCGCTGCTGCCATGTGGGGAGCTCTGTGCCTTTCTGCTGGTGCTGGTATCTGCTGAAGACAATGCCAGCAGCTCGGTGAAGGCACTTGGTTGAGATTTTGCCTCAAAGCTGTCCTCAGCTATATGGCAAAGAGCACATCATATGAGATTTGAGCAGTAATCAGTGTGACTCAGAAGAGCCAAGAATCCTGGGATCAAACCTCTGTGCCCATCCTGCACAGCTGAGGTGCTTCACCATACAAAAATTTCAAGGAAAATTGCACATATCTGTTCCTGACCTGAAAGTAGTTCCTTCTGATTGCTTCCCTGAGTCTACCTAGAGATTATTTTGTTAACATTAACCTGGATGTATGATCTGCGGCATGGATAGGGGATGAAGGCAATATTTCATGCTCTGAACATTTATCTTCCAGATGTTTGTGATACAAAATAGCTGGCAACCACATAAAAGGTGGCTAGAGAAAGAAAGGACAGATTGCAGTTATTAATTTAAGAAAAAAACCCCTACACTCAATACATAAAAATTCACGTTCACTGCCCCTCCATCTAGTTCATTAATAATCTTCTACAGGGATAAGACAATTTCCTGCAGGACTGTCATCTGAAGGACAGGAGAATATGAATATTTTTTTCTATGCTGCCTGAGAAACTTTAGAAGTGTTAAGAACTCGAGTTCCTTTAGATCAACATGACATGAAAGCAGTAAAGGCAGCAGATGACCACTCTTCTCATTGCATCTTGGAGCTAAAGAATTTTTTTTAATCTTTCTGTCCTAACCTCCTTTTCTTGAAGCTTTGGGCCAGAGTCTTCTAAGATGTCATGGAAGGAAGCCAATTTCTTGTGGAGAATGGTGAATTATAAGCAGATTTTGTGGTTTCTGCTCTGGGCTGTTGTGATTTCATGCAGGGAGGGAATTAGGAAGACGAAAGCCCAGCTAGAAGTCAACCTGGCCACGGTCGTGAGGGACAACAAAAAAAGCTTCTATAAATACATTAACAACAAAAAGGGGGCCAAGGAGGATCTCCATCCTCTACTGGATGCGGCGGGGAACATTGTCACGAAGGATGAGGAAAAGGCTGAGGTACTTAATGCCTTCTTCGCCTCAGTCTTTAACAGCCACACCAGGTATCCTCAGGGTACCCGTCTCCCTGAGCTGGATGACAGGGATGGAGGGCAAAATAGGCTCCCCATGATCCAGGAGGAAGCAGTTAACGACCTGCTATGCCACCTGGAGACTCATAAGTCTATGGGGCCTGATGGCATCCACCCAAGGGTGCTGAGGGAGCTGGCGGAGGAGCTTGCCAAGCCGCTCTCCATCATTTATCAACAGTCCTGGTCAACGGGGGAGGTCCCGGATGACTGGAGGCTTGCCAACGTGACGCCCATCTACAAGAAGGGACGGAAGGAGGATCCGGGGAACTACAGGCCTGTCAGCCTGACCTCGG
This sequence comes from Gavia stellata, assembly GCF_030936135.1. Taxonomy (NCBI): domain Eukaryota; kingdom Metazoa; phylum Chordata; class Aves; order Gaviiformes; family Gaviidae; genus Gavia; species Gavia stellata. Next base: position 41,434,590 of record NC_082596.1, on the reverse strand, counting down.
TGCCGGGGAAGGTTATGGAGAGGCTCATCTTGAGGGCGCTCACGGGACACGTGCAGGATACTCAAGGGATCAGGCCCAGCCAGCACGGATTCATGAAAGGCAGGTCCTGCTTGACCAACCTGATCTCCTTCTATGACCAGGTGACCCGCCTAGTGGATGAGGGGAAGGCTGTTGATGTTGTCTACCTGGACTTCAGCAAAGCCTTTGACACTGTTCCCCACAGTATTCTCCTAGAGAAGCTGGCAGCCCGTGGTTTAGACAGGTGCACTCTTCGCTGGGTAAAAAACTGGCTGGATGGCCGAGCCCAGAGAGTTGTAGTGAATGGGGTGAAATCCAGCTGGCGACCGGTCACAAGCGGAGTCCCCCAGGGCTCAGTTTTGGGACCGGTCTTGTTTAATGTCTTCATTGATGATCTGGATGAGGGGATAGAGTGCACCCTCAGCAAATTTGCAGATGACACCAAGTTGGGAGGGAGTGTTGATCTGCTTGAGGGTAGGAAGGCTCTGCAGAGGGATCTGGACAGGCTGGATCGATGGGCTGAGACCAACCGGATGAAGTTCAATAAGGCCAAGTGCCGGGTTCTACACTTTGGCCACAACAACCCCAGGCAACGCTACAGGCTTGGGGACAAGTGGCTGGAAAGCTCCCCCGCAGAAAAGGACCTGGGGGTGTTGATCGACACCCGGCTGAATATGAGCCAGCAGTGTGCCCAGGTGGCCAAGAAGGCCAACGGCATCCTGGCTTGTATCAGAAATGGTGTGGCCAGCAGGAGCAGGGAGGTGATCATGCCTCTGTACTCGGCGCTGGTGAGGCCGCACCTCGAATACTGTGTTCAGTTTTGGGCCCCTCACTACAAGAAAGACATTGAGGTGCTGGAGCGTGTCCAGAGAAGGGCGACAAAGCTGGTGAGGGGTCTGGAACACAAGTCTTATGAGGAGCGGCTGAGGGAGCTGGGGTTGTTTAGCCTGGAGAAGAGGAGGCTGAGGGGAGACCTTATCGCTCTCTACAACTACCTGAAGGGGGGTTGCAGAGAGGTGGGTGTTGGTCTCTTCTCCCAAGTGACTAGTGACAGGACTAGAGGAAATGGCCTCAAGTTGCGCCAGGGGAGGTTCAGGCTGGATATTAGGAAAAAGTTCTTTACCGAGAGAGTAGTGAAACATTGGAATAGGCTGCCCAGGGAGGTGGTAGAGTCACCCTCCCTGGAGGTATTCAAGGAGCGTGTGGATGTGGCATTGTGGGATGTAGCTTGATGGACATGGTGCTGTGTGGTGTTGGGTGGGTTGGTTTTTGGTGTGTTGTGCCTTGTTGTTGTTGTGTGGTGGTTGGCTTGCGTGGGTTGTTTGTGGGTTTGGTGGTTTTTTTTTGTTTTTTTTTTTTTTTTCAGGTTGGACTTGATGATCTTACAGGTCTTTTCCAACCGTAGTGATTCTGTGATTCTGTGATTGTTTTAGTACCTGTTATTTAAAAAAAAAAAGACAATATTATTTGGACTCTACCTGTTGAAACAGAGTATGTGCTCTTGCTGCTCAAGAAGCTGGAAATGGAAGTATAGTCTACAAATATTAAACATCCCCAGACAACATTATTCTCACCACTTTGGTATAATAGAAAGTAAATTATTTTTAAGATAAGTGGCCTGGATGTAGAGCCTTGCTTTTATCATTTTTTCTCTAATGTGTGTGTGATGGTGTGGTCACACTCTACTAAATATAGACCTTATATGAAGGGGAAAACCAATCTTTCTGTTTTCACTGATCTGCAATAGCCCATCCACTATCAAACTCTGCATTTCCTTTGAATGTGATGATATTATTATGCAGAAATCTAGCACTACTCTGGACTGGCTAAACCATAAAATGTGAATGTTTCTAAAATTGCCTTAGAATATGTTTATTTTCAATTTATATAAAAACATTACAGTAAAAGTATGGGATGGATATATATAAAATTTTTAACAATCATTGCTGATATAAACCTCATGGTTTATATTACAGACACACAATTCATACATTCAAAAAAACAGGCTTTCAAAGGAAGCCTTCAGTAGTTAGGAAACGGCAGAATTAAGGTTGCAACCACAAGGTGCTGTGCACATTTTTCTATTATTGTCTTTAATTATACAATTGCAAAATAATTCCTCACACACCACCTACCTCCTTCAGCATATAAAATGGTCTTAAGTATAATCAATATTCTGGTTTTTCCTTATTGTTCAGTCCACAACCTCAGGCCATATTTGTTGCTAAAATGTAGACTTAAAGATGGAAAAATGAATTTTTCTTTTCAGTGACACTTATCACTTTCACAACTGACACATAAATATTAATTAATTTATTTTCACAACATCTTTGTGAGTTGAAAAGTGGTGTGAATATTATTTTATAGCCAGAGTGCCTGAACACATATGTGAAAACGAGTATTTCCACTGATTAGCAGGCAGAATTGGAGACACAGGAAGATCAGACCCCTCAGAGCACTGAACGTCATATAGCAGCTTACATAATCCTATTGACTTCAGCTGAAGTTGCGAGTTCCTAGTACTTTTCTAAATCAGATTCCCTGGTACTGCAGTAAAAATCAGTGATGAGCTCTGAAAACTCCAATTTGATGTGACTTCCTGTCATTTTACAGCTATATGTCCTCTTGGTTGGGAGCCCAGATTTGTCCAAATGGTCTAGATTTAAGTCCCTCTTTAAGAAAAGGGTTTGAGCCCACAAATGGGGAGCAGGGTATGGAAACTGTGCTGCTGTCTAACAGCTGTGGGTTGGCTGCAATTACGTTGCTGATGCTATGCAGTTCAAAGGCAGGAGGAGATTTGTAGATACCTGCCTGCCTGGAGCATGAACACACAAGCCAAGGAACTGTAGGAAAGTGTTCTCCAGGTTGTATTCAAGGGACTTTGGCCTTATCGAATTCAGCATTTTCTTGCAGTTCCCTGTGTCGGTCACCAGACAGCTGCAACTGGTGAAAATAAGTACTGCCAGAGCTGCCTTTGTACACAGCATTGCTCCATTCCCAAAGTGTTCCCAGACTTGTACTGAGAATGGGAGGGCACTGCAGGAGGTGAAAAGGACAAAACAGCATGTAATAGATGTCACAATACTTATTCAAAAAGGAATTTTTAATTAAAGTTGCACAGTGAACATTAATTTTCCGGTTTCCTCATTTCTGAATGTTGAATGTAAATGTTGCCAGAAGAGGTGACACCAAAGATGAGCCTAGTCCCATGTCTTCATTGGGGAGTGTGTGTAGAGAGTGAGCCAACCTCCATCAATCGCTGGTTGACTTCTTATTCTAGAGGTTACAACTCATCATGTGTATTAGCCAACAGTGCATCTAGCCTGCATCAATTTCTCTGATCCCCTTCTAAGCTCATTTAGAAAAGTATACCTTGTGTGCATGAGAAGTATACCTTTCATGTCTTTCAAAGTCTACTTTGACAATTTCATTTCATGGCGTTACCTGTACTGTGAGAAGAGTTGTTTGTATTGATCTTCTTTATACTACAAATATGTCTCGTATTCTTTGTCACCTTTTTGTTACAAATTCAGGTATTTTTTTTTTATTTACTCTGTAGCTGTATGAAAGACAATCCACATCTCTGTTTATTTTTGTTGTCTTTGTCTGGATCCTTGGTAATTCTATTATACCTTTTTCTTTTGCTATGGCATGCCCAGGACCACAAGCTCCATTTCTTGAATTTAGAATAATGAAATTAATAGATGATTAATATACACTGAGACATGATACGCATTCTAGGCTCCTAATTATTTTCCTAATTATTCTCCAAATTCTAGTTACATTTGCAGACACCACTGAACTCTGAGCTGTTGTTCTGAAGAAGTCTGCAGTGGCTTCAAGATCTCTTTCCTGAATAAAGGTAACTAAAGTGAAGGCCATCATATATTAATACATGTAGGTTATTTCTTTTCCTAGGCTTTATAGTCTACTTTTTAACATTTAAATTCATCTACCTTTTTATAATCTACTTAGAAGTTTGAATTCCTTAACAACTTCTCACAACCACCTTTAGAATATCCCAAATAACTCTGTATCATTTTCAGATTTTGCCTCTGTATTGTTCAAGTGATATGCATTTATGAATATGTTGAATGGCACATTTTTCGTTTGCAGAATATGTTTGAGCTCCCTTCTTTCTGAAAACCAACTACCCACTCCTACCATCTGTTTCTTATGTTTTAACCAATTCTTAATCCACCACAGGACATTCTCTTTTATCCCACAACAGCTTAGTGTCTTTCAGTGATTTTGCAATGAGACCTTCTCAAAAGTTTTTTGAAAATGCCTGTATGTTACATCACCTGAACCATATGCTCAGTGGCTCCTTTAAAGATGTCTAACTGATACATGAGTCATGACTTCTCTATGCTAAGGTTATGTTGTATTTTCCCTAGTATTTAACATTTTGCTATTTTATTCCTCAGTCTATTCTTACAGAATGGAATCTTCCTACAAATTTGCTCTTACACAAATATAATTTATCAGTTTGTAATTGTCTAAGTTAATCTAGAAAATCTTATAAAATATTGGTGTCATGTTTGCCACTTTCCATTCTTCAGGTAACACAACTCATTTAAATGACAGATTATTATTCACAGTTAATAGTTTAACAGTTACTGATTTCAGTTGCTTAAGAATTCCTGAGGGAAACAATCCTGTGGGCTTATCCTCTGGAAAAGAATAGTTCTGGGGTAGGAATCTCTCTGACCTCTTCTGGAATAAATTTTGACACAAAGTATTAATTTTGAGATTATTTTTTTCTCCAGTAGCATCACCTTTGTGAATGCTCCTTTTACAACTTGATTGACTATGGGACCCACATATTTTCTTGAAGGCTTTTTGTTCCCATTTTAGGAGAAAAAAATGTTTTAATTTTGTTATCTTATTAGCTTTCCTCCTCTGTGTTTTTATGTGTGACCTCTTGGGGTTTTTTAAAAGAAGAAACTGGAGGAAATTTTGTCCTGTGGCAACATATGACAGGCCTGGAGAAGAACTTTGGAGGTTTTAGCAGAGAGTAGATAGATAGCAGCAATGTAGTTCTTGCAGGTCGGCTATGGAGCCCTGAGATAACAGTTTGCCATCGCATTGTCATTTTTACTAGTAGCAGAACAATTGTGAGACTCAGGACACTTGTGTTCACCCAGCAGTGTGTATATTGGGCAAAGACTCTTTTTCCCATTCCTCCCTTCTTTGACCCCTTCTTTGACCTTGAGCTTTGATCCTTCTGTCAGCTCATTTGAACTATTTTGGTTGGCTCTTTCCAAGAATTGCAACCCGAAATCATCATTCAAGATGTAAAATATCAGCCCAGACAAATTGGCAAACATAGAAGTCACTGAAAACAGATCTTTATAATGGAAAGCGTGAAACTGGCATAGTAAGAGACAACACTACCAATTCTGCCTAAAATTACTACTGTTAAAGAAACCCATTTCTAGCTATGTGCTTTCAGGAGCATTAACAGGGACGAACCACAAGATGTCAATGGTGCTATGGGATTACAGCTTCCAAATTTTAACTGATTCTAAATACAAATTTTTTCATCCAAGCAAAAAAATGTCAAAATTCAACATCTTTGTACCATCACTCCGCAAGCGTTTTCTGAAAAAGACTCATATTACTTCCTTTCTACCATTCTCTCTTTCTCCCTCTCACTGAGCTTTACTGGAGCTTCAGACTGGAAGTCACTCCCCAACTACTTATTCATATGAATGCTGTGCTGCATGCTATGAACCCTTGCCAGGGATCTCTGGGAAAGGATTGGTGCTTTCAGAGTCTTAACATTCAGGGAGGTCCTCTGCAAAACCGTGAAACTAATCTGAACCTTACACTTAGTTCAAGTTTCATTCTCTGACCTTGCACTGCAGATCCTATGAATAGAACATTGTCCTCTCCTCGCTGTCTTAATAACTGGACATTTTCTGGGTCTGTGGATTTGTACAATGAGATATCTACTCCAATCTGTGTGCATAATGCTCCAATGCCTGCCAGGAATGGCTGCAATATTGACGCCTTTCAATGTAGATCACATCATTCACAGAGCAGAGTTCAATAAAATGATACTGTAGTTAACAAGTTTTATAACACAAAGTTACTTTAAAACATGGAACTAATCAGGAGGAAGGCTGTTTATGCATGTCACAGTTACATTGAATTGTTAATAAATAAACAAAGATTTGCTTCACCTATTGTCATGTATGTCAAGTAAGTCATTAATCTAAACTAATGAAGCTTAACATATATGACAGGCAGTTTTTATGGAGCTCTTTCTTAATGATATGTTTGCTTTTCATTGTAACACCAAGAGAGCCCATTATCTAGAAAGCAGCCAAAAAGCCTTGAATCTGCTGCTTCTCTCTTTGTTCCTGGCTCACAATAAGTAGCGCTTATACTTACATTTTCATAGAGCTCTCCTGGATGAGTAGCATTACTCAGAAATTAATAACAAATCCAGATAAGAATTGCAACATGAAAATAATGTGTCCGTTGCTTGATCTTTAGTCAGTTAGTTATTTCATTAGATAGCTAGTTAGTTAAGGATTTTTGATCTGGCCTGGACGACAAAAATGAAGGCTGGATTCAAACAATTTCATATGCATGTCCATCTCAAATTTCTGAGAGTATCGATTCTACAAAGCTTTAAGTGATTGCTTGCTGTTGACATGAACCCACCTTTGTTACGAGGCAGCACAGAATAAACCCATTAAAAATGTTTCAGAGAAAGCAAACAAACTCAGATGCTTTCCTACAAATTTCCAAGAATAAGATTACTGGTTTCTCTCCATGGATTTGCCAGTTTGATATTACAGAACAGAAAAATGAAATGGCAATCTGTTTTTCATTTCCTTCTGAAAATGGTTAGAATTAATACTGGAAGACCAATTATTAACAGATCAGCTTCATTTCCTATTGTACAAGGTGCTCAGACATAAGCATCCAGTGCCAGTTTGAATGCCCCAGGGTATGAGACACACACCCAGGACAAGCAGCTGTGACACTGCTGTGAAGAGAGACCTGTGCTTGCACAGCACCTGGAGACTAGATCACATCTTCTAGAGCATCTCAGATGGCATTAGACACCCCTGTTTTGGCTCCTGAATCAAGCACAGGGTGCTTTCTACATTTCTGTGTTTGAGTGAAGGTGTTTCCAGAGGCAGATAGTAAATCTTGATTGGAAGGATACAAAATCTCCCTTCAAAATCTTCATATTTCTCTTGGTAGTCTGTATCAGAAATTAATTACCTCGCTGTTAAAAATGATTGCCCTGTTTCTAATTTCACGTTAACTCTTTTAACTCCTAGCAATTATATTTTGCAGTGCTTTGCCAGAGTAAAGACCCTGATTGTCTTTCTGTTCCCCTGAATGTATTGAAATACTTGAGTGTTTAGTACTCGCATCACTCTGGGACCACTGAATGTCATTTCATACAAAAGAAAATCTTGCCAAGTGTTGGAGAAGATGCTCTTCTCACATAAAACATAAGTTTGTGTTGATGTTACAACTTCCATTGATCCAGGTTGCACAAAGGTGGTATGACCATTTGGGGAATACAGACGTGTAAGTGTATATATCCTATTTTTATGTTGTGAGTTCTTTTCTAGTTGTAACCTTTCATTCTGGCTTTAAGTCTTCATTTTATAGCAAGAATGTGACACCTTCTGGAGTTACTGTTCCTGGTGAGCTCTGAAGTGACTATGCCCAGCTGATGGTTGTTGGCTTTGAAGATGTCTGTACTTAGATGATAACAGAAAACTGAAGTATGAAATTTTTTGGTGGAATTTCATCAGAGCATTAAAAAAAAATAAAACAAACAAAAGTACAATGCAAAACTCTCAAATACAAACTTTCCAAGTCAGTGGAAACCAATAAACTGCCAGATGCAAGCCAATCAGGCTAAAAAGACTGAGAGCTGAAATGACCAATATAACTCAGATCAAAACCAAGACTTTTGTGGGTGACAAAATTCTGCATTAATGTCCATGTTCAGGAGTTTGATGTCTTTCTATGTGTGCAAATTTCCTGTTCTTGTTCTACTGCATACTTTGTGTGTGTGCATAGGAAGTGTGTGTGTGTCCATATAAGAAGTTACTTAGCTGAGCTTAGCTCCTTGCTTTGTTGACACAACCAAGGTTACCAGGAAAATTGGTTCCTACAGCCAAGTGATTGGGGAAGGTAAAGGTAGGAGAGAGGCTAAGCAGCTGATCTAATAGCTAGGGCAATTCTTTCAATATCTAGATGGCTGGACTATGGTCTTCTAAAAATGCCTCCAAATAGTATCAGGCATGGCATTAACATCTAGGAGACACAGGATTTAAAAGAGTCGTTACACAGACCAAGGAGACTTAGGTGATTAAGGACTCAGTGGTTTTAATTCATCATTAGAGGAGGAAACAGGCTAGAAGAAACAAGAAGAGATAAAACTTATGTGAAAAAAATTAAAATAAGGTGTTTGACACCTAGTTTTCAAAAGAAGAACACCTAATGATCTTGTGTGGTTTTGGAACTTCCAGAAGAGCACAACCAGCAAGAAATTAATTGTTCAGAGCCTGCTTCTTTTATGTCTATAAAATCATATCTCTGAACAGTTGATGATAGTACAAAACTATTCCCCTGACATCAGTAGGTGTCAATACATGGTTTCTTAGGAGGCCAAAACCTGGAAGAAAATATCTTGCATACTACCTGAAGTAAAGTTTCAAACAGACCTGCACAGATTTTTTCCATCGGAACAATTTTCTGACGGAACATGCAGTTTTTGTAAATTAATATGTTCCATGGGGATATTTCAATTAGATTTTATGTCTCCCAATCCCATTGTGAATTTTTTCAGATTGCTTTGCCCAGATTGAAATATTTCATTGAACTGAGGAACCTAAAACATTTCATTTGAAAAACTTCTCACAATTGGCCATATTTCTTTGGAATGTTGGAACCCTCTTGTTCCTAAGGACTGGCCTCTGCATAACTATATTTTCTGTATGACAGTACAACAAAGCTGACAAAGACGGGCAGTATCTCAGTAACATAATGCTGAGTGCATCGTGCAAAATCTACCTCTACAAAACTTCAGACTTCCTGGTCAGCTTGAAATTTTGACCATCGATGACTTTTATGGACTTAGGCCACTGTCCGACAAAGAGTGAAGTATGCAGTTAACATCAAGAGTGGATGCATCCCATTAAATTCAGTTGCATATGCGTTACACAGATGCAGCAGAATGGATATGTATGGTGGGATGTTAAGGCTTTAGTGCCTTGAGTAATAGCACTCTTAGCAACCTCTTTCAGTCTAACATAAATATGGTAGGAATCAAACACAGAATATCATAGATTTTCAGGCCTGAAGCAAGAATTCAAAAGAAGCTATCCTATACACTGAAAATATGTTATTATAGGAATTAGATGATATGCAATGATCATTGTTCAGTACTTATTTTTCAAGAAATATCACTTTCTGGATGCTACGCCTGCACAGACATTTACTGTTGTTAGGAAACCTGTTCTGAAACCTCCCTGCCCTTCAAACTAGCCTCTAAAATACTCTCATTTTCTTTTCTTGTTTTGGACCATAAAGAATTCTTTGCACTGGATCCTTAGCTCCTATGAACAGAAATAAAATGTTATTTATCAAGTCTCTTTCACTAAGTAGAGAATTTAGTCTTCAGAACTGCTGTAGGACTAATTCAAAGTAACTGAGATTTTCATTTGGTACAAGCCATCTGAACACCCCATCCTAGCATAAAATGGTTCTGTGAATCACTATAGCCAATCTGTCTGAGGTTTGTTATCATTCGTAAATACTTCGCCACTGTTGTAATGCATGCAGTTGTCAAATTCCCTTATGTATAAAGTATAAATATTGGTAATTGATCAGTATGAATGGGTATCTAATAGATATTAAAGAAATCAAGCTCTGGAGAGAAAGTGGGGTTTTTTCAAAGCTTTGCTATAACTTTGCAGTAAGAGGGTTTTTTTACTTTTTCCTTTATTTTCTGGGATTACAAAAGCCATTTACATTCTGGCTTTGGATTTTCAAGAAGACAAAAAGTCTGTTTCCATTAGCACTAAAACCAAAGAGAGGCTTTCACCCTAGAAATGTCAGGCACCATTACTTTCTGTAGAGTCTGAAAGCACTGCATCTGTTGAGCTCAGAAACGGGCAATATGTCTATCTACAGAAGAGCAATGAGGCCCGTGAAAAGAATTTGTGAAAAGCCAGGCAAAATTGTTTTCATAGATGGCAAGTATCAGCACTGGTAAGAAAAATACCAAATTACCCTTCCCTAAGGAAGAAATACATGACTAAAAGAAGCCACTTGAGCGAAGTTATTTATTTTGGGGAAAGGAAAAGTAAATACTATGTATGGTTGAGGCATATGTGATTTCCAAAGTTTGTAACACGCTTCAGATGCAATAGATGAACACAATATTGGTGTGTGATATTCCACTTCAAGTAGCACTTCAAATAACTAATGTTGACTTGAGCTAAATTTTTTTTGTTGTATACTCTAAAATCCATTTTTTTCAGAAAGATATTATGCTTAAGAGATAGATGTTAAACTTAAATGTTTATGAGAAAGTACTGAATGAATAAAATACCGGAATTGTTAGCATGGGAACTTGACCATGCAAATTTTTTACTATTTAAACAATTCTTGTTCACGTAACATACTCACCTTAACTTGCATAGAGGTATTAACGTATCTAAGGTTTTGCAAAAGCATTCTACATGCATTTTCGACCTGTATTCAACCAAAAATCTATGCATGCATCCTTGTGTTCTCTTTCATCTGGCCTGGACACTCAGGAGTAGCTGTTACGTACTTAACTTTTTCACTGCGACCATATTCTTCTCAATAGTCAGATGCCTTACATGTATGAGTTGTTACAGATTCTGCATCTCAAAATAGGCCAATGTGGACTAATCAGGTCAAAAATTACATGTTCGAGCGACATATACCCTCAGATCTGCCTTGCTATTTCAATATTTTTTAAAATGTAGTCTATATCAACATAATAGCATTTTCATGTATTTGGGTTAAAAACATTAAAATCCCATATATGTACATGGGAAGGCTGGTATTTTTCACAGCTATTAATTACTATTATAAATTTCTTTTATTCACCAAACTAAACTGACAGTGATTTTAAGTATATACCCATACCTGTTGCAAGTACATCTGATGACTGTAATTGCCATCGTGGCCATGAGTCATATCAAAAAGGGATTTTTTTCAAAGCTGTGAAATTCATTCTCTTCAGCTGAATTATAGATACTTCATTTTAAATATAGGCTTATCTTGGAAAATTCTTGTAACACAGCTCTGACCACCCACTCAATAGATTTTATTAGTTTTGAGCTTAAAATAAACATGGTTAAATGAAATTCAGAAATTAGTAAAAAGAAATTGTAATGCTGAAAGACAAGATGCCCCTGAGAGTTCAAATAAACACCTAACCTAATGGTTTTTTGCAGTCATTAAAATTGTATGATATGGGACACAAGACCACAGCCCTGGTAATCAGATTCTTGAAACAAATAACTAAAATACCATTATCAAGTCTGCGAAGGACTCTCTGGACTGTGCCAGGAACATTCCTCGATTGTCCCATAAGCTCTTAGCATCTGTCTTTATAGTCTATTGGGGAGAGAAAATTGGAATATGCAGCTACTGGACCCACTACCTATATGGTAAAAGTTGCATTTACTTCACAAGTCCTGGATTTCACTCACTGTGTCTAAAACCACTAGTAAAAGCTATTCAGAACCTTGGGTAAACATTGCTTAAAATTATGGAACCTCTCAGTAGGGTCATTTAAAAAAAAGTGTCACAAATTCACAAGAGCACTCTGTGTTGAATGTATCATGGTAATTGAACTGTCATCACAGTGTTGTCAGTGTGCATCTGTGTCTAATTCAAAATACATTTCATTACAGTTTTAGCCATAAAGAGCATGTGAAAAGCCTTTCTTGGATGACTGGGGGATGGGTTCTGCAGCTTCTGGTACTTTTTTTGGTTTTGGTATGAGCTGTAACCAGGAACATCAGAAATGAGAAAGCAGAAGAATTAAATGAATAAAATTAGCCATATGCTTACGAATTTCAAGAAACTTTGGGTCTAGCTGAATCTTAAATTGATTCTCCTGTCACTAATACTAGCATTGATCTGAGCAGGAAAAATTTATTAACAATTTTCCGTTGTAGATCATTTTAAAAGAGTTATGTACTTTAGGCCTGAATACCACATGCAATCATTCATAGCAGAGCAATCCATATGCTACACATCTCTGTTAATCTGTCAAGTGAAAATGCTAAAGAAGGAGCAGATGAGAAGAATAGACTTATTGTGACAAAATATTTTGGATTCATTCTTTTCTTTTCTCACCTAAAAACTTCTACACGTTAGATACTATTCTTAGGTAAATACTTATTCATGACTTTATGTCCTTTCCTGGTGAGAATTCATCATTTCACACCAAGACTGTCAGCAGAGACTGCCCAAATCACCAGTTCAATATTCAATAGGTCATCCTATAATTAATGTAATATTTATTGTTAGCCCTAAAGAAACAGAAATTAATTGAGTAGAAGGTAAATATAAATGTAAGTTTGCAAGGGAATATATCAGAAAGTATTGTGGGTATTGCTTTAAACTCTTGTTACAAATTAAAGTTACAGAAAGAAGAAATCCTACAGTAAGATATTTTTGGCTCACTCTTACAGCCAAAATTGCTTAACTTTTTTAATCTGAATAAAATCATAAGTATTGATGGGTTCGCATCAGTGATTGTACCTAGAGTCAGAAGGGCACATGTGCAGGTAGGTGGGTCTCAGTGTTCTAGTTTGGGGACCTAACCAGAACATGGGTTGCTGGCAGTTCATGTGCCCTTGCCTCCATCTTTGCTGACTTAGTTGAACTCAGGACACAGCCTAGGTTCACACAGCTGTCCAAGAGCCTGCAAACAGTCCCAGTTTCCCCAGCTTAGGCACAGACCATGTGAATGTCAGACCCCCAGTCTGACAAGACCCCAGTCACAAGACATAGCCAGTGTGGTCAAAATTCTTATTTTATGGGGCCCATTTCCGGTTGTAATATTAAAAAAAAAAAAAAAAAACCCAACCCCAAACAGTATTATCATCAGGCAGCTTCCTGTTCTCATGTAAAGTTAATCTTGCTATAGCTGATATCAAACAAAAAGGTGCGTGGCCCTTCTTGCGGCAGTTAGCCAAGAAGTCTTCTCTTGCCTATCAGAAACCTGTGAAAGCCTGCACTTCTTTCTCTCATGTTACCAATGTTTGGCTTATTCATTTCTGTTAATGAAAAAGTTTTTCTTATTTTCAGCTTAATCTCTGGTTAAGGAGATAGGAACATCCTAACTGAAGAGATGAACAGGGTCTTCAATGCGTCTTTCTCAATTGCATGCAACCAAGCAGTGAAATGCACAAGGCACATGTTGACCATTTTGATTCATCACTCAGCATTTCACTAAGCCACTCACTTATCATGTACTGATATGCCTGATTAAGACCAATTGCAGTTGCTGTGATGACTTTTAGACATACCTTCATTCTTCCATCCATCCAGAGGGTGAAACTACACTTCCGCAATCACCGCTTAGTTCCTTATCAGTCAGTCATGACTGTGGGCTTTATTAATGCAAAAGAATTCTGTCATCCTCTTGTCTCCTGACATCACTTTCCCCTCCGGTTTAATGGTGGAAAGCAATGAAGAAGTACTATAGATACAATGTGTGTCAGATAATTGTGGTAGCTACCAGGCAGCCAGATCATCAGACCCTTCACAGAAGGAAATAGAATTACTGCTATAAGAATGTTGATATGAGATGAAGATGCTTTGTCTAGAAGAATCAAAATGAGCTTTTACAGGTTAAGAAGAAAGATAGCTGATGAAAATATACACTAGAGAACATCCATAAGCCTGCTGAGGAATATAAATAAACAGCAAACATATAATGAAGCCAAATGTCAAGATTTATACATAAATTGTAGGAAGCTCTATGAAGCCTACATATGTGGTGATATTGCAATATTGCTGTATTTCCATCCCACCATCTATTTCCTTGACATTTTTTTCAGATAGATAAAACCCTTTTTCTAACTCTTAGCACCAGATGTATACTTAAATATTGGCTGTTACTAGAGAGAGAGGTTTCCGGATAAAAATATGACAACAGAATATTAATTTCCATATTCAAGCACTTAAAAATTAGAAAATTCTGAAATGAAGACTACTACTTAGGTAGCGGTCCTAAGTCCATAAATTTTAATTAACCACTTAAGTACATAATATTCAATTTTAAAACATTGTATTTAATGTGCATGATGTACACACACATTATAAGCAAAATATCTGTCTGCTAATCTGATTCCCAATGAGTTTGCTATAGAGAACAACCATATTTTTATAAATATTACAACTTTGATATTTTCATGGATATTTTGGAATCAAGGTCCTTTGGTAAGCATGCTTTATCTTGTACTATTTTAGTCATCCCCCATTTTAATGACATGCAGCTTTAAATACTAAATACTAAATACTTTATACGTGGTATAAAGCACACGGTGAAAAATGGTGCAAAATAATTTTAGTGCGGTCAAGATTTTTGCTTAGTGTAAAAAATGTAATGGGGTCTATCAGGCAGGTTTTTCTCCATAAGTTCTTTGGAAACGTTACTGAAGAGACTAACAAGTGATCTAATGGTTGCTAAAGTTTCTTAAGAAAATGTTGATGTCTCCATACCTGTGCAAAAAACAGTATAGACAACAACTACAGAGTTAATACAGGTGAACTGCACGCACCCTTAAGCTTTGCTTATGATAAAGAGTCAGGATTTAGTAATACAGTGTATTCCAAAAAGTCAGAACTATTCTTGTTTCAACTCTGCGCAGCATTTATTACAAAAAAGTTCTGGATGAGGGATTCATGGAGGGACTGCTGCTCTGGTACCTCAGCTATGGCGTAACTCCAACAGGGCTGCAAAGCCGTAGCAGAACGTCACTGCGTAGCTCAGGACCAAGAAGTGAGCATTTCTGGAGGAGCCTGTAGCTAAACAAGAACAGTACCACTGACCGGTGATTACTGATTATGCAGAAAGCTAAACCAATGCCTGTGTTAAACTGCACGGAGAATGGAAAGTGAAAGATTTCAGACTGTCTAATCCAACACAGAAAGAATGCTGAAAACATGAGGGTGGGTGAAAGAGAAAACTGAAGATGAAAAGGGCATATTGCTAACTGATTTTTAACTTCTTGATCCAATGTGCAGCAGCTGTAAAAAAGGTGACAAATTGCCCTCTTGTACTGAAAGTACTAGGTATTGTATTGGGTTTATGAGGCAAGGTTTTGCTAGCAGGGGGGCTGCAGGGGTGGCTTCTGTGAGAAGCCACCAGGAGCTACCCCCATGTCAGACAGAGCCAGTTCCAGCCAGCTCTAAGACGGACCCACCACTGCCCAAAGCTGAGCCCATCCGCAATGCTGGTGGCACCTCTGTGATAACGTATTTAGGAAAGGGTAAAAAAACACTGCATGGCAGCTGTGAGAGAGGAATTAGAAAATGTGAGAGAAGGAACTATGTAGACACCATACATGGAGGAGGAGCTCCAGGCGCCAGAGAAGAGATTCCCCTTCAGCCTGTGGTAAAGACCATGGTGACACAGGCTGTCCCTCTGCAGCCCATGGAGGACCACAGTGGAGCAGATATCCACCCTGTAGCCCATGAAGATGCCCACACTGGAGCAGGTGGACATGCCCTGAAGAAAGATGCAGCCTGTGGGAAGCCCACACCAGAGCAGGCTCCTGGCAGGAGCTGCAGCCCAGTGAAGAGGATCCCATGCAGGAGCAAGTTTTCTGGTGGGACCTGCGGCCCACGGGGTACCCACACTGGAGCAGTCTGTTCCTGAAGGACTGTACTCCATGGAAAGGACCCATGCTGGAGCAGTTCTTAAAGGACTACAGCCCATGGGAAAGACCCACATTGGAGCAGTTGCTGAAGGACTGTATCCCATTGGTGAAGGACTGTATCCCATGGGAGCGACACCACGCTGGAGCAGGGGAAGTGTGAGAAGGAAGGAATGGCAGAGAAGTGTTATGAACTGACTGCAACCCCCATTGCCCATCCTCCTGTGCTGCTCAGGGGGAAGAGGTAGAAGAGTTGGAAGTGAAGTTGAGCTGGCAAAGATAGGGGTGGGGGGAAGGTGGGTGTAGGTTTTTTTTATTTCTCATTATCCTACTCTGTTATTAATTGGCAATAAATCAAATCATTTTCACCAAGTCAAGTCTTTTACCTGAGACAGTAAATGGTGTCTTCCTGTTCTTCTCTCAACTCACAAGCTTTTTCATCATATTTTCTCCTCCTGTCCTGCTGAGGAGAGGAGAGTGATGGAGCCGCTTGGTGGGCACCTGGGGGCCAGTCAAGGTGAATCCACAGGTATATGCAAAACATTAATTAGCTCTCACTCTGAGAAGCCATCTTTGTTACACTCTAGAGAAATATGGGTAAGAATTGAGAGTAAGGGGAGTCTAAAAAAAATAGCTCAGCCTCTATGCTAAGTAATATGACAGAAGTCTTCAGAGGAAAATGTGAGGTGGCATTAGTGAAGTATCTATCCCACTAAATGTTACTATGAAATAAAACTTGGTGAGCTGCTTGTGATTGCTCAGTAAACCAAACTAGAGGACTACTATTTAAGCGAAAAGGGAACACATAAGAAGAATGTATAAACTTACTGTATAAACTTGTAAGTCTGATGAATAAACACATCATCTGTTGTGACACCAGTTAAGTACTGTTAGTGTAATTAAGACAAAATTGTAAATATATTTTTTAATCCATTCACTTAAAGGGAATTGTTAATGATTTTGTGCTTGGGAACGGTTTCCATTAGTTAGTTGGGAAGAAATTTTAATCACATTTTGCTATTTACTTTTTGCAAGAAACTTTTCTGCTGACAAAAAAATCAAGAAAACCCACGAGTGTCTCTATTTTCTTTTTCAAACTAGCTGTTACATATGTAAGAAGATAGTAAATAGGAAAAGAACTGGTCAGGTTATACACCTGAGCACAAATAGGCAACTCTGAAAGAATGACACATTGTCTAGAAATGATCTTGGTGGAAGTAACAAATCTGAAATCTTCTATAAAGACTGTAGAAATGACACCAATAAGCTTCAGTAAGTAAAAAAAAAACTCTCTCTCTTCTCCTACATTCAGATTGGATCTATTCTTCCTTCTGAGAAGGTCGATAAACATCCACTGCTTTCAGAGCCTGAGGGAAACTATTTCCTCTAATGAAGAAGCAGAACATCTTCTCTCACACATGTGTACAGGCAGGCATCCACGAGTTTCAGTAACCCAAAGTTATGAGAAGTCTTGGTTATTTGTGATCTCACAGAAGTCATTCAGTCTCCTGGCACCCAAACTCCACAGATACCAAATGCAGACAATGATACTCATCCTCGCATCTCACGTCTATGAGGGCAGCTGCCTAAGTAACTATGAGGCTTTCAGTCACTGCAGTGTATCAGGCCAAAAATACCAGACTATTATTCCCGATTCCCGCCTTTTGGCTTTATTTGTCACTTGACAAATAGCAAAATATCAAACCCAGGTTGGCGGACACAGCCTGCACGGACTCTAAGCTGCGTTGGGTGACCTGGGCTCCTCTCCTGCAGGCAACACCTGCAGACACTCTGTCTGCTGAGAGTGACAAGCAGAAGTGTGCAAACATGTGCCAGCTCCTCAGAGAGCCACCAACTCAGGGATCAGTAGATTGCTGCCCAAAATGAAAGGACAACAGATTGTCACTAAAAGCAAAACGGGTCAATAGATCGAACTAACCCTGATAATCTTTCTTCTGATTTGGTGAGTTTCACTAACAGACTTCCCTTACCTTTTTTTCCTAATGATATCACACAGAAAAAACACATGTATGTTTGTACACTCCAACTAATGAGATCACCTGAAGAGATCACCTCCACTATGAGCTTGGAGGAATCAGCTGAAGAGATCTGCATCACTCCACAGGGTCTTGGGCTACAACATGAGACAAATGGTAGCATTCTGGGTAAACATCCCTTAGGAAAGGTTTAGGTATAGCTGATCCTGCTGAGGAGGTGGACAGATGAACTCTGGAGGTTATTTTCAGCTGTGTTTTCTAAGATTTTGGGAAATCCAGTGATAACATCCGTTTCTCACTAACAATGGATATTTGGGCTGTAGAAGGCTGTAAACAGCCTAAAAGTGAAGATGTTATCAGTGGTGAGTGATATGCCTACTGAAAATCCAATCTCTAGACAGCCTGTAACTAACTCTTTTTAGTGAACATTTTTATTTCATTTTAGCTACATTTTATTTTTAAAACTCAATTCACTCACAGTTAAGTAGCTCACATTCTAGGTTTGTAAATAGCTCGTCTCGTAAATGCAGGAGAGATGCTGGCAGCAAGCACCCACCTTCAATGTTTTGATTAGTTCTGCTTGGCTTGTATCGTCAGTTGACTGAATGTACGATTGTGCACATTAAATAGAGTAATGTCTTTATGGTGGCTTGGCAATTATTTAACCACTACATTGTACGCCAAACTCCATCTTTCCCAGGTAAATAAAACAAATCCATCATTATCCATCCAAAGTAAGATGGAATTATTATCGCATACATATAATTCATAGAAAGACATAATAATGCACTTTTAATATGCTTCAACTTGAACTTGCAAATGCACATCCTGCTGTGGAAAGAACTCCACTCAGACATTTTATGCTGGTTTTCAGGAGGTATTGCTGTTCAAAAGTACTCAAAGTCTGTTGAATCTGTAGATATTCTGAGTCACTAAATCAGGCCCCACTTACTGTGATACCAGTAAAGGAAAGGAGAGGATGAATTCTCTAAGTTTCCCTGCAAAGGGTGCAGAGCTATTCAGTTATTTGTGAGATGTTGGGGTTTTTTTCAAGTGGTGGGTAGACTAGTTCCTCAAGATTGCAAGGTGGAGGGAGACAGACCACGACTTGTGGTATGTCGCCACAATTAGAACATGACTTTTAGTGTTCCTGTGTGCCGAAATAATGCACAAAAAGAAAACGTGGGTAAAATGTAATATTTTTATGAAATGTACCAATCCACAGCAGGGGGGTTGGATTAGATGATCTTTAAGGTCCCTTCCAACCCAAATCATTCTGTGATTCTATGATTTCTGAAGTATCTTTCTTTACAATTTTTCTGGGTCTAGCTGAGATGGAGTTTATTTTCCCCATAGCAGTCCTCATAGTGCTGTGCTTTGTATTGGTAGCTAGAAAGGTGTTGATTACACTCCGGTGTTTTGGCTGCTGCTGAGCAGTGCTCACACAGCATCAAGGCTGTCTCTCCAACATTCCCCCTCACCAGTAGGCTGGGGGTGGGCCAGATCTTGGGAGGGGACATAGCCAGGACAGCTGACCCAAACTGACCAAAGGGATATTCCATACCATATGAAATCTGCTCAGCAATAAAAGCTAAGAGAAAGGAGGAAGGGGGGGCATTCGTTATTTACCACATTTGTTTTCCAGAGCAACCGCTATGCGTACTGAAGCCCTGCTTCCCGGCAAGTGGCTGGACATCGCCTGCTGATAGGAAGTAGAGAATAAAACTTTTGTTTTCCTTTGCTTCTGCACGCAGCCTTTGCATTTGCTGTATTAAACTGCCTGTATCTTGACCCATGAGGTTTTTTTTCCTCTTATTTTCTCCCCCTGTGTCCTACTGAGGAGGGGAATGATAGAGCGGCTTGGTGGCACCTGGCATCCAGCCAGGGTCAACCCACCACAACTCCTTTGCAGATAAACCCTCAGCTTGAGCCTTGTAGGTGTGCTGATTCTAGGAAACCAGGCACACAGGGACAGTGACACTGTGTCACTGAGGGACCTGATTTGTACCTGAGCTGCAGTGCTTGTCTCTGAGCCCTCTGATCACTAAATGAAATGGAGAAAGCCTCTCCAAAACCAGGAGTTTAATTTGGTGTTTGGGGAGACTGACATCTTAAATTTCATGAATAGGTAAGGTAGTGTGTTTGGTCCTGTCTCTCTCTTGCTTTCCTTCATGTTTGCCTGCATTCTCAGGCCATAAGTAAAGCATTAATTGAAATAACTTGGGGTTTCACAGAGTACAGGTCCGAATGCAGAAACTATTTTCCATGAGCTATGTTGACTGTTCATTCAAAAGAACCGAGTGCTGAAAGGACTATTCATTCTCTGCATCAGGTTAAAATTATCTGATCCATCTTTCATCTGTCTACTGAGTTTATTAGGATTTCATAATAACTCAGAAAGAGTTCATTAAATTAATTTGATTAGAATTGGCAGCAAAAGTGTTTAAAACTTTCTTATCCTTCCTTATAAACCATTCTGTCAAAATAAAAAAGATCAATAATACAAAAATGTATTTGTAATTTTTTAATAATCTGTTAAAAGATACTATTCTGCAAAAAATCTTTGAAGTAGGTATAATAGCTACTGCTACTCAATTACTTTGTGTAGGTGGGCTCCCAGGCTGTGCATAGGCTTGTTGAGGACAAGCAGACGGTACCTGTGCTTTGCAATTCTCCTTGTGTGTATTTGCCTGCAGGTTTGGCGCTGTGTCTCATGTCTATGAGAAATGCAACTGTTCCAGGAATAAAAAAGGTATTTTTCCAGTTTATCACTGTTGCTTTAAAACTTCAGACTCTGGCAGCAATATGAAAAAAAATATTTCACTGTTTGTTAGTGTTTGTTTTAATTTTTTTTTGCAATCAGACAGCTCAGTGCAGTTGGAAATATTTAATTTCCAGAAAGTGGAAGTTCTGGGCTCCTGTGGAGTCCTAAAGCCTGAAGCTAATATATAGACCCCAACCTTGCTTTATTTAAGTCATTGGCAAAATTCCCATTGACTTCAAATGAAGCAGGATTGGCCCAGTTTCAAAGACGGAATATTATTAGGTTTAACATTTTAAACCCACAAACATAAGGAGCAGACTTAACATTATCGTAATTGAGCATTTTATTTTCAAATGCATTTGACAGTATATTCAAACAAAGAAATGTGGCTTATCTTTTAAACTTTCAAATTGCTGGGTTGAGCAAAATGGGAGCTGCTTTCAATTAAATAATGCAATGAAAACTATCAGGACAGAATTGCATTTGGCAGAAGAAAATACTCTATTTATCTCATTGTAATCCATTCATTGGTTTATGGCTGCAGAGTCCTCAAGCAAATATCATAAATCCACATGATGTCCTTGCATGTTCTAGCAGATTTTGCATTTGGGTCTCGGAGTTAGCTGAAAGTTGTGTTAAAACTCATGTAATCATGTCAGCCACCCATCTGAGAAGCCTCCGAAGTGCTAGCGAATACAGTGAGGTTTTGGATGAAGTTATGCACCACAAATTGGCTCCAGATATGTCCACTACAGAGGAGAAGACCACGTGAAGTACAACTGAAATCTCCCACAGTAAGCTAACCAAAAGCTCTTTGGAGGTTTCTGACACCACAGTCATGAGAGAAATTGAGGTTTAGGGGCATATATGTAAACACCAGAGCTAAAAGTATTACCAGGATGAAAGGCTGCTTTAACCAGCTCTGTCTGGCACTGTTTACCTGAGAGACAGAGTTTCTTAGGCATTGTCCTACCTATTGTATCCTGGGGTGGGGATTGCCTACTCTTCAGTTGCACAAGTGACAATACCTCGTTGCAGACACTGTGCTAATGAAAAGGCAAAAGAGATGTGCGCCAGGTGCTCCTGTGGACAGTGAACTGGATCCTGTTTAGGATGCGATTATAGTGCAGGGGAGGCTGAGGTCTCAGGGGAGACCTTATCGCTCTCTACAGCTACCTGAAAGGACGTTGCAGAGAGGTGGGTGTTGGTCTCTTCTGCCAAATGACGAGTGACAGGACAAAAGGAAATGGCTGCAAGTTGCACCAGGGGAGGTTCAGGCTGGATATTAGCAAAAATTTCTTTACTGAGAGAGTGGTGAAACACTGGAATAAGCTGCCCAGGGAAGTGGTGGAGTCACCATCCCTGGAGGTATTTAAAAGATGTGTGGATGAGGCGTTTAGGGACATGGTCTAGTGGTGGACTTAGCAGGGTTAGGTTAACAGTTGGACTTGATGATCTTAAAGGTCTTTTCCAACCTAAACGATTCTATGATTCTATGATTCTATGTTCAGCAGCAGAGAGGAGGGGGCTGCAGGCTTCCTGAGCCCTGCTCGCAGACTCTTCCAGAGGCTGTGCTGCTCTAAGGCTCACGTGGAGACTCGAGAAGTGTGGGACTGTACAGCTCCGTCTATGGTGGCAGCAAACAGCAACAACTTCATTGCAAGGAATGGCTGCACTAGACCCGATGTGCCTCGCTGTCCAGTCTCTTCTTAAACAGGGATCTCAGAAGCAATCTCTTCACAAAACTGCCCTGTGGAGCCTCTGTTGTCTGCTTAACCAATGTTTCTGGTTGTAATGGACTTGCTCGGGGTACAGCTGGGCACAGAGGGTCCTGTATCCAGAGGATACCTTTCCCCCTACACCAGCGTACTGGGATCTGTGCATGAATGGGCTTCTGAGAGAACAAATACAATCAGGCTCTAAAAACAAAAAAATACTAATATTTGAACTGAGCTCTTCCTCTGTGCCTTAAGGGTTGGTTGGATTTTGTTTGCTCAGTTGTGCATACATATATATAAGACTTCTATGATGTGTTTGATTTCTTTTTATATTATTTAGTAAAGGAACCAGAGAAGATTCAAAGACAGTCAAGACTAGAGATGTTATATCCTAACTTCTCAGAACTAAGGGATTTCTAAGAGCGTATCATGAGAAGCTTCTGATGCTGGCTTGTGAACTGCATGAGCCAAAGTGTGAGCAGGGACTTGAGCTGCCAAGGGCTCCAAATTCCCTCTCTATCTGCTCTTACAGAGACAAGGGGTGAAGAGTGACTTCCCATTTTCAGAGGAAGTCATCAAAGCGCCTGATATGCTACAGGTCTGCCAGGGGCTCCAGCAGTCATGGACAGATACTTAACACTGGCCATGAGAAGACAAGAGTATGAAAAAGTGCTCAGGATTTGCTTGTTTGCCATTAGGAAGAAGTAACAAAAATACTCATTTTATAATGGCCTGCTCAATAAACAAATTTACTGCAACACTCAAGCTTCCTACCACTTGCATGCTGAGTTCAAAGTGACAGGATTAAGCAGCTAGCAATAGCACCAATAACTGAAAAAGTGTATGATTGGTTAAAAAATGAACCCTAGTATGCTGCCAGCTGAAAGAACCTGACTGTATTTACAATATGGAAGACAAATCTGTTCATCTACTGCTTTCTACTACAGCAATTGCAGATGTTATGAGCACTGTAACTGAAGGAAAATTATTCTGCTAATTTTTATACTGACAAGCCCATTCAAATAAACGATAACTGCAATTTACCATATATCCAGAATAACTCTTCTCTGCAGACTTCAACATAGACCAGGAAGTCTTTCCTTAATCCATCTGATTTCATGTTTGTTTATCATAATACAGAGAGGACATGTACTGAGTAAACAAGTTTTAGAAAGTTCATAACTCCTGAGTTATTAGACTTTGTACCTAAACAAACACAGATACATAAACAAGTTAACTAGTCATAGTCTGTTCTAGGAAGGAATCACAACCACATAACTCAGTTTATCTATGGAAGATAAAACTCCCGTGAAGAGTCATTTTCATTTCAGGTTGCAATAACAAATAATTAATTTAAAAATATATTTTTAAAGGCTTGATCCTGTTCCACTGAATTAGGTGGGTTGCCACTGAACCAGACACTAACTCGTCAGAGTCAGACCATTAATGAAGTCTGAAAACTATTAATGCAGAATGTGTATTCCTGAATATTTCACTATATTATACACTTTCAGAATGTAAATTTTGAAGTATACCTGTGGCTTCCTAGAAATATTCAGTGCCTGTAACAAGGTGAAAAAATGCTGGGAAGAAATCAATTAGTTTTTTCAGTTAAAAATGTATACTTTCTTGTTGATACAGGATGTGACCGCTAAGTAATCTTTGACATTTCTCTTTCAGAAGTTTACAGATCTTTCTCTAAAACACCAAATTTAAATGCTGTCTTGTTATCTACAGTTGATGCTCTTACCATTCCTTTTTATAGCAACCATTTTTCAAATGACTTTTTAGTCAGTGCCTCAGTCTAGTAGCCATTGTCTCTTTGAACACTTTTTGTTCTGCCCAGTGCCTAAATTGCTGACTATCCCAGATCTAGAAGATGAATTACTGCAATGAAAAATATTCAACCATCAAAATGGCTGCTGTCTGCGCAAGAAACTGCATTAAAGACTGGAAGTGGCCTAGCCTAGATATTCCCAGTGTTAGCAATGTATTAAAGAAATCAGAAATGCATTTACCATTTAGAATGTTAAAGATTCAAGAGCTGGTGGGATAAATGCATCAGAAAATACAGTGCATAACTTCCTTGCCTCTCTCTGTGTATTCTCTTTTTCATGAACTGTTGTTTACACTGAAATTTCCTGTCTCTATACAGAATTATACTACCTCTGCTGGTAAATCTGGCTATTTTAATCTGTTCGTGTGTTGATCCAACAAAAATGTGCTTGGTACATCCTCTGGTGGTGACACTTGGAAACATCAGTTATATGTGCAAAGAACCGACTCTCTAGTTTCTGTCTTCACGTATTAGAGACGCCTTTTCCCCACTTAGGCAGAGGAAACCTGGTGGGCAAAAGCGTCCAGAAAGAGCCACTGGGGAGCAGAAGACCACCTCCGTCCCAGGCTGGGCTGCCCCAGGACAGACTGCCAGCCATGGGGTTGTCCACCACGTGAGTTCAGAGGGCTGATGGCACAATCACACCACAGCTCTCTGTTTGCACCCCTCCGTGCCACCCTGCCACCTCAAACTATTACATTTTTATGGAACAGAAGCAAAGTTGTGTAAGTCTTGGTTGTGGTTCATTTTCTCTGGAGTACCCCTCATGCCCAAGGAAACCGCAGCAGCCCTTTGTGAAGCGCTGGCACTCAGGGCAGGCACAGGTGGCAAAACCCCACACCAGGGAGGGAGGTAATATAGATGAGAACATACTTCTGGCTCTCTGTATTTAATGCAAACAGGATAAAGTAAGGATTATTGAAGCAGTTTTCCACTAGGATGGACGAGCCTGACCGAGCAGAAGCTGACAACCTGGCCGTTGAGAAGCAGCACCATGAGGTCTCCTCACCTGTCCCTGCTTCTTCTTCCCAGGCAGCCCAGGCACTGCTCCTCCGCTCCGCTGGAAGCCAGTGAGCAGAACGGTGTCACTTACGGATTAATAACGTGCACAAGGAACGAAGAAAGAGCTATGAAATAGGTGTGAAATAATATTAACTGAAAACTGGCTAGCATGTGATCGTCTGAGGAGCATGTGTAAATAGCTCCTTTTCTGATCAGATTTTCTGTTTTGCCCAAAACACGGTTATTTGCTTTTCTTCTTTTTTACCCTTTTAACTTCACCAGATGGGCAACATGCAAAATGTTTTACTGCACTATTTTTGACTCTAACAGCGAAGGGATATTAGTTACTACCTAATCAGCCGCTTGCTTTCCAAGAC
Source organism: Gavia stellata (assembly GCF_030936135.1). Classification (NCBI taxonomy): domain Eukaryota; kingdom Metazoa; phylum Chordata; class Aves; order Gaviiformes; family Gaviidae; genus Gavia; species Gavia stellata. Next base: position 41,408,957 of record NC_082596.1, on the reverse strand, counting down.
ACATTGACAAGGCCCATGAAAGTAAGCTGTGCAGACTTCTCAGTCCTGGAGAGTAGACTGTGCTGAGGGTGAATTTCTGTCCTCGGGGTGATCCCCAAGAGGGAGGCAGAGAGGACGGGAAAGAGGGGCATCAGGAACCACCGGGAGGTGGTGCCAGGCGGGATCGGCAGCATCCAGTCGTCACTTGCACTGCAGTCCTCAGGTGGGGTGGTGGCTTCTCTGCACCACCGAGATTACAGACGAAACAAAACAAGGAAAAGTGCCTGGTGCAGAAAATAGGGGAGGTGGGCGCCAGGCTTTCTTCAGAGGAGAGGACTGTTGGCGGGTGAGATCACAGCCTTGAGGTGGGTGACAGGCTTAGGAACAGGACAAAGTTCAGGGTCTCTGCCTGAGGCCGCTGCCAGGCCCGTCCCTGCCCCGAGGGAGGTGCCTGATGCCTGGAGAGGCCCTGCCCTGGTGCCGCTGGCTGCTCCCAGCTGAGGTGATGGGAGAGGACAGGCTGCCAGGCCCTGCCCCGCCGCCCCAGGGAGCCCCCAGTCCTCATGGTGCCCTGCTGCACTACCATGTCCACACCCTGAAGGACCCAGGAGGGATGGGGGCAAGGTAGGGAGAATGGTCGGTGAAGCTGGGTGTGGTTAGCCCAGAGGAAAAGCTTTCTAAGGAGACAGGGAAGGCTCACAGGGGAGGCTCTCTAAAGCAGGCTGTTACAAATACCCATCAGCCTCCCCTTGCTGGGATAGGACTAGACAGTGCAGCTCAGCATCCCAGCAACAGGCTCATGTACAGCAACGGGAGACCTCCTCCGGGAGCAAATGCTCCTGTCAAGCCTGCTTGAAGGTGCCCCATTGGACTTCACCCAGGTAAGGCCTATAGAGGGGAGGATGAACTATTGTTCTGGCTACCCCTTTACAGCTCTCCTTCAGTGATCCAGGACGGATCAAGCACTGTCATTAAGTCCTTGCAGGTCAAGACACGAGCACCTGGTTCTATGTTAAGAGAGAGGTCCTGAACGGAGTTGTGAAGAGGTGAAGCATTTGGACCATCCCTACTGATTCTCCAGTACCTGGAAAACAGAAAATAAAGAGATATTCCTTGTTTAAAAACACATATCCCGGAGATATGTGAGTCAGAAAAAGAGAACATTTGTCCTGTAGCCTGAGCTGAAGGACTAACAGGAGTGAGAAAGAGTGGAAACTTATTTCTGTCAGATGATGCCTGAATGGGCACAGAGGTAGACTATTTACTAGATTACAAAGGTGACTCAGTCACTTCCAGGAAAAAGTGTTACACTTTGGCCAAATCCAATCCTTATACCACCAGATCAAGTGTCTTATGCACTGAAGTGGGTAGAAAGGGATAAACATTTTTCCCAAGAAATGCATAAATTCTTTTATATGTCATTAATCCCTCATTTTATCATTTTATTAGAAACATCTACAAGCAAAAAGATCGTTGTCACTCCCAGTGCATCCACAAAGAGTGGATGTGTTGTGTTGGAAGTGGTCAACACCCTCTTTTGGCTCTTCACCTAAGACCCATCACCTGATTGCAGTGACAGCAAAGTTTCTGGATTTGTTTTGATTGATTTGTGTCCCTTCTGTTTTACTCTTCATCTTCTCACTCAACTGCCCCCCTAATTGTATACCTAATCTGCAGGTATACAAATGAGCAGGGACCACTTGTATCTCATAAAGTTCAGAGTTCAGCGTCAGTTCTGGCTTTCTCCTGGCAGGGCTGGAGGAGCTTTTCCTTAGGGAAAAAAAAGCAGTCTCTGGGGCCAGTGGTGCTCTTTTAGACTGCATCTCCATCTTGTGCCTGGCTGAGACATAAGCCCTGGATGTGCCAAGCCTGCTAACCCCTTGCAAGAGTGGTCTGCCTCCAATGGCCAAATGCAGATCTCAGCAGGCAAGCAGCAGGCGATGGAGTTACCCAGTGTGGCAACCATCAGCCACAGCTGTCTCTTATCCATGGCTGCTGCCTTGCCCTAAGTTACAGACACCAGCCAGATGTGGGAGGTAGCACTGGCAGCCCCCATCTCCCAGCCAGGCTGACGCTGGCAGCCACACTGCTCAGCTTGTAGCACGGCAATGGCAGAGGAGTGCTCTTGCAGACAGGTTAAGCACGGGCAGCTGCTGATGCCTGCCTCTCTGTGATAAGACCAGTGCTTGCCTAAGCTCCTCTTTCTATTCTGCTGGTGGCTATTTGGCTGCCAGCATCAGGGGAGCGGAGGGCTGCTGAGCCGAGACAAGCAGCACACTCGCTCTCTGCCCCATCTCTGCTGGCAGAAGGGAACAGGCAGTACTGTCTCCTGGCAAGGTCCAAATGAGTGACTTCTCCTCCTCAGTCCATTGGAGAGTATCTGCACTCCTGTCTCCTTGAAAGCGGTTTCGCAGAAGGGAAAGAGCAGCAGAGCCCTCTCGCACCATGCTCCAAGGGTGAGTTGCAAGTAGCAACTGAAAGGCAGCTGGGAGCAACCTCCTAGGGCAAGTGTGTCTCACCAGCCTCTCCCTACAGCACAGTATGGATCAGTGTGGTGGGCTAAATATCCTCTGAAAGGAGGGGGCTCAGGGAGTGCCAAGACTCAGGTTGAGGATGACTGTTTCTAAGCTAAGAGGTTTGCCAAGGTGCAGAGTGAAAGACCAACTCGAAGTACAAATCCCAGCCACGTGCTGCCTAAATGATGTGTTGACTATTGGCCAAACAAGATTGATTACTGGATGTTTCACGTGTTTTCTATCATGGGGCCTTGATATTAAGGAACGATGGGAGGTTATTGAACACAACGTGGATTAATGAAGGAAATTCTACTGTCTGGGTCATGCAGGGATCAGGTGAAATTACCAGAAGGACTCTTTCTGGTCTTACTTTGCTGACGTTGGTGTTATTGAGACTGTAGTTAGACAAGATGATAAACCTGTTTTAAGATGCTTATTACAAGATCAAAAACCCTGTGGCCATATGACACAAAACACTAAAACAACTTCAGTCTGTCAGTTCAAATTTGTTCCAAATATTTTGAATTCTTAGTACAACTTCAATCTGTCTTGACAGATCAGTTTTTAGCTCATCCTGCCCACTCTAATTTTATGCCGAATACACATCATCTGTTTACCCATAGTTGGGAAAAAGCCTGGCATATATCCATACCCTGTACTCTGGCTAATTCATCGGAAATATGCCCATGCCTCATTCAGATCACATTTGTACCACGGGATGATCCAGGAGCACACAGATCTTATGCTGTGGAAGCACAGCCCACGTGAGCCCTGTTGACAGAAATGGTAAGTGACAGAAAGAATCTAGGAAGAAAGTAAGAAGTATAAAAGCTGGAGGAAAGCTGATGAGCAAAAAAGAATGAGATCTGACTTAAAAAGAAAAAAAAAAAGAAGAAAAAAATCACGTGAAACAAAAGATGTGAAAACCACGCACAAAACTGCATGTAATGCAAATACAATTACACATAGTACCAGATGTAAAGCATTGAGAATACGGATTAAAGGTAATTCAAGACTAGGCTGAAGGTCAATGCAAGCTTCTTGATTTGATGAAGGAATTACTGGGTGAAAATCTGTGGTCTATTTTATGAAGACCAGGCCAAATAGAGTGAACCTTTCCGCTTTAATATTGGTTGCTCGCAAGTAATTGCAAGTCGCTTTGGTGAAGCGGTCTGGATTGCACATATGGACTTGAATATATTTTTACTACAGCTCTAAACGTAAGGCTGTACAGCTGGAACCAAACAGGAAGAATGCACCAATAAAATGGGAGGACTCTATCTGGAGGAGATGAAGAAAATGGCATTGAAATCCAATGAAAGAGAATTTAAGAGACTAAGGAGATAAAAAATACCACATGATCTCATTAAATTAGTAATTGAAAAACTCTTGAGAGTAGATTTAGGCTTGACAGATTTCTAACTCCTTTCCTTCCTTTAGCCAAATGTCCTCCTCTTACAGGTACAACTGCTTTGTTTCGGTTGACAACAGCTCAACCCCTGCATGTAGATGTCCATCACAGCTAAAATGTCAGCTGGAATTCGTTGCTGGGAAGGAGACCATGTTTTGATTTTTTTCTCTCCTTCTTCTGGCTGCTAAGGAAAGGGACAGGCATAAGGAAATTGAGGGGAACAGGAGTATCTGATCACGTGGTCTCCTGTTGCCTAACAAGCTTTCCAAAATTAGGAGATATTTGGGTTCTTCCGTCTTAGAAATTGGTGGGAAAGCAGCATCAGTTTAAAAAATGTAAAAGCAATCTCATTTATGCATAGATAGATGTGTTTCTGTATTAAAAGATTACCAAAGTAATACTTTTCTAACTGGCTAATTAGCAAGAGGAGGTGTGTATTTGAGATCACAAAGTCTCTCCTGTTTAGACACAGTAATGTAACCACACATTATCACTCTCTGCTTTTACAGGACAACTGCCAGATACTTTCTCGAAGAGCATTTCTTTTTTTTCTCTCTCTCTTTGAGAAATAAAAACAATTACTTAACAAAACAAAGGTAGAATGCAGGTTGGTCTAGAAAGGAGCTGGAGGCTAAATGAAAAGAGAAATTTAGCTGATATAACAGAAGTACTACAGAGTGTGACTAAAACTGGTTGAAATTTGAAATCTCGATAATTTAGAGTATTCTGACATAATTAAAATTTCATTCTGGTTCAGAAAAATACTAGAAATGTCAAAAAGAGCACTTTCTTTCCTTGCAGGTGATACAAAGATGCATCTTCCTAGGGCTTCACTGTCTCCTTAATTTGAGACCCCAAGATTATGCACACTGTAGGCTCTTGTCTCAAGACAAATCATCTGCCAAAAATAATTTCAGGTTTTTTGTGAATTAAAAAAAAAGACGTTACTGTGCAGAAATGCAGAGAACGACACAGTTTAACACTGATAAATGGACATGGGATTCTGCTCTAATTCAAAAACAAGTGGCAATGGCAACCTACTGGTTGCACGTCCACTTCTTAAAAATGGAAAAACGTCCTCGTCACTCTGTCCCTCAGCTTCACGAATTTGACACTTACTGTTATGGACAGTGAAAGAAAGTTTCTGCAGCTCATAACTGCAAGACACCAATCGTATCTTCCTCTGCATTTACCAAATGAAAAGGGTGTGAAATGAGCTTGTTAGCCTTTTAGTGATTAAAATCAAAGTTAATTGTAATGGAACACTAACCACAATTATGGTAATCAACTCTAAAATGAGAACGAATCCTTAATATTAGATTCAATTTTGTTAATGAGAAACTGGATTTAGGAACTGTTACTTGATTAACTAACCAAGAGATGTAAAGAAGCAGGGAAAGCCTGACCATAATACAGCACTCCAATCCTTCTGGCAAAGGTTAAGCACTATAATATCAAGTAGCACACAAAAAACAGCTCTGCTCTGCAGCCACCCACTACTAAACGCATTTGGGAAAGAACCCACACTGGCAAGGGAAGGTGTCCGATCACGAGAAGCAAGAGGGGGTTGTATCTTGGAGTAAGCAAACAAAAGCAACATGATACAGGTTTCAAGAGGCCTTGGAGGGAGGAGTCAGAGTTCAAATTGAAGGGTTCTAGGACATGGTAAATGACCCATTAATCTGCCTCTATAGCGATGCTCATTTGAAATACTGCAGGTACTGCCTTTGCATAAACCGGTAATTTTCACAAATCTTCACAAACTTCACTTATTCCCACACTGTGAACATACATAACAGGGGCCTCTAAAGCTGGGTGTCTGAACTCAAGCAATACTCGCTTTCCAGGTAACACCAAAGGCCCTGGAAGCAGGGGATTTTTTTTCCCCATCCCATTCTTGGCATTTCAGTACAGCGAGCACCTAGGAAGGCACAATCACTGTGCCTTGGGGAAATCCTGTGAGAAAAGTGTTTGTGCCAAACAGGTATGTAGACATCTGCCCATGCAGCGCACACTTAGGCTGGGCTGTCCTATTGTTCAGGAAAGATGTGTGCGTTGCTTTAACGTAATAAATTATTACCTTATCTTTATTATTACAAAGGAAGTCCTTGGGGACTATACCTGGGCTCACAGTGCTCGCAGCTCTCAGCTTTGTGTTTCCTAACAGCATCAATTGTGTTAAAATCAAAAAGATGAGCTCCATTTTGCAAGTAAGAAGCAGCAAAAACCAGTCAGACTCCCTGAAGAATTGGAGGCAAACCAGCACTGGACTCATGGTGCTCTTCAAAGCCACTGGTCGCTCTGCGGCCAGCAGTTCTAACACCACAAAGACCTCGGTTGCAACTGCAATGATGCGGGAAGAGTGGTGCCCTGAGCCATGGATGGGCCAAGCACCTGCTTGGGCCATAGGATTGACTTCATAGCCACCCTTACTTACGGGGACATCGCTACCACAGCCTAACTTGCCACTGTCTTTGTTGAGGTTACTGCTGCTTCGTGGCATCATATGAACCGCTTAACTGGAATTCGTGCCGACTCAGGTAGTGGCAATTTGGATTTGATTTCCGGAATCTATTTGTGAATTTTATCTGAGTAGATGTGATCTCGACAAATGGCTTAATCTACAGTTTTCTCTCCATTTTTAACAGAAACCAGCCTCAATTTTCAGACATGTAATTTTTCTTGCAGAATATATCTTTGCCCACAGATCCCTCCTTGAACAAGGGGCACAGGTCAGAAAAAACAGATGTCAAATTATGATACAGCGAGAGACACACGCAGATATGAATTTTCTTTGTTTGCCTTTTATGCTGGAGAGCAAACCCTGCCTGAAGCTCTATAGTATGCAGACATCTAGTGGCTGGATAATATAGTGCAATTAAACATCTTTACAGGACACCTGTAAAAATTTTGCACAGTCACATCATCATCTGAAGGCCAGATACCTTGGGTCCTGTTGAAAACAGATTCTTTGACTCTGCAAGCCCATTTGTCATTTATTACAGCCCTAGTCATAGGTATTTTGAGATGCTCTGGCCTTGTGTGTTTCCAGGATTTAATTTTAAATTGTGTGGAACTGGGGTGGTCAAAACATAAAATGCCAAGAAATCAGGAAGGTTCAAAATGCTGCAGCACACCTGCTAAATCACAGCCTGTAATTTCACACTGAGACTCATGCACTTCATAATCATTACTGGCTTCCCTGCCAAGAGCGCACAGCTCTCAGGTTTTTTTGTGTTTGTTTTTGATTTGTCTCTTGAGTAAACATCTCCTTATCTATGTGAATTACTACATGTTTCTAAGCCATGAATAAATCTTTCCACTACCTGTGGTTTGCTTTTTTTTTTCTGTTTGCTCAGCCACACATACAATTATCCAACTAAAAAGACCAAGCCTTTTTCTAATTATGATTCAAGATAATGAAATTCACATCCAACTGACCTACAGTGCATAAAGAAAAAACCCTCATATCTTCACAACATGAGGTTGAACACACATTTTCCAGAAATGCTTTATATCTGCTATTTAAAATACGGCTGACATGGTGTATCATATGCAGTTGTATGTATTTCACTGACTTATCATAGCTTTCATCTGTTTCATGCTCACTGCTGTCAGATGTTTACATGGGAGGCACTTCAGAAAGCACTGTTTGTAGTGTATATTTCTATTAAAGCCTAAGGGAGGCAAAGAGTTTATGTCTACGTACGATCAAGATGCTTTTGTCTCCACTTCAGACACAAACATCACCATAAATAATAAGCACAAGAGTTGCTTATGCGCTTGAAGCTTCAGCATTCTCAAGTGCTTCACTTTTTAAAAGAATGGAGTTTGTGTTATGACCTTATTTCTTTATTGTCTTCTGGGGGTGACGGAGGGTGAGGGGCGGGGGGGGGCGGTGGTGAAGGTAACCCAACATGGGGAACGTGGTGAACAGTCAGGGTTTGAGATAACAACTAGTGCCTAAGGATGAGCAGCCAATTCCCTTGGTGGGAGAAGGGCAGGAGAGCAGCAGACTCAGGGAACAAAGCTTGCTAGACATGGTTTCTAATCACTGATTTGGGAGCTGGCTCTGAGTTAGGCAGCTGGTTTTACCCAACCCAGAATGGACCACTTCCAACACACCGGATTTGAGATGGAAATAGAGAAGAAATATTTCCAGCCACATCCCTGCTAGAGAAAAGAACTCTTAAGGAAGTTTCTTTATGCTGTTTTTGCTTTATGCTATCTTTATACTTTCTTTTTTTTTTAGATAGTTGAGGCTTAAGTAGCTCATTGTGTACTTTATAGGGCAAGTTCTTTTCAAGTTTATCTGATATTTCCCCTTCTGATACCACATCTTCAGTTGTTTGCCTGATATTTGGGGAGGAGAAGGGCCTCTTTGGATCGAGATGGGGTCAGGCTCTGTGGAAGATCAAGCAGAAATGAAGAGCTCCCAGTGCCTCTGTACACAGCTTGGTAAGAGCACCGGTAAGAAGGATGTGAAGATACTGGACAGAAGGGCCACAAAAAATGACCCAGCACTGAAAAACAAACCTTGCAATAGAAGTCATCATCTCAGCCAATTCATCAGGGAGAAGACTGAAGAGGTGACCTGACTACTGTGTCAATGCTGGGTTTTTAAGTTTGCGGATAAGGTCATAACAAGTTCTCCTGGACAAGGACCACATGTGTTGTCAGTCAATACGAAGAGTCTCTCTCTAACATGGCTGACTGCTGAGACTTTTTCTTATGCCTGGCATCATACGGATAGCCAGTCTGTGATCAGAGAGGAATATCCCCCAGGTGATACAGGGCAGAAGGCATTTGCAAAGTGAGTGTAAAGATAAGTTCATTAATACATCTGAAGCATTCAGACAAATACTGTAAGAGAGAAGGCCCCATGAGAAAATGAATGATTATGTCTTCAGAGCAAGTCTCAAACAGCATTCAGTATAAAGGACCTGAGACTGAATAATGAATAATAGGGGAAAAGAGAAGGGACTTTGACACATGTTCACTAAGCAAAGGGAAAAATATCTGATCATACAAATACCAACAGTATAGGTTCAGTGCTGGTGAACTGATGCTAGGCACACAGTCTTCCTACTGGAATTTCTTAGCTTTAATTAGAAGTTCTAAAATGCATTTTAAATTGTCCTTGTTTTAAAAATATTTCATTTATGTATAGCATTCTAAAGATACGAATATACACACAGATGTGTGCTTACAACGACAGTTACGGTTTCATAAATAAATGTGCACATACACACTTCCAAACACATCCTGCATGGTCCAGCCTCAGGGGATGTGGTGGATGGTTCTCCAGCTGCCTGATATTTCAGCAGGAAGCATTGCTGTATAAAGGAAGAACACATCTCAAAGTTTGACTCCATGGCTGATGATGCCACCGTGAAACCCAGCCAAGGAGGAAAAGGCAGGCCAAACTTCTCCTCTTGCCAGTCCTCAACCCTAAGAGAGAGTTTTCCCCTTTTCCTCTGCAGCCATCATTAACTATGGCGTTCCCCCTTTTTCTACAAGGAAGGAAGCTTCTGCACTTTAGGAGCTGGAAGCCATCGTGCGGCGGGGCAGCTATGACGTGGTCGCCATCACAGAAACATGGTGGGACGACTCGCATAGCTGGAGTGCTGCGATGGAGGGCTATAAGCTCTTCAGGAGGGACAGGCAAGGAAGGAGAGGCGGTGGGGTGGCTCTGTACGTCAAGGAGTGCTTTGATTGTATAGAGCTGGATGATTGTCACGACGGGGTTGAATGCTTATGGGCAAGGATGAGGGGGAAGGCCAACAAGCCGGATATCCTGCTGGGGGTCTGTTATAGACCACCCGACCAGGGCGTAGAAGCTGATGAAGCGTTCTACAAGCGACTGGCAGAAGTCTCACAGTCGCAAGCCCTTGTTCTTGTGGGGGACTTCAACTTACCGGATGTCTGCTGGAAGTACAACACAGCTAAGAGGAAACAGTCCCGGAGGTTCCTCGAGTGTGTGGAAGATAACTTCCTGACGCAGCTGGTAAGCGAGCCTACAAGGGAAGGTGCCCTGCTTGACCTGCTGTTTACGAACAGAGAGGGTCTGGTGGGAGAAGTGAAGGTCGGAGGCCGTCTTGGGCTTAGCGACCATGAAATGATAGAGTTTTCAATATTTAGCCAAGTAAGGAGGCGGGTGAGCAATACTGCTACCATGGACTTCCGGAGGGCAGACTTTGCCCTGTTCAGGACACTGGTCGGGAGCGTCCCTTGGGAGACGGTCCTGAAGGGCAAAGGGGCCCAGGAAGGCTGGACCCTCTTCAAGAAGGAAATCTTGAAGGCGCAGGAGCAGGCAGTGCCCATGTGCCGTAAGAAGAGCCGGCGGGGAAGACGGCCGGCCTGGCTGAACAAGGAGCTTATGCTGAGGCTTGGGGAAAAAAAGAGAACTTACCACCTCTGGAAAAAGGGGCAGGCAAGTGAAGAAGAATACAAGGACCTCGTTAGGTCATGCAGGGAGGGAATTAGGAAGGCGAAAGCCCAGCTAGAAGTCAACCTGGCCACGGTCGTGAGGGACAACAAAAAAAGCTTCTATAAATACATTAACAACAAAAAGAGGGCCAAGGAGGATCTCCATCCTCTACTGGATGCAGCGGGGAACATTGTCACGAAGGATGAGGAAAAGGCTGAGGTACTTAATGCCTTCTTTGCCTCAGTCTTTAACAGCCACACCAGGTATCCTCAGGGTACCCGTCTCCCTGAGCTGGATGACAGGGATGGAGGGCAAAATAGGCTCCCCATGATCCAGGAGGAAGCAGTTAACGACCTGCTATGCCACCTGGACACTCATAAGTCTATGGGGCCTGATAGCATCCACCCAAGGGTGCTGAGGGAGCTGGCGGAGGAGCTTGCCAAGCCGCTCTCCATCATTTATCAACCGTCCTGGTCAACGGGGGAGGTCCCGGATGACTGGAGGCTTGCCAACGTGACGCCCATCTACAAGAAGGGTCGGAAGGAGGATCCGGGGAACTACAGGCCTGTCAGCTTGACCTCGGTGCCGGGGAAGGTTATGGAGAGGCTCATCTCGAGGGCGCTCACGGGACACGTGCAGGATACTCAAGGGATCAGGCCAAGCCAGCACGGGTTCATGAAAGGCAGGTCCTGCTTGACCAACCTGATCTCCTTCTATGACCAGGTGACCCGCCTAGTGGATGAGGGGAAGGCTGTTGATGTTGTCTACCTGGACTTCAGCAAAGCCTTTGACACTGTTCCCCACAGTATTCTCCTAGAGAAGCTGGCGGCCCGTGGTTTAGACAGGTACACTCTTCGCTGGGTAAAAAACTGGCTGGATGGCCGAGCCCAGAGAGTTGTAGTGAATGGGGTGAAATCCAGCTGGCGGCCGGTCACAAGCGGAGTCCCCCAGGGCTCAGTTTTGGGGCCGGTCTTGTTTAATGTCTTTATTGATGATCTGGATGAGGGGATAGAGTGCACCCTCAGCAAGTTTGCAGACGACACCAAGTTGGGCGGGAGTGTTGATCTGCTTGAGGGTAGGAAGGCTCTGCAGAGGGATCTGGACAGGCTGGATCGATGGGCTGAGGCCAACTGGATGAAGTTCAATAAGGCCAAGTGCCGGGTTCTACACTTTGGCCACAACAACCCCAGGCAACGCTACAGGCTTGGGGACGAGTGGCTGGAAAGCTCCCCCGCAGAAAAGGACCTGGGGGTGTTGATCGACACCCGGCTGAATATGAGCCAGCAGTGTGCCCAGGTGGCCAAGAAGGCCAACGGCATCCTGGCTTGTATCAGAAATGGTGTGGCCAGCAGGAGCAGGGAGGTGATCATGCCTCTGTACTCGGCTCTGGTGAGGCCGCACCTCGAATACTGTGTTCAGTTTTGGGCCCCTCACTACAAGAAAGACATTGAGGTGCTGGACCGTGTCCAGAGAAGGGCGACAAAGCTGGTGAGGGGTCTGGAGCACAAGTCTTATGAGGAGCAGCTGAGGGAGCTGGGGTTGTTTAGCCTGGAGAAGAGGAGGCTGAGGGGAGACCTTATCGCTCTCTACAACTACCTGAAGGGGGGTTGCACAGAGGTGGGTGTTGGTCTCTTCTCCCAAGTGACTAGCGACAGGACTAGAGGAAATGGCCTCAGGTTGCGCCAGGGGAGGTTCAGGCTGGATATTAGGAAAAAGTTCTTTACTGAGAGAGTAGTGAAACATTGGAATAGGCTGCCCAGGGAGGTAGTGGAGTCACCCTCCCTGGAGCTATTCAAGGAGCGTGTGGATGTGGCATTGTGGGATGTAGCTTGATGGACATGGTGCTGTGTGGTGTTGGGTGGGTTGTGGCTTGTTGTTGTTGTGTGGCGTGGGTTTTGTGTTTTTTTTGGTTTGTTTTGGTTTGTTTGTTGTTTTTTTTTTCCCCATGTTGGACTTGATGATCTTACAGGTCTTTTCCAACCGTACTGATTCTGTGATTCTGTGATTCTCTTCATTCTCACTGGAGTTGATGTGACAGCCATGAAAGGATTAATTTGCACAAGGCCATTACTGCACCAGTGCTGTGCCTACCAGTCAAACACAATGAAGGCGAGTCTGAGCTTACGGCAGCTGCACCCTGGCAGGTTCTGGAGAACACTGATGGGTATGACTTCTTGTGAAACTGCCTGTGAGTGGATCTCCCCCTCCTCATTGCTTCTGCAGTCTCAGCAAAATTCCACTGAAATTTCTCAGTAAAATTATTTTTTCTTCTTATTGCCCTGTTGTTAAGCACTTCTAACTCTTCAGCAACAGTAGCCTTCAATTACCCTCTGGGATTCAGGAACACCAATGAATCGACCTTTAGCAGACAGACAGGGATGCTGGCCAGGAACCACCCTTATTTCTTCTTAGACTCAGTGTCCTAGTTCACACCTATTTCTATATACAGCTACCATATTGTGCTTGTCACTGTAATGTCTGGGATCAAGCCTATCTTTTAACCCCAATTTATGCCTGATCACCTCCCAGGTGTATTTTGGGGACAGGCCTAGTATTCATTATTGCTCCACCTATGCCTTGATTTTCACACAAAGGCAACCTGGGAGCCAGGGCAGAAGGCAGCCATAGGGAGGCATGGTGCTCTCTAACAGGCTCCTCTGATCTGAACAGGCAGGAGCTCAGGATCACAGTCCTGTGATGCACAGGGTGCAAAGTGCATCGCACCACAGTCTGAAGTCAAGCTAAGAGCTTAACGCCTCTAAGTTTTCCTGGGAGCTCCAGAAAACTACGGAGGAACCCAAAGAACATATCACGTGCAGAGGGAAGGTCATTGACAGCAGTCATCCTGCACCAACTCACCTGCCTTCTCCCAAAAGCTGGATTTCTTCTCATTCCCAATACCTTCCCAAAGTTTACCAGAAGGCTGCAGAGCCAGCTTATGCCTCATGAGGCACATAGCTGCTTTTAAGTATTTGTCATTGATTTCTTGATCAACAAGTGTGTAACTGCTCAAGACCTCTTGGAAACTTATAATTCACATTTCTAATATATCATTAAAATTATGTGGGGCATCACACACATTAATACTTACATTTAAAAAAACTTCCAGTGCAGATAGCAATCTGATTCAGAAGAATTTTCACAGCTGTAGGCTTGAAGAGGAAATTATTAATTTAGGGCCTCACACTGCCCTCAGAACACCTTTATCAGTTTTTATGTTTTCTTAAAAATGTTAATACAAAGGCAGGTATGTGGGACTCTAATTGGAGAGTAGCAGCGCCTTGCCACACTCAATAAAAACTCTCACGGGTGCAGTGTAACTGAAGTAATACACAGAGAGCCCTTCCTTCAAATTCCTCCCTGTGGATTCCTACCAAAACCAGAAAGACTAATTTAACTTTTCCCAACATACCACAAATGTGGGTTGACCAATCTGTAATTAGAATGGGTGTGTTTTCTGAATGAATTAGTTACTATAATCAGATCTGGTTCTAAAGACAAAATACAGTTATAAGGTATTTTACCGGGGGGAGGGGGTTCTCTTTCAAAGCCAAGCCTAGGAAAAAACTGTCTGACAAACGTTGAGAAAAATTTGCTGACCTCGATTCCTCAGTAATAGTACTTACATGACTAGAAGTTCAGTGCACAAGGCAATGCAGGAAAGAACAGCAAACACAGGAAGGGAGCACAGGAAAGAGAAATAATGGACTTCAGTTTTTTGGTGGAGACATTACATCATTTGCTTTGCAATGTATCTGTATTTCACAGACAGAATAATATCAGTCAGCTCCAAGATAAGGAACACATTTATTTAGAGAATAAATCTAGTTCAGATTTCATCACAATGTCAATATTTGCCGTATTAATATTACAGTTCCTCTGTTAATACTAAGTAGTTAATAATATGCCATGTGCAAAGGCAACCGATCTTCTGCATGAGCTGTGCATATAACCTGGGAATTGCCAGGTTCAGAACAGGGTTCACTCTGCTTTTGGAGGGTTCCTTCATTGCTGGGTGCAAGGAGATAGGAATAGGTCTTCAGCTGGCAGAAACCAGTTGACTTCCACCTTGTGGGGCTTTGTTTTGAGGTGTTTTTTTCAAGATTTTAGTGCCAAACCTGACCACTAGGACAAATTATCAGGCTCCTGTCAAAAACTGCAGACAGTCCAGCCTAGCCATTGCAGGCCACTGCAGCAGACTTCATGCAGCAACTCCTCCCTGCCCTATAGCACGACATGGGCTGGTGGGAGGCCAGGCTCTGGTGACCAGCGTGTTGGGGTTGTGGTCTGGCTGCAGCTGCTTGAGGAGTCATTGCTGAAGGTAGAGGGGCAGCAGCCAGTGAAGCTGCTACATGGACATCATGCAGGTGCTGGAGACATCACAGATGGAAAGTGTGGTTTTGGCCAGCACTGAAATCTTGAACCCCTTGACTAGATAATGGGGTTATACTTCATGAAATTTGGGCAGAAGGTGGAGAGGGACTTCCTTAAACATAACCCTAAGAAAAACAAGTTTCTATAAGCCCAAGGAGCAATTTGCCAATTGCTACTCTGCTAAGCCCAAAATAAAAATTACTTCATTGTGGGCTGCTTGCTGTACATTTTCTATGCATTTATTGCAATACATGCTGTCGAGGGCAGCTGTGTGTCTCTCCAAAGGAAGCACGTGTTTCTGCAGTACACACAGTTATGAACACATTAAGTGGTCAGCAGTATCCACTCCCCCTCACCCAGCGCAGGTGTGGTGTTTGGGTTTGTCCTATTGTTTCTGCTGTCCCTAACATACACATAAATGACTTGGAGAATTCGTAACTCGTCATTCAGCAGCAGCTCTGCCAATAGCCCTCGAAGAGGTGGATGAAGCATGCCTTCTAAAACTGCATTTACCATTGCCTGGTGATGACTCTGTGATTGATGACTCACAGATCTGCTCCACGGGAGTAACCTCCCCTTTGTGAACCCTCGGTTTGCATCTCCATTGTGCTCTGGCCTGGAACTTGCCATCTGTGCCTTCGGCGTTCTTTCACTCACATAGGTCTCTGCATAAGCCTGCCCTCCTCATGCTAGTAAAGTGGCCCTCACTGATAGCTATGGTGATCAAAGCTACTGCCCACCACATTATTGATTCTGTCCTTCAGATCTTGGTGTTTTGCAGGAATCGGAAGCTATGACTAGCTGGCTTGGACAACAGTTCCCTTATCTGTTCTGTCAGATGTGTCATGTGTGGCCCAGGGTGGCAATCCCCACGCTGTGCAGTGAGCTCAGGACATGCAAGTCCCCAGACCACCATCCTCAGCAATGTACAGAACTGTCATAATTCACAGGAGAACAAAGGCCGATCATTTTCTGCCTGAATTGAGTATTTCTCTGCAAAGTTCCATGACTCACCAAATGGAAAATAATCCAGATGATTTTGTTTATTATTATACCGGTTAATTTCCCTTATTTCAAAATTGTTCTTTATTTCAGTAGGGTTCCTAGTAACGTAAATGTCATTCAGCTTTATTCACATAAACCATGTTAAGTGCATAGGTTTGGCAGAAAAGTGTGCCTTTCTGCCCAAAAATTAATTCTGAATTTGTGTAATACTCTCTGTGAACAAACAATTTTTTTATTAGCTTTATAGAATGCACACACACACCCCCCCATAGAAAAGATAGTCACTGACAGCACAAGAGACGATATGGAATAAAATTAAATCTAACGTTCAAAACAGTAATGAGTATTTCTACATATTAACATTCATACCAAGCTTAAAATTAGTACTATTTGGATCAGAGACCACTATTGAATGCTATGGCAATGAAACTATATAAGCAATGACAATTAACATTTTAAAATAGTTAACAGTGTGAATTGGAAGATTTAATGTGTTTTCTTCTTTTAACGTACAGCCCCATTCCCAGAATTTCACTGGACTGTGTGGACAGACCAACTGTCACAGCTGTCTATCAAGGCTGAATTAGATGAAGACAAACAATACAGGCTTTGTGGTTCAACTGAAGCAGCAGCCTCAAAAGTTTCCATTTCTCATCTGAGTGCACTGTGGGAGCATTGTCTTCCCCCTCTCTGAAAAGAGAATGGAACAATTATGTTACTGAAATTCCTCCGCAGTGGATCTGAAAGACTGTTTACGTCCAGCCAGGGAGACAGGGAAAACTAAAAGCCGGGATTTCATGACAGCAGGTGGGGGCAGTTTCAGGGTATATACTTTAGTGACATAATGGTCCTGATTCTTCTCTTTTAGGGTAAAGCCAGTGCTGGAAAATTTACTAGCAATGGAGGAAATGGCAATAAAAATGCAAGTTAAATGCAGTGGTAAAAGTATTACCTTGAAACCAAGCTTTACAATAGGCTTTCTGAATCAGTCAGGTAATTGATTCTAATGTGGAGAGCATGGTGGTAAACTAGAGAGAAAAATATGCTAGTCACAGAGAATTTTTTACCATTTACTATTTTAGGGGCCCTACCAAGTGAATTGCTGAGTTTGTAGCTCTCATGGGAGTCAAGTGGGCTCAGGAAATAGAAAGCAATCACCCAATTTGTCCCTCCTAATAGCAGTAATATTCTTATTCGTTAGCAGAGATAAATCAATACTTGGTTTCATGCAAACACATATTCAAGTGCTTCAGCATAACCTTAGGAAATCAGCTGCTCAGGTTGCCCCAGTGCTCTCAGTTCAGAAGCAGTAGGTATGAGAGTGCCAAACCATTTCATTCTGTTGCACTAATAATCTCATTTTTTCCTGAGGTTATTTTAGTGCTAACTATAGCTCAGTACGTACACACAGAAAATCTGTAAGTGCTTGGGTGCAAATGGTCACCCGGGGCTACAATTGCTTACAGGAAGAGTCAACACATTCTAAAGAGTTCCCACTCTTTTTCTTGAAGAGGAAGGGAGTGTACAGGCTGTCAGTCACCAGCAGTGCTGTTAAGAAGTCAGTGTCTACCCACGAGCGATCTGTGCCATGATTTCCATGTGCTCCCTGGTTACCATCCAATACCCCCAAAAGTCATGGTGTCAGGCAGCAGGACTATTTGATGGTCAACTTGAAGAACTTTCTACCAGCTGCCTTCTAAGGGAGGCTGTAAGCCCTTCACAGAGCAGCCGGTTTTAGCCACAGTTACACTCTATGTAAAAGCACAGAGTCTGGATTCCCAGTTCTTCCTGGGGTTTGCTATAAGGGTGTAACATAAAAAAAAATGTAATAATAACAAGTTATTCTCCATCTCTGGAAAAACTCTTGGCATGTTTTTCAGCGGGCTACTGATACAAGGGTGCAGGGACCGACCCCCTCCCTGAAGTGAACATAAAGGTTCCTCTTGCGTGGACAGAAGATACTGGATCAGGGAATTAGACTGAAAAATCTGAGAGAAGAAGCTCAAAAGAAGCCAAAAACTTTGTGTTCTTAAGGTTCCGTGTAGGCAAACTAATGCTCTGACACACTGACACTTTCTCAATCTCAATTAGTGCTAAACTAATTAAGAAAACGGTTTTATACACTGCAGTGAAAAGTATCTCTCTTCTTTCTTGGATAATCCCTAGTGTGATGTAAGGGTGATTGAGTATCTAATTATTCCTTAATTGAACGCACATTTTGTACATTTTTCACTAGTTCAAGCTTAATGCTTTTAGTCCAAAAACCAAAGTCAGTGAAATTAAGTTGAACTGGGATTTGGGCAGCTATTGTATTAATGGATTACTTTTGGAAAGGAGCCTAATTATGAGCCAGTCTGAAGATTTCAGTTGTGTTTGTTATAGAAATACTTAACGTATTGTCTGATAAAAGACTGATTGCATATATTGGTAGTGTTGTTATTCATGTTTACCTTTTTTTCTTGTTTAAGAGTAATTTTTCTGCCACACTAAATTAATAGCACTGTTCCATAATATATGTGGACAAGTAATACACTATTCAGGCTAAAGGTTTATGTAGATATGAAGATACCTGCTTCTCTTACTCTTCTGAAAAGTTTTTGGAAATGTAATATTTGAGCTAAAATTGGACAAATGGCCATGTGTATTATAATCAGAAAATTACCTAGATATATCTATGTTTATAGATTATATTTCTGCCTCTGAAATTTCCTTTGTTTGGGTTGAGTCACATATATTAAACACAGTCCCATTGCTTCTGGTGGAGTCCTCTACAGATCAGACAACCATCCCCAAAGAAAAGCTTTCAGGATCAGTGCCATAAAGTATAAAAACCGGGGACCTACTATCACAATACCCCTGGTTTTAATAAAAAGAAATATTAACACGGTCAATCAAAATTCAGAAATCATCCTCAGAATGTAAAAAAAAACCATAATGTTTCCAATAATATTTATTTCTAATTCTTTCATATAATAATTTTATGTACTTAGATTCCTCACAGAGAATAAGTTTTCTTGTACAAAACTGGGATAAATGCAAGACTGTAACTTTATCTCAGAAACAAGGAGCAGCAGCAGGAGCAAAGATAGGGCCAAGCTGGTATATTTTTAAGAACCAAAGGTCCCAATGTTCCCAAAGTAATAGGCAGAACACATTTAAAAGAGAAGATATAAGAAAACTTCAGTGAAAAGGATTATTTTTCAAAGTCTTCCAAAAGTGTTGAGACAGTGCAAATAAGCGGACTATGGAGAAATGAAATAGGATGGCCATGATAATATGCCTTTCCATCTGATCGGGAGGAAATAAGATGCCCCACTGCAGCAGCCTTACGTCAAGATCACTACACAGGATAAAAAACTTTCTTCTGCTACTTAAAAGTAGTCAATCTGCTTTCTGGAGAGCTTTTCCACCTCTTTTGTCCTACCATATTCCTTACCTTTATTGTCTCACACAATGTCTCTATTTATTCCTTATAGAAGCACCTTGCCTTCTCCTCCTTAACACCAGGTTAAACCAAAAAGTTTAAAGAGTTTTGAAAAAATCAAAGGACATGGGTGGCAAAACCAGTTTAACTACCAGTGACTACACACTACCATTAACCTATACCTTCCTAAAAACAGCACCTGAAAGTATGGTCAGGCACAGATTCAGAGTGTCTCAGAAAAGAGAACTGACTACCTTACGCATCCTGATCTTTCCTGAAATACTTTGCATTCCTTCCACGAGAAGGTCACAATTTATTGAGTCTACACCTAGTTCTGTGGGCATTTAACAATATCTAGCTAACTAAAGTGTACCTTTGTTTCTCTTGAGCTCTGGGGAAACACAAAAATCTTTTAAAAATTGCAGTAAGTTCTGCTTTGTAGCACTGCTCTGTCATAAACTGTGATGTTAGTCATAAAACGTTGCTAAGAACAGTCACTGCTGGTATTCTCTTCCTTGAGTGACAATTATCAGTTGCAAAAACATTTTCAGTAACCCAAACAACTTGGTCAGTTTTGTTTGCTATTTATTTTCAAAACATTGCTGTCTGCTTAGCAAGAGTTTGTTTGCATACTTTCATTGCATTGTTTTAATCCATATGAAATAATTAGAATTACAAATTCCAGTAAGAGTAAGGACCTGTGACTACCTGGATCTTCAGTTTCAATGGAGTAATAATGTTCTGCTTAAAACTCCCTATGTGATTTCATTTAGGTAAAACAGAGTGCACTCCCACTGCCTAACGTATAACATTGCTGAAGGAGGAATGCATATTGCAGCCTTTCTTCTCTGTCTGTGGTCAGACACATGTACCTGTATGTCCTTCTAATATCCTTGACATTTGAGAGCTGTTACATTACTATATTTCACATGTACTAATCTGGAGTCTCTATATTTTAAAAAACAGGTATAGTTTTACCAAAGATGATTTAAGCTTCCTACCATTTTGCCTCACCACTAATTTGCAGTATTTTCCCCATAAGTGAATGTAACATGGTAGAGTTTCAATGTGTGTTCAGACTCTAACTTTTGTGTTGAAACTGCCAATAAACATGCTGTGAGGGTGTTTTTTATGACAGGCACTCCTGGCTACATTATCACTTCCCAAGTAGCAGTGTACAAACCGTACATGGTTTATGGTAAGCAGCTGGAAATTATACTCTCAAAATGCTTTTCATAAAAAAGCTAATGGTAACAGTGAATTGTGGATAGCAAAGAATGTATGATGCTGACAGAGAGTCACAGGTCACAAGGAAGCCCTTGTCAGCATGAAGTATCTTATTTAAAGCATAAGCAGGGGTCTGATTCCTAGGCTACCTTATGATTTTTTTAGCTTTGAAAAAGAACAGTATTTTGTTTCTTCTTTGCTGCTTCTTTGCGTGCTAAGGGATTTCGACTGTTTTCCATTTCTCCACGAGTATTTGTTTATTTCTAAGAAGAGCTCAGTAAAGGATTGAACAAGGACAATTCCAATATGGTACTAATTCTGGAAACAGCTACAACTCAAAATGTTTTTCTTCTTCATTTAGAGCTTGATCGCTCCCTGTACTGATGCTCTGGCCTGGACACAGCATAAATTCCTACTACAGCAGTGACCAGTCTATGACTCTTGGGCTGCCTGTGGCTGCCAAATCCCTAAATTGTGGCTCCTGTGTTAGAGGTATGTCACACAAACAACAAAAGTGCTTTGCTGCTCACTAATTTGAATCCTCAGCAGTGAGAAAACAAGTTAGGGTGATAATACAGGGTTCACTTACAATCTCAGCGTACACCCCGTTCCCTACTGTTACAATGAAGTAGTGGAAAGCAACCTGAAACGGCACCATCTTTCAGCCATTCCTGAAGCTCTTGGTCCCCTGAATGCTCCAAAAGTTTGGGTATGTTTCCAGTAGGTGCCCAATTGTTGTGTGTGACTCACAAGCCAAAGGTATTTGGCCCTCTGTGCTATAGTCACACACTCAAATGTAAGCACATTCTCAAGTACTCTGAAGTGGCAGCGGAGTGTTGAGCACTATACATAAGCTCTTAAAAACAGGATAACAATAGTCAGTTTTGTTGATAACATGAAGTTTAGTTTCTTTCAAAGACTGAAACTTAACAATTAAACCAACCACCTTCTAAGCACAAAAGCTAAACTCATGGAGACAAACAATGACCAAAGAAAAATCACTTGCTGAGAAGCAGCATAAATACTCATATTTCATCAAATCTAGGAAATTGGTGTTTGTATTTCTAAAGAACTAGTGTTGATAATCTTTGTGTTGTTTTTTTTTAAGCCAGGAAAAAGAGAAGAATGGTCATAGTAGCCTAATGATGCATGGCTGCTGAAAGCTCACTCCAGCTCTGGATCTGCACAACAGGAAAGCATAAAATCCCCAAGTGTTGGAACTTAGGCAGAGCAACTTGTTTGTGAACTTCAGGAACTACAAATGCTACTAGTAAACTGCAAGTAAAGACACATATTGATTGGTAATGTAAATGTCCATTCAAATGCAAAGTTCACCGAGATCTGCTTAGGCAAAGAAACGCAGACCACAGCATCATGCCACTCTTACCTCCATTTCTCAAAGGCAAGGCACAGCTTCATAGCTCACTCTGGATTTGAATGTCCCTTCATATTCTACAATCTAATTACCATACAATGTGCAACGCCACAAAGAGGGGAGCGCACCACTACCTGTTGAGTACTAGCTCATTCCCACTGGCAACACTGATCCCCTGTTCAATGTCTGATGGAAAGGGCAGCATAGTTTTGCTGCCACAAGAGCAGCTCAGCAGCTTCAAAAGGAAGTAATTTGCACTATCCACTCACTAAACGCACCGGAAACAGTCACCACATTGCCCTCTCTCCTTACAGCAAAACTAATGCTGTGCCAATTTCTGCTTGTCTGCTCAGACCTCTCAATATCATGCAGACAGTTTCTGTAGTAGCAGGCATGCAGTCTCTGTTCCTCCCACTGTAAATCACTCCTCCCTGTTCTCAGGCCTAGCACAACCTTGGTATTTTAATGATGTCTTTTTTTTTTTTTTTCCTCTAACCTTGAATGTACAACTAGGAAAATGGTAATTATATTAAGAATGGTTTTTAATCCAAATTAATTTCTGCTATCACAATTCACAGGACATTGGATAAACTTGCAGCTACTTACAATCTGAGGTCTACCAAAGATGTATGTGTATATATGAACGTGTACATGCATTTGTGCATATAAAAATTGATGCTTTTTCAGGACTTTCTGAATCAGTCACAAAAAAAAATGTTCAAGAGAATTGGAGTAATGTACATAGGCAGATGGAGTAGGTATAAGCCATCACCACACTTGGTGGACAATTATTTATGGATACAAAATAAAGTTGTGTCTGGGATGTGCACTTGTGAGACAACACATTGGAGGTCAAATACTTTATTTTATTAATTATGCTCAACAGAAAGTAAATAAAAGTTTATCACTTTCAAAATAAAATATTCTTTTAATATTATTTTAGCAAGTTATTTTTTATAACTAGGTCTTACTGCTTTCTATTGAAAGAATCTCACTGATTTGAATGACTTCTGTAGCAAGCACTTATTTGACCTCCTCTTAGTAAATGGGAGCAATGCCATTTAACTATCCTGTGGATGGAATCGTGCTTATACACCCTGATTTATAAAGGGATGAAGACATGTAGGCATGCCATACTGAATTCAGCATCATTATCAATTCAAGTTGATATTCAAGTGTTTGAAATCAGACATCTTGCTCATTCACAGATAAAGCTGTTCCACTGATGTAATAGAGGAGAAAGACATATCTATGAAATCAGTTAACATGTAAAGCAACAAGGATTAAAGAGAGGGTAATAAATCCATTGGAAACCACAAATGATCCTGTCTTCAGCAAATAATACACTACTGAAAAAGTACTTATCCATTAGGTAAGGTGGCAAGCCCCAAAATAAAATAGCCTGCTGGAATACTCACAATTCATATGCTTAACAATAGTGAGTCAGGACTCAAATTGCCAAAACACTAGCCTTTAGTAAAATGGAAGATTTAAGGCTTTTCTTATTTGATTTCTAGGAGTGGTTAAGCTTTGCTGTATAATGGTAAGAATTACAAAGAATCTTCCAAGATCACCTGAGATTATCAAGAAATAGCCTCATGCTCATAGCAATGGCTCTGAGTCAAGTACGAAGTATCAAAAAAACTAGTGATAACACTGAGGATGTCACAATGCTATCCTTTCTCTCTTCTCTTTCAGAAAAGGATCTGAGTCCTGGTAAACAAGTTGAACATCAGTCAGTAATGCACCCATGCAACAAAGAAGGCCAACAGCCTCCTGGGCTGTACTAGGAAGACCATTGCCAGCAGGTGGGGGAGATGATCCTTCACTTCTGCTCAGCACTGATGAAACATCTGGAGTACAGGGTCCAGTTCTGGGTTCCCCAATCCAAAAGAAACATGCACATACTGGAGTGAGACCAGCAACGGGCCACAAAGATGATTAAGGAATTGGAGCACCTGTCATAGCAGGATAGGCTGAGAGAGCTGGGACTGTTTAGACTCAAAAAGAGATATTTCAAGAGGGATCTTATCAATGTGTATAAATACTTCATGAGAACAAGTATAGAAGTGTTATCCAGTGAAGGGAGAAGAGGCAATGGGTACAAACTGAAATACAGGAAATTTCATTTAAAATCAAGAAAAATCTTTTTTCCTGCAAGGGTGGTCAAACACAGGTACAGGTTGCTCAAAGCAGTTGTGGAGTCTTCATCCTGACGATATTCAGAACCCAGCTGGACATGGCCCTGAGCAACCTGCTGGAATTAACGCTGCTTTGAGCAGAGGATTGGACCTCCAGAGGCACCTCCATTGGATCTCCAGAGGCACCTTCCAGCTTTTTTTCACCTTCCATGTCTAAAAGCAAATCTGTACTGAGCTTTCCCTCCAAATTCCTTAACACCTGCCTGGTTCTATCACTACTCGATATGATTTAAAGAGGTTAGAAATAAGAAAAAAAAATGGCTTTTTTGAAAGAAACATGTGAAAACTTCGGCAACTGCAGAAGAGAAAGGATGTAAAGGCTGTTATATAAGGGATGTATTTCAAAAACGCCCACACATCAGAGTCCAAAGACTCATTAACCCCAAGCTATAGGCGAGAGATGCATTTTAGCAGAAAAGTAGAGCCAAAAGAGGCCAACTAGATAGCAACAAACTTATTCTAAAGCCCACTGGGTTAAAAAGAGCAGTGAAGCTATGAAGTTCTACTTGTTTTGTCCTCCTGAAGGGTCCTTTTACAGCCTGGCCAAACTTTGTTCTAGAACTGGAGGGGGATATTTTGAGATCTGGGCTTTCACATGATAGAGGAACATTTAAAAAAAAAATCAGTTTTTTACCCAAGATTACAACACCATGTTATATCATGTTTGTGTCAACTCTGCCTTCAATTTGACAAACTAGCACAAATTGCATCAAAGATCAACGTATGCCATTTGATCATAAACCACAAAGGGTTCAGTTCTGTCAAGGTTTAAATCAAGGCTGAAGAGCAAATGTTCTGAAGATTTGTGAGTGTGGCATGCATAGAGCCTGCATTCTGATTCAGTCAAAACTAATTAGACCTTTCAAGCAACCTCCTTCTACTCCTGTGTATACAACACTTACGGAAACACTTGTCTCCTTCTTTCCCTGACAGAGTGACAAGGTCACGGAAAACTCATGTTCCTCGAGGTTCTTCAAGCAGCTGTACCACAGTGGCTTGGAATAAAAGAAAATATTGAAAACTTTACTGACAGGAGTTCCAGCAGGCTTGGCAGAGGGGCATCATGTCAGAAAAGAAGTCCATCAGTGTGTTTGTAATTGTAATAGTCAAGACATACCAAAGCTTTAAAATAAAAGGTAATCCCCGCTTTGAAAAGAAGAAATGCTCCCTCTTGGATCACTATGTAGATGCCACCCTGCAAACTATTACCTCTCCATCTGCTACTGAGTCTTCATAGCAATATTCAGCCGATGTCAGTGTCTTTTCTGAGGATGTCTGAGGTCTGTGTGAGGAGCTACTGTTCCTCAACACCTTCCTCCTGTAGAGAACTATGTAAGGAAATCACTACAAAGTAGGTAGGATTGTTTTCTTCCCTTTCTCCCTCTTTGCATAGAAGAAAGGTGATCAAGGCCACATGATTTCTTTTCACACTTCATTTTTCGAGCTCCCCAGAGACAAACTCAATAGCAAGGATATATTGTGAACCCTTGATTGGTTCAGTGCTATTTGGACTGATGCATTCAAAAATAAAAAGAAGACATAGCCAAATGAATTTCTGATAAATAATTCAATCAGGTGTAGAAAGCCAGGTGCTATTTCTTCTGTGGGCTACACAATGCCAGGAGTCACACTTCTTTCTCAGTGCTTGAAAGTCCATAATTAGCATAGCCCTGCAGTGAGGACTATCACTTTACATTAAAAATTCCATCATTTGGGAATTAAAACTGCAGATTATTTTGTGAAGCATGGCCAAGATAAATCTTATTATTTAAAACAAATCTGTATAAGTATTGACAAATGTAATAAAATTTCAAACATGAAAGCAAAAGGGAAATTCTTACATTTCAATTCCAGCATTGTAAAGGAAACTCTTTCATGCTTAAAATTCAAACTCAGTGTGTCAAGTAATTTCACTGTTACAGACTTGAATTACCTGCACTGGCCTGAGGGCATTATTCACTCTCTGAGAAAAATTGTACTTTAATATTGCTATGATTTTCCCAAGTAATTTTTATGCAGAAGCCAGGATGAATTTGAAACATCCATTTCAAGATTAAAGTGAGGACATTTGGTGACTGCAGAGAACCATGTAATTGAGAATTGGGCTTAGGGATGTGCCCAAAATTAAATATGGGAAGGAGAAAACAATATTAATAAAAGGACTGATGTTTTGCTTTCTTTGCTTAACTTCTGGGATGCAGATATTAAATAGGGTTATAAAATACAAATAAACCCTTACTTCAAAAATGTTCAGATGCATACACTATATTGAATGCTTACTCTCTATGGAAAGACCATGAAATTTTTGGCCACTGTCCCAGCCCATTTAATAATTTCTGTCACATGCAGGAGGAAAGATAATCTTCCCACTCGGTTTTAATGGATCCATTTCTGGAAGCACTGAATTATCAATCTCTTTTAGGGGTTATCTGCTGCCTGATCATTTGTTAGCTTCATATGAAGTTGGGGCTGGACCCAGAACATGCTCTGAAGGGGCTTAACTCCACAATAGAGCCTGACATGAACTAAGGAGTTCCACCATTGACCTAGACAGGGCAAGAATTTAATGTACAAATAAATGCCCTTACCCAAAAATGTTTGTCAAAAACCTTTCAGCAGCATGCTTCCAGGTGAAACTCTGGATGAATTGGTTCTCTTGTGAGCATCTGGCTTTGAAGAAATGTGCAGATAGAAAAACTGATGCTTTTATATAATGGATTCTACCAGTAAAACAGGGTAATGGGGAGTACCCAATGTTTTTATTATTTAAATAAAGTTTATTGTAGGATAGTAGATGAAAAATTTTACTATGTTAAAAAGTAGTAGGACTTATTAAAGAAAGCAAGTGAACAGATTCATTCTTTTCTTGAAGACTTCCCAGATTAGCTGTCTTACTATTTGTATCAAGGTGGGGCCACTTCATTACAAAATCATCCATAAATGTTGGTGTCTTGACTCACTACTCTCAAGGTAACTAGTTGTCTTGATAGCAAATTTTCATTAACTGTCTAAGAATCTCATTACCAGGTTTTTCATTATAGAAAAACATTGACTAAGTAAGTATAATGAGGTTTTGGAGTAACTGTTGAGCATTGAGGGAATTTATCTTGTAACCGATAGAGGCTAGGGGAACACGAATGACATGGGAGGTTTTAATAACTAAAGCAGGGATAATGCAGGTTCACATGTGTATTAGGTCTTATGCATTGAATCCAACGTCATTCTTAAATTCTTGCTCTGTGAGCCAATGAAGGCTGAAAACATCACTGAGGACAAAAAGCAGCAACTACTTTGATGAATGAAATATGAAAAATTAGCCATGACAGAAGTTAATTAGTTTCCTCTTATATCTGCATTGGGTTTGCCCAAGATTCAGTCTTGTTGGGAAAGAACGGCATTGTAAAGCAGGGAGAAGGGATAAATAAAAATGGCCTCCTTTGAAATTAAAGGCCTCCTTCTAGAACTACTGCCCTGGTTTTTAACAGATAACATTAGAGAGATTCACCAATGATGGTTATTTTAAAAACATGGTAAGAAATCAAACAGTGAACCTCAGTAACTGAGGAAATCTAACACATAACCTAGGCAATACTGCGCTGTTGCTCACTGAAGTAGGAGAAATTTAAGGCTACAAAAAGTGACTGTGATCTAACTGTGTGTGATCCACTGCCTACTGAAGTCAATACAAATATTTCAATTCACTAAATCACATATTAGATCCAGCCACTGAAGAACCAATAGTAACCAAACTATTATACCACAGGATAAAATAAAACAGTACAGTGTCAAAATTTACAATTGTGACAATATATCATAACATTAGCTGAAATTAACTCAGTGTGTTTTCTCCTTTAGCTAAATCTCCCCTATGAAAATTATTCCAATGTTTTGATTTTTCTGCTAGGCTTTTACTTACCTGAATAAAGATTTATTTTTGTGGTTCTTCCTCTTCTGCTACTGAAATGCAGCCCTGATGATTCTATCGCTAAGTGGCTGAGTTGGTCTGAAGTTATCTCCTAGGATTCCATCACAGCCCTCTAAAAGTTCAGCACCTTTAACATGTGTCCTCAGTCTACGAAATTCCTCTATCTGAAAGGCAAAAAAACAGATATGAAGAAGCTGAGATACATTCTTCACTATGGGACTAATGATCAAAATCAGCCTTGTCCAGCCACTTCTGCAGCTTTGAAACTTGGGAGTGTTCAGGTACCACATGCTAAGGTCAATATACATCGTTAATAACATTTTAAAATCGTTGTCAGCACTGTCAAAACATTTAAAATATAGAGAAAAATAAGAACTTTTATACACATGGTTTGGCAGACTTATCATTTGCTTTTTCATAACTTCTTTTGGGATCTATAACCTTCTTAGCCATTGTAGATTACATCCTATGAATCAACCTCACAGTTGTGACATGAGAGTAATCATTCTGGTCTTCTTCAAAGAAGTGCATTTCAGGAATAACTTGGTCGACTATAAATTGTTTTGAATTTCCTCCAGTGATTTATTTATTGCCTGAAATTGTTGCTTCATTTAAATAAAAATTATTTTCTAAACCAGGAGAATTCTGAACAGACTCTCAGCTTTAGAGGAAGTCTGTTGATATTTTATATGGAAAAATATGGTATTTCCAACCAAAATAAAAAAATACCACTTCAAAAGTTCTGTAGATGTAGGTGCTGTGTACTTAGAGTGTACTTAGAAAATCAAATACAGTCAAAAATCAATATAAAACATTTCAATTGGTCCAAAAAAAAAAAATGTTTCTGGTTTATAGGCTCTTTTTAGATTTTTCTAAATCTCATCTGCTGTAGGGAAGAATGTGAGCAGGTTCCATCTCCATCCCTGGTATCAGCATCAAGCTCTGTGTGATAAAACCTAAGGCAATCAATGCCTATCTCAGCAATATTATACCTTATTGCTCAACACTGCTGTTTTTAGAAGTCTGGTATTTTAAATAAGTAGTTACAACTACTAAAAAAATTGTGTTTGTTTTTACTTTGGCATATTGACAAGCTATCTTAGCTCGATACAGCAAACCTACTTGAAGGCTGACTCCCCTAGCCTGAGCCTTTGTACTTGTACTGACCCTGTGATGCCCCACTATCCAGCTCAGCTGTAACTTGAAACTGAAGCTACACAGAAAGCAAAATGGAGCCTGAAGTATTTAATCATTTTATCATCTAAGAGATTATACAGAGTTAATTTCTCCATGAAAAACACCCTATGAAGGATTACAGGGAGAATGCAAGTGAGATTCCAGAATTAAAAGTAATGAGGTACTAAACAGCAGGTAAAGGCATTTTTATTTTTATACTGCCTGCAGAGAATACTTTCTTACTGTAACCTGGAAGACAACTGCCTTCATTGTTTTCCACTCTACAGCAGAACTGATACAGACTTATTTACTTGATTTAGAGGCTAGCTCTGCTCTGCTTTATTTTCCTCAAAAAACAGTGTGCTTAGAAATCAATACTCAGCTTCTTGCAGCTGAGATACACGGCAACAGCTTAGACTCAAAAGATGAAAAGCAGAATGAACTGTACAGCTCCTTGAAGGTGCTTTTAGAGGCAGAACCCTGTTTTGGAAGATTTTTTTGTTTGTTTATTTAAAGCAAACTGAAAACAAACCCACTACAGGCTTGGAACTGAAAAAGTCTTAGGAGTCAAGTGCTGGTGAATCACTGAATGGGTTTTGTAAAGGTAGCCTCTTTCACCATCTGAATCAACTCTGGAAAGTCTGAAATAAGTGTAGTTTAGGAAGGAGCATTTTACAAGAACGTGGCTTTTGTTTGATCTTTTGAGAATGAGAGACTTCAAACAAACACAGATGAGGGAGAGGGAAGAGCAGACTCTCTGCAAAGCTGGCGTTTGTGAGCTTCTATAACTACAAATGCTCTGCCCCAATCCCCACAGCAAAATCTTTCACTGGGAGGTACTCCTCACAAAGCAGCTTCCAGTTTCTTCAGTCAGGAAAGTAGGACTGACCTGATCCCCATGCCTGCTCTTTAGCCTTCAGAAAAGTCAAGAATTTAACACTGCTCGAAGGGGGAATTGCTTCTGGGATCACCAGCCTCCTTGTTTAGTCCTTTATCATGGTTCAGACCCCCATGACAGAGACCCTCTATACACATAGTGGTCTGCTTCACTCTTGAGAAGTGGTTCTGTCAGAAAAGGACACTAGCTGTGCTGACACTACTTTCCCTATTAAATTTCCATGTGATAATGCAATATGTGTGCCCCACTCATCCTGCTTCATCTCGTATGGAACCACTTACTATCTCCTCCCAACCCCTCACAAGTCAATGCTGTGAAGTACACCCTGGAGGACTGCTGAGGAAATAGACATTTTAGAGGCACACAGCTAAGCACCCTTGGATATTCACATATTTTCAACAGAAATAGCCATTTATAAAAGTTTTTCTTGTGCCCAGAAGACACTAAGGGTGACCTAGGCCTGTTCACACTGAAATTCAGGATCAAATTCTAACCAGTGAAGGGGTAAATCCACAATGTTAACAGTCACATTTCTACTGAGTAAAAGCATTTAAGTTTACATTTTGTAGAATTTTGCAAGAATGTTTTTACCACTTCCCTGTATTCAGATCCTGAACACTGCTTTCTTCTGTTTCACTTAAATATTTGCTGAAGAATAGAACACATAAAACAAAGAATTTGCATGTTTTCTCTACAAACATTTCTTCTATATGAGGAATAGAAGTATCATCCTTCTGCTTGAAAATTTCACATGCCTCCATGACACCTTCCAAGAACACAGACCTGCTTCCCAGTGAACAGAATACCATGAACCTGTCAGACTGCTTTATTTCACAGACTACATAAATTTTGCACAATTCCCATTCCAGCTCCAGATGTTAGTTACTGTTTCTGGCCTTCAGGAGGTCTTGATTTTGAATGATGTGGACAAAAGGACTAGAGACCTCGCCATTCAATACAAAACCAGTTAACTAACAATGAGTATAGAAGAATGACAGCTCCTTGCTGCATCATCATTTAAAATCCCTACTCTGAGTGGCTTAGACAATGTACTTGTTCTGGGCTTCAGTGAACCACAAAGCACATCATTCACAAATGTCCTTTTTTAAAAAAATATAGTGGAGAGAAGCACGAGCAAGTCTTTTCCAATTATTTCCTGCTCTTTACTAGCCTAGTAGAAGGGAGTTTTCTATTTTCTCGCATTGCGTTTCAGCAGTGTACATGCATGGGTAAGGTGTCTCACAAAAGCAGTCAACACAGTTCTTTCTGGGCTGTATATTTCAACATAAGACAAATGAGGATGATAAAAACCACAAAAGGAGGGCAGGAATATGCAAAAAGAGCACTGCAGGGTGCAGCTTTCCAGACAAGCTCCTTTCCAATGAAGTCAGTAATAAAACTCCAACCAGATTTGAAAAGTCCTTATTCTCCAGGGGAGAAGAGTTGCCTGCACACGTTATCCAGACCTCACAGAAAGACCTGTGAAGGAAACGGCTCTCTGATGGAAGTGAAGCCTCATGTCAAAGATAATGAATTCCAGTGAGGAAACAGCACTGGACTCCAGGAAAGCACATCCTGACACTGCAGTTCTAGCTTGCGCTTTTTCCACTCATATAACCAACACACTCAAGACCCCAGCTGCATATGGAGATGAATCTCCTTTCACTTAACAATGACTTAGATCAGTAGCAAATCAACTCATCACGTGCTCTTTACTATCTATAAATATCTTCAGGAGAAACAGAAAAAGGTTCTGTACTTTGCAATGGTCAGCCTATTATGCCTATGCCAAAACAGTTACTTCTCCACTGTTTCAAAATAAGCAAATGTGACAATATAAAGATGTGACCATGAACTAGATTGCAATTTTATTCATTTTTTCCCCTTATGACCCACAGTTTGTTAAGCTAATCAATATTGCTATGTTAATTACAGAAAATGAGAATGTGAATGAGTATCTTGTCTCCAATATATTAACTAGCTTCATCAGAGGAAGGCAGTAAAACCTGTTCCATATCAGACTGTGTCATTCTTTATTGTTACTTGTTATTGACACTCAGAAGTTGATTATTTTATGTCCTGAAAAATGAATATAGAAAGCCTTGAATTTGTCTCTTACCGGCTATAACCACAGATGCTACTGGTATTTATATAAATTGCTTGAAGTTTCATAAGCTGTGTTCGTTAGTATCCCACAGAAGAAAGTTCTACAAGTTAATGACACATGTAAAAATAATGCATTTAAATCCATTAGAAATGCATTTGCACTGAAATCTATGCTTTAATACTACAAGCAGGCTTAATAAAATTAAATGCCTTTACCAGCCTTCCATGGATGATTCAGAATGGTATATGCTATACTACATCCTCTTATTTTCCACAGACAAAAGCCCTTGCATTTCTAATCTCTCCTTAAATGGAATCTCTCATAGGCATTCATGCCCACATGCACAAAAGAGGCCAGATACTTAACTGCAGCCAAAACGCTAATTACAAGTTAACATCCTGGATGTCTAGGCTATAGCAAAATATTCTGGCACCCCCAAATTCTCTCAGTCCCTTCTGACTTTAGAATCCCAGAATCACCGTCTCTCACTTACTTGTCCCCATATTTATTTGCAATTGACATCTGAAAGTGGTATCTGATGCAAGTAAAATTTTTATCCCACCTTGGCAAAAGTCCTTCATGTTCTTAATAAGTTTTCTGCACAATCTTGACTTTAATGCTGGTACACTCATAACTAGCGGTGAGGATTTTTTTTCTAATTGATGCTGATCTATGACAAGTACAAAGTATTGTGGATCATATTGGCGTAAGTCCGCACCAACCTCTCACTCTGCTCCAGTGCGACGTCTCACCTGCATAGTGTGTCAGTGGCAGGGAAAAAGCTCCTCCATGACTTGTGCGCCCTTCATCACTGCAATGTTGGATTGGGTTTATACCAATCAAAGTAATGCCGCCACACAAACCAGCTACCCCTCAGCTACAGAAGGCCATGGTTATGAATCACACTCTTTTCCCCAGGCACAATATTCTCTTCTGGAGACTTATGCCCTTCACACCACGTTCCAACATCTTGTCTTCTTGTGATCAATAAGAACATAATAATATTAAGTAAAGTTGCATTTCTCTGCTTAATTCCTCTCTGGAATGGCTTGAACTGTGCCCTGCTCTATGCATTGACTGGATTAAAAGGAGTAGAGACTACAAAATCTGCAACTAGCATGAAATAAAATATCATATAATGTCTCAGTGTAATAGCTATGGTCTTTATACTTCTGATTAAGTCCTCTTATTTATCTGTATCATATCTGGACAATTAGCTGCCAAGTTACAAAATGCACTCTGACTTTAAAAGTTATTCTGAATCTCATAATGCCAACAGAGTTCTACTTCCATTTACTCAGTAGTAAGCAGCCATAAGACTTACCCCTTCATAAGCAAATAAATACCAGATTCATGATGGGATACATTTAAGTTGCAGCTACCATACAAATAAGCTTATTGGGAGCTATTGCTTTTATCCTATGATTAGAACTAGAATTCAGTTTTCATATGAAAAGAAACACTGCCAATTTTGAACTGTTAAAATTGTTAAAATTTTGCACCTGGATTACTAGCAAAATTTTAGATTATTAAAGCTGAAATAATTTAAATCACCTTTTATACTTTTTTCCTTTCTGTTTGCACATGCTTCAGAGCAGGCGATGAAAATGAACGCATTCAGCTTCAGGGATTCTAGATAGTTTCACTGACATTAAACCCACATTCCTCCAGCTGGGATTCACAGACTGTGGGATAATATTCATCAGGAGTTTTCACTGTTTTTACTGGCATTATTTGTAGACAGATGTTTTCTATAGAAATGTTTTCTATAGAAAGACTCACATGACTGTCAGATATAATTTAAAAAAAAACCAAACACTTTAAAATACATAAGTGTGAAATCAAATTTAAATAGGTAGTTTCCATTTGACATTTATTATAAAACAGAATTTAAAAAGAGCACGATAAGTTAAATACAGTTCAATGCAATATAGCTAGCCTGTACTATGTTAACATTTTTCAGTCTCCAGGACATAGTGTGTCCCTGTGCTTTTTTGTTCCTTTAACATCAAAAAGCAGTGATATTTGAAAGCTTACAATTACAAAGAATTGAATTTCTTTTATCCATTGACTTCTTTCTTTCTTTTTCTTTCACTTAAATAAAGAATTATTTTAAATGCAGATGATAAATGATAACAAGGTTTTTCATCTCTGACCTTTGCATTGCTTTCAGTGACTCAAAAGGCTTAACCTTTACTTGAAAAGCCATGTACTGATCTAATGGGATCTTCAAGGAGAACAGATATAATGTCCTTATACATATATTTGCACGCTATAACCTTTAGCTCATAACCATATTCCGAGGTCACTTTAAGAACAGCTGTTACCTGCACTTGGGACACAGTCAAAGGATAGCGAAATAATATCCAGGTGACACCTTCACTGCAGGGTGGAATGGTTAGAGAGCCCTCATACACCCAGTAGTCACGCAGAAGAGGATCTGAAATTAAAAGAAATGTGGAATTTTAATGACATTAGGGAAGATAATTGTGTCTTTCAATTATGACAGTTTATGATAGCCATGGGCTTGCTCATATGATGAAGTTAGTATGCAGTAAGCTAAGGTATGAATTTATAAACTGCCAAGCACTGTCCAGTACTTTCCCATATGAATGTACATGAGCTTGTGGTCATTATATTACAGTAAGTTCCCGCTGCAGATGAATATTTTAGAGATGAAAATGTGACTTTATAGATGTGAAAAATAACATCTGCACAACTCCTTAAACCAACACAGCAAATAAATAATACGGTGGGAAAGAACAACTGTTAGTGCCAAAAGCTACAAGAGACATCCCATTTTGAAGGCAGAGGGGCTGTGGTGATCAAATTTTAACGGACTTCTGCATTTAGGATATGTCTCAAGGATTAATTTATTTAATTTTTTAGAAAAACTCAGTGAAAACAGCTCAAGTCAATCTTTTCAGTTTGCAATTCTAGTGACATATTTTTTGAGATGCGCTGGTGCCTCCTAGCTTTGGAAAAGTGAGTTGAATTTCACAGGGGAAAAAAATCAAGGTTTATTTAAGAATAAACTTATTCTAATCAGTTTATAAACTTATTAATAGATTTATAAATAACTGTTAGAATAAACAGTTGTCTCTGAGGAAAACATACAATGGTTTGTCCAAGCAGAGTTTTAACTCTACATACATGTTTGATTTCAATTATTTTAATTCCACAAAAATTCCAGTCATACCGCGCTTCGTAAGTGAGACTACACAGGGCTTTCCTTTGCTGCTGTAGGCCACACTCACAAATGACTCCCTGACACAGCTTAAGAAGTATGGAGAGGAAACTGCCTGACTGTAAAAGAGAGGACAAGAAACAAACCTAGAGAGGAACTGGAGACAACGGGTGGTTAATCAAGGCATGGAGAGCTAGAGGGAAGGTTGTAACTAGCTTGACAAGGACAGAATGGGAGATCGGAAACTAATAAGCTTGCTTGGTTGACCTAACCTGTTACTGCCATTTCACTACTAGCTCAGAGGAATATCAGTAGAATGAAATCTTGCTAATGAAGTCTGTGATTGTCAGTGAATGCATTCTGTTTTATTGGTGTAATTTTCTTTCTCAGTTATGGAATTACATAGCAAATCCATTGAAAGCAAGTTGCATTATCAAACACTCAAAAGTTAAGAACTGCAAGAATTAATTCAGACCATCCTGTGCATGCATTGTGACACTGTCTTGTTACATGATCACGTATGTCTTTTCTAGAGAACCTTTCATGATTTACTTGTAAAGATGGATGATTTTCTTTTGAAAAGCACCTAATACCATTTGGATTTCTCAGTACAATATGTGGTCCTTGGTTTTCTTTTTCCCGTGCTATTTAAATCCTGCTTGTTAGAAGGACCCACATTTTCTCATTTTTCATATCTCTAATGCACTCATTTCTTCACTGTCTGAGTGCTTCACAAACATGAATTAATTTATCCTTCCAACATCCCAGTGTGGTGAGGAAGGACAGATTACCCTCACATTTTACAGCTGAGGCACAGAGAAGTTAATGTCAAAGGCATCTATTCATTTGAGGTGTTCAATGTGAGATGCTTAGAACCTGATTTCTCAGAGTAGTTAACTTTCTATAGCACTTAATGCAGTCAGAGCACTGCTCCCATTGACATCAGCTGGAGGTGTAAGCACTCAGCACTTCTGCAAATCAGACCCCATGATCTCAAGTCGGGCACCTAGAAAATGAGGAACACATAGTTAGAGATGACTTGAAAAAGGCTGAGGTACTTAATGCCTTCTTTGCCTCAGTCTTCAATAGTAAGTCCAGTTGTTCTCTGGGTACCCAGACCCCTGAGCTGGAAGACAGGGACAGGGACCACAATGAAGCCCCCACAATCTAAGGGGAAATGGTTAGCAACCTGCTACACCACTCAGACACCCACAAGTCTATGGGACTGGATGGGATCCACCCAAGGGTACTGAGGGAGCTGGTGGAAGTGCTCACCAAGCCACTTTCCATCATCTACCAGCAGTCCTGGCTAACCGGGGAGGTCCCAGCGGACTGGAGGTTAGCAAATGTGACACCCATCTTCAAGAACAGGTGGAAGGAGTATCCAGGGAACTACAGGCCTGTCAGCCTGACCTCAGTGCCAGCAAAGATTATGGAGCAGATCATCTCGAGTGCCATCACGTGGCACATACAGGAAAACCAGGTGATCAGGCTCAGTCAGCATGGGTTTATGAAAGGCAGGTCCCACTTAGTGGGTGATGGAAAGGCTGTGAATGTTGTCTACCTACACTTTAGTAAAGCCTTTGACACCGTTTGCCACAGTATTCTCCTGAAGAAACTGACTGCTCATGGCTTGGACAGGTGCACTCTTCGCTGGGTAAAAAACTGGCTGGATGGCCGGGTCAAAAGGGTTGTGGTGAATGGAGTTAAATCCAGTTGGCGGCCGGTCACAAGTGGTGTTCCCCAGGGCTCAGTATTGGGGGCAGTCTTCATCAATGATCTGGATGAGGGGATTGAACGCACCCTCAGTAAGTTTGCAGATGACACCAAGTTGGGCGGGAGCGTTGATCTGCTTGAGGGTAGGCAGGTTCTACAGAGGGATCTGGACAGACTGGATCGATGGGCCGAGGCCAGTTGGAGGACGTTCAACAAGGCCAAGTGCCGACTCCTACACGTGGGTCACAACAACCCCATGCAATGCTACAGGCTTGGGGATGAGTGGCTGGAAAGCTGCCCGGCGGGAAAGGACTTGGGGGTGTTGATGGACAGCCAGCTGAATATGAGCCAGCAGTGTGCCCAGGTGGCCAAGAATGCCAATGGCATCCTGGCTTGTATCAGAAACAGTGCGGCC
Source organism: Gavia stellata (assembly GCF_030936135.1). NCBI lineage: Eukaryota > Metazoa > Chordata > Aves > Gaviiformes > Gaviidae > Gavia > Gavia stellata. The sequence continues at coordinate 41,371,591 of NC_082596.1, read as the reverse complement.
AGCAGGATGAGGGAAATGATTGTACCCTTGTACTTGGCACTGGTGAGGCCACACCTCAACTACTGTGTTCAGTTTTGGGCCCCTCGCTACAAGAAAGACATTGAGGTGCTGGAACGTGTCCAGAGAAGGGCGACGAAGCTGGTGAGGGGTCTGGAGCACAAGCCTTATGAGGAGCGGTTGAGAGAACTGGGGTTGTTTAGCCTGGAGAAGAGGAGGCTCAGGGGAGACCTTGCTCTCTACAACTACCTGAAGGGAGGTTGCAGAGGGGTGGGTGTTGGTCTGTTCTCCCAAGCGACAAGTGATAGGACAAGAGGAAATGGCCTCAAGTTGCGCCAGGGGAGGTTTAGATTGGATATTAGGAAAAATTTCTTCACTGAAGGGGTTGTCAGGCATTAGAACAGGCTTCCCAGGGAGGTGGTTGAGTCCTCATCCCTGGAGGTATTTAAAAGACATGTGGATAAGGCGCTTAGGGACATGGTTTAGTGATGGACTTAGCAGTGTTAGGTTAACGGTTGGACGCGAAGATCTTAAAGGTCTTTTCCAACCTAAATGATTCTATGATTCTATGACTTATGAAAATTTAGTTTTATGTGACCTGATCAGCATCAAACAGGAACTGTGAGGCTGGCATCCTGTAAAAAATAACTTATGGTGGTGCAATTGAAAGATGTTTTATAATGCATATGCATGAAAGGGCACAGGTAGCCTTAATTCCTGCAATTCCTAATTGCTGAGCACTTGACTTTGCAACCTAAACAATATTCTTTTGATATAATTAATATAGTTTAATGTAGACCTGGATTACTTTGGAAAATTAAAGATCTTGCCACTATGACACGGAATATAGCTCAGAAGGATTCCTTGCAGAAACATTTATCTTACAGAAAGGCATTTTTTAAAAAGTCACATTTTTTTTAAGACAATGTAGAGGAAGTGGTTGCTTCTTACTGTTACTCTTTAACTTTTAGCTATATGAATTTGAATTTGCCTTCCATTGCTACTACTCCGTGTATGCTATGCAACTGTCATTGCGTTATGGCATTGTCATTTGATGCTGCCAAAAAGCTACCTTGGTAAGAGGGTAACCTTACGCTTCCTATTTTATGCTGAAGTAGTGAAAGGAGTACACACAGCTCCCCCTCTAGGTGGGATGATAAACGATCAAGAAAGCTAGCCACAGTGTTCCCAGCAGCGCATGGACTACAGTATCACATCCCACTCACATGACAAAGGTGCAAATTTATCACTAAGTTCCGAAGGGACTTCATCCCTATCCCTGTTAGCACCACTAGGTGCAAAATGCATTACCACCTTATGGAACACTCTCTCAGGCTTTCAATTAGGCTATGCTTTCGATGAAGATTGTCTCAGCCTCTGCAATTAGCTAGTAATACACACACACAAAAGGAAGCAAAGGCACCTACCTGGCAATAAAGAGTTGGGATTAAAACAGGGTATTGTTTTGGACTTTCCCTGAAAAAACGAATACAAATCAATTTCATGTTTCTATTAAAATGATGATAAATGGAGAGGTAAAACACACTGTGTGTTCTTATAACATTAAGCCTTAAATTCCTGTGCAAAGAAACCTCATTAATAGCCACCATTTAATCATCACTGCATGTGTCCTTGCAGCTACACAAACACGTTTTTTAATTCTATTTTATGTTTTACTTCTAAGGTTATCTCAGCAACTTGTTAACTTTCTTCCTTCAGTACCTGGGCTCCTTCCAGGTCCCAGCCTTGAAATTCTCTGCATGAAATTCAGGGGTTCCATGCAAAATGAGTTTAAAAAACAAGGGCCAAAGTGAGCTTTTCCTTGATCAATGTGGATAACAATTAATAAAATAAAGCTGGTTCCGCATATTTAATGCAAGAAAATTTTATGTCAAAAGTGTGTTTGATGCTGACCCTCTGTAAGTTGTTAGTGTAACATGCTCACAATGATGAGGCCTTTCATGATCGTCCTCTATGTGGCTGTCCTTTCAGTAATGAAACGAGAGAGTTCCATACACTATTGTTTTCTCTGACAACTTCATAAACAATGAGTTTGTAATATTAAACATCATGACTGAAGTTTACCGTATATTATTTGACTAAAAGAAGATTGTCAATTCCCTTCTAATAACAGCTTCTAATTTTTCTACACTTTAGCATCCACTGAAATGAATGGCTAATCTCTCCAGACCAATACAGAACGTCTCATTAATACATCTCAAAATCCTTTAAAATCAAAGGTAAGTATGATTATTTCTATGTTACAGAGACCATGAAGCAGAGAGATGGAAGTAACTTGCCCAAGGTCATTTAAGATAGCATCAACATTCTGGAGAGCACTCATATCTCAGTCCTGCTAGGCTTATTATCTGTCCTTAAGGATCCTCACACATAATCCACCTGACAAGACGGCACCGTGTTTTTGCTTATTTCCCACTGCAAGTTAATATGGCTGCTCCGTTCATCTATTATTTTCCTCTACAAATTAAAACCAAGTAAGTTTGGAGATACTGCTGCTGGTGTTCACTAACCATGTTGCGGTGATTGCATTCACACTGACTCCATGATAATCACTGAAAAGGTAGTATTTGCAGTCAGTTACGGGTATAGGAGATCAAACTTTCTGGCCACCAGAAAAGGAAGTAACTACAAAGACTGTATATTATCTGAATACTGTAAAATGCTGAGGTTCTGATACAGGCCACCAAATGATGACTTTCACACGTGGTTTTACTACTGACACATTTGAAACCCTTCTCTTGGCTTCATATAGACCCTTTGCTCACTTTCTCTGGTCAGTGAAGGAAGCATTTCTTCACACAATGCCTTACCTTGTACTGGATGTCCTGGAGAATTTCAGTTACAGCCTTTAGGCCTACATGCTCTTTTCCTATCTGAAATACATCAAGCAAAGATGAGTTTCAGTATTTTGCTGTTTCAGAAACTGTAAGGCAAAACAGAGGTCAACCAGAACAGCAAGTTCTGTAGTTGTTTTTAGTTAAGCTACACCACCTTGTGTTAACCAAATACACCCATACATGGCAACTCCAAACAATTAAATTACTATAAAGCCACCAGTCAAAAGTAAACAAGGTGCAAAAAACTTTAAAGCAGAGACAGAAACTCACAGAACAAGAAAAAGAGTCACAGTTAAGTCTGGTAAGTTTTGACTAACCCTATTTTGCAGCATATACTGCATGTGGAGTTAAAACCATGCAGCATTATGGCATATAAATGCCAAGGATACAGTTTGTTCTTACCAGTTTTTGTCAGAAAAGTACACAGAAAGGAACAGAGTGAACAAGCACAACAGACACTTCTTGAATTTGTTCCCTCAGCGTTGCAGATCTGGCCCAAGGTATCTCTGAAGCTTGCAGGAGTTTTTTCCTGCCTGCAGAGTGCGGAATGGCAGATCCTCTCCCTCACCGCATCTCTGGGATCCTGCTGGTGAAAGCCGGGCTCCTGGCAGCCTGCAGCGCTGCCTTTACCGAACGCCTTTAAGGCATGGGGTTTAAGAACTTTAAGATGGGGCTTTCAAAAGAAACCCATTGTTGAAATAAGAGATTCTTATTTTCCATGAACATTGTTCACTCTGTACACTGATTTCAGCTGCTTCTGATCTATACCACCTATTCCAGGACCCTAGCTTTTACCTTCAGAACAACATTGTCAAGATAGGAAGACTCAGAATGGCCTTCCACTTGATTTCTTTGCCAACGTGTACACGTATGAGGTGAGGAATGAAGTGGGCATGAGTGAGAACGGGAGAGCTAGATCCTGAAAAAATTGTTTGCTTTTTGTTTCTCTTGGAAAAAAATGGCACAGTAGTCACTGGAAGGAAACAACTGAATGCCAACAAAAGGTACTTTACTATTTCTAGGATTTTAAGAGGATTTTCTTTTGTTTCAGATTGCGATTTCAATTTAAAACCTTCGAAGTGCGTAAAAGATATTGAGATCACTTCAAAGACACTGTTTCTAAATTAATAATCACCAAAGGCTGTCACTTAAATTAGTGAAAATATTTTCACTGACCTTAAAATGATGTGTTTGAGAACTGTGGTGCAAAACTATTATATTTCCATGCCTTTAACAGGAAAAAATGGTCACCGAATTTCCTCTCCCTGTTCCTTTAACAAACAGCATAAATACTGTTTTTCCTTGGACAATTGTAATTATATTATGCCTTTCTTGGCTAATGAAAAAGCCCTTTGGAATGCTCAAGAACTCTGATGAAAGTGAGAGACCAGAAATGGAAAATGTATCAATCATTGAAGTTTCAGATTTATTTAAGAACTTACATATAACTTTCTAACTAGCTAACTCAAAGGTTACCTCTGCTGGAATTAGAAGGTGACTTACATAAGCAATTATCACACAGCCCTCTAGGATACAAAACTGAAGACTTTCTAACTTCCATTTTTAGATGTTCTATCTGAGCGTTGGAGCTGTAACCAATGTACCTAAATTCAAACGGAGGTAAAGCTCAAAGGCACTCATAAACTTGTTATGAAATATGACAAATTAATAATACCACGGTGAAAGAAAATCCATTTGATCTAAGCACAAACTCTAAACCTCTTCCTCCAAACCCATTTAAGTAAAACAGTTTGCCATTTCTCATGAAGAGGATGAGAATCTGGTGTTTGAGGACTAACGCTAAAAATCTTTATAGAGTGCAGCCCTTGAAAAACTTTCAACAGCAATTAGATTATGGGGCTAACTTCCCAGCTTGCATTACACCTTTTCCCCAGGGAGCTTTAAGCCTCCTCGTTGCAGGCTTTTCTCATGGTCTGTGGCAAGACTCGTTACACTCTCAGTCTGGCATCTCTGAAGAAGTAATATGACCCCACCTCACATTTGTCCTGTGTGAAGAAACACACTTGTCCCTGTATTCAGAAAAGCACAATCCCACTACCAGTTTTCGGTTGTGCCAATGGGTCAGTAGGCTTTTTTTCCGTCTTTCCTCCTCTCCTCTGTGTATTTCCTCAATCCCCAAACAGCAGGCCTGGCCAGGAATGGAGAAAAACACATTACAGAGGTAGTGAAGCACTTGTACCTCCTGACACCCCTCACTCAGAGGAATGGAGATTGGATGTCTGCTTACAGCCGGACTCAGAGAGAGAGATGGCTGACTACGTACTATTATCCCTTCTTTGATTAATGTAGTTCCAATATCTTGTTTAAACAAGAATTACTTATTTAGCATACACATAGAAGACACAACTGAGAAGTATCTTTTGAATAGAATACCAGCAGTCATACGTTGTTTTATTTTATAAAATCATTAAAAATGAAAGAAAATTGAAAGGAACTCATTTTCCTCAGACAAATCATAGTGCATGGTAACAAGTGCAACACAGGAAACTTACCTGCACAAACAAAGCAATAATAGCTATGCCGTGCTTCTTCCCTACTGCCTCATCAATGCTGCTGTACAGTGTGGAGTTCCAGTGCATTAGATGAAGCTAAAACAAAGCAGTGCAAAAATAGACCAATAGAGAAATATGTTTTGTAATAAAAAAACACCAGCAATTAACGTCAATTAACAAATCCTCAGCACATGTGTGTGTGTGCATGCATGAGTATACGTATGTGCATGCTATGGCTGTGCATGTATGTGTATATAAGTGGATTCCTATTATAAACATCAGGAATCCCAAGAAAAAAAAGGTCAGCTGCAGAGAAAGTGATGTATAGCCAGTTACCAAATATCTACAACAAAGGTGTGAATAACTACGCTAATGATGCTAACGGTGATTTACCAACTCCCTCACTCTGAATACTGAAATAACGTCAGCTAATGAAACCCACCAAAGTTGCCTCTCAGCCAGTCAGCTCTCTTCCAAGGCAGGAGTATGATTATGGGCATAGGCTGTCCAAACACACGTTTGACTGGCTGACTGTACTATCTTAATGTCACTTGTCTCACATATCAACTCCCAAGATGAGTCACTCAAATGTCAGTAGTAAGAGTAGGAGAAGTGATTTCAAGAAAGGCTAAACACAGAGAAAGTTAAGCAGAGAAAAATGGCTGGAGGACCACCTTAGGGACAGCAGTGAAAGGGATGCTAAAGAGTAAAATATGAGCCCTCCAGCTGCCTTCTTCCACAAGGTAGCAGTTAATGCATGAATACATGTCAGGCAGCAGACAACGGATGGTAAACACAAAGTCTGTTCTGGTGAGGTGTGACAGCATGACTTGGGAAGTGGTGTTTGAGAAAAGTGCTGGAAGACAGCCTAGCAGGCGGTTGGAAAGGCAGGAAGAAAGGGAGGAAGGAAGGGAGGGGAAGGGAGAGGGAGGAGAGGGTGGGAAGGGAGATAGGGGGAAGAAGGGAAAGAGAAAAGTGCTAGAAAACAGACTGACAGTTGGAAAGAGAGAAAGAAAGAGTGAGAAAGGGAGGGAGGGAAGAGGGAAGGAAGGCCAGAAGAAAGGAAGGGTGGAAGGAAGGGCAGAAAGGCGGGAAGGAGGGAGGGGGAGAGGGAGGGAGGGAAGGAGAGAGGAAGGGAGGGAGGGAGGGAGGGAGGGAGGGAGGGAGGAAGGAAGGAAGGAAGGAAGGAAGGAAGGAAGGAAGGACGGAGGGAGGGAGGGGACAGCACTATCTACTGAGAGGTAATATGCATTTCAAACACTAATGCTAAAATGTAATCTCTGTGGCTGGGTCTGATAACATTGCAGAGATTCAACATCCTAAGCACAGTTGCTTTGAAGTTTATCTGCCAACAACTTTTGCACATTCCACATAGATAAAACAGCTAAAAAATACAAACTCTTAGATTTAATTCCTGTTGTAAAATCGTGATCAAAGTTTTGCTCAGTCATGTGTCTAAGAAGTTAAAATGTCACCCTGTTATCTAACATTGTTTCTGTCTTCAGCAAAATTAGTTTTTAAAAGAGATAGTGTGTCTTCCTATTTTGTGTTTCATTTCTGCCCAGTAACGGCCTCTGTGAAATGCTTCTTGCATTTACACAGCAGGAGTTCACTCAGGCATCTCAGCATTTCAGAAAACCAGTTCCTCAAGCGATCACTCTCCCCTTACTTAATCTTTGATGAGAATTTTGGGCACTCCTCTTGATGACTGTCATTTCAAAAGCCAATACAAAATTTTAAATGAACATATTGTAAATCACATTAAATTCCCAATTATTATACAAATAATTCTATTCATGCTAATCAAAGGCAACTGCTGCAGTAAAACATGAAACCTTTTTCTTAAAAAATATAATAATTCATTTGCATATGAGAACACTAACACAAATGTACTTGCCCACGGCTACAAAACTTCTAGACATACAAATGCTCCCTCTTAGAACTAAGCTGTCTCACTATCGCCGATGGATTTACTTGGTGCCATGTATTTTATCATCTATAAAAAGCTTTGTTACACATTTGATTTGCCTTTGGCTTTTAAAGTAACAAAACCACAGGATCAAATAATGAGATTTCAGTCTCCAAACGCCCACTTTAGCAGACACGGAACTACCACCACTCAAGAAGATAAAGTCAAAGCATTGCATTTTCCAAGACGAGCCTGGAGTTTGCATCAGCTATCCACTAGAGGGGGATCGTGGAGTCCCACAAGCCTCACCAAAATCCTGACGTTAAGAAGCAATCGCTAAAGAATGAGGTTGGGGTGACTGCAGTCGGGATGGCAATGTCCTTGCTGCGGCGAGAATAGCACTGCATGGCACCGCGACTCGGTTGGTTGGAAATGTCAAAGCAAGCTTGTCCTTTGGTGGCTGGAACAATAGCGCTGAGGGCGGTCGCCAAATGTAGAGACCATGACTTTGACTATGTCAACAGGCGGGTCTTGGCTAAAGCTGCTGTGGCATTCAACAGCGTGTTACGCTCCTTTGGAGGTGAAGTCTAATCTGACATTTGTCTGCATTCTGACAACAGTGGGTTTTTCCCGAAGATTTGAAAGGAAAATGCTGAGCCCCATCCAGAGGAAAATGAGCAAGTGCTTCAGTCCATACCAGCAATGACCCCAGTTTATCCAGAAACAGATTGTTGTCCTGTCTTAGGCCCTCATCAGGGCAGAGACTCTCCTATGATAAGGCTATATATATCAGCTAGAAAAATGACACCAAAACCTCTGTGTAATACTATAAAACATTAAGAGGTCTAGAATTAGTCTGTGCAGCAGCATAAACAGCCTGATAGGAAGATATGCTGCAAAATACACTTAGTTGCTGCATGAAAGGCAGACCACAGCACGAAAAGCCCTGCAGCTGGAACTGCCTTCCAGGGAACATACCTACTGGCCAGCACCTCTTCCCACATCTCCAGGGGACATGGGGAGAGTAAGTTAAGTATTAGCTGTGCATTTTAAGAGTATCTTTAGGTGTCTGCATCCCGTCCAGGTCTCCTTCCTTTCCACCAGCTCAGTATTGCTCAGGATGGCCTACTAAAAAAAAAACATAACACAAAGACAAAAAAGGGATGTACTTAAGGCTAATGTAGACACGCCTAGACTAGGTTCAGGTTTAGTAATCAACATTACTAAAGGTACTGAAATAGGCAGTCAGCACTTTCTGGTGCAAAGGTTTCTGTAACTTTGAGGTTCTGATCAAGGATGCTTAAAATACATAGTAGGCTCCTTGGAACAAGAACCATAATTTTGTACTGGGTTGCTAAAGCCCAAGGTAGAATGGTCTTCTGGTCTGTGTTTAAGATGCTATTGTGTTACTTCCTTAGAGGTGGCAATAATTACAGTGGATCAGTGATCTATTTTTTACATGGCAGGTTGTAAACTTGCTGTCATAAACACTGTGGTGCCAAATAGTATCAGCAGGTTCATAAATGGATTAGACAAATTATGGACAAGTCCAAAAACAGACACTAAAGAGAAAAGGTAGAGATGCTGGCTCTAACACTCCCAGTCCTATGACAGTAGATGACTGGGGAGTACAACAAGAAGTGGTCAGGCTCACCTGTTCTCCCTATAGAACATCCCTGACTGACACTGCTAAAGACAGCATACTGGATGGACCGCTGGCCTGATCCAGCAGCGTATTTATTATGTTCCCATGTTCTGAATCAGGGTGATATTCAGAATAGCTATTCACAGAAAAGGTTCTGTCATTAGGGATTTACAAACTGAAATTAGACAGGCAACCTAATGGGTAAATAGTAATTAATACCATAATACTTCCTAACAACAGCCCAACAGGCCTCACATCTTTTGCTCTAACTCTGATAAGCCCATGCATGCACACTGAAATAAATAAACAGATGTCAACATGCACTTAAATAAATAGAAGACAAATCAAATTAATTCTTCTACAGAGCAGTAAATATGTAGCTCAGATGGGGCTGGGTAAGTACACAAAAAAGTGATTCAGAAAGGGAAATATTAGCAAGGAAGTAGTAAGGCCTGAATGTTTGTAGCAAAGTGTTGCTTTCAAATCATCGTTTATCCTGTGTATTTATGTGCTTCTCTGAAGCTGTTCTGCCCTTTGTTTACTCTTTTTTTATTTGTAATATGACATCAGATGAAGATGTCAGATAACAGTAAAAAAAAAAGATGGCAAAAAGTCTACAAACATTACAAAATTTGAACTCTAGAGAGTACAGTCCACAAACAACATGGCATGTAACTCTTGTTAATATTTATGGGAATCAGATGTGCTTAGAGGAAAGACCCCAGTGCTTTTATAAATCTTGAAACTGTCAATATAATATAATGCCCATGCACATTGACAACTTCATACCCATGCATCTGTATCTTACAAGTAGCAATAGCCAGAGAGGCTTATTAGATTAACGCTCTGTATTTTTTCAGTTTTACGTCGATTTGAGACAGCTATATAAAAAGTGCATACTCACAAGGGGTGCCAGTCTCCAATATGAACATAACCATGCAGTGTTTTTTTAAATAATGAGCTGCAGTGTATTGGCAGTTTACCATTGTGTGGTTTTCATTCAGAGTACAAACAAGCTGCACATGTCAGTATGGCAGGAGAGGCTCTGCTCAACTTGTTAGCTAATGTTTTGATACTCGGTAGTTATGATGGTTCTATACAACCAAAATGAGTCGGCTATGCTGTTACCGATTATCGTTGGCTGGCTCGGCATGCCAGATAGTATATTTTTACAAAATAATCTGAAACCTGTGAGAAACTCCTTAGCACTCAAAAACTACATTTTTCTTGGATAAAAACATAATTTGGAGCCTTCTAACATTCCAGCTGTAAATCAAAGAATTGTAGCAGTGACTTCCTTAAAATCAGATAAACTGAAAACTCATGAAGGCAAATGATAATAAAGTGCTGGTAAAGTTGATTTGTTCTGTGAATAGCTGCAGAGACTCTCCTTCACAGGAAAAACTAAGAAATTATTCCAGGTAGCAGAGCAAACCCCACAGAAGGATTATTCTGTATGGAACAAATTCTGAGAATCTTCTCAATTTTCATCCAGTCCCCACTCAACCAAAAGACTACTGATCCCAGTCCTAATGTCCTTGCTTAGGAAAAGCTGACACTGGCATTAACAAAGGGCCTGTCTCAAATCAAGACTTTCTCAAAACTGAGTAAGGACCTGAGATTCTGGCTTTAAAATCCAGAAACAAATAAAAACCCTACACCCTATATCCATTCCTTTCTCCACCACAGAAATATCTTTTGCGTCCATATGAAAAGAAAAGGCCTGGGGTAGTAGTTTTTTACACAGGATCAGAGTCCCTGGGAAGACGGATTCTGGCAGGAATCAGAGTCACTGTATATGACCTAGCACTTTTATCAGTTCTGGAAGCCAGTTTCTCTCAATAAAAAGCAGAGTTACAAAACCACGTACATTTTTCCCCTGTCTGTGGGACTGGCTACTTTGTGGAAATCTGCAGGGTCCTAAGCTCACTAAGAACAAAAATGATCTTTCAAGCTCTGTTGCTAACCTTACTTTATTCCCAGCTCACACATAAAAACATATAATGACAGGATAATTTATGTTGGAAGTGGTCTCTGAAGTTCAACTGCCTCCTTCCCCCATTCACAGCAGCACCAACTTCAAAGTTAGCTACTAATTCAAAGTCAGATCAGGTTGCTCAGGGCCTTGCCCAACTAAGTTTTGCATATCTCCAACGATGGAGATCCCACAACCTCTCTGGGTAACATGTTCTGTGCTTGACCTCCCCCATATTGAAGAATTTTTTCTCCTTCTACCTAATCAGAATCTCTCTTGTTGCAAGTTGTGTCCCTTGCCTTTCACCCTTTCACATTCCCCAGGAGTCTCTGCTCAGGACCCCAGGCTCAAATTTCCCAGGACCGCCAGAGTGACGCCTCTTGATTGACTCCTGAATGACGCCTCTTTCTCAGACCCTTTCAGTCATCCACCTATGTGAATGACCATGTTTCACATAAGCTTACTTTCATGTAAGTTTACCCGACTCTTGCAATGTCAGGAAAGTTGCTACTAGCTCTGTCCCTTACCGCAACACGCTAGTGTGCATCTGTCACCCAAGTGCCAGACCAAATATGAGACAGGCTCCTTCCTTATAGGAAAATACACTCTAAAATAAATTACAGCTCATCTTTTGTTATGACATATCTGATTAATGGTAAGAGGAGAAGAAAGACTCTGCTCCAACACTTCTGCACTCTTACATGATCTTCATGCTACAAATTTGCTGTGAACCTGCACAGTCTGGAATGACTTGCTACCATAAAAAGGAGTCCATATAACTGCTTTCTTTATGAATACTTATTGCTAAACTACTGAAACCCTGATTTGTTATTGGGATCCCTATAAAACACTGTTCAATGTGCAGCATTTCCACTGGCTAAGCCAGGCAGTTTGGAACAAAGCACCAAGCCCGCACCCCATTAGAGTCAAGGGGAAATGTGCCAACAGCAAAACTCTTCCTGACCTCCCCGGCACCAGAACCAGGCCCTATAGGGGACTTATGCCTGATAAAACCACCGGCAGCTGAGGCAGCAGGAGGCAAGATGAAACACCTGCCCAGCCTGGCTGTGGATCCTGCCTCAACCTAATTGGCAACCATAGCCCATATTGCAAGAGATCGTGACATGAGGGATCCTTCTGTTCAACAGGCTCCTGTTAGTGCTCTACACACAGTAGAAGACTGTCATTTTTAAGTAACTGCTCTTCAGATCTGCATGTTAAACTATTAGAACATCAGATTGTGACGCTATCGTCACTAGGCTTGCTTGAATCTATGCTGCTGTTGCAATTGCCTATCATACTTTTTCCACTCTCTACACTCTCTTTACTAAGGAGCTAATTATTACAAAAGCTTCTTTCTTCAATGCGTGCTGCATCATGTGTAAATTAATCTTCTGGAAAGCTTTGTTCCTTGGTCAGAACTAGGTTACACAGCTATTTCTTGTTAGCTGTGCAAAGAGCAATTACAAGCTCCAGAAAAGTCTGCTTAGTCTAGTAATATTAGAGGACAAGAAGGCATCTAAGGATGAGAGATATGTTGCCGCTCTCATATCTTCCCAACTCTTATTTCAATTCATATAGGCTGTACGTCAAAAGACTAATAGTTAGGTGAATACTGCATCACCACATCTTAACCAGAGTTGCATCTAGAACATGTTAGTCTAGAAATTTTGAGCATATTGCTTTTTGTCGTATTACTGTCACTGCTGAGAAAGACAGTGGAGCTGAAACTCTGTTTTGATTCCACATAAACGCTATCTCAGAGATGAATCTATAACCCTAAGGTAAATTAAAGCAGCTTCAGAGCTGCTCTGCTAAAGGTTGTAGAGCTAAGAACTGTTGACCTGGACTCACACAAGTTTGTTAGAGATTGGTATATTCCAGTTTCATTCACAACATGCCATAAAAGCTGAGCAGGGAACCCTACAAACGGGAAACTCTGGCTACCTAACTAGGGCCAGCATAAAGTCTTTTCCCTGATTTGAGAGGGCTGAAATGAAGCTGAGGATTTCAGCTAGTAACAATGGAAAGCAACACAGCCTAGTCGTACAATAATGATGTGTAATTTCAACAATGCAAATATTCCGTAAACAACATCACAGGAGGACAAAATGTGGAAAAATTGTGTCTTGCTATTATACATGTGCACAAGAATTTATGAGTTGATACTTGACTTGGCACTGAATTGTTTCAGGAAGCAATTGACTAAGCTGTTGGCAGTGACCATAACATACAGTAATTAAGTTCCAAATCCTCACAAGGGGACTGAACCAAGGATATGACCAGGGCACACAGCTTCAAGAAAAGTGATTAAAAAAATAGAAAGTTAGTTATTAACAGCCTGAAGGAGAGGTTTAGGAAATTAAAGTTAATGGAATTGATACAGAGGCTGTTTGAAAATATCTTAGGAGAAGCAGGAGTACGTGTACATACTCCATGCCACAAAAAAAGAAACAAAAACCCATAAAGTAACAAAGCCTGCATGGTTAAACATTACACTTCAGGCAAGGTAAATACGCTTCCTTTGAAAATGTAAATGAAAATAAAAGCAAATTACTAGATCATGAACTCTGGGCAAAATCAAGAAGACGACGACGACAAGGAAGTAGCCAAGGGAGTTAGGTTATTAATCAGCGTACTTGGTTCACGCTTGTAGACTTGAATTTTTCAAGGCTTCTATTGTGGATAGGTGCCAAAATGCCACTGAATTTCAGCAGACATTAAATCTTCTTTAAAATTTCATACATAGATCATTGTTATAAAAAAATGACATAAAGGGAACTCTGTGCCTAACTTTGAAAGCAACGCTAATTTCAGCTCTAAGAGACACAAGCTGAAAGCAGTGCCAAGAAACACAGATGACAACACTGTTAGCGTTAAAAACCTCCTGATTAATATAACGTGGGAGAAGGGAAAGCACAGCTTCTGCTGAACTTCTGCTTGTTACAATTTCTTGAAAGTGTTAAAGATCTAGCAGGTCTAGTCTGTGGGTTAACCGTCAGGCTCCAAGTATGTACAGAACAAGATGACATTCCCTTAACAAAGAAGTCTGTAATCTAAAATCAGAGAAATTAGGTGCAAACAAATCAAGTTGGAGCAGAGTACAAGCTGTCCTGGAGATACTGTTTAAACAACTTCATAGTCACAGTGTGAGATACTATATGTCTCAGGTCAAAAGCTAAATTCACAGATAAAACATGCAGAACAAATGCTTGACTGGGACATCAGGGTGGTCCAGAACCCTTGCTGACTGGTGCTCTCCTCTCCACGAACACCTTTGAAAGAGGGCAGAACTCTAACATGGCTGTAAATTAAATCATTTTAGTTGGATCATAAAAGGAAGGGTTGCAAAGACACCTTCCAAAATCTATTCTCTTTCCAAGCAACAGCAGAAGTAGTGTAGGCAATTGTGTGGCATACCTTCACGTGTGCCACTGAAAAGGTAGGGAACAGTGGGACTACTGAATTATTTGCAGCATCTCAGGAAACACTCTTGCTTCTGCTAAACAAGTATCTACATTGGTAAGCCATACTGAAAAAGAGTAATAAAAACATTGCAACATCTAGTATTAAAACAGGAATCTGTGTTCCCTTTGAACAGTCTCATCACATGCAGTAGCCTCATTTCATATAAGACAAAGAACTACTGGTCCATTGAAAAAATTACATTAACAGCAGGAAGCAGTGACGTACATGGAAAGACACAAAAGACTACAGCTATGAACAGTGAGCTAAAAAGAAAAGTAATGGGAACCATAAAAAATCCAGCTGAGTGCTCTTCTTTCTGTTCTGGCAAAAGAAGCCAAAAGGTGAGGGGAAAAATAAAAAAATAATTAGTTGATTTAAACTTAACAAAAAAGGAAAATCAGGTCAAATATTGTGTCCCTCTTCTAACCAGATATGGACTAACTCTTCAGAGAGAGGCTTCGTTTCCATTGTATACAAGGTTAGGAAACAGGAAAGGGACACAAAGAGGATGACACAAAGCCAAACACCACAGCAGTTCTCTCAGCACTCACAGGGAGCCAAGACACCAGCATAAACTATCTTCACAGTTAATGCAACCACAACGCCAATGTCTTTACCTATCTTAAGTCTCTGTGAAGGACGCCAATCTGCAGAAAGCTTTGCAAACCCCACCTAGACCCCCTTCATTCAGGCCTTGAACAGAAGATCAAAGTATCTCCTCATTTGCCCACAGAAGCTGCTGACATGTAACATTAGCTTGCCTGTTTCTTAGGAAAATCATTGGCAAAGCATTGAAGGGTATAGGGGAAACTGAGAATGCTGTAATTTGTAATTTTTATGTATTTATTTTTTCTTCCCATTTTGAAAGCACAAGCACTGCTTATTTCTACTGGCATGCACAGGAAATGAAAAGAAAACAGGAATTAATCAAAAATTAACATTTTTCCAACTGTAATAAAAATATAAATGCTAAGAAAAGGAACGAAACAGGCAAAATACCTTTGTTTCTAGATTGCTGACTTTTGGTATCAACCTTATCAGTAAGGAAATGAAAAGCTATACAGCTATTACTGTCAGGTAATTCATAGGTCAGGCTCCCCACTGTGACAAGTTTCTGCTCAGTGTGTGAAGCAAGGAGCACCACAGAGCAGTTATTGTTCCCTGATACAACATCTGGCCCCAGCAAACACGTAGGCGAAGCTTGGAAAAAGGACTGGCCCTCGATGAATAGTTGATGATATTACAGACTAGCAATGCCATCAAGAAGACAGAAAACACAAAGTGCTATGGGTTAAGTATTAAATTCTGGAAGTGTTATTTATATGACTAAGCATTTAATATAAGCATGTCCAATTCCACAAAGTGTTGGCTGCAATCTGTTGTCTGGATTTAAAACCAGACTGTTCATATGTAGAAGGATTTAAACCACTGATTTAATTTTCAGCAATAAATTCCCTAATGAAGGCAGAATAAAAAACACTCCTTCCCTGCTAATTTACTAAGTTTTTTTAATAACTGATTTGAATCCCACAGTTCTCTGTGTTTCAAAGCTAAGAGTCTCTCTAAAGAGATGATAATCTGCAGCTGCATATTGTCTTCTTAAGCCATAATCTTGACTGTTCTCCAGCGAGCAGCTGCTCTTCCATACTACACTCGTCTAGGAAACTCAGGTTTTTTTCTGTAATGTTGGCTAAGCTTCCATTGAAATAATAAACTTCGTTAAGCATCTCTAACAGTTTTCTCTTGAATTGCAAGTCTGCAGATTGCATAATGGTGTTACACTTTTCTCCTCTGCCATAGTTCCATAAACTCCCCAAATTTGGTTAAACTTTAACTGTTCCCCAGTCCAGTTCATTACACGGCTTAATGCTGGCACAGCGAGAAGGCAGGAATGACCAGTGAGACTATCTCATCGGCAACAGTGTGATCTATGGACTAGGGCATCAGATAGTCCTGTGGTTAAATTGCTGAACTGGGATTTACAACCTAAGTTAGGTATTTTGGTACTACAGTGTCGGAAAGTCTTGCTAGAATTCAAGCATCTAGGAATCATGAGTCAGTTCTCTCTCAGTTCTGAAAAAGGCATCATGTGTGACCATGGCCAAACAATTTAATCCCTTTGAACTTGTCTTCTACCAGTTCATTGGCAATAGCAGAACTTGTCTCCCTTGCACTGATGTTTTAAGGATTATATTATTTGTGCTTGTGAAGCACTCAGGCATGACAGCAAATACTTGTGGAAGCCTTCAAAGGTTTTCAGCTGTTTCAGGTTTCATCCTTTACCTCTTAAGAGCCATGCATGCACCATTAGCACAAATAACACAAAATTTGGGGGTTAGCATCAGAAAGCTATCTTCTCTCTCTTAGAATATTCACTTATGCACTGGGTCCAACCTAGGAACTGGTCCTGATTCAAGCATGTGGCATGGAAAACAACAAAATAAGGAATCTCCTTTCTCAGCTTCTCCCACAGTGACAGGTCTTAGAAAAGCAGTTAGGCCTAGTGGTTAGGGTGAAGTGCCAAGGAAAACCAAACAGGAAAACCAAGGCACCAGGAAACTGAAGCAAGACATGAGCAGAGTGCCAGCAATGATCATGGCAGAAATTAGAAAATTATGTACAACTGAAGCAAATCACGTTAAGGGCACACAGCCAAGAAAATGGCAAGGAAGAGACTTGAGCAGCCATTTTGTTGCACTCAAACCTGGGTTTAAATCCTCTTCAGAAGTCCCATCTTCTAAGTGACCACAAAAGCTCTTCTCCCACAGCAGAGAGAAAACATAAGTAGCCATCTTACTAGAGTTGGGAATGGGGTTTGCAATAAGGGATGTCATGATAGCAGCCTCTATATCCATGAGTACAAGCACTGTCACCAAGACACTCTTGTGAGAAAACAGAGTAAGGAGAAGGCAAAGCTGTAATTCTGCTCAAGGAGTGGAAAAGGTTCACGTCTTTTTTAAAAGTATCAGAGGCTATATTGTTTCCATCTCAGACAGGGATTGCTAAGAGCTATTTTGTTCAAGGTTATTTGCCTCCCTCCACGAGGACGCAGCACCAACAAAACTGTTACTACAGGCTGCAACTGAACATTGCATCTTAGCCCAGCACGACTGCAAGAAAATTTGGTGCAAAATGCCTATTACAGGCAAAGCGCAAAGACCGTCTGCAACTTCTGGCAGAACTAAACCAATAACCTGAGGTAAGATAGAACAGTGAGCCCAGAGAAGGGCTCCCCTCTTGTGTCACTCCTCATTTTCTTCTGATTCTCATTTCCTTCACCCAACTTCTCTCCACCTGCGGCATTTCTCCTTAGAAGAATTTTTCCTATTCTGCTCAGTCATTTGTAGTTTGGACCATTTATTTCTTAAAAGAATACTGAAATTCTCCATCCTAGTAGAATTTACAAATCACAGACTATTGCAACTGCTACCTCAAAAGAGTTTCAGGTGCATGTGAGCCACGAAGCTTCTCCACACACAACTGGCTGTAAATAAAATACATAGCTCTTAAAAGAGAGACAAAAGGATAAAGAAGCTTCAGGATAGGCTGCTAATGCCACTCTTCTTTGACCTGGTGTCTGGCAGCTTGTACGCCTTCCACAATCCAATAAATGAACTGCAGATTTTACACAGAAGGGAAATCACATCTGCTACCTCTGAAGATGTGTACAGTTCTTCAACAGAGCTTAACTGAGCATTTCTCAGGCATCAGCCAAGCTAAAAGCATGTTTGTGCTAGCACATCAGCCCATTTTTGCACCTGCTTTTTTCATGGATCCACAAAACAAAGCACACAGATGTATTCCCTGAAAAACTCAAACTATATGTGACTGAGCAAAACAAGGGCCAATCCAAGCTCATATTGACAAATTACCTAGAAACAAAGTATACTTCAGAGACTCCACGTGCCTATTTAGGCGATATTAACCCTCAAACACAATAAAAATATAATACTGAAAAGAGCTTAGCAACTAGCAATCATCTCGAGAGTCATAAGCTGCTCATGTGTGCTTTTACAATGATGGTTATTTTGTTTCTATCTTGTTGCTAGTTTTCCGTTTCCCAGTATACTGGGAGAGGACGGAGACCTCCCAGCTTTGTACCACTACAAAAAAACCAAACAGAAGTCACATCAAATAAGGGACTGCAGACTGTACGGTACATAGAAAAATGCAGAAAAATACTTGAACACCTGCACATATGGGGCTAGGATCCCACATAATACAGTCCACTGGCAGCCCTGGAATTGGTGCTAGGACCGATTTTGCCCATGGAGTGCTGTGTAAAGCTAAGTATTACTGTTACGTTCGTAAATGGCATCTACATAATGCATAAAAAATTGTTTCTGTATAAATCATTGCAGATTGGTAAAACTGAAAACATCTGCTTAGATATTGGCCTGATTTTCCTGTTTTTTTCCACAATTCTGTCCTCGAAAACTAGATAATGTCCAATGGGCATATCTACTTTAAACTATTATTAATCTGTTATTCATAATCTGTCAAGGATATAGCTATTACATGAATGTCATCATTTTCTTACAAGACGCACTGTTTTAATCACAGCTCAAAGTATTCTTCTGCAATGATTCCAAAATTTAGAAAATCATCCAAGCCTTTGAGTAACAAGTTAATTTTCCACCAGAAAACTTGGATAATTTCTGAGCAGAGTTCCAGACCTCAGCACAAAGCTACATAAACCCTTCTGGAATCTGTTCCTTTTGCCTCCTGTTAAATTCATGACTGCCTAAGCAAGATATTCTTCATTCATAGGTCTTGTGCTGCCAAAGTGAGAGGAATGAATTAATTTTTTTTCACAAGCGGGTAATCAATGTAATCAGCTAAGGCAACAGGATTTACTCCTTGGTTTAAAACGTTTTCTTTTAGGGTTTATGACTGGGATCATAGTCCCATTAAAGCTACCGGCAAAAATCCACAGATATCAGAACTGAGCTCACATATTAGAAACTACTCTCATTACAGATTAAATCCTGCTTGCCATTCACACCTACCCAGTCCCACTGCAGTTTGTAAGTCTCTGCGTACAGAGGGAGAGACATGCTTGCACGCACACTACGTTCCAGGACTTCTATTACAATTACAAATACTCTGTTGTATTTTTTAACTCAAATAATTTGCTAACAAGCTAATAAGAAACTGATTAAAACAGATCGCAAGATTAAATAACATTGGCAAAGAATATTGAAAGTTGGCAAAGAATAAATTTCCATGTTGAAAGCATGACACCTCCTCTCAAGAAATGCCAGAAAGGGGATGCACAGTGTGCCGGTATCTGATTTCAGAGCTGAGCACAGAGAAATCCCCACATCAAAGACTGTAAAGACTTGAGTAGATAAGCGTAATGTTAACAGCCTAACTTGAAGACCTAAAGCTGTAACTTCTGTTTGATGAGATTTAGGCAGGAACCATTTCACATGAACAAAGGAAAACTTAATGATTTAAATCAGATCAAGGGTAGGATGTTTTTTGCATTATATTTAACTTCATTGCAGCAGGTATTTCAGTAACTCTGAAAGAGTCTACAGAATGAATTAGTCTGCTCTTCATTACAGAACAGAAAGGAATGTCTTTTTTTCCTGTACAGAGCTGATTCTGGTCCTTCAGGCAATTGGATTTTCTTCTGTTCTACTCAAAAACTGTAGAACAGACAATAATACAGTTTTTAATCTTCCCGCACATCTTGGAAACATTTTTAAAATGTTTTTCTGCCAATCCTTTTCTACCGAGAGCTTTCACATAGTTCACAGATAATATAAACCTACATTTTAAAGAGGATGGACTACAGAGAATTATCTACCTGGTTGTATTTCAAGTGTTGAATATTTCTCAGATACAATTTTATTTCAGAGCAGCAGCGTGGAAACAACTGTTCCCTTATGGTCAGGTTGTGTCTTTGGTCACACCATCACTTGAGTAACTAAGAGACACCTTTAAGGCATAATTTTCCCTGTTTCTCTTCACTTCAGAAACAATGAAAACTCTTTTTTTTTTTTTTTTTTCATATAACAGCATTGATGCCATCATATGGTTCACTTTCTCCTGCTGTCCTTCCTGTCTTTTTTGACTGTAAGTTGATTTGGCCTGGCACTATAGTATGCTGTGTTTATACAGAGATCGGGTACAATGGGACTCTATTTTTAGCTGCCCCTCTTTTACCTTTGCTAACAACAAAAATAAATAGCAGTGATTGGCTATTCCTGTCCCACTCTATCTCCCTGTTATACATAAAAAGTAAGGGTGACAGTCAGAGTTTCATTAGATCTTCATTTATTCTTCTTCCTTCTCCAATCCATACTCTTGGCACGAAGGAGAGGAATAAAGATATCAAATAGTTCCTCTCTTTCTTATACCTAAATCAGGTTCAGGTAAGTCACGTGTGTAAGTGTGGATTTTACTGCTCTGTGGAAATGTGTACTGTAAAGCACAATCTAATCTTTGGTACCCTGCTTCATTTGCTGGCAAGAAACAGTCTCTCCATGTTAAGACCATTACAAAATATTTAGCACAAGCAGTGGCCAAAGTAACTTTGGCCAAAAGGCAAAGTAACACTGTTTACATGCAGTAGAAGTACTTGCTGAGAAAGATTTCTGGAGAAGGTTGCACAAATGTCTCCTTCCAATTTCTGGCCAAAAGGCAAGAAAGCGCCTTTCATGCTCTTGTTTTCAGGGAACAGAAAGAGGAGTATTGTACCTCCGGTCACAAGCGGAGTCCCCCAGGGCTCAGTTCTGGGACCGGTCTTGTTTAATATATTTATCAATGATCTGGATGAGGGGATCGAGTGCACCCTCAGCAAGTTTGCAGACGACACCAAGTTGGGCGGGAGTGTTGATCTGCTTGAGGGTAGCAAGGCTCTGCAGAGGGATCTGGACAGGCTGGATCAATGGGCTGAGGCCAATTGTATGAGGTTCAACAAGGCCAAGTGCCAGATCCTGCACTTGGGTCACAACAACCCCATGCAATGTTACAGGCTTGGGGATGAGTGGCTGGAAAGCTCCCCCGCAGAAAAGGACCTGGGGGTGTTGATTGACAGCCGGCTGAAGATGAGCCAGCAGTGTGCCCAGGTGGCCAAGAAGGCCAACGGCATCCTGGTCTGTATCAGAAATGGTGTGGCCAGCAGGAGTAGGGAGGTGATCGTGCCCCTGTACTCGGCTCTGGTGAGGCCGCACCTCGAATACTGTGTTCAGTGTTGGGCCCCTCACTACAAGAAGGACATTGAGGTGCTGGAGCGTGTCCAGAGAAGGGCGACGAAGCTGGTGAGGCGTCTGGAGCACAAGTCTTATGAGGAGCGGCTGAGGGAACTGGGGTTGTTTAGTCTGCAGAAGAGGAGGCTGAAGGGAGACCTCATCGCTCTCTACAATTACCTGAAAGGGGGTTGCAGAGAGGTGGGTGTTGGTCTCTTCTCCCAAGGGACTAGTGACAGGACAAGAGGAAATGGCCTCAAGTTGCGCCAGGGGAGGTTCAGGCTGGATATTAGGAAAAATTTCTTTACTGAGAGCATGGTGAGACACTGGAATAAACTGGCCAGGAAAGTGGTGGAGTCACCATCCCTGGAGGTGTTCAAGGAACGTGTGGACGAGGCATTGTGGGACATGGTTTAATGGGCATGGTGGTGTTTGTTGGTTGATGGTTGGACTTGATGATCTTACAGGTCTTTTCCAACCTTAGTGATTCTGTGATTCTGTGATATGTACAGCCCTCTGCTTTTCCTTTGCTTAAAAAGATGTGTTACAGTATTTACCTTTGACAACTATTTATTGTTTCGTCCTGTTTTACTGAATGATTGCAAACACAGATGTTTCAGTGAAAATGGTACCACTGGTGTAATGCTGTCAACATTCTGGTTTCTTCAGTCAAGGAAGGTGGAAAACATATCTTTGTTGAACTTCATATAGTAATAAAAATAACAATGAACTCAGCCTCTGAGCCACATGAACAATGTTTTTTGACACTATGAATTATTTCAAGAAGCTGTTCCAAAGGTTACATAACCTTAGTAGTCTAATCTATTTCACCATGAACCTATATATCCTAACCATGCGCAAAGACCCCAGCTGTCTAGTAAGAAATAATAGATTTTTGCACTGAGAGACTGGGTATTACCCAAATAATACAGGATATTGCCTAATTTCTATAAAAGCAGTTATGGTATCAAAGGTGAAGAGACTAAGGAAGTAACTGAAGAGTGCTCTTCCAAACTTTGAAAAATAACACACTTTTTTCAAGTCATACTTTACAAAGATCATTACACTGATAATCTGAAGCTGTTCTACAACTATTTGGTCCAATGTAATAAAATAAAGCCTTACAGTCTTCAGTCCTAAAAAAACAGACTGCTGCTCCAGTCAATAAATAGTCTTAGATAGTCATCTCATGTAGTTCTCTTCAAACTTGAAGTTGATTTCTGTAGAACTGCTCGGTATTTATAATAGCGTAATGGAGGATATAATCTAGGCCTAGTTTGTTGTGTTGTTAATGTACCCACCCAAACCAAGCACTTACATTTTTGTACTACTGTTTATCCCCTTGACTTTAAGAGAATTTAAAAGAGAGGAGAATTTAAAATCCTTTTCATTTGCTTTGTAAATTGTTTCTAGTTTCTTAGAAAAACGTCCTACTAGATTTGCTCCACTGGCAGAAGATCCAAACTTACGCACTTGGTGCTCAACATATTTCTAGGCATGCATTTGTGCTGACAGCTTATTTGACATTTAGTAGAGGAGGAAAGCATAAACTACATTAGACTGCTTGTACATAGCCAAAATAGGCACCCATCACTGTTTGTGTACAGTAACTAACAAACCCAGTGAAAATCAAGCCCAATATGCGTTCAGAATATGGTGATTTCCAGCAACTGTATAAACTGATGCTAATGCTAAAAGTCAAGAAAATAGATTTCCTGGTCCCTTGATCAAAATGATTGTTCTCCACAAAAAAAAAAATTAGGTGGGGCAATCCCTGCAATGGAAACAGAAAATCTTCCATTCTGGAGTCTCAGATGTACTACTTCATAAACAGTTATAGCGGTCACAAGCACCTGTTTTATTATTGCTCAAATATAATATTTGATTTGGACAATTTGAAATGGATTTAATATAGCAGCTCTTTGTGCATATAGCAGAAGGAAATGCAGCTCATCTGTCGAACAAACTGTCCTACACTTTCTTGCGACTTGGGGCAGAAGATGATGAACTGGCTCAGTCAATACACCTGTGTGCAACTGACCTTGGATACAACAAGCAATGCTGTCATTTTCTGCCAGAAGAATTAATCTGCATAAGGATCTGTACACAAAATTAAACATTCTCACTGTATTTAAAGTGTATTATAAGTCAATTTCTTTCTGCTACAGAATTTTTGCATCAGTAGTTATTTCATGGAGATCAGTCTAGCTGAAAGCTGCTTAGATACTAGAGACAGGGTAACACCGGCTTGCTCACCTCCAGGTCATGTTCTTCAACTGTGCTGAATTCTGTTTGTGCAGCTGCCATGCTGCTTTTAAAGTAGGTGAAGAATGAAATCCCTTCATGACTGATTAAGTTTGTTGTTTTGCATCTCTGGGTCAAGTATATTTTTCTCCAGATTGATTTAGAGTAGAGAATTCTGGAGTTTCTGCAGATTGTCAATAGACTCTTCCCACATACAGCCAAGAATGTTTGCGAAGTGATCCTTAATAAACAAGGAGACGGGAGACCCTGACAGGCTCCCAAGAACAGTTCTTGACATAGTTCATGTCAATATTTCTTGATCACTACATGCTGGATCAGCCTTGAGGAAAAGCACTAAGCAGAGCTGTTTCATAACGAACCAGCTACTTCCTGCCTCAGGGGAACACTGCAGTATCCTGAAGGTCCTACTGCCCAAATAAAACATATTGTATATATTATGCCAGGTAACCAGGATGCAGAGGTGATTCCTCTGCATTCCCTTTGGTTGATGAGTCTTCCTCATTCAAGTAATTCTCCTGCATTGCCAGGATCTGCCTGAAATCATCCTGCAAGGAGGATCCGCCTCAAATCAACCAGCAAAGCCTCCACGAGTGACTTATATATAAGGTTTTTTTGATGGACCAGTGCAAAATAGCAAACAGCAGAGACCAAGACCTGACCCACAACTCAAAGAAAGTACCTGAATAACACTAAGAATTAGATTGATGGTGTAAGTCCACAAGCTTTTTACACTTAGCTCTGCAGTAGTTGCTCTAATACTTTTCATATCCTTTTCCGTAAAGCAGTTCTATTCCAGTAGTCTGACACTCATGAATATAACACTACAATAATAAATTTCCTAGCACTGAAAAACACAGAAAAAAAAGGAACAGAGTTTCAAGCTCGTAAGGGATTATGATAGATAAATCAGGCAAAAATGACTGAAAGAACTCTGAACAAATCTTGACAGTTTCTTTAAAACCAATACAGTGCACAACAAATTAAATAAAAGATGCAAAACTGAAGTCACCAAACTTGGTGACTATCTGTTGGTATCCGTTAAAGCTAGTCTTGCAGCCCAGGGTCTAAGGGATACTCCAAGCCACTCCTTGACAAGAGTAAGCAATGGGACAGTGGAAAGTGAAGTAAATATGATGAACAGCTGCTGGAGGGCAGGAGAAATAGGTCCCAGCATTTGGGTTGCCTAGGAGCCCAAACTGACACCCCGTGAACAGCTGAGTTTTTTCAGACTGTGTTATCACTTTGCTTGTGTTTCAGAATTTAGTAATTCATTGAGATACTACATAACATACCCAAGAGTGTCACATAATCTTCAGTTTTCAGATATGTAATCTATTTCATGAACCAATTGCTACACACTTACTCCAAATTTACCTAAGTTGTTATTATTCACCACGGAAATATTTCCAGTGGCTAGTTCTCCCCACCTATAGCTATTAATCAAGGTGACATAGGAAGTGCTGAAACAGCAGATCTTGTTAGAACACTAATATTATTAAGACAGAAGTTAATAATTCTGCAAGTTAACTTTATGACCAATCAATCATACAATGTGATGAGTGCTGGAGGCATTCTATTCCAGATGCATATCCTAATTTACCTGCACTAAAGCACACCTCAGCAAGATAGCTTTGTGGTTGAAATACACAGCAATAAAATGCTGATCTAAAAGAAACTCTTTTGAACTACCAGGAATTCAGGCTATGAAATAAAATCTTTTGCATTTAGTGGGTGTTATGCAATGCAGTGTCACTCTTACCTCCATGGGAAAGGCCTTAAAATTAACCGTGTGTTCAGAACCACGCTGGTTTTCTCTCCCCCAGTGAAATCGAACATCGTGTAGTTCAAACTCATGTCCTCGAGGTAATGGCCCCCCTATTAACACTGGAAAAGAAGACAAATGGTAAGGAACTTGGCCTTCCAAGCAGACAAACCACTGAATATATTCTCCAAATACAATGGGGAGATTGTTGCAAGCTTCTTTATTATCAGCAGTACTAAAGAGGAGAAAAGTGAAGTTGACAGACTTGACATCTTTACTTTTGAAGTACTGTGTAAGTACAGAACGTGAATTCAGGAAGTTGTGAACAACAGTGAAATTACTGTCATGCTGCACTCTTTGTTTTATGAGGCAGAACGGCTGGTCATAACACAAAATAAAAACATTGTACCTTTATCAGTCAGAAGAGTGAATATGTTTATTGCTTTTATCAAGACAGTAGCTGTGTGCTCTAAACAGATGGCGGGGATTCTGAATTGAACTGGTAACTACCTCCAACTTGTCCAAATGCTTAATCTCCACCACCTATATTTGCTATGAGTCACAGAAACTGATAGAAAACTTTTGTTTGCCAATATTTTGCTAGGTAAAGTTGTTCAGCCATACACCACCTGTCAGGCTTCTGAGATACAGAATGCCTCCATATTCAGATACAATCAAACCTACACACAGGAGCAACAACATACCCCATTTACTTAAAAACAGCTTCTAGGCAGCCATGGCTTTTTTTTTACTTCAGTTTTTTAAACATCTGGAATTTCTTAAAAGCATCTGTCCACAATTGCAACACACACAAAAGAAATTTGTATACTAGCTCGATACTTTTGCATTAATAGAGACTTCCACCAGAAGTAGTAAAAGCAAGCAATTGTACCTGTGAGGCCCAGTCTTCTTCGGAATTAATCAATGGAAACATTTTGCCTAGGGATTTCTGAATCTGCTTCAGAACAAATATTACTCCACAAGCTGTAGGCAACTTCCCACTGAAATCACTGAATATTGGCTATTCTAGGCAGGGCTGGGTTTTACTTAAGGGCATTCACAGTCTTCCCCGGAATCCATTAAATTCTAGCTTACGTTTCATAGACTTTGAATTAATCTTTTACAACCTCTGATAATTGATAAGGATTATTTAATTGCATAACCTACAGCGTTAGGGAATTAAAGTTCCATAATACAAAGTTATTTTGACACACAAACTAAACGGCCTTAGTTTGGAGCACAAGACATAGTGTAATACTAAAACATAATTTAGCAATTGAATCATATTGCAATCGTACAAACACAAAAACAAAAGAACTATAAAAAACCTGAAAGAAAACAGATCAGTTATGGCTTTCATAAGCAATTACATTGGAGAAAAAAGCAAAATATTCCAATTAATCCTCCTTTAATAATTCTTCCTAACTAATCTAACAGCCATTAGGGTTTCTAAAATGAGATGTCCTAAATATAGTTATAGATTCAGATTTGCTTCTTAAACTTGCTTTATCTATATTCTATCTATACCTACATCCTATAGGGAAAATCTACAAATCTGGTGAACATTGGGGGAAACAATCAACTGAAGTGTTTACAGAAATCTGGACAAATAAAAAGAAACATGATACTCAATTAGTGCTATTTCTTAGGAAAATGGAGCATTTTCTCTGTTTTAAAATATTGCTCCTAGAGAAAGTGTAACTAGAACAAATGTTCTCCATATGATGTAGTTCTGGATCTCCAGGAGCTTCAAAGAGTTTATTTCTGTTCTAACACTGATCCCGTGATAAAAGTGCTTCAATGCATGAAGCATGTTTATCCTTCCTTTGCCTTTCATCAAATCTTGATCCTTGTCAATGCATGAAACATATTTAACTTCACTTTGCTTTGCCTTTCAGCAATTTTTGATACTCATTAGAAAATTATTCTGAAACTATCACCCACTGTGCAATCCACTGCTGGCTTAAGAGAACTCTCTCTGTTAGCAGGATATCCTCTAAAGCATTTTTCAGTATACAATTCCATTACACAGTTGGTCATGCTTCTTTCACCTAATGCATAACACATATACGATGATCAAACTGGAAGCAGCCAGTGAAAATATTTGCAATTAAATAATGAGAAGGATTTGGGAATTCCAGATGGACTGCATGTCTTGAATTAAAGGATAAAATCAATCAGCAGTTATGACAAATTGATTTTTAATATGTTTCTTAATCAGTTTACTTTTTTCCACAAAGAAGTCTTTCTTTGACTGTTAACATTACAGTAGATGAGGATCTCTCGCACATTAATTGGACAGAGTTTCAAAAGCATTTAGTGCTCAACAGTTCCCATTAAAATAATCTGGCTAAATGGATTTGTCGTCAGAGATCCCCTGTGAGGAAAAGAAGCTGCAGGAGTTCCCGCAATCCCTGAAAATTGGCCAGAATACTAGGTCAAACATGGCTTATTAACTCTTTTCATCTCTTGATAGGGATAGCAAACGTTGTCTTCCCCCTCCTAAAAATGGAAAAATCATCCCCAGTTTACAAATGGAGAATGGGAAATTATGTAACATGAAATCTATGGAAAAGCTGAAACTAAAACAAGATTTCCTAAATCATAATTTCATACCTCAGTCCTAAGCTTTTATTCTATTTCACATTTTCTCGTATTTCAAGACTCATCAGTGTGGCATCACACTGCCTTCAAGTTTAAAAAAAAGTCTTTCCTTCTCCTAAGTCTCCAATGGTTTTGCACATGCATTTAGGTGTGTTGGTCCCATCTTATTATCTATTGCTACTAAGTTACAAACTGCCCTTGGGAAAGGTAGGGTTGAAGGAGGTGAAAGGTAGGGTGGAATGCAAGTGATGCTGTCGTCTGTAGTCACTCACACTTCCTCCACAGAATTCAAGAACCTTCCTGATCCTGCAAAGAGAACCCTACTGCTTGGGAAAAGAGCTCTGCTTCTGATGAAGGCAGTAAAACTGACTGGAAGTACAAAATTTCTATTCTATTGCAAATCTGCAAAATTTTATGGAAAGAAATGTTCTGTGTTGCAGTAATACATCGAATTTATCATGGAAAGGAAATTATGAAGGAAAGCATCATTACTAAAATAACAAACCCTTCCTTTTTAAAAAATTCAGTGTAAAACTGAACTGACTCCCTCACTCTCAGCACAGCTGTAGCTCCCAGGACTACTGGGACCTCAGAAGGAAACAGAAGTTGGAATGTCTCATGGTTTGACAATGTTCAGCTGTTTAAATGCCCCCAAAAGGCTGTTACTAGCTAAGATTGGTTAGAATAACTTGGATGCTCTTCCAAACACATGATAAGAACTACCGCAGTGCTGGAAAGCACAATGGACTTTTTTCTCCCTACTTCCTTGACAGTTGTCTCCTTCATACAGAATAGTTTACCCAGATGAAAGGTCCGAATGAGATACTGCAATTTCACTTAAGCTGGAATTGTTTCTTTTATTATTTGCTTCTAATTCTTATTTGATGAATGACACCAAAAAACCCTTTAAGAAATGAGGACTGCTTTGCTACCTGCTCTTTATCAATATTGTAACCATGTATACCTGGAGTATCTATCTTAAGCTGCCTAATTCTGTAGTTAGTATTCAGAACCCACTCAAATTAATGGAAAAAGCTCTTTTAACTAACATGGTCTTCGGACCAAGGACAAATTTTGCCAGCTGTACAAAATAGTTTGGCATCACACTGTCTTAGTGATGGTCTGGACTGCTTCTGAATGCAGACAGCTGTTAATGCCAGTGAATCAGATGACACCACCACAAGAGGACATTCTGGACATGCAATCTGACTGACCATCCAGTTTGGCGCTGAAACTTGCAGCTCCGATTGCAAAGCTTGCTCCTTTTCCTACTGAAGTCAACAGCAACACTCTCACCGGCCGCAGTCCATGCCGAATGAGCACAATGAGCACAACTGCTCGCTGCTGGGAGCAGTTGCTGCTCCTATGCTCCGGGATACACGTAGAGAGTCTTAACACAAGCTTTAGCGCGGAAAGCAAAGGCCGTGTTTCAGCATACCTGATTTAGACTTGAGGGCGATCTGAATTGAATGCCCATCGTTGATCACTTCACAGTCACGACACACTACGTAGTTTGGCGACAAACGCACTTCCAGGAGCGAGGGGTCATATTTAGCTTCTCTCGAGTTCAGGTTAATGGGCGACTGGTACTCCCCGTTAGCGTCAGGAAAAATCAGCCCCCACTCCACTCCTGAGACACAAGGGAAAGCCGTCACGGGGAGATCCGCACCCCGCGCTGCACGGCGGCCCCCCGGGCCAGCCAGACCCTCCCCGCCCTCACCGACCGCCTCGCTGCTGCCCACCGGCGCGGGAAGGGGGGCTGCTCCGCGGCTCTTGGGCCCGCCGTCCCCGGCGACCGGTGCCGGGCGGCTCCGCGGCCGCCGCCGCCCCGCGCTGCCATCCAGCCGACGGTGACGGACCCGCCGCCCGCGGCGGGCCGGCGCTTCCCCGCGGCTCGAGGCGGCCGGGCGGCGATTTTCCCTCCGCTCCCTTACTTAAATCCTCCCGTTCCCATCTCCTGCTCCCCCCCCGGCCGCGGCGAAAGTTTCTCCCCGCCGGAGCCGCCGCCCGCTCCTCACCTTCCTCGTAGCCCCACTCCGGAGCCTCCTCCCGGCGCGGGAAGGGCTCGGCGCCCTCGATCAGGCTCCCGTCAGCCATGGGCAGGCGCCTCGCGAGCGGCCCCCGCTCCCGTCCGCCGGGCGGTGTGTGCGGGCGCGCGTGTGTGAGCCGGTGAGGGGCCGAGGCGGGCTGGCGGCGCTCCGCAGCGTGCCTCGGCCCTCCCTCCGGCCTCCCGCCCCCGCCGGCGGGTGTCGCCGTCTGGCGGGGCAGGGGCAGGGGGCGCGGCGGGGCGCGGCCGCCGGGCGGGCCCGGGAGCCCGTCGCTGTCCCAGGGGCGCGGCGGGGCGGGCGAGGGGTAAGGTGGCAGGTGGCGGAGGGGGCAGAGGCGATCGGGCGGCCGCGGGAGCCGCAGCCCAGGCCGGCGTCCCCGTGGGCCGCTGCTCCCCTATCCTCCCCGCGCCTTCCTCGCCGTCCCGTTGCCCTCGGTATCCCCGCTTTTCCCTGCAGGCTGCTCCCCTCGCCTGGGTGGGTGAGTGTCCCCGCAGCTCCCGCGGGCCCCCTGGGCGGGGCACAGGCGGTCTGCGAGCCCGGGGACACCCGGGGAGAGCAGCTTGAAGAGGGGAAGGGCCAAGCCCTGCCCCCGGAGGGGAACAACCCAGGCAGTGGTACAGGCTGGGGGACGACTGGCTGAAGAGCAGCTTGGTGGAAAAGACCTGTGGGTCCTGGTGGGACACGAGCCAGCAACGTGCCCTTGCTGCAAAGGTGAATATCTTCGGCTGTATTAGTCAAAGTATTGCCAGCAGGTCGAGGGAGGTGATCCTGCCCCTCTGCTTGGCACTGGTGGGAGGTGCTGGGTCCAGTTCTGGCCTCCCCAGTACAAGAGAGATGTAGAACTACTGGAGAGAGTCCAGCATAGGGCCGTGAAGATGGTTAAGGGACTGGAGCATGTCTTGCATGAGGAAAGGCTGAGAGAGCTGGGACTGTTCAGCTCACAGGGATCTTACCAATGTGTACAAATACCTGAAGGGAAGATGCAAAGCGAAGGGAGCCAGGCTCTTTTCAGTGGTGCCCGGTGACAGGACCAGAGGCAATGGGCACAAACTGAAACACAGGGGATTCCCTCTGAACATCAGGAAATACTTTTTCGCTGTGAGGGTGATGAAGCACTGGCACAGGTTGCCCAGGGAGGTTGTGGAGACTCCCTCCTTGGAGATACTCAAAAGCTGTCTGGGCACGGTCCTGGGGAAGCTGCTCTGGGCGGCCCTGCTTGAGCAGGGGGGTTGCACAAGGTGATCTCCAGAGTTCCCTTCCAATCTCAGCCATTCTGTGATTCTGTGGTTCCTCCTCACCCCACAGCACTGTGCCCCTTCTATGGAGGCATGGAGGCCCTCAGTGAGGATAAGGGAGCCACTGAAAAAGCAAGGGAGCCCACCTCTGTTCATTCAGTTCTGAAGGAGGGTTGAGTCCTACACACTCATTACAGTGACCCCTTCATTTAGGCCACATCCAGGAGTGTGGTTTCAACACCTCCTGCAGAATATACAGGATGTAGGGTTTGAGGAAAGTTTCTCCCCATCAAGAGGATGCCCCAGTTCAAGGATATGAAAGGACTCTTCCTTTTCCTTTGCCAACAGCCACGTATGGACCTAGAGAACATTCATTCTGTCAAGGGAAAAAAGGGCAGAAGGGACCTCTGTAGTAGGGGTCTCCCTAGGCAGTGACCCACACACGTGCATCAGCGACAGAAAAGGGTATGGGAATCCAGCACTGTCAGTCTGCAATCCCTGACAGCAACCAGGAAAGGTAACAGAGGTAGCCAAATAGAATTGCTACAATGGTAAGTGGAAGTGCCCTTTGCTTACCATCCTTTGCCACTTAAAGACAGTGACCAGAGCTCCCTGCATTCTGGTATCCCGAGAGGATAACATCCCGATCCTGTGCTGTTGATCCACAAGCTTTGATCTAGGTGTGGACATCATTGTGCTTCAGTGTTCCCCAACTCAGCAGTAGTACCTGTGATTCCTGTGCAGGGCTGACATAGGAGGAGAAATTATTATCAGTGTGAAACTCAGATGGAAGGAGAAGAAGGACTGAGCTGGAAGTTCATTAATGAAGCAAGAGAGCACTGGTTCATGAGGTGCGTGCAAGGTGGAAAGAAAATAGGACAAAAGAAGTAGAGTGTACTGGGTTGGGGTTTTTTGAAGATCAGAACAGAAACACAAGTTTCCTTCTGCAGGACCATTAGTTACTATCTTCACTATTGATGGTTGAAAGGAATATATAGTACCCAAACAAACTAAAACCATGGTGCAGCTTATTGAGGCAAAAAATCAAATAAACCTTTTTCCTCATATAGTGAGCACCTGACATCAGTACAAACAGAACACTTGGATTTTCTAACATGAATTTTAGTCATATGAGATATCATGTTGTATATGCATACCTGTCTCCCATACCTAACTGGCTTTATTTGTTGTTAAGTTTTTATCCCCTAATCACTTCTTAAACACACACTAGTTGTTTCTATTAATGTCAGTTCCTTTGAATCATTGCTCAGCCAGATGGGGAAAAAAAAAAACATTCCCCTCAATCATCACCGATTCTGGTCCGTCTGACTGGAAATTCATTTTCCTCTTCAAGCAGAGTCTCACATTTTGAAAAAAACAGTCCTAGGAGGCTGGGTTCGTTCCCTTGCTCCTTGAAGCACAGTACTTCATTCATGCCCTCTATTAAGTCCTTTCCTGCAGTAGCTTTCCTGTGGGACGTCTGTTCTAGAATTTCATACTTATGAGGGGCAACATAATCAGATCTGCAAGTTCCTGTTTTGCAATAAATACTTTTCATGGCTTTCCATAGTTTTCACAGCTTCCATTCATAACTGAACTTAAGAACTAAGCTACCTACATTTGTTGCCCTTCCTTTTAACCTTTCCATTATTTCCACATCTCTCTACAAAATTACGCATAGCAGGTAAAGCCTTACTGAATAGTTGGCATTTCTTTATTCCAATACGTCTGCTCAGTTGTTTTCTTTGCAAATATCCTATTTTATGCTGTCAGACATAACATGATCTAATCAGCAGATTAGATTTTGCTGAAGATTCTTACGATGCATTTGATGGTAAATTGTGTAAGTAATGAAGGAGTTCAAGCGTATGTCATCTTTCTTATAAGCCCCCTTTAAGTATTGAAAGGCTGCAATAAGGTGTCCCCAGAGCTTTCCCTTGTCCAGGCTGAACAACCCCAGCTGTCTCAAGCCTGTCCTCAGGACAGGTGTTCCATGCCTCTGATCATTTTTATGGCCCTCCTCTGGTCCATGTCTTTCCTGTGCTGGGGACCCCAGAGCTGGATGCAGTACTCCAGGTGGAGTCTCACCAGAGTGGAGTAGAGGGGCAGAATCACCTCCCTCAACCTGCTGGCCATGCTGCTTTTGATGCAGCCCAGAATACTGTTGGCTTTCAGGGCTGTGAGTGCACGTTGTCAGCTCATGTCCATCTTTTCATCCACCAGTACCCTCAAGTCCCTCTCGGCAGGGCTGCTCTCAATCCCTTTATCCTCCAGACTGTATTGATACCAGGGGTTCCCCTGACCCATGTGCATGACCTTGCACTTGGCCTTGTTGAACCTCATGAGTTTCATGTGGGCCCACTTCTTGAGCTTGTCCAGGTCCCTCTGGGTGGCATCCCGTCCCTCAGGGGTGTCAACCGCACCACTCAGCTTGGTGGTGCACCCGATCCCACTGTTTATGTCATTGATGAAGATATTAAACAGTACTGGTCCCAATACAGACCCCTGAGGGTCACCACTCATTACTGATCTCCATCTAGACATTGAGCTGTTGATCACTACACTCTGGATGCAACCATCCAACCAATTCCTCGTCCATCAAACAGTCCACCCATCAAATCCATCTCTCTCCAATTGAGAGAGAAGGATGTTGTGGGGGACCGTGTCAAAGGCCTTACGGAAATCTGGATGGGTGACATCCATAGCTCTTCCCTTGTCCACTGATGTAGTCACTCCATCATAGAAGGCCACTAGGTCGGTCAGGCAAGACTTGCCCTTGGTGAAGCCATGCTGGTTGTGTCGAATCACCTTCCTGTCGTCTGTGTGCCTTAGCATAAAAACACTCACTGTTGTAGCATTATCTTACCTGATACAGTTGCCCCAAGGCATCCACTTCCACTTTACAGTTCTTTCCTCTTTAATTAAGTGCGCTCTTTGTTGGGATTACATTATTTATGCCAGCCATCTGTGTTCTGTCTCTCGCTTAAACTGATCTTATATTGATCTTCAGAAACTTTATTATTACTAGACATTGAAAGTTTATATTTGTGCAGAAGCTCCCAATAGTTGACTTTACTATGAAAAGATGTTAAATATATAACTATAATGCACATAAATAGACTCTTTATTCTGTAAAAATGCATTGCTTGTGGTGTTTGCTACATTGGCTCAGCATACTGAAAAATCTGTAGGGAGGCATAGTTACGACCCTCAAGCTAGAATTCAAATCGATGGGTGAAAAATAGGAGAAGCCCAGCCAACACGACCTTTGTAAGTGACACGGCACCTCACCAGCAGAAGCAGGAGCAGGGCACCTCTCCTGAATCCCGGTTCAGCCTTTGATTCTGTGGAACACGCTGACTTCTTGTTTAGCTGGGATTAATGATCACACCCTTTGATGATACCAGGAAAAAAAAGCTCAGGCATAGATCCAGGGCTTAGCAGTTCCTCTTTGAACTCGGAGGACGGTAGTTCAGAACCAGTGGAGTCTCTGACATTCCCTTTTGTCAAATGAGAAATGGCATTTTGAAACATGTTTGGTATAACATGTAATCCTGGTGAGACTGCAAACAACTATTCTGGTACTTCCTAAATCTAAATATGGTTATTGTTATTTGTTATACAGTTACTGATTTTTTTCAAATACAATATACCTTTTCTAAACACATTAAAATGCATATATTGGGAAAACCAAGCCTGAAACAAAATTCAGCATCCAAACACTGTGAAATTTGTATGCGTAAATTGTCACTAATGACTAGCAACATTTTTTAAGAGGTTACATTTCAACAATTGTACTTACAGCTTTCAGCACTCTGAAGGGGAGAATCCAATGAAGGGAAGTGTACAGATTACTAAGAAATCTGTAGGAAAAAATAAAAGCAGAATTACATACAAGTAATTTTAAACTATACAGTCCTACCTGCAGGACTCTGTGCAGGCCACAGAACTGATGGTTATTTCTCTCATTGGAGGGATGAGAAATTCAGATTGGAGAGGATCATATTTCCTTTATTATTCACTTTTTTCATTACCTTGCTGCCAGCAAAAAGCACTTAAGGGCACGCAGGACTTAGTATTATGATAAGGAAAGAAATGTTCTGTGGGACATTAGAGTATTCCATTTGGGGCGATTTAGAGTCCGCTTATGCTTCTCTAAGCCAGATCTTGCCAAGGTGTCCTGAAAGAAAAAGCAATGTGCATACAGTGACATAGGAAACTAAAGGGATCAGGAGCATCTAGCTTTTTCAGTGAATAGGGCTTTCTATTTTGCTTCCCGTGTTGGACCATGAGGTTGGCCAGCAATCATCTCTCACATGATCTTGTTTCTATCTTTATTTCTTGCCAGGTTGCTCTCTCAAATAGGTTTGATTCTTTTCCAAATTTAGACGTATTAAGCAGAAAGTTTCTGCATTTGGCCATTAAAGCACAAGCTTATATATAACAAAATTGAAAATCTCTCTGCACATTTTAAAAGGAACTAGTTCATTACAAGGAATAATATTCCAGTATTCCTGGAATAATATTATTTGCCTACCATTTTTTTCTACAGCTGAAGTAATGTGTTGCAAAAAGGAAAAGGATGGTCGGGTAGTATAAATAGTCCAAGATGAAAAGGTAAAGAGAGACCATTTTCAATAAAGGGACCATTTACAGAGAAACCATTTACAGTGAAAGAATCCGTATGTTTGCAAGTCAGGTTTACATTGGCAAATGCCATCCTGCAAACATCACAAAATATGTCAGCAGGATCCTGATTTCCCCTTACATCCACACCAAACGGTGGTTTCAGTGGCCTGGGTGTTTTATGGTCTGTAAGTGTAAATTTGTGCTTCTTGGCTTTGCCAGCTAATAGGATAGCAGGCTGGTCCTGTGCACAATTCACACGTTTCACTTTACAATATACATGTTTTTTGGGGGGATTAAAAGATCAACACATTGATCTGAAAGTGTGTACACAAGTTTTTCTACAGTACAGGTATAAAACTCTTATATCCAGAATTGCATCTGTAAGAGTGCACAAGCGATGAAGGGAAAAAGGGAACAGGCTAATATTTCTAAACCGATGGGCATAATTGGCATGTATTCTCCCAGTGTTCAAATGTGTAAAACAGGACTATTATGGCTGCCCATGAGAATTCACACATACAGCTAGAGGACACTAAAACTATGACAGGATAATTTCAAGTTCTTTAAAGAAAGCCCAAGGAATAAGAAGCCATTTCTAAGGACTAAAAATAGAATGGTCAAAAGGGAAGTGAAGAAATAATAAAAAATACAGTGTAATTAAGGGCACACTAAAAAAATTAGAGAATAATCTAGTGTAGTCTCCCGGAGTTTTTCTTTTCTGTAACAGGGTCTAGCCCTGGAAAAAATCTGTAAATTACAAAAACTGGCAAAGACAACAGGAGTTGCTGATGAAGTAAAATAAGTACCGAAGTAAAGTGAAATCCTGGAGACAATAGAAGAGTAGAAGAGAAGTGAAATTTTTTTCCCCCTAGAAGGCTAAAAGGAAAAGAGAGATAAAGGATGAAATAGGATGTCTCTGAAACACAGAATGCAAATTATAATGAAGGGCCCTGACATGGCAAAACTCCTATGTAAATAGTTCTTTATTTCTTTAGGAAGGAAGCAGAACTAAAGGTACACCCAGACCCAAATTCAAGGAAGAAGATGGGAAGCTCAGAGGAAAAATCTGCAATAAGGAGATGATAAATATGTATTTACCTAACTGTAATAATTTCAGATCTTTAACATTAGATGAGATTCCTGAAGCATTATGAGTTTCATCTAATACCTTTTGAAATGAAGTGGCTCTTTGTCAGTGGGACTGATAGACGTTAAATTTGCTACTTGCAAATTAGATGTTTAAAAAAGAAGCACTGAATCAGGGAAAGACATAATATCTGCTACTGTTTAAAATAAAAGGAGAGAATGAACTAAATAATGAGCCTGAGCAGGTTTTCACTAGAAGAACACAAGCAGGTGTTGGTTTAAAGGTGTTCGCTTTTCACCTGGGAAGCTCGTAAGAAAGGGGAAGCACTGATGAGGATCAAGTGGCAAGGGAATAACAACATATTTGAGCCTGTAAAATGATGGCGAAAGGAGAGTCAGTTCTTCATTCATTCTACTAAGTTTTGCTTAACAACATGTAAACATCCATACAAGACTAAGTGCTCACGTGCCTCGTTCTGGTAAAGCTATGAAATCATACATTCAGAGTGCAATCTGGCTTCCTATATCACAAGCTATTACATTTCACGCAGTTACTCATGTATTAAATTAATTATTTGGCTATCAATAAATAATAATTTATGTTTTGCCGCAGCACATTTTCCAGAAATGCATGACCTGAAGACGTCAAGAAATGAAGAATTCATTACTTCGACAGTTTGTTCCAGTGGGTAATCCCCTTCAGTGTTAACTAATGGGTACCCAATTCTAATCTGAATTTCTCTGGCTTTAACTTCCAGCCGCTAGTTCACATTATGCTTGTTTGTCTTGACAGACAAGCCTTTATTGCTTTGTGTTTTCTCTCTAATGTACTCACCCACTTTAGTCTGGTCACCTCTGTGTGGCCTAAACAAGAGCAGCTCGTTAACACTTATTAGAGGGTTAAGATCAGGATATCTTGATTTTAGCTTTTTTCTGCACATTTTCCCATTTTCCACATTAAAAATACAGACACCAGAATTCTCCTGTGTAGCTCTTGTTTTCGCCTCTGTGTTACCATTTATTTCTTTTTTATCTGCACATTGATGATTCACATTAGTCTTTTTTTGCTGTTGAATCAGACATTGGAGCTCTTGTTCTGCTGCTCTTTAGTATAAACATCAAATCCTCTTTCTGAGTCAGGGTATCCAGGAGCCAGTCTACAGAATGTGGACACAGCCTGCATTATCATTTTACATTTAGTTGACCTAAAATGCCATTCATCTGAATGAGTCCTAGTGTTCATTTTTAATCAGAACCTTGCATACTAGTAAAGCATATGCCTCATAAAAATCTGTAATCTCATTATATACGTTTGTTTGACAAGACATACTTTCAGTAAAACTATTGTCACTAGCATTGATTATATTCCTCTCCATCAAGCTTTTATGACTGTAACCCCATTTCAATGGTTTTCATATTTTTCCTGGAACTGTTGTCAGGCTAACCAGACAGTAATTACCTAGATTATCTCATGTCTCTCTTTATTCTTTAATATTTAGATAATATTAAAATTCTTTAAGTCTCGTAATATTTTCCTGGATTTGTTAAAAATTTACAGAAAAGACTGAAGATCTGTTCAGCCAGTTCTTGTAGAACTCTAGAGTGTGAGTGCACAGATTTAAATCAGATTTTAAAATTCTAAGTTTTATGATATTGTATAATACCACTTAGCTATTACTAAACTGCAAAATTCTTTACCCACACATGATGTAAGCAGATCAGACTCCTCTCCAAACATGGAACCCCCAAAATATTTATGAATATTTTATTTCTTTGTTATCATTAACAAATGCACGGTCTCAGCCAGTAATTGACTTTGGGTTTCTTTTCTTACTAATGTAGTTAGAAAATTGTTACTTAT
The DNA here is from genome assembly GCF_030936135.1 of Gavia stellata. NCBI lineage: Eukaryota > Metazoa > Chordata > Aves > Gaviiformes > Gaviidae > Gavia > Gavia stellata. Next base: position 41,332,537 of record NC_082596.1, on the reverse strand, counting down.
TTGTGTGAAACCTAGCTATGGATTTTTCCCTGAAGTGTTCATCAATATTTTTATAGTCTGCAATTTCTACTTCATGTCAATATTTGTTTATTCCTTGTTCCACTTATTACAGTTTTTATTTCTAATTATTCTTTCTATTCACCACTGAATCAGCACCAGATTCTAAGTACAACTGCTCTTTTTTTTCAGTTGCAGAGTTGTGACACTTTGTCACATTTTATAGCAATTAAAGAGCTCCCTATTTCCATTCAATTTTTTCTACCTTTTTCCTCTCAAGTCATGTCACTTGTTATCTTAGCGATAGAAAACAAACCGTATCATTTCAAAGTATATACAACAGGAAGCAAAAGATATGGAAAGCAGTTTGCCGTTTCAAAGTCCAGTGGTCAACTGCAAATAATAATTATGAAGGAGGAAGTATTTAAAGGGAGACCGGGCAGTAAATGATAGAGGACAGTGTGAGATAACACTGTAATGCTGCTAGAAAGACTCTTAGCTCACATCCTCAGTTTTGCAATTCGAAATGGTTCAACTGGAACTTAGGAACAGGAGATGTTTCCATTCAGATTTAGATTTTACCGTTCATTAATCATGTTTCAATGTAGAGAACTAGGAAGAAGCAACTGATTTTGTTCTATTATTTTAAATGTTTGGGGTAGGAACACTGAATACTGATTTCTTGAATTAGTAGTTTTCCAGGGTGATAGTATCATCAAAAATAATGTAATAATACCTGCCTTAGATTAGATATGTTGTAATTGTAAAAAGAATCAGTAAAGGGATTTATCTTTGTATCCCGAACCTCAAAAAACCAAGATCTTACACAGACACAGAAATGTTCATATTCACAAGTGCAAAGGGACTGCTAACTTTCCAAGCCACTGAACGACTTCAAACAGCTGCCATTAAAAAAAAAATCCTTTCACACACTGAATATGAAATCTTTGCCCAAAACACCCTAGATTTCCATACAGTAAGTTATCCAGTGGCTCTAATATTTTATCAATATGTCCTTCAATACATGCATATACAGCAGTTTTATATAAAAAGAGGGGGAAAAGGCAGCAGAGAAGACTTTGTCACTAAAAAGAAATGTTTGATACAAGCCTTTTTTATTTTTTCCTTTAAGAATTTGTATTTCACAGTCTCCACCCTCCTGCTTAAGAATCTGAAAACAGGCATTTTCTGGTTTACACTGAAACACAGGAGTCTTAAATATCTCTTCAGCTGCTTCCTAATGTTTGTTCCACAGGAAGGGAGTTAGTTCACAGCATAGCGTACTTTGTTGTGTCAGCAAAGCCGATAAGCTCAGCCTCTCTTCATCTGGAAAAGGCACAGAGGAAGAGCACCAGGAGACAGTGCAGTACTTAAGGATTCTTGTGAAGGTTTCAGGGAACAAGACAACTGTCAGATAAGCAGAAAAAGTCCTCTGCTATTTATGTTCCTGTGCTGCTTCCTAAACCGGTTAACTGTGTGTAGGCACTTTGTCTGAAATACCTTATTTTTGGCTTCCAGCTGTGGGTTGATATTTCTCATAGCGAACTGAAATTGTCCTAAATTCTGTTATTATTATTCCTGCTTAGCACTTAAAATCTCATTTTGGCACTGAAAAGCTCTGTCTTGGGTATGCTAATATACATTTGAGTGTCAGGTATTCCCTTCATGCAGAAGATGTCCCATCTCCACCAGTTCTACGTGACACGTTTAGGCTGGCATCACATTGAAGGAGCCAGCAGGGCTTTTCACTGAAAATCTGATGCTCCATGAAGTTTGGATACCTATATACTTTGATTAAACAACAGTTTGTTCAAGAGACACCTTACCATATGAAAGGACAGGCTCCTTGTGAGCCTCCTGAGTCCCTGCATGTTTTTGGCTTTGGCAGATCCCTCCGTGGAATTCAGGGAGGCGAAGATACTTTCTAGGTTGAAAGGCGTCGTTTATATTTTCTTGGGACTTTTCCTGGACTGTCCTAGATTAGCAATAAGTAGAAGGCCTGCAGCAATAAAACTGATGGCACTAAATCAAAGCATCTACACAGCTTCTAAAAGTACGATTCTTCTGCGAGCTTCCCGTGAGCACTTTCTCCCCTACCCTCACACTTCTTTTAGCGGCTCTGTTCAGGGCTGAGCGTTTGGCACAGTCATTGACACACAGATTTGTCAAGTTGCAAATTATAAACTAAAAGTGTGGAAATACAAAATTAAAAGCTTGTTTATCACAGAGCTTCTTTGCTAGCACTGGGCATTGAAGCAAATTGTTCTGTGACAGGAGAGCTAGTGCTTTTTCGGTGTCAAAGGGAAAGTGAAATCCGTGCCAGGCAATGCAGTGCATCAAGCCCAGGAAGCTGCAGGAGTTTACAAGAAAAACTTCTCCTTTCATAGTTAAAATCCCAGAGATTCTACAAAATCCCTGTGGCATGGTGTTTAAAATGAGGTACTGCAAGAGTGGCAAACAAAAGTGGGCATGCTCTGCTAATGAGGGCAAACTGTGCCAGCTCTTTACAAAGAACAGTGTGTTTCCCCCCACATCAAACCAGCTCTGCTGATAGTTGTGGGAAGAGAGGGAAGAGAGGCTCTGTTCCTTTCTACTCACCTCGATCTGGCATCTTGTAGATCATATTGGATTTGAATTTGCCCTCATTGAAAAATGGCAATGTTTTGTATGAGAGTTGGATTTCCTAGGGGGAAAATGGCAGTATTCAGAGTCTCATCACACACCCAAACATAACATGATCTCAGTTTACATTGCTGTTCACTTTAACAGCAATGATATGATTGGCAACAATAAGATTGTGGCCTTTGTTAGGTTCAGGAGTTAAGAAACTCTTTGTCACAAATGATTGATAGTATTTTAGAACTACTAGTTCAGGGTATTTATAGGCAGATTCAGACAGTGCTGCAATGTATGGACAGCATCCATTTGGGGGTTTCCAGTTTGTAAGGAATTTTGTAGCTCTAATAGCATTCAACTAAGGTAGACATTTTTTATAGTATTAGGCCTTTCTTCATAAGTACTTTCTCTGGTAATTTAATAAATCATTCCTTATATCCTCGTGTTTAAATTATATTCCCGTACGAACCGCATCCATCAGAGTTGATGACAGCGCAAGAGTGCATGCTGTAACTTCCAACCCTCGTTAATAGAAATATATCTAGAAGTTATAAATGCTTTTCTAAAAATACGTGCAACACATCTCCCTGTGATTTAATCACTTCCTGTTTTCCTTCAAAAGCAGCTGAAAGAGGCACTCTGCTCCTACTTTCTCCTTGTGTTGACATCTGTTTCTACATGAGAAAGGAGGCAATGAATGTTAAGCTGAAGGGATTTATTTTATTTATGATTGCAGAGATTCTTGGCTTGAAAAATCAGTGCAATTCCAGTGCCTTTCACCTTCCATGCTAAGCAGGGAGACAAAGAAAGCATTCATAGACACAACACATGTGACATGGGGCAGTCTAATGGCATTAGAACAGTTCAGTGAAGCATTAATGAATTTACAGTGATGACAGCACAACAGTGCTAGAATCTAATCTGCTCTGTGGTAAGTGGTTTTCATAAGTAACCTCAAACACAAATAACCAGTCAGGACTATCTTTTGTTTTCTGACAAAACATAATCAACTATTTTTCTTTTGAAACCAGTAGCCATTCCCTTATTTGCTGTGTCACTGGTGTTTCTTCAGTCTGTGTCATATCTCAGACTGTTCTCACCAAGCTCAGATAAGAATTCAGCTATTCCAAGCATCTGATATTTCAAATACATTTTTGCTCATAATCTCCTGTGCTTCATGCTGCTAGCCTCAGCAGCTACTTGGAACTGAGATCCAGAAAAAAAACCTTGCACAGAAAAATAGGTGGTGTGATCTTGTCCATAATGCCATACCTTTAATCCAACTTTATATTCACATCCCTTTCTTCATCATCATACCTCCTTGCTGTCACATATCTGTGCCTACTCATGTATTTGAGTGAGGTGGACATATAAGGTGTTAAATCAGATATCAGCAAGGTTCTTGAGATGAGGAAAGATGTAAGCGATGGCTATTTACACAAGATCTTATCCTGCCTCACTGACATCAAAAAGGTTATTGCCATTGACTTAAATGAGGATGGTGATGGAGACAGCAACCTCTTCTAGAATGCCCATTTCCAGAATCTCAGAGAGGAAGGTGTTGGGCTTGAGGAGATAAATATGTGGGGGAGCTTCTCTTCACAGTCTACCAAGAACGGTGGTCACACATTAGTATCCACAAAATTATTCAGAAGATTAGTAATTTCATTGTAGACATTCCCTTGTAAGGAGAACTATGAGTTCTGTACTTGAAGCAAGGTGAAGTAAAAGTACTTCCAGTATTTCTTAAATGTCTGTGTTTTAAAATATAACCCATGACATATTTCTCTGAAGAAATAGGTGTTCTTCCAAATGCTATAAAGATACATCTTCTAAATCACATTGTCCCTTCCCAGGAAAATGGGTAATGAAACAGGCAAGGAACACAACGAGGGGGAAAAGTGTCCAGCTGTAGGTTTTCAGGGATCTGCCAAATCTCAATGAAACTGGATTTTGGTTACTTAGATGAAGGCAGGCTGGAGTAGGAAAAGAGGTAAGAAGTGAAGATAGATACACTGCAGTCCGTGGTGTTCCTACAGAATGGGTAAATGCAATTAAGCTTGACTTACTTTGGTTTACTCCAGCACTAGTACCAGTGAAACCAACCACTGTGGGGTGCAGTGCAGACCAGCTAATTGCATAAATACCCAAAAGTCTGGGAAGACTGGTATAGCACAGCAAAAGCATTTGTGATCATTACCCAAGCCAGCAAGACCAAAGGTAACTTTCATAGCAGCTAGAGTTTATTAGTACACCAGTAAGATCTACAACTGAGCTCCAGATGCACCATAGTAGTTTTCTTGCTCAAAGAAAATGTGGCTCTAAGGACATTGTCATGAGAGAGAAACTACAGAAGCAAGGCAGAACAGAAGTTTTATTTACTCCCCAGACTGCCTGTCAATTGATTTCAGTGGGACTTCTCATGTCAGCAGGGACTGCTGGGAGGAGAAGACAAATCTGTCCTTTTTCTATCAGAAATGCTTTGAGAATCAGATTTACAAAAAAAGATTATATAGTATTGATTGCCTTCATTATCCTCATTTTAGTAATATTATTAGCTATAAATCACAGGGCAGTTTCATATAGAATTACATTCTTATTAATATCACAATATTCTCATCCCCCCACCAGTTATCATGTTCATTCATCGTATGCTGGAAATCCCAATAAAATGATCTAACTGGAGACTAATAGCATGGCTGAATCTTTCCCTCTTCCATATGTTCTGTTAGCTTGTTTTTATCTTTCTTTGTTTTTTAATTTTTTTGTTGTCAAAATGTATTGCAAAGCACAGAATGCTTTTCTGGTCCTTACCATGTCTCATACTTTAAAAATGCATTAGAGAAGATATAAACTACCTCAATTTGCTTTAAAATGTTGTCTTTCCCTCATAGCCACTGAAAATAAGACTCATGAATGCATTAATCCTAAATAGAGTAAGTGGTAGTTCCTCATTTATTAAAAATGCAAGCCAAAACTTACTATTAAAAGGATGATGTAAAAAAAAAAAAGTATAGTTTGCTCCGTATGCTTGATGTTCAAAATAATTCATTGATGATAACACTCATAACAATAATAGGAAGCTGAAGAAAAAATAAAATTACCTTGTCTAATTCAAACCTGGGAAGAAAATGAGTTTTCCTGAACAACGAAAAAGTGCTTTCAGAAGCAGTTTTATCTCTGTGGAATTGGTGCAAAAGTCATGCTGTTACATATTCCTTCTGTTCAGTATCTAAAAGGCTGGGGGAGATATTTTTTCACACATATTCCCAGCCCTGCTCTATTCCCTTTGTGCTTTGTGGGATCAGCACAAAAGGTCTAGAAAGTAGGCTGGAAAAATCAGCTGCGGGTTCTCCTTGAGAGAAGGGCTCCCCAGCTGCCGCAGTGCCAGCATAGCCAGCTGTCTCCCACCAGCAGCACGCCTCTCCTCTCCAGCACACTGAAAGGACCAAGGTCGTGATGCTCACTGTGCTCCTTACCTGGGAATGGGACAGCCCAGCCCCTAAGGGCTGCAGCTGGTGACGAGCAGCAAAGCATCCACCATCTTCCCCAGAATTAGGTGCCAAAAGGTCCCTGCTGTCTCTCTCTTTGGATGTCAGGATCCTGCGTGCACCTACATCCCACAGGTTTATATGGGAATCCTTTCTAATAGAACTTATTAACAGCAGCTTGTATTCATGCCTATAACACGGGGCTTCGTACAGAAAAGGAAGCTTTTAATTATATAATTTTAAAAATTTTAAAAGCAATGATTTCACAGAATGGCTGAGGTTGGAAAGCACCTCTAGAGATCATCTAGTCCAAACACCTGGCTCAAAGCAGGATCTTTAGCTGGCCTTCCTCAAGATTGCTCAAGGCCGTGTCCCGTTGGGTTTTGAGTATCTCCAAGGATGGAGACTACACCACCTCTCTGGGCAACCTGTGCCAGTGTTTAACCACCTCCAGAGTAAAAAAGTTTTTTTCTAATGTTTAAGTGGAATTTCCTGTATTTCTTGCCCTATTGCCTCTTGTCCGGCCACAGGGCACCACTGAAAAGAGCCTGGCTCCATCCTCTCTACTCTCCTCCATCTCGTATTTATTCACATTGATGAGATCCTCCTGAGCCTTCTCTTATGACTGAACAGTCCCAGCTCTCAGTCTTTCCTCACAGCAAGGATGCTCTAGTCTCTTAATCATCTTCATGTCCCTATGGTGGATTCTTTCCAGAATGTCTACGTCTCTCTTGTACTGGGGAGCCCAGAACTGCACACAGTGCTCCAGGTGTGGCCTCACTTTTCCTGAGTAGAGCGACAGATCATGTCCCTCAACCTGCTGGCAACACTCCTCCTAATGCAGCCCAAGAAGCTGTTGACCTTCATTTCTGGCTCATGTTCATCCTGGTGTCCATCAGGACCCCCAGGTCCTTTTTGTTAAAGATGCTCTCCAGCTGTTTGATCCCACCACCTGGTACCTGCGGTTGTTCCTCTCCAGGGGAAGGACTTCACATTTCCCTTTGTTGAACTTCATGAGGTTCCTGTCAGCCCATTTTTCCAGCCTGTCAAGGTGCTTCTGGATGGCAGCACAAACATCTGGTGAAGAAGCCACTCCTCCCAGTTTTGTATCATCTGCAAACCTACTGAGGGTGCACTCTGTCCCACTGTCTAGGTAACCTAGAATTGAATCATAGAATCATAGAATCATTTAGGTTGGAAAAGACCTTTAAGATCATCAGTCGAACCGTAAACCTAACACTGCTAAGTCCACCACTAAACCATGTCCCTAAGCGCCTTATCCACATGTCTTTTCAATACCTCGAGGGATGAGGACTCAACCACCTCCCTGAGCAGCCCGTTCCAATGCCTGACAACCCCTTCAGTGAAGAAATTTTTCCTAATATCCAATCTAAACCTCCCCTGGCGCAACTTGAGGCCATTTCCTCTTGTCCCATCACTTGTCGCTTGGGAGAACAGACCAACACCCGCCTCTCTGCAACCCCCTTTCAGGTAGTTGTAGAGAGCAAGGTCTCCCCTGAGCCTCCTCTTCTCCAGGCTAAACAACCCCAGCTCTCTCAACCGCTCCTCATAAGACTTGTGCTCCAGACCCCTCACCAGCTTTGTCACCCTTCTCTGGACATGTTCCAGCACCTCAATGTCTTTCTTGTAGCGAGGGGCCCAAAACTGAACACAGTAGTTGAGGTGCGGCCTCACCAGTGCCAAGTACAAGGGTACAATCACTTCCCTCGTCCTGCTGGCCACATTGTTTCTGATGCAAGCCAGGATGCCATTGACCTTCTTGGCCACCTGGGCACACTGCTGGATCATATTCAGCTGGCTGTCCATCAACACCCTCAGGTCCTTTCCCGCCGGGCAGCTTTCCAGCCACTCGTCCCCAAGCCTGTAGTGTTGCATGGGGTTATTGTGACCCACGTGTAGGACTCGGCACTTAGCCCTGTTGAACCTCATCCAATTGGCCTCGGCCCATCAATCCAGCCTGTCCACATCCCTCTGAAGATCCTTCCTACCCTCAAGCAGATCAATACTCCTGCCCAACTTGGTGTCATCTGCAAACTTACTGAGGGTGCGTTCAATCCCCTCATCCAGATCATTGATAAAGATATTAAACAAGACTGGCCCCAATACTGAGCCCTGGGGAACACCACTTGTGACTGGCCGCCAACTGGATTTAACTCCATTAAACTTTTTGGGCCTGGCCGTCCAGCCAGTTTTTTACCCAGCGAAGAGTGTGCTCGTCCAAGCCATGAGCAGTCAGTTTCTTCAGGAGAATGCTGTCAGGGAAATGGTGTCAAAGGCTTTACTAAAGTGTAGGTAGGCAACATTCACAGCCTTTCCCTTGTCCACTAAGTGGGTCACCTTGTCAGAGAAGGAGATGAGGTTAGTCAAGCAGGACCTGCCTTTCATAAACCCATGCTGACTGGGCCTGATCGCTTGGTTGTTCTGTACATGCTATGTGATGGCACTCAGGATGATCTGCTCCATAATCTTCACCGGCACTGAGGTCAGGCTGACAGGCCTGTAGTTCCCTGGATGCTCCTTCCACCTGTTCTTGAAGATGGGCGTCACATTTGCTAACCTCCAGTCCGCTGGGACCTCCCCGGTTAGCCAGGACTGCTGGTAGATGATGGAAAGTGGCTTGGTGAGCACTTCCACCAGCTCCCTCAGTACCCTTGGGTGGATCCCATCCAGTCCCATAGACTTGTGGGTGTCTGAGTGGTGTAGCAGGTCACTAACCATTTCCCCTTGGATTGTGGGGGCTTCATTCAGGTCCCTGTCCCTATCTTCCAGCTCAGGGGTCTGGGTACCCAGAGAACAACTGGACTTACTATTGAAGACTGAGGCAAAGAAGGCATTAAGCAGCTCAGCCTTTTCCTCATCCTTTGTCACTATGTTTCCCCTCCACATCCAGTAAGGGATGAAGATTCTCCTTAGCCCTCCTTATGTTGCTAATGTATTTATAGAAACATTTTTTATTGCCTTTTACAGCAGAGACCAGTTTAAGTTCTAGCTGGGCTTTGGCCCTTCTAATTTTATCCCTGCAAAACCTCATGATATCAACTTATGAAGATGTTAAACAGTGTTGGCCACATTATCAACCCTCAGTGTACACCTTTGGTGATTGGCCTCCAGATGGACTTCGTGTGGCTGATCACAATCCTTTCAGCCCAGCTGTTCAGCCAATTTTCAGTCCAGCTTACTGTCCTCTTATCTTGTCTGTACTTCATCAGTTTGCCAGGGAAGATGTTATGGCAGACAGTGTCAAAAACCTTGCTAAACTCAAGACAAACAACATCCACTGCTCTTCCCTCATGGCACCAGACTAGTCATTTTGTCATAGAAGGTTACCAGGTTGGTCAAGAACGATTTTCCCTTCCTAGACCCATGCTGACTACTCCTAATCACCTCTTGTACTTCATGTGTTTGCAAATGGCATCCAGGATTATTTGTTCCATCTCCCCAAGGACTGAGGTGAGACTGACTGGCCTGTAGTCCCTTCTTGAAGAAAGGAGTGGCATTTGCTTTCTTCCAGGAAATTTCCCCGATTGCAATGACTCTTCAAAGATTATTGAGAGTAGCCTTGCAGTGACATCAGCCAGCTCCCTCAGCACTTGTGGTTGGATGCCATCAGGTCCCATGGATTTGTGTGTGTCCAAGTTGTTTAATTGTTCCCTAACCTGGTCCTCCTCCAACAATGGTAATTCTTCCTTGTCCCATATGTTCCTGTGGGTCTCAGGGGCCTGGGATTCCTGAAGGTCAGTCTTACCAGTAAAGACCAATGAGAAAAGGGCATGGAGTGCATTGGCTTTTTCTGTGTCCTCTGTCAGTCACCAGGTCCCCTGACTCATTCAGCAGTGGGCACACATTTTCCCTAGTCTCCCTTTTGCTGCTGATATACTCATAGAAACCCCTCTTGTTGCCTTTCACATCCCTCACCAGATTCAACTCCAGGCAGGCTTTGACTCTCCTAACTGGATCGCTGCATCCTTGGGTAGTATCTATATATTTTTGCTATATCACCTAACCCTACTTCCACCTCTTGAATGTTTGTTTTTCTATCTTGGAGTTTTGTTAAGAGCTTCTTGTTCATCCATACAAGCCTCCTGCCATCTTTGCTTGACTTCCGGCATGTGGGGATGGACCACTCTTGAGTCTGGCGGAGGCGATTCATGAAAATCAGCCAGCTCTCCTGGTCTCCTCCTCTCTTCTTCAAGATGGTCTCTCACGGGATTCTTCCAAGCAGGTCCCCGAACAGGCCAATGCTTGCTTTCCTGATATCCAAGGTTATTAACCTGCTATTTGCCTTCTCTCAGCATCCTGAGCACCACCATCCCATGGTCAAGGTGACCAGGGCTGCCCCTGACCTTCCTGGATTGCTTTCGCCCTGCTGTGTTGCCCCTCCAAAAGATAGCAGGGTTGTTAAAGGCTCATGTGAGGACCTGGGCCAGTGAATGTGAAATTTCTTCAGGTTGTCTGAAGGAGGCCTGATCTGCTTATTCTTCCTGATCAGGCAGTCTGTAGCAGACACCCACACCAATGTCATCCACGTTAGTCTGCTGGCCAGCCCAGACCCATAATCTCTCAGCTGGCTCATGGCAGAGCTCCATGCATCCCTGCTTCTCTTTCAAATCCAGGGCAACTGTCCCTCCTTACCATCCTGTCCTGTCCTTCCCAAAGAGCCTGTACGCAGCCATTGCAGCACTCCAGTTGTGTGAGTGGGATTTGCCCACCAGTCAACAATTTCTAAAAATGTAGGCTCCATCTACTGAAGAATTCAAAGGTGAGCATTTTCCATCTTTTATTTCTTTTCCAAACAATTGGCAACAAACAGAAAGTCCATTTCGCAGTACCGTTGCAAAGTGCATGTGTTATGGTCAAATATGTCCTATGCTGCTGTTAGTTTTGTAACAAAGAAATGTTTCTATCAAATGGTTCTTATCAACAAAATTTCACTTCTATTTGAAGTGATAAATGGCTTGCTAATATTTTTCTGTGAGCCAGTTTTTAAATGGGTCACGTTGTTCCTCTTTTTACTAGCAACCTAAAATAGAAGTTATTATATCAACAGTGGTTTGCATATAATAGAACGTTAGCTCAAATTGAGTTTGATAATGTTTTTCTTTGAAAATTAAGGCTATGGTAGTATAGTCATTGAAAATTATCATCATTTACTTTTTATTTTTCTATTTAAAAGCAATATTCTTCATAGTAAAAACTGCAGTAGGAGTTCTGACTAGAGAAAATGATCTCTTGGTACAGGCAATAAGGAAAATGAATGTTCATGTTGTGAGCATAGTATTATTGAGGCTTCTCTTCCCTCCATGGGCCAAATTCTCAGCCGGAATATTTGATGCAATTCCGTAGATTTCAGTGGGACTGCACCAATTTATGTTACAGAGAATACAGGACTTTATTTACTTTGTTAAAATTGGATTAAGTTATAAAAATAAAGGTAGAATTTAAGTAAAAGCATTGACAGCATTTAATTTCACAAATCTTGGATTTGAGAGGCTATTTATGAAAATCAAACTGTGGTCCATTTCTCCCTGGAGTATCTTGAAGATGTGCAGCTGCAGCTCTTCAACACCAAGGAAAATATGAGCTACCCACAAACACTAGCAAAAAGTCAGGCACATGCAGCCCACCCAAGGCATGCGGGGCCATCCAAGAGTCACCAGCACCTCCAAGGGAGGGGTTTTTTACACTCACTGTGAAACACTCTGGGAAAATGGAAATTCAGATGTGCGCAGGATGCAAGTTGTTTGGCCCAGCTTGGATTTGTGCATTACTGCAGTACTGGTGAGGACTGTGTTCAGGCAATGCCACGTGAGACTGTAGAGAATTCCTTCTTGGAGAATGGATTTCCCCACTATCGTGTAAGCAGCTTCTGCTCCTTCTCAGCTCTCGGTTCAGGATTAAAGGGCATCTCAGGGCTCCACTTCGGTGGCTTAAGTTAAAGTAGGGCTAGAATGGTCAAAATCATTTGCAACCCTTAAAAACACAATAAGGGAAAATAAAGAGGTCTTTCCACCACCTGCTGAGGAGAATGGAAGCGCAGGAGAGAACAGACTCAAGTACAAGGTCCTGACTATGTCTGACGCCGTGCATTAGACTCTTCGGGGATTTCTTCAGAGAGGTGAACTTCACTTGCACCGAGATCAATGAAAGCCTGTGCATTCAATCTGTTTCTCATAAAAAAATATCTCTGAGTCTCTCCAGTGTGCAAGTCAGAACTGTCTGAAAGTCACAGGGAAATGAAGGGCTGAAAGGCTGAGAATTTCATGCTTCTTTTTCTTTTTATATACTCTTTATTCCTGCAGATCCTATGGGAAGCCTAGAACTTCAGCACAGGGACAGCCAGAAAGATTCAGGGCTGTTAAATTAGTAGCTTGTTTAAATCCCAAGGTAAGCTAGTTGTGCTAAATTAATCTATGAACCCTCACGTGAGATCTAAAGCCTCTGAGCAGTACAGATATTTTGAGATGATCTAATTCTGGTTAGAGAGAAGGGAGAGTATGGGCATGAGTAATGCTATAGTGTGTGCCACAGTGGGGTTAGCACAGAGCGCAATGAAAAAAGCTGACACGGGCAACATAGCCAGAACGCCAGGGATGAAAGATGTCTAGGCATTTCTAAAAATTAGTTGCTGGAATAATCATAGGATACCAGGTTTGAAATGCTTGCTAGGAAACTGAGGACGATGTGCAAAGCAAAAATGAGAGCTTCTGGAAGTGGTGGAGGGATTGGAAAAAGCAGGGAAAGCTACTGCTGACAATTAATAGATTAATAGACAGGAGCTGTCTCTTGTGGGAGTTTTTCCAGCTCTTAAGCAGGAATTAGAGGCACCCCAGCTAGCTTTGTTTTCTAAACTCAGGCAGGACCAGTTAACAGTAGTGCCCCTCATGGGATACAGGTACTGCCATCTTTAACATCGTATTGGGAAGCAGGGGACAGGTCTTCACAAATCGCAGGTGAAGTCCACACTGTGGAGCTGAGCGAGAGCAGTGTTTGGGGTAACCCAAGGCTCCTTCTGGACAATGCTCTTTCGTGAGTCCAGCACTGGCAGACGCTGCAGGGTGGAAGAACTACATCCAACCCCACTCCGCACCTAGCCTGACATCAGCCCTATGAAAGCACATGCAAATTGCCATGGTATTGTCAACTTAATCATTATAACCAAACAAGAAGGGAATAGAGAAGACTTCCAATGTGCTGCTGGTAAATGTGGAATTTGTAGTATATTGGTATATCCACCTTCATTGGGTGGATGACATCTATGCACTGAAATGGACTTTTTTTATAAAATTATTGAGATTACACTTTTGTTTTTACCCCTCTGCATGAATGGTAGAAAACATTTTTTAAATACTATGCTGCAGACAGAAAATAAAATGAATAAGCATTTTGCAGTTTGTGACTCCTTCAAGATGTGATTGATTGTTGTCCCATTGCCACAGGTCAACCTCTGCCATAGAAAACTCCAGATAATCTTCAGCTGCATTTCCTAAACCATTAATAGGATGGACAAGGCTAAGATAACAATGCATGATTTATTTCACAAAAGCAGCTGACAGGAGGAAATGGATACCAAATGAATTAACTCATTAGAACAGTACAGCACATTTGGAAATTCAAAACAGACTGCCTGGAATGATTTAAATCTAGCATGAGATTAATGTCGGTCCCTTGCTTAGGCATGTTAGTATTGTAATCTAGTGCTCCAGTTTTAGAAAGGTTGATGGGTGTACACCCTGGGTCTTGCATGTTAGGGTGAGCCTGGACTTAATTAATTAATTACATTACTAGAATACCACCTATTGTGGCCACACACTCAGGTTGTGCAAGGGCTACATTCACGTGCATGGACACACACACAACACACAGACATACCAACACTTTCTAAAATAAACAGAAATGTATATTATTTGTTTGTTGAGAGGCATTATTAAAAATAGCAGGTATCTTATAGGCTGTAAATACATTCTGTATTTAAGAAGCTGCATCTACATCCAGGGCAAAAGCTTGGCAATCATCTCAAGGGAGCAGGGTTTCTCTCATGCCTGGTTTATAACCAACAGAGAATTTCTCAGAAATTGGATTTTACCATTTGTCAGCCACAAGTTGTCAACCAAGCTTATTTTCTCCTGGTAAACTTCCACCTATGTCTCTTTCAAAGTTACAGGAGTGTATTTTTAGAAAATTGTGGGCCTTTATTCAGCATACCAGACTCCATTACGGCACTGCTAAAGTAATATGTACATTTATAGCTGTCATTGATAGGGTATATTTAAGAGCTTTAGTTGCTTTTTATCCTTCATGTGGTAATAAGCCGTAATTAAAGGTGCCAGTGGCTGTATTACAGAAACATTTGCTACCACATGTGTAGCACGAAGATGACTTTGCAAAGAGACAACTGGCAGCCAAAGCAGTGCAGGGTATTTCTTCACATATACATGATAAAGGCATGCTATCACTTTTCATTAAAGAAAAATTCTAACACAAGACATTGTTGAATCACTATATCTGAAAATGGCTCAAACTTGATTAATGTGTGCAGATAATGGGGACTAGGCAACACCACAAAAATTGTCCTGTTAATGGATATCTGAGGAATTCACATACATGGTCTACGACCAGCAGCTGTAAAAAGCTCTTTGCATTTCTGTTGGTGCAGGAATCACTTGGAACAAGGGTCATCCCAAACCAAAAGCAATTCAAGCAGCCTGAGAGGAAGATGAGGAAGGAAAGACGAAGGCTTATGTCATCTTCTGTACTGCCAATCATTTTTGCATCATCCCAGATTATGCAATATATGGTAGCAGGGACTGTGAAGCATGAGTAAATCAGGAAAGGGCAGTCTTCACTAGCACTGTCTGCTGCACAATGTGTGCTGTCAGATGTCTGAGGCGGAAAGGTCACAGCCACAGACTTCACAGCATCTCTATCCAGCTTCAGTCTACACCCACCCTTGATTATCCAGGGTTATGAGGAAGAGAAGTTAAATGCTCTCGTGTGAAGTCTGTGTTTATCCTGGTGGCATATAAATAAGAATCCAGTTAAAACCAAATTGAGTAGCTCCCTTCTTAAGAATGACATTGTTACTGTGCAGTACAGATTAAAATAAAATTCCATCAATTAGTGATCTGATTTCATTTTGCGATGATGTTTTACCATGTGTGGTGTCCAATGGTATATAGTGATAATCCTAAAGAGAGCACATGAGGATTTACAATGTATAATGATGTGGAATGTCTTTGGTACTCAAAACTCTTGTTCCTTTGTTTGCATGTAAACCATGGTGAAACAAACCGGCTTGGCATAAGGCACAAGGCTTCTTCTTATCTCAAAAAAAAAAAATCAGCTGCACTGGAATGAGGTAAAATTACGAAGGTAAGGGCAGAATTACTTTAGTTCAAGGGACTGTGCTATATGGTCACAACCCTTCTTTTCCTTGAGTATCTGGGTTTATTGTGATATTCCAATAATCTTCAGAGAAGTGTTGAAAATCCCTTTCTTAAACTGTATTCGTCTCTATCCTTTAAATTAATTCCCCATGTACACACACACACACATGCACACACACTCTTAACCTTTTTCATTATGCACCAAAAGGCTTTAGTGGAGCCCCAAGCCACAGCACTTCTGAAATCAAACATGTTGGTGTTTTGTGGAAGCTATCTTGCAAATTCTTGCAGAACAGATGTGCGATCCCAACTCAAGGCAAGCTCCATGCAACCTGCCAGCTCTGCACACAAATTGAGAGTCCAAATCAGATACAATCCTCTTCCTTTATTTTGTTCTGGCTTACAAAATCTCTCTGAGATCAACCACATCCATGCAAATGTCCCAAAGAGAAATGCTAGATTTAGCTGACAGATGCATAAAATCTCATGTTGTCACAGAATTCCCCAGTGTCTACTCAGCACCAGATGTCAAAGAATGCAAATCTACAGCTGGGTCTGGTGTTCATTTGTGCTCCAAATTCCCTCCTTCACAGCTGTTGTTTTCCACTTCCATGTACATAGAGCCAAATTTTCAGAAGCAGGAGATAGACCATGGCTCCCTATATTGATGTGAATATACATGTTTCTTTATTTGCCTGGAAAACGCCTGTTTGAGTTGAATAATAGTGTATTTGTGAGGGCATATTTCAGTACGCTCACCCGCCAGTATTGAAAACAACCTTGCTCATCTTTCAAACAATCTCTTTTCAACAAGTTCTCTGGAACCAGAGTTGTCTTTCCAAATATCTGTTTGGAGGTATCATGCTTGCTTAGGTCTCCTGGGCACCATGGAAGTAATAATCATAACCACAGTAATACAAAACAAAAGACCTGTAATCATGAGGAACTGCAGAGCAGTGTTTCTTCAGTTATCTGGGGCAGCCTTTGCTGGCCATCCTATGTGCCCTTCAGGAAAGGAAGCTCTAGCCTGGCACTAGACTGTTTTAAACTTCTGTTCTCCCTTGCGTAGATATTAACCAGCCTGCACAGCTTTTGAAATATAGTCAGTGAGTGCCATTAAAATAATATGTCTGCAAGAGCTGAATTGATGTGAATTTTTCCTTTTTTTCCGTCTAAATGGGTGGAAAATCTGAAACAACAGCTAAGGGTGACTACAACAGTCCACATTTGTTTTGCTGAGCCTCCTTTAAATTAATTCAGATTTCCAAGGTTCACCTCCAGTGGCCTCAAGTGTAGTTTAGATTTCATTTTCTTAAATGAAGATAAAATGCATATGGAGACCTTTTCTTTCCCCTTGCTTCTGTAATGATCTTCAATTCACTGAGTTCTCAGTTGTACAGACAGTAATCATAATCTAACCAAATATTTGTTTTCTTACATCTCTGATTTTCAGCCAGACTTGAAAAAGTTGGTTTCATCTAGGCTGAGACACATTACTGTGTTTAAAAAGCATGAGTCTTACATGATGGGAGAGGAAAGTACTCAAAACACAGGTTCAAATTTAAATAAAAAGTCCAAATTGGACAATTGCATTTTTAAGGAAAGCATAGCATGCACTTTACAATTGCAACATGCCTTATATCAGACTCCATTAGTTTCCCAGAATGTTTGTCTTTTCCCAACCTGTTTTTGTTGACTTCAGCTAGATGGGGATATTTTTGTCTTGGTTTTATGCCCCTGAATGTTTCAATGCCTGTGCCAAATGCAATTCACCTAAGAGCACTGTCTCCCCAACTTCACTGAGACCTAAGGTGGTAAACCCAGGCTATGAATAGCCATGTTGTACAGATTTCTCATCCAGTGCTTGTAAACAGTATAGACCAGCCTCACTAGAATTACCATACACTTCTTTAAGTTTTGACCTGGGTTGCATGCAGCTACCTCAGTTCTTTCTACCGCATTGCTACCCAGTACCTCCAGCTCTGGCCCTAGGGCAAGCTGAGCCAGGTTGGGTACCTGCATCTGCCATATGAATCTTCACATTGCCACTAAGAATGAATCAGGCAAACAAATCTGGCCACAAAATACTGAAAGATTGACTCTTAATGTTGCTTAAGCTAATGCCAGAGTCCTATTTTTGTCATGAAATGCTTTAACATAACTTGAACGATAGCTATGAAATAGGGAAGTGGAACAGAGATGTAGTGAGAGTCCCCAGCTATTTCTGTATTTACTAGCTGTGGCCACAAGACAGAGCAATGGTAACGAAAATCTTAAGTATTAAAGGCACTTTTGGGCAATCTAGCAATGTTTATTACTACTATTATAATATACATATCCACAATATCCATTTTTCAAAGTAGACAACAGTAACAATTTAGGAAAGCAGTGATTTAAGATAAGAGAAAAAGTGGTATTTGCTGGTTTTACAGTAATAGCAGAGCTATCCACCTATCAGATAAGAAGAAAGGAGGGAGAAGAGTTTAAAATACTTTGTTTGAAGTGATATGACCTAGCACAAATAGCCTCAGTGACATTTTAAGATCAAATAGTCCAAGCATCAAGTACATGTACTTCAAATCATAAGGGGAAGTTGTGACAAGTTCAGCCTGATCTGCCCAAGCACTGGAGCTAGTGCCCAAGGTGACAGAGACTTTTATTTAATCCTGAAGTTAATCATGCATATTTTTACAAGTTTCACCAGGTTGTATTTACTCATTTATTTGACTTTGAATATTTTCTAGTGATAATATCCTAATGAGGTGTTTTATATAAAAATGCATTTACCAAGTTACACTTTTAGGTTAGCAACTGTTTTCCTGAAAGAATGGAAGGGAATTGCTATGAAGGCAAAATTACTGAAATTGATAAAGAAATACATGTTCAGAGGTTAAAAAAAAAATCTAGAGATGACATTTAAATGTGATAGTTTGTAAAAGGAACGTTTAAAATGTTGAACAAATACTAAAGAAAGAGGAAGCACTGAGAAAGGTAGGGAAGTCAGGGAGATAATCAAGTGGTCTGCACCATCAAAAATACATTAAATCCAAGACTACAAGATGCTGAGACCCAAGCTGTGAGAAGTCAGGAGGAAGACAAAGTGCTAATTGTGCCCAGAGTAAAGCCCAAGAGGTGCATGAGGCAGGGATTTAAAATCCTGCCTGTGGTTGTGTTTGGAAGATTTGGGGGAAGCGTCATTCGGAGGCAAACGGCAGGTGGGCAGCTGTTGCATAAAAAGTAACTGTGGGGAAAAGCCAACGTCACCTATAAAAATCATTGGAAAAGAGGATTAGAAGTTTCTTTCGTTGCAAAGGCTTTCTTTCATAGGAAACAAATAAAGGACATTTGTGCACCACAACACAGTTTGTCAAAGCCTGCCCCCTACCCCCCACGCAACAAACATCTCTTCTCTTCGAAAGGAAACGTACATTTTCAGCCGGAATCGCTCTCCAGGAGTCAATACACTGCTGGAGATGGCTGCCTGTGTGGAGCACACCGAGCCCTGGCAGGCCCTGTGTGAGAAACAGGGCTTGGGGAGTGTGATGGAGAGAAAGACATCACTGTCAGGTTCAAATTAACAATTTATTTGAACTTCACTCACAGGTCCAATACGCCACTATTGCAGGTTCCTTTATGGATATAATGGAGGAATGCACTATTGCAATTAAATACACAATTCACAAGCGCGCTAGATATTAATACCTTAAAAGAGTGCACTAATCACAATCTTAAAGCATGCCAAATACCACATGTATGTTTCTTAATCACTTACCCTCTCTCTCAGGTAAGGCCTCTCAATCCCTGGGAAGTTACCTTGTACAGCGTCCTGGACAAGGGGGAAAGAATCTCCTACAGGCCAGCTGTATCCTTGGAAAAGCGACTCTCCCCATTTTTCTGCCCAAACCTTACGGTTTTTATTCCCTGATTTGATGGGTGGGGGCAGGCTTATGCACGAATGTTTATCTCTGGTGCCTTGATGGCTCGGCTCCTTAGTCTGTATGGTAATTTAGTGATGTCTAGCACACAAAGTTACTGAATAGTGGTGGAATGGTACTCAGGACATTTTGTTTATTAAGGGATCATTCAGGCTCCATTCGGGTTTCGGGTTTCGGCAGTGTTCCGACAACCCCGGGCTGAGCCGTTTCCGCAGCTCCCCCCAGGTCGTCTCTGCATAGTTAAGGATTTCTCAAGGTGAGACAAAGCTGAGTCGAATCACAACTCCCTGCATCTCGCCTTGGTGCTCCGAAACAGGTTTAGCCGGGTGATCCCATACAGGGAGGACAGCCAGGCTGTGGAGAATCAGGCCACAAGGAACAACCATCGCTGCTCACTCAAGGCTCACTGTATAAAAGCAGATACCTTTGGATTAATTATATTGTATGCCAGCTTTATGTTCATTATCACAGAAATTTATCTCAGAAGCAATGCCTTCTGCCTGGAAAATAAATGTTTCCACTTTGCTCCATTTCCTAATAGCTGGAGGAGTCCATTATCTCAGGAAAACATTTTTTCCATTTACACTGACTCTTAAATATTTTATGATCATTTTCCTTTCTAGCTTTCACAATAAATAAAACAAATACATGACAGACACAAGATGTTAAATAGTCACCAATGTATATAATTTAGTGTATAGATCAAATCCTCACCTATTTTCATCCTGACTTTCTATAAATTGTACTGTACATTATACTGCTTCCTTCAATTATTTTCATTTAGTTTAGACTGTCAGTTCTTAGTCCGCCTACCATTCAGTCTCTATGTTATAAGTACTTCATAGTGGGCTTCAGGAGCTACAGCTTTTAAATTATGTAGCTTCGCTATTTGGATCCTACTGTTTGAAAGGCATTTAATTATTGCTTCTTATGAGCCTTATGAGGAGCAGTTGAGAGAACTGGGGTTCTCTCTGGTTCAAACTGGGTTTGGAGAAGAGAGGGTTCAGGGGAGACCTCATCACTCTCTACAACTACCTGAAAGGAGGTTGTAGAGAGGGGGGTGCTGGTCTCTTCTCGCAAGTGACTAGTGACAGGACAAGAGGAAATGGCCTCAAGTTGCGCCAGGGGAGGTTTAGACTGGATATTAGGAAAAATTTCTTCACTGAAAGGATTGTCAGGCATTGGAGCAGGCTGCCCAGGGAGGTGGTTGAGTCACCATCCTTGAAGGTATTTAACCTGGATGGCAATTTAACCTGTGGATGAGGTGCTTAAGGACATGGTTTAGTGGTGGACTTAGCAGGGTTAGGTTAATGGTTGGACTCGATCTTAAAGGTCTTTTCCAACCTAAATGATTCTATGATTCTTCTGTGAAGATTGCTGCAGTGACATTTCAGTGTAGTACCTCTGCCACTAACTCACTTTCACTTAGTTTAGAATGAAAGACTATTTTTATCAGTCTGAAAAAGATGGTAGAACACTTTTTTTTAATAATCAAATGTAATACATTTTGTAGTTCTGTACATACAGCCAAAATAGCTTGCATAATCCAGCTACATTGTTTGAAAGCGGAGCGGAGGGGGAGGACTCAAAGGCATCTTACCGACTAGACATCACAGCATTAACATTTTTTCTCAGAAGAAAAGAAAAATACAGGTCTTGAGAATACAGTCTTTTACCAAACTACCTTCTCTGGATCTTGCAAGCTTTAGAAATTTGGTCTGTTTCCAAGGAGTAGTTACAAAAGAGGTGAGATTTAAGGCTGGCATCAGAGCTGGGCAAATAAGCTTTTGTGTAAAGTAGATGAACTCTGGGGGGACTGGAACTAGGAAACTGGATAAAATCAGCTAATAAATTCAGCTAGAAACAGGGACTGACTAGGGAGAATAAAAAGGTCACAATATTTTAGTTTCACATTTTCCTTGTTAATGAAATTACTTATTTTGAAAGCATTGAGTATTTTTGTTATGATAGCTTTTAAACAAAACATTTGACATCATGTTTTTAACCACCACTTTTAATTACTATTTTTTTATTTTAGTAAGTTAATCGAAAAGTCTTAGCCCAAAATCTTAAAACAGCATTTTGATCTTTTGAAAGAAAAAACCCAACTTTGGAAGGCTCCAAAATGGGCTTCCCAAAAGCCTCAGAATGTATGTATTTTTCCCATTCATTTAGTTTCTCCTCTGAACAAAAATGTTTGCTCTTCAGATGACTTTCTCATAGTGAAGCATAATGTGTGTAACCTGCTGAGCTGTAGCTTGCATTACAGTCGGGTTTCCTTTTTGACCATTTTCTGAAATGCGATTTATAGATACATTTATTTGACCTAAATTTTACCTAATCCCTGGGCCCGTTGACTCCTGTTGGCCAACCCTAGGCCTTCAGAGATGCCTTGTGAATAGAGAGTACTACTGCTCAAAAATGTAACTGGAGGTTAAGCTGTTTGAAGGTGGTCCTAGATTTATTGCAATTCCTTACATTGAACTTTCAAAAGTATATATAATATCTAATACAATACTTGATGTAAGTTTTTTTCTTGGCTATTTATATGGTTCATTTATGTCTTCACTAAATGAATAGGAATATTTACAGGAATGTTTTCTGAGACTGTTCATTAAAACATTGTGCTGGGGAATTCTACATCACCAGCACACTTATTTCTGAAGTCATACCGAGAGGCATGACATTAATGCTATTATGAAGAGGAATAGAACATATCCAAAATATATATTCAGCAAATTCTATAGAATGCTTTTTTTTTGCAAGCCTGGACAGACAAGTAACTCTATTTATAATATTAGAACTTAATTCTCTTTCTATCAAAGAGTGGCAGCTTGCTTTATGACCTACCACCTTTGCATGCTAGCTAAGACATAGTAAATAGTAAACTGAAGCCCCTGAGTGCCAATTGCACCACTTCTTTTCCACGTCACCCAGAGATAACATGACTTTATCACCACAGGCTTCTATGACTCATGTTTTAGTTGCTGTACTTTGTCTAGCTAATGTATATCAAAGTTTCACACAATATAATGAATAAGCTCTATTTTCCTAAAGCAGAGAAAAGTATATGGTTTCTGTGTAACGTTGGAAAGATCTAGGAAAAGAGATACTTTTTGCTGACGAGTTTCTACATTGAAAACATTTCCATACTGCAATTCAGGGTGAGGCAGTAGCATTGGACATAAATTCACCAAAACATTAGTGAAGGAAATATCCTCAAAGTAGTGTAATTTCCTTTCAAATATTTTTTTCTGTGTGTATCTTTTGTTCCTGTTTATAGAAACTAATATGAACCCAGTCTATCACTTTAGATATCCAAAGCAACATATTTGTTAACATTCCCTTCATCCCATGCCTAGTATTCATCAAACAAAGACCAACCCATACTTCATTCTTGTTTTCCAGCCCTTCCTTCAACTCCTGAAAAGGAGTAAAGGAAAAGGGAGGCTTTCCAGCATGCCCTGAGGGAGAAAATAATCCAGGATTAAGGTCAGGAGCAATTTCTAAAATTGAGTAGGACACATGAAAAACCGTTTTCCTCCAGTCCCAGAATTTGGATAGGTATAGCTGCAATTTCAATTCTTCCACAGATGGGCACTGAGGTACAGTGCTCTGAGTGCTGAGTAAGCAAAAACCGCTTGTTTCTTCAGGCCAAATGTTTCTTTAGTGGTGGTGTTTGTTTAGATTGTCCAGGTCATCTGAATAACTGGAGTTCTCTGATACTTCTGTTCCTGACCAGGCTAAGAAATACGCACACTGTAAAGGAAGAGATATTATAACCTTAATATTACTTACTTGCATTATTTATTTGTACCCTATTGCTGTTCATTGTTTTTATAACTTCAGCTTAATGCAAAAGGTCCTTTTCAGATAGTATGCATGCAAGCAAAATCCCTCTGGCTCATCCAGGTTTTGCTTGAATAGAAGTAAAGGAACAAGTCTTTCTCCTCTTAACTTGAACTGCTCCATCTTTGCTACATGCCCTCAGAACGTATATGACAAACAGTGTTACTATAAACAAAAAAACTATCTAGTGATACTAAAAAGGATGCAAGCTTAGAGTATTGGATTTGTCATGCTGGAACTTAGCCCCAGTGTATTTCATCTACTCTCTGACAGAGGCCTCATCAAGATGTCTCTGCAGAAAGCAATATCATCACTCTCAGTGCCTACAAAAATTCTCCAAAGTGCATCTGATCGGTGTTTGTTCTCACAGAGTGCTTGGGATGGAGACACATGAGTGACTCTAACCAGAAGTGCATGAACAAGAAGAGTATCATGAGCCAATTTTCCTTTCTCTTTACATTGTTTTGTTTTCCCAAAACTCATAGCTGAAATCTGCTTAGTTAGATAGATAGAGTTGTTAGGGATTTACAGAAAATGTCTAAACACTGTATGGCATCACTTAGTTTATATCAATTCTCTTGACATTTTTCAAAAAGGGTAGAAGCTTAGCTTTACCTCAGCACTAAAGATGGCCTTCAGCTTTTGCAAGCCCTATTTGAGTGTCTGTGTCATACATGAGTCCCCAGAAAGCACCTTCTCTTCTTTCACCCTCTGATTTCCAGCTGGTATTCACTGCAATTTAGCTTCTAGGAATCCCAGCTATAAGAGTGAAATGACTACACTGAGAGTTTTAACTTGTTTTTCTACCTACATAACCCAGCTGAAAAACCTCTGTGTTTTATGAAAACACAAATGCATGGAGCAAAGTATGTGTGTTCGATGTTGACTTTGTTTATTTTCTGTGACTATGTTTCACTGTAAATTTAGGATCTAAATGCTCAGTTTGAATCTGAGCAGAGGCATACACTTATACATTATTTTATTACTACAAAAATAATTTTCTTACACCTGACCCACTTACTAATCTTACAAGGACTTTCTACATAAAAGATAATTATTTTTAAGCTAAATTTTATCCATTTAACATATAAGGATTTATCACAAACATTTATGATAAATCTTACATAGCTTAAGATAACTGGCAAGCAAAAACATGCTAGACTCCCTCTCAGAAACATAAAAAATAAATCAGCAATGTGTGTTGGCCTGCATTAATATATGAGCACTTCCACCTTTCCTCACTTGTCTAGTGCCTCTTCCTCGACAGGGTCTTTTCCCTACCTCTGCTGCCTTCCAGTGGCTCTATTGCCTTTCAGCTGTAACCTGCTCTTAACTGCATTCATTCTTTCTTCTAGGATCTTTGGTCCTTTAGCTATATTCATAACTCTTGCTTTACCCTCATTTGCCTTATTTGCCTTATGATGAACATTGAGACTGGAGGTTACACATGCTTCTCCCAGCTTCCCCTTTCAGTTCTTAATTTGAACTGTTTCTTTACAGAGGAAATTGAAAGGAGCTCAGTTTCTGGAATGCTTCCAAATGGTCAGAAGTCCAGATATCTCAAATTCTTGATCTGGTAGTCCTCATTGTTATTTCTTTGCCATTATTCTCTACAAAAAAAGAATTATTCTACTACTGGCTACAAAAAGCCGCCTCTTCTTTGAGCACCTCTCCAAGTACAGCATCATTCCTCATCTGATCCAATGGAAACATCACCGTGTCATTTATCAAAATGTGTAGCATGGCTGGGAACTTCTTTCAATGCCGTTAGTGATCCCACGACTTTGTTCCACACTTCTGTTTCCTGCATCCATATGGTAACAACCACCTTAACAAGAAAACCCACCTCTATAGATTTGTCTCTTCCCGATACTTGTGTGAATGACTGTCTTCTTTCAGACTGCAGATAAGATAAACTTCTCAGAGAACAAACAGGAAATTTTTTACTAACAAAAGTGTATGAACAGTGTAACTCTCCTGATGAAGCTCAGACAGGGTTCATTATGCAGACAATACAAGCTATTAAAGCAGAAAAACAAAATTAGCTCTTTTGTCATTCAACTGTGCCTGTGCCAAAACAAGAAGTAAATCACTGAAGCTGTGTATTATGCATGAGGTATACAACACTGTTGAAAATTGATTTTTTTAAAAATTATAAAAGGGAATTTGCACAGGAGTGAGATGTGATTTTAAATTCTTAGCTTAATATCATTGCTAATTTTAATTGCTATTAGAAGAACCTTGTTTTCCTCTAAGGCATTATGTAAAGAATCATTCTAGCCCAAATATGCATGGGAAATGTTTAAGGGCCATTACAGAAAAAACAATGAACATGAAAGCAACAGCAGTAAACTAGCAAATATCCCTAGCTATGATGCCAGGACTTGGCTGTTTAGCTATCAAGCAGATGTTAACAGATGACAGATAAGTAATTATTCAACAAAGTTGGATGAAAAATGCTTAAATGTGTCCAAACAGTAATGCAAAATAAAATCTAAAATTTGATGAATGGGAAAAATTACACCTAACATAACAACACAATTTCTGTGTAATATTCTTAATTATGAAATATTAACATTTCAGCATGCAAGGTTTTAGCAGCAGTTTGGAATCCCATTTATGAAACCAAGTCCCACACATTCACATGTAATTGGATCCATGCAAAAGATTCCAGTCTGTGCTGAGAACAGACTTTGGTGCACAGTGCCTGGGGGGCGAAACAGGACAAAGGCCATTGCATCCTGTATCTTGCCTGGACACTTTTCTGCTCAGAATCAGAGCTGTCCTGTGTAACAATAGCAACAGCCAGAAGCTCTGACCACCTTACTGGAGGTGACCTTCACAGGAAGGCAGAAAAGGTCTTTAAAAGCACACCCTTTTCCTCTCCTGACCTCAGGAAAGCCCTGCTCGTTGCTGAAGGGAGAGAAATGACATTGGTGAAGGACAACGCATGGGATCCCAAAAGTAGTGCCTGCAACAGATACAGGCATGTAGATAAAATGGAGTGCTTTGCAATGGGTAGGGATTTTAACACTTCTAACTAAAACATACAAAAATACAGCGAAAAAGGAAATGTTATATTTAAGTAGTATGCAAACAAGTGTGATTCAATGATAAAAAAGTGTTACACAGCAAAACTAGAGCTGGCTGAACATTCAGCTAAAAAAAGTGGAGGGATGCAAGCAGAAAGATATTTATTAGTGTTGTTGAAGATGTAAGCAGATGCTGTGTTCACTGAAAAAATAAATAACAGAGAGCAAAAATATTTTAAATCAAATTTTCTAAGGAAGTGTAGCTTTTTCATAAGGATGGGAATTGTAATAAACCAGTGCATGTAAGCAAATCCAGCATCAAAGTCTTGATCATTGTGACAGCAAAGATTCAAATGCCTTCTTCATAAGTATCTCCTGTAAAGTGTATTACTAAATGAGGGAATACGGAAGCAGGAGAAAAAGAATACAACACAGAGTCCAGCTCAATAGCTGAGGCATTCTCTAATGAAGGACCACATTTGTGCTATTCTGCAATATAAACTCAGAGAACTAAACAAAGTAGACAGATTTTAGGGTAATTTGTAAACCAATTACTTACTTGTTAACACTGTTGTGAAGAACATTTTAGACATTACGCAAACATTTGCCCAAAACAACAACCAATTTGGGTTTAATAGCAGAGAAGTGCCTGTAGCCAAACAAACATAGAAGCCATATGTAGAACAATTTCACAAAACTAATAACTAAATTGAGTCAATTTATAATCAGTTAATTTGAAGAAAAATGATAGATTAAAATATCCCATAAGACATGTAGGTGCTAGAATTTTTGCTGTATGTTCTGTGTTCTAACTGGCAGGAACAATTTGGTCATAACATTTTAATTAGTAATAAAACAAGGAGTTAATGTAAAAGACATAATGACAAGTAAGAACAACAAATCCTAGCACTATAGTCTGAAAAAGAACAAACAGAAAACACAAAAATATTAGTCACAGTAGTCACAACACTTAATGCTGAAATGTTTGAGGGAGTGAGAACAAAACTGAATTTTGGCATAAATATTTTTTTCTGATCGAGCAACACAAATCTTTTTGCAGATAAAAGGATGAAAAAATGTTTAGACTGACTTGGGTTAAACACAATATTCTTAGGTCATAAAAACATCTGATTCACGGTTTTTGTCATAAAATGTTATTTGTGTATAAATACAGACTGATTGGTAATGGCTGGAAAAGAAGTCTGTATGCTAACGCATTAATTGCTTATCAAGTATTAACTTGGGATTGTAGTTAACTATTTCAGAATTTTTCTATTGAAGGGTTACTTATATTCTTTGACATGGATATGCATATTTTCTGCCATTCTTCGTTGCTCAGTGCTCGGTGTATTTTATAGAAACATAAGATTGGAACCCCACACACACACCTTTAGTCACTAAATACA
The DNA here is from genome assembly GCF_030936135.1 of Gavia stellata. Taxonomy (NCBI): domain Eukaryota; kingdom Metazoa; phylum Chordata; class Aves; order Gaviiformes; family Gaviidae; genus Gavia; species Gavia stellata. The sequence continues at coordinate 41,304,807 of NC_082596.1, read as the reverse complement.
TTCCCTGCTGACAAAGACAACCATGTGAATAGTTTGCTATCATTCAGTTATTATTAGATACATTAGACAGCTTCCTTTTTCTTTTTTTAATAACATTGTCCAGGGAAGCTCTGTAAGTCTCATTATGTTAGGTTCATTGCCAGTGCTCATGAACAAAGGGGAAAGACATACAATAAAAACAAAACCAGTTATCTTTTAACCACATGTGAATTCCTGGCATGACTGAAGTCAACGGGTGCCTTGCCATTTGTGCAGGATTTGACCCTGCAATTATAGAAAAGGGGTGTTCTCACTCTTTACGGCTTTTCTGATTTAGAAATCAGAAGCACGAGAGCAAGAATGGGAATATAAAGCTAGATTCGTAAAAAGATTAGGGTCACACACTGAATCTAAAACTCACCTACCTGAAGCCCTCACTCAGCAGCTCCTTTTTCGAGAAAGGCCTGAAGTTTCCAGATACCAATAAAATGTCTGGGGCGCATCCAGAATTGCTTATGTCCTCAAAGAGAATTCCCAAATTATAGAAGTGCCATTGCCCTTCTCCCTTGTGAGGCCATATGAGATTATGTTCTTAGGCAAAAAAAGGCTGTTTCTTCTACAAAATTAAGAAAAAATACTGTACCTTTTGTCCTCACCTTTTAATGTCCTCATCATTTATTAAAAATTTAGAGGATGACTTGAACTACATCACCCACTTCCCAGGGGAATATATTATCACCATTTCTCAAAAATTCTCTCAATTAGTTCTCTTAAAATATCTCCACTTTGCATATAGCAATTTGAGAGGAGTTCAAAGACTGGAGAGATCTGAACAGCCTAAGTCTATTTAACTACTTCATACCGTACGCAAAAGTTTCATCAGAAGAAACTATAAAACCCACACTCGACTCTCCCCTCACCACCACCTCCAAAGATGGAAGAACAAGTCTGAATACAGCAGTGAGTGTTTCACAACACTGAATAAATTGCATTGGATCTGCCTCTCATCTGCTTTAGGGATTTCTGAGAATGGACACCTAACTTCAGGAGAGAGTTACTGAAGATGGAGAGCCTTAGCTTTTTACGGAGTGAGGTTTATGCTCACTTGGGATTTCTTGTTATGACTGCATTGCCAACAAATGGCTCCCATAGATGCCACTCTTGCACACCTAACTCTCCATATATATAGTATGATTGCTTAACTGTTGATTTCTCCACATTGAATAGGTGATCCCTGAAAATTCTTTAACTGGCTGAGGATACAGGCATAGAGAATAAAAGAAAATAGAATTTCTTCCTGTCACTCTCTAGCTCTAAAGTACTAAACTTACCGACCAAACGGGATATAATAAGGCCAGTATGAAACTGGACTATTCAAGTATTCCTGGGGAAGTAATACTTCTGGGACTTGTATAAATGTGCATTTATGAAATCCAACTCCATGAAAACATGGAGTTGATGAAGTACCTTTGGACTGAAAATCAGTATTTCCATTACACAGAATAAGTCATGCAGACTCTCTTAACCAGTTGCAAAATAAGCAAAAAATATCAGCTTGAAAACGTGTTTGAACTGACAGGCTAAGGTAAAAGTTGCTTGCATTTGCTGTCTTCTGAACGCAAAACAAGGCTTTCACTTTCCAGCAGATAGTGATTATTCTTACACATTTCATTGTGTTGTGCACTGGTATTGCTGAGGTCACTTTTACACAACTGCTTTGTGGCAAGGAGGAGTTCACAACCTTCCCCCTTGTGACTTTTCACTTGTTCTACAAATGTCACACTTTAAAACAAAAATCTCCATCATTACACCTGAACTTTGTGTCCCACGATTTTATCTCTGATTGTGGGTATCTTGGCTCTTGATCACTTGTTTCTACCTTAATTAAATGGAAAACAATTACTCAGACTATCCAACTATCTGGAATGTTTCCATACAGAGAACTGAAAATAAGAGGTTTTTTCTCAGTCTGGCTCTCACTTCTGTTGCTTTGAAGTGCAACCGCGATAAATTATTTTCTGTTCTCTGTCCACCGCATATTTGAGAGTATGTCAGCCTCCTGTAGCATTACCTGTGCTGGCACACACAGGCTGTTGCAATGGTTACAAGAGCTGGCAGAGCAAAACTTACAGTGAAGAATAGTCAAGAATACTCTTACACATGGAACATAGTGCTAGAAAATGGACCAAAGAATTCTCAGCGTAGCACAGACATTAATAAACCCTCCCTACGCGTGTTGAAATTAGAAGATTTTGTGCTTTCCTGATCAATTAATCCGTTTCAAAGCTGTACCATCAAAAAAAGCAATTGTTAGCTACTGTTTTTTTAAATGATAACTCTAGATAGAACATTCCTTCAAAAAGCAGATAATGAGGTGGAGCTGATTTGTAAGATATAAATACAATAGCAATCCTTATGCCTACCATGTTAATTTGGTACACTGATATGTGCCTTATTTAAACATTTCTGAACACTTTTAAGCACTTATGAAAAGAAACAGTGCAAAACTGCTACAATGCAGAGGTCAGAAGAGTTGCTGTGATCTAGGTTTCTGAGAAGAAATCTGCATTTACGAGATCTTGGGATGGATTGAACTAGATCTTTTTCCTGTAGTTATGAACCCCCCAAAAAAAGATCAAAAAGACTTTTAAATTCAAATAAGTAATTTTTCCTTAGCAAACTGAATCCTTTGCTTTTTATACCCAGGAAACTCAAACCAGGCAAAATAGAAATTTTTAAAAGTTTATAAACAACTCTCTGTTTGCCTTCCGTACCTTGCAGAGGCACCTTCTTGTGTCCAAGCTTTGTGACAGCCAGCCCTGTGGCCTTCTGGACCAAAGAAAACTGCACAGTCTCCTGTGGATCCCAGGAAATTTCTCTTGTCTTACCTACAGATGCTCTCTGTTCCTCTTGGAAGTCTCTCAGCCCGAGTGCAGCTCCCAGCTCATGCTCCAAACCTCTCTCTGCTCTTCTCCCACTGGCTCCAGTCACTGGAACCTTTGCTCTCCAGCTGTGCCCAGATATTCCCATGGGAAGGAACCATCCTCCTCCTTCTTCAGGAAGTCTCTCTGACTCGGTCACCTTTCAACCTTTTTCCCGATGCACAAGATGAGACAGATTCTGTCCATAATGGTCCATTGCCCTCTATCAATATTTTTCAACTTGTACAAGAAAAGGAGAGGAAAGAATTACTGGAAATAAGATGAACCACTAAAGTTTATTACAAACTAAAAAGTATCTTAAATGGCTAGAGATACCCATTCATTTATCTGCCAAAGGTCTGCCCTCCCCAATTTTTGCAGTATCTTTTATGCTGTGAGCATTGCAGGTCAAGTGAAGAAAAGGCTGTCATACCATTGTACAGCATATGTATTAAGGTCTACGCTTGCATCAGTCCTTTTGATCTATGGTTTTGATGGTTTCTTGTAACAACAGCAAAGCCTTCGGTCAGCAGCCTTTGCTGTGTCTGCAACTCCACTGTGGATCCACCAGTGGGAGAACTTTGACCACCAGTGCAACCAGAGCAGACAGACTTTTTGTCCACCTTTCCTTATGTTCATTACCCTTTAGCACTGTTTAGCCTGCATCTCCTTCGGACCAAACGTGCTGTCCCTCAACCCATGAACATAATTCCTGTATTTGGGGGTTTTTTCAGTTCCAAGTGAAATTTTTTTCAGAATTTAATTCTGTATTACACTGGCCACCAGTGTAATACTAGTGCTATGCGGTGTGTCCTAGAGTGTGATACGATGGGATTTTGGGACACAAGCGGAGTTGGGTGCAGCCCTCTGCCAAACTGTTTGGGAGTTACCCTAAAGCAAATTGTCAGCTGGGCCTGGATTTATGTTTAGGTGAAGTAATTGCCATCTTCCAAAGGGAGGTGGGCATGATGGCTCATCAAGGAAAATGAGGCCCAGAAATGGAAACAAGGAATGAGCAATACAGACGGTGTGAGAATACCTTCACGTTCCCCAACACTAATGCGTTCGTTGACGGGCCTTCATCGTACCCACAAGGCAAATTCAGCCACTACAAGAAAACTTAAGTCTTAATGACCGCTGTCACATGTCTTCCTTCTGACATCGGTTCTTGCCGCACTCCTACAGGATGACAAAATCCCAGATAACCCCCGGGTCGGCGGGGCAGGACCTGGCAGACTGTCCCATTCCATCTCACCCCATCCAGGAGCAGCCGGGGGCAGCCCCAGCCCATCGGGTACCTCCCTAAGGACAGGCCGAGTCCAGGCTGGGACACAGGCCCGCGGCTGGGCCCAGCTTGGCAAGGCCCATGGCCGGGCAGGGCAGGGCCGTGGGGAGCTGGAGACCGGCCCTGCTGCAGCATTGCTGGGGCAAGTGCTGATAGCCCCAGGGGGCTGACATGGAGTCCTGGGCCACGGGCAGGGTGGGCAGGGACAGGCAGGGCTGGCAGTGCCTTTGGGCAGGGACAGAAAGGAGACTCCAAATCAAAGCTTTAGTTTCATATAACCCTTACTTCAACCTCAACCTCAGCCGTGGCCAGGGGATAAATTCTACTGTAAAAGTGAACACAAGCAGTATGAATAAAGACAAAGCATATTCACCAGCACCTCTTTGACATGGGATCGATGGGCCGAGGCCAACTGGATGAAGTTCAACAAGGCCAAGTGCCGGGTTCTAGACTTTGGCCACAACAACCCCAGGCAATGCTACAGGCTTGGGGATGAGTGGCTGGAGAGCTGCCCCACAGAAAAGGACCTGGGGGTGTTGATTGACAGCCGGCTGAATATGAGCCAGCAGTGTGCCCAGGTGGTCAAGAAGGCCAACGGCATCCTGGACTGTATCAGAAATGGTGTCGTCAGCAGGAGTAGGGAGGTGATTGTGCCCCTGTACTCGGCTCTGGTGAGGCCGCACCTCGAATGCTGTGTTCAGATTTGGGCCCCTCACTACAAGAAGGACATTGAGGTGCTGGAGTGTGTCCAGAGAAGGGCGACGAAGCTGGTGAGGGGTCTGGAGCACAAGTCTGATGAGGAGCAGCTGAGGGAACTGGGGTTGTTTAGCCTGGAGAAGAGGAGGCTGAGGGGAGACCTTATCGCTCTCTACAATTACCTGAAAGGAGGTTGCAGAGAGGTGGGTGTTGGTCTCTTCTCCCAAGTGACTAGTGACAGGACTAGAGGAAATGGCCTCAAGTTGCGCCAGGGGAGATTCAGACTGGATATTAGGAAACATTTCTTTACGGAGAGAGTGGTGAAACACTGGAACAGGCTGCCCAGGGAGGTGGTGGAGTCACCCTCCCTGAAGGTATTCAAGGAGCGTGTAGATATGGCATTGTGGGATGTGGCTTGATGGGCATGGTGCTGTGTGGTGTGGGTGGGTTGTTTTGGTGTGGGTTGTGGTGTGTTTTGTGGTTTGTGGGTGGTGGGTTTTTTTGGTTTGGTTTTTTTTTTTTTTATGGTTGGACTTGATGATCTTACAGGTCTTTTCCAACCTTAGTAATTCTGTGATTCTGTGATTCTGTGATTTTGTGACAGCCGGGCAGCCCTGCAGCCCTCAGCAATCACCAGAGACTGGCAAGCTTTGATGCCCATACCCCAACCCAAAACCAAGTCCTGCCTTTAATGCTGGGCAGCCAACAAGTTCAGGAAATGAAAAACACAATCAGCCACTGCTGACACTGATGCCATTCCTCCATCTGAAGCATTAGAGAAAATCAGCCGTAACTTGAGCTCTCGAGGGTCTCAATTCCCAGACCCTAACCCTAGCCACACCCCTACCCCTAATCATAATTATACCAGTGAGACTTCTACTTACAGTAACAGAAACAGAGCTTCAATGCTTCTTCTAATGCTCTGAGTGATATAAAGACCAGCAATGAACTGGGGTCTTAAAGCTATCAAACCCTCACCCTGACTCTGACTTGAATTCCTGGCAGGGGTTCCCTTTCATCAGTGAAAAGAAAATAATACATTGCCCTCTAATGATCAATTCCCCTTTCTACCCTGGAGGGCCCTACAAAATGCCGTAACAAACTTGACTCTTCAAATACTGGTTTTCCAAATGATAACTCAGTCTTAATTAAGTTTAATTAGATATGGCCTCTAATTCCATTAACATCCTTAAGAAATTGCCCTTTCCACACGTGGGTAGACCTTACCTAAGAGGAGAATACACTCTAGTTTTGAAGTTTTAGATTTCTAAGCTCTAAATTTACTTCCAACCCTGAACCTAAACTTAATTATTAGCAGGAGCCCCTTCTTGTGTTTCCCCTATATTATTTAATAATTTTTGAAAGCTATTATTTTACAGTGATTATTACTATAAATAAATATTAATAAATACTAATTCTGTCTGTCTTTGTAAATCATAAAAAGTGCAAAACCTAATGCAAAACTTAATTATATGAATGAATTTAAGGAAGCCCAGAAGTAAATGAGAACATAAAGCATTGGCCCATCCAACTGTTTTATCTATTTGTAGTTATCTAGACCCTCTAGAATGCAAAAAAATAAAGAGGTTCCTTTAAGCATTAAGCCCAAAACTTTAACCCTAGCTCCAGTCCTAATAATTAACATCAACACCAGCAGTGAGCACAGCAACGAAAGCAAAAGAAAAGCATATTCCCATAGAGAAACACATCATCTTTTTATTTCCCTAGTCCCTGGAGAATCCACCCATAAACTGGGAACAGTAAACTTCAGATTCCCGATTCCTAACACTAACCCTAGTCAGTACAGCTGTATAAATCTAGCTTCTACAAGACAACCTAGAGCACTGACCTTTTCCAAAACCTGCCCGCTTCCAACACTTCAGTAATAAGATGCAGCAATCATCTGGGCCCTTAGGAAGGAATGTGTCAACAGGAGAGAATGCCTCTTAGCCTGAAACCTAACCTCAGTCCTAAATTTAAAGCAAGTTAGACCTGTAACCTCACACATAGCCCATCACTGGCCCTAATCTTAGTTATAACCTGGTATGCATCCAAATAACAAAATACACAGCATTTTCCTTTACCAGCACCTATTATCTTGTCTTCTGAACTCTGCAAGCCACAGAGAATAGATTATAAACTGGAGTCTTAAAAATCCAGTTCCAAACCCTGTGTCTGACCTTAATTATTTGCAGGGTTAAGAGCATAATAAGAGTACATCCAGCCTTCTACCCTGTCATCACCTGCCCTCTTCCTAACTTTGTCAGACCACCAGAATAAAGACATGAACAAATAATCTTGAAGACTTGAATTCCCAAACCCCAGCTCTAACACTTGCATTAATTAAACACATGTAAATAGTAAAGAAGGACACAGAGCATTTACCCCTTTCTTCCATCTTCCTGATTCTTCACTTCCATGAGAAAACCAAAAAACTCCAATTCTCTCTTACACTCCCAAACCCCAACTCAAAATGTACCTTGAAGCTTCATGTTAGCTAGCACATCCAAACAAGCAATGGCCTTTCCTGAAATGTCTCCTTCTGGACATGTGGGTCCTAGAAGCTTTACACTCTGACTCTTACACAAACCATATACCACTGTCTAATTATTTCCAGCTGACAAATGTGCAGACTGCAAATTCCCAAGAGATTTGTCCCAGCAGATTAAGAAAAACTGGCCCCATTAGTCTTTTTTCTCCTCCCACCTATATGGGACTTACAGAATACTGCAATGCACGTGGCTCCTGAATCTGCAGAAATGTGTCTTTTTGTGTTGGATATTTTGTCAGCATTTGCCCTCTTCCTAGTTCTGAGGAACTTGATAACTTAATATTGGCCATGTTGACAGAACCAGGGAAAATAATAAAATATGATATTTCCTTAGTTTATGATTAACTGGGATCCAATTAAATAGGATTTTTTTTAAATAAATCTCTCTTCAGCAAAGATTTTTCACTGTTTCTTTCCCTAGACAGTCTGCATTGTCAGCACCTCATTAGAATGAGCTGGATTGTAAAGAAAAATGTTTTAAATGAATACATTTCACAGAAAAGTTGATAACTACTGAAATCAACTTCTTCAGCTAATAGATCAAGAAATATATGTTAATCCTTTTATTAAATTTTAAACATAAATTAATATAGCTCTCTACAACCTCACAGAATTTCTATGCTACAAATTTAAAAGTGCTCTTCACCAGAAATGATAAAAGGAAAGTATGCTAAAAAAACTATTCAGTTATTAGGAGTTTAGTTTTTGTAGCAGCAGCTATGATTTCAATTAGTGCTAACATTTTTAGTTGCATACTTGATGCAAGTTCTCCACCTAGTGGAGTAATTTTTAATACTCCAAAGGATCACAATTCCTTGCATGTCATCATTTTTATTTCTGATTCATTTAAGGAGTAATAAAAAGTTTCCTTACATAACATTTTATAAATATTTAAGCTGTACAATAAGTTTTTCCAAAATTAAACTTCGTTTCACACAGTGACTGAAATATTTATAATAGCTTTGGAAAACCTAAAGGCCAAGAGAATGATGAAAGAAAACCCAGTCACAACAATCAAACTGTATCCACAAAACTGTTTGAACAAAACCACCTCAGATATTTTGTTCATCAAGGTTTTGGTAGTTGAGCAAAGTTCTATTTTTAGAAAACCCTATACTCTTCACAAACATTAACAACAATCATATTTAAAAGAAAATTCTACAGCAGGCAACATACCTGCTCATACACTATCGACAAAACAAACCCATCCAGGTGCCAGAGTAGAAAGTAGCAATTTGAACAGCTTATCACGGGACACAGTAAATTCCAAATCACTTGAAGTTCTTACTCTGAGGCTGGGTGGGACTGTGAAATACGTATTCTGGTCTGACCACATACATGCATATGTACGTACATCATTCAGGAATTCCAGGGGAAAGTAGGAGGAGTATTGCCATGCAGAAAGTCAAACCAGATTAACATAATCATCCACCCTGCCTAGACATATGAATCATGATAATACTCCTCACAGTGTTTATGAAGGACAGCCTCTTGGAAAAAAAATAAAAAACTAAGAAGTGCTCATACAAAATACACAGTTCACATCTCAGACCTATTAAAGCTTAAGCTGGTCCTCAGCTCCAGTACCTGTAATCACAACCGTAGCACACCGCACAGAGAAATAAATGTCCCAGGTTGCTCCTGAGCCACTTCGTGAGACAAAGGTCAAAACAGAGGATATGAATTTCACCTCCGTTCTTGCTGGCAATGAGTGCAGTCCCAAAGCAATTGGTGTAATGCACTGTGCTCCCTGCGTGACACATTACTTAATAATTGCATGGCTGCATTTGAAGTCACCTTCAGTTCACAGTAGTTTTTAGTTGTGACGTGACCGCAAGCGTGGGTTACAGTTATCCTGCACTTGAGATAATGAAGGTATATAGTAGAGAGCCCACATCAGACAAAAGAGGTCACACGTCCTGACTTGAGACAGATCAACATTATAAACTTGATCTCATATAACATGAGAATCAGAAAGGTGCCTTGACTCGTTCAGTGCACTTCCCAGAACTCAATTTGCCAGTATTGGAGATCATGTTCCCTTGAGCTGGTGAAGTTCCAGTTTAATCTTTCTTACTGTACCCACTGACTCCACCACAGCACCAAGTCTTGCAGATGCAGGTAGACTTAACTTGGGTGACCTAGGTCTCAGCCAGTGCACCATCTCATGTGCATGGTACGCTGCTTGCACAGCAGCAGCAGGCAGATGGCCCTGCTGCACAGAAGGGGAAACTGAGACAGCAGGAGGCTAAGACTTATCTGAACAGATCGCAAACAAGCTGCAGTGGAGGAAAGAGACTTAACTGAAATCCTTTCCTGTATGCTAATAATACATAGCCTTCAAAAACAGTGCCTTATCCTTCCAAGCAGGAAGATAGTACTTAATCCAGTACAAAAGATTCCTTAATGCTAGATTGGGCAACATAAACACAGTATCTTGCAGGGTATAACATGAGGCAAGAAAAGACAGGAGAGCTTCCTTGTGATCACAGAATCACTAAGGTTGGAAAAGACCTGTAAGATCATCCAGTCCAACCATCAGCTAACACCACCATGCCCATTAAACCATGTCCCACAATGCCATGTCCACACGTTCCTTGAACACCTCCAGTGAGGGTGAGGGTGACTCCACCACTTCCCTGGGCAGCCTGTTCCAGTACTTCACCACTCTCTCAGTAAAGAAGTTTTTCCTAATATCCAGCCTGAACCTCCCCTGGCACAACTTGAGGCCATTTCCTCTTGTCCTGTCACTCATCACTTGGGAGAAGAGACCAACACCCACCTCTCTGCAACCTCCTTTCAGGTAGTTGTAGAGAGCGATAAGGTCTCCCCTCAGCCTCCTCTTCTCCAGACTGAACAACCCCAGTTCCCTCGGCCGCTCCTCATAAGACTTGTGCTCCAGACCCCTCACCAGCTTTGTTGCCCTTCTCTGGACACGCTCCAGCACCTCAATGTCCTTCTTGTAGTGAGACATACACATGTAATACTGTCTTTTACAGTCTGTGAGTTTCAACTCTGGCACAAACCACCTTAGCACGTGAATTTTGTTGTATTTACTCTTTCTTAGAGAAAAACTAAAATATGGAGCTGTGCAGCTTGTGGAGTTGTGCAGCTTTTTTTTTTTTTAAGTTACTGATATCCCTGAGCTCCCACCAAAGTTTAGCCACCCAGAAGCAACTTCAGTACACTTTTTACTGTGATTCTAGTTCATGATCCATCACCAAGAGCAAATCCCTCTTTCTCATTTCTGGAGATCAGAGTGAAGGCTTTAAAAGCGCAGCAGCTCTAAAGTGGAAACAAAAGGGCTGAATTGCAGAACCCACCACCACGACCTCCCCAGCTGGAGCCTGTAAGGAATACAAGTGTATAGCAAAGGTTAGGGGTGGAGCTAACAGGCCCCAAATGACTGTGCTAAGAAAGGTCCTCACCTCCTCAGCAACCTCCCCTGTAAACATTTCACTTTGTTTTCAGTGCACATGGGGTAAATTTTGTGACCCCTCTTATTGCTGAGGGCTGGTCAGGGAGCTGGGGCTGCTGGTTTGCGTGCTGAGTCAGACAGCATGTGTGCCCTAAGCCTACCTTCTGGCCCTTGGCGTGTTCCAGTAGTCATCTGCATGGCTGAAATCAAAAAATATTGTTTAACAAGGGCTGCCAAATACTTGGTTGCAAATACCCAGGTACAATGACAAGGAAAGTTCAGACTTAGTAACTAAGTCAGACATATGAGCAATCTCATTGAAGCAGGAGGGCAAAATTCATAACCCCTCTTCACTCTTCTCCTGCCTGGGAACATGTCATCTGCTCTTCAGTTGTAGCCACGTTGGCCTTTTGCCAACATACTGCTTTTCAGTTTTTCTTCTTCAGTGTCAGTAGTCTCCTGATTTCATCTGCTACTCCTGCTTATAAGTTCCCTTTATTTCTTCCTGAGAATCAATAAATATTACTGTCCTTCAGAGGCAGGAAGCTAGACTGGGTAATGACGTTCCCTGTTTGCCAGGTTCCTTCCACTGAGATTGCTACAACAAGGTTTCTGGTAATGAGCTAGAATACCTCTGAAATACTCTTCCATCCTGCTCTCCACAAAGGAGGGAGTTCACGTGCTGTACGTATATATTCAATTAAGTCCTAAATTTTTGTAGCCTGACTGAAATTAGTTTGTTATCTGAATGAAAACTGACGTTATGTTCCTTGCTAAAACACAAATAACCAGAAGGAGAAAAAGATATGCTCAGACATTTGAAAAAATACCCTTTAATCGAGGCGTATGCCTTGATTTTTATACGAGTTCACGCATGGGTTGCGAGAAATCTCTTGATACAGAGAAGCTAGTAATTTATAAGGATGTAGCTACAAGGCACTGCTTCAAGAGTAAGAACTAATGCAAGTGCATAGCTCTGAGGTTTTTTTTAATTCCCTCATGGAATTGGATGACGTTTTCAGTATGCCAGCAATGCAAACTGAAGGAATCAAAATGAAGTTTGGGAGCACAATTCAGAGCTCCTACCCTGCCAAATTTAATCTTGCTTATCACCTACTGCTTTGGTGCTAGGAATATAACAAATTTTAAAATAATTATTATGGGAATAAATACTTTTTTACTTGTCATGATCCAAAAAAAAGGCTGAATTCTTCTGTGAAATTTGTGAAAAAAACCCCTATGAACCAGAAAACGTAACTGAGGCAAATGGAAGTTTCTAGAAGTGATGAACACATGGAAATATTGACTAACATTGTTAGTCAGACTTGCAACTAATGCACTTGAGTATGCAAGCTTGCTATGTGCTTTACTTTGGAGTAAGGTCACAACTATCTGTAATTCACACTGTTATCAATGCTGGTGCCCTTTTGGGCTTGGCTTTTTTTTTTCAGTTACATTAAATTAAGCTGGCATCTGATTTTGACTTTGGGCTACTTGGTACTTTCTTAATCGCATGGCAGATTCTCCTTTCTTAATCGCAGTTCATGAAAGGATCCCTTAAAAAAACATGTGCTATTACAAGAACACAGCTCACTGTTAGAAAACATATATTCATGTATCTACAGCTGAAGGCAATTTTCTGCAGAGTGCCACTGTGCAGCTACAGAAAGAGAGGGAGCATTTCTTCATTATATTATCATTATAATTAGGGTCATACTGGACACAGAATAAGTATCCCTTGGGATAGGACAGTGATTCCAAATTCTTTTTTTTTTCCTAAAGATGATAAATGCAAAACATTTTAAGTAGCTGTTGTTCCTTTTTTATCTAGGGTACATGGACAAAATCTGTCACATTATTCTTTTATGAATTGACCATTTACTGAGTACTTCAGAAATTCTAAAATGCCTTTCACAGACAGACGTTGTTTGTTGGCAAGGATTATATTCAGAGCTATGATTGTGGATATTGTGGAAGACATGTAGACTATTTATGTCTATATGACTTGAGTTTTTCCTCTCACCTGTACCACAATCCCTAACTGAAGATTTACAAGAGAAATTTTAGAAAATTGAAAGTTTCACCTTTTATTTGATAGTACCACAGATTCATCATTTGCTTGTTACCTGCTAAAATAAAGCCCAGAACACAAAGAGGTTGATTTCAGACTGCCCAAAGTAAAATTCGTGGCTCTGTATATAGTTCACGGAGTAAGACAGGTCAAACTGGAGCTCTCTGAATTGCTTTCTGAAGATGTCTGTCTTTCTCCATTGACTAGAGAGGGAACTTGGAAGGGTGGATGGCTAAATCTAGACAGGAAAAAAAGTTAGATGTTTTGGGGAAGATTTTGATGTAAATTAGGATAGCCTCAAGGAAGTAACTATGTTAAGCTCTGAGTTTGTTATTGGGGCAACAACAGCTAAACATTTCTATTTGCAAGGCTGAGATCATCTTCCTTACGAAAACAGCAATGGAAGACTTAGTTAGGAGTGGTTGCTATTGTCATGACATTAAGATTGTGATACGCAGATTTTTGAATGTTCTTTCCATTCACAGTTGCAGTCTTAGAGTTAAGCAAAATGGATTGCCATCCTGCCCTTTGAATTGGCCCTTCAAATCCTTGCGTTTTCCTGCCTCCCTAAGATAGGAAGAGATTAAGGGTGACTGACAGCAGTAAAAAATTATGCAGCCACATATATGTTAATCTTGCCATCTTTTCTGCAGGATTTGGAAGGAAAGGGATATTTATAACTGTTCCTTTGTCTTGCTTTTGGACTAGCCACTGATTTCCCAGCACCCTAGAAAACATTTCTAAAGGTCTGGGACAGAAAAATAATTCTTTCAAGACAACTAATCTCTCCATTCATGTCATTCATAAGAAAGTAATTCTACACCCATAATATTGGCCAGAATATTTGGTCTTGAGTCTCAGGCCAGGAAAAGACTGGGAGACTCTGATAAACATTTCCTTTATCACAGTCTTAGCGAACCCTATTTAATGTAACATTTGAAATTAAATCAGTATATTTTTGCATGTTGGCAAACGGGAGAGCAGCCTATTTCTGGTCACAGGCTGCAAAGGGGTTTTTTGACCTCAAACACAAGCAAGGTCTTAACTGAAGGCCTTCTTAATTGAGAAGGGCTCAAAATCTTGACTTGCATAATCTGGCTACATAACTGTTATTAATTCGAAGGTGTTAACCTGGTTTATAGGAGCTGAAATCCAAGCTTTTTTTAATAATAGGTTAAGAGCTATTCATTTCTCAAAAAAACATACTCCAAATCCCCTCTAACATTTGTTCTACTTCATGTATTTTCAGCATTGCTAGGTCCCACTTTTCCAGAGTTTAGCCTCAGAACATTGTTACGTCTGCATCTGAAACAAACTTGTCTTCGCCTGTTCAACCCGGCTTTAAGTACCAAACTGGAAATTACTATCTGCTACGTATCCCTAACCACCATCATTTGTTATTAGTACTTTTTTGAGATGGCCATATTGGAAACCATGACCACATATTGTGGACAAGAATGACAGGATTTACAGGGAACATAAATGAATGCACTTTGTTCACTTACAACTAAGTATGATCACTTCAATTTTTCACTTTATTAATATTTTACATACATAAAGATCCTTTTGTCCTAATGGATACCAAAGCAAACCATTAAAAAAGGAATAGGAGTGATTTAGATATTACTCCCCATAATTGGATTACATGTTCCTTGCTTCCGTGTTAAATTACTGTAGCAGTTCGGCCTACAGATGACTGAAGTCTCTGATTTCTCAGTTGAGAAACAGTCTTTTCTTTGAGCAACAGACTTGTAATTGTAGCACAGAATTTGTCAAAAGATCCATTCTATCCTCTGCTGAATTAAACTCATAAAAGATGCAAGAACACATTTGTGCTGCCGATAGTGACAGTACTAGCTCTGCAGATGTCACTGTTGCTGTCTCTTCGCCCCACATAACTCAGGCAATCTTGGGTGTCTTTCCAGAAACCAGCACAAAGCCTGATTCAGTCCTTCCCTTTTAAACGTGGCCTTTATAGTACATGGAATTATAGCAAGCAGGAAACGGAGGATGCCATTCGGAGAGCAATTTCTAATTAATTTATATTTTCAACATCCGAACTACAGTTTCAGCAAGCTATTGGTGCTTAATTTGGCCCTTTGGGGTTAAGTCCCTCTAGATCTCTGGCTTTGGAACATGTTTCTAAGCCAGTGGGCTCAGTGTGAAGTGCTGACTGGTGCAGAACAAGGTTTTTTGAAAGACCAACATTTGATTATATTTTAGAAGTTCTGCGTTGTAAGTGGTTAGTGGGACAGCCACAGGACTTCCAAGGGGAAGCCAAATCATTCTTATAAACATTCTACTTCTTTCAGGATTGGAACTCAAAGAAGGAGGTAAAAGGGAGTAATCACAGGACTGTAGCAGTCATGTTTTGTTTGTTTTTCAGAAAATCGACAGGCAAGACAGGTACCATGCAAGCTATGGTATAAGGGGTTCTACATGCCTCAAGTTAATAGATGTCTAGTTTTAAAATTGCTTCTTGTAACATTTAACTGGCCTGGCAGGAGAAGCTGAACTGTTAAGAGTCTCATTTACCTGATGCAGATTGATCTAGGAGAAGTTACTGTGGAAGATTCAGTAACTCACAAGTATAATCTAATGAATAGTTGAAAGATTTGTACATTGGGATAAGAGGACTCTTACATCAGCTAAAGAAAGACTATTTCAGAGAAGTCTTTGAGCATTATTTGGGGGGAAATGGCATAGAATTACAGCAAACATCCATTCTCACAGAATCAAATATTAAATTACTTACAGAGGGAGGGCTAGAAAAATGGAAATTAACTTCAACAAGGGAAAAAAAGTAAGAAGGGAGAACTCAGAAACATTATAATGAAAAACTAAAATTGACATACTGTTCCAAGAAAGCATAAAGGAAACTATGTGCCAGTGGAAAATCTGTTAACCATCAGTAACCAAAACCAGAACAATTAAAATAAAACACTTTAAAATCATAGCTCCCTGTAAACAGACAGTTAAGTCAGCTTTAACCAGTTTGGTTTATCATAATGGAAGTGGGATTTGACCACGGTATCCTGGATAATTGAAAAAAGGGAGTTTTAATTCTGTGGAAAATAGTATTTGGAACCAGTGGCTGAGATACAGGATTATAGAGCAGTATCATCCAAAATGCCATGCAGAAGAGTAACAAGTGAACAGAGACAAAGCAGAAAACACTGGCACCTAAAATACTGTGAATAAATTAGAATTACTAATTAATTAATTACTATTAATTTTAGTTGGAAAGAGAAGAGTAAAAGATGAGGGTTTGTAGGACATTGGAGCCCATGGGCAGATGATTTTCTATGGATATGCCCTAGAAAGTTTGGAGAGTAAGGAAACAGTGTGCCTTACTATCAGTGGACACAAATATATTAGAAAGTACAGAGGGAAATCTTCTTTTAATTGAGCACAAAGGCTACTGAGTGAGTCATTAATTGTCCCCAACTGGACTGGGCACTTGATCAATAGCTACAATATTCCTGAAATTACAAACATAGTGCAGTATAGTATAGTAAGTAATACGTCTGCAGTTCACTAGTGTGGTATCAAAATTGACCTCGCTAAAAGTGTGGAATATGTTCTTCATCAGGTTGGCACTTATGGACATCATTACATTCCTATAATTTAGGCAGACCAAAAAGGAAAGAGAATTAATTGTCTCCCCAGAGAAAGTCCCTAATGTGGCATGCTGGACTCGTGGACCTGGTTACTGAAAATTTAGCAGCAGTATTTTGGAGGAATTGTACTGCTCAGTGTCTCAAGAAGTGAAAATAAAATATATTAACCTAAGTATTTTAAAGAATTATATTGGTGTTATTTTAAAAAGACAAGACTGTTGGTAAGTTTACAGCTATGAAATTGCAGTGGACACTTAGAATGCATAGGCGGAATCTATCTGGAAAAAGAAAGAATTTGTGTCTTGGATTAGCCAACACAGAGAATAGCTGCTTTGAATCAGCAGCAAGCCACTCTTTGGAGTTGTACAGGAAAATAGCTTACAAAATACTCGAAGAAGAGTATTCAAACATCTTTGAAGGTTTAGACTGGATCCCTAGTCTGCATGTATATATTAAGAACTATGACCAGCAACCTGTAGAGAAGACATACTAATGTCTTACCTAATATACCAAATGATCAAGGAAAAAAAAAAAAAATTATAAAAGAATACCAAAGTCAGGCTGAGAAACTGGAGAAAAACATACTGGTATACAACAGATCCCTCAATTCCAGGCTTTGCAGCAGGTACATCTTGCGACTCACTCTTAGAGCAAGAAAAAGCCTACCATTACGGGTTAACAGTTGAACAAAGTATAGTCTTCTGTAGGCACAAAAATCCTATTTTGTTGAGCAAATATAGATGAAGCTTGTGACAGTGGATAAAAATATCATGTATAACTTCAAGGTGAGATATGTATTCCCAATGTGGAATAGCTTTATTGTTGTCGTATCACCACTGAAGATTATGTGGTGAGTGTAAGAAAAATGTTGCAGCTATGATAAGAACATTGAATACATCTGCAAGTTGGTGAGCCTTCAAAGAAACCTCTTTGCTTGATTAAAATGGGCTGAAATTCATCCTCCTGTAAGGGATTTAAGGTTCATTGGCATAGTGTTGATGCAAGTTGTTAAACTTCCTCATCTGCTTTCGGAAGTATATTTGAATTTTTTTCAAGTACCAGTGCATACAAAAACACTAAAGGAAGGACGTGAGGGAAAGAATATATACTATCAAGATTGCTTTTAAAATTACCCTCTGCAATTGGTAAAGGCTGGCAAAGTGCACTAAATTTCTTGGTGAAAATACTTTTAATAACTTAAAATAGTTAGTAATTACTTCTAAGTTGTTAGGAGTTCATTACTTATTACAAAAGTAATAAAACATTAGAGAGGATAAGCTTAATCACTGTTTTAAGTGAAAGGGTGAATTCAGTTCTGTTACAAAATTTCTGGTTACATTTCATACTAAATTCAGAAAAGAGTTGCTAATATAGCTGTATCCCATATATAGAGAATATTTATATAGACAATATAAACAACGTAAGCAACATAACATCCATCTATCTCTGGGATAGCATTCTACAACAGTGCAGGAAGATGACTTACTGAAGATCTAAATGATCTTGGGTAACCTAACCACGGTCAAAACATCATCGCAAATCTGGCCCAAATATAAACAGAGGCTTTGTCATTCCAGCTAGGGAATCACAGTAGATGATGGTGGCTTTATCCTTATGCACACACAATTGGTTATGGAAGTACACACTTTCTACTGTGTTACCTAATTTCAGTTGACTACGTATCTAATATGCTTGCATTGCCCCCACTACTGTGATATCTGAGCTCTTCAGTCTTTCTTGATCCTGGTAATACTTGTGTAATGCAAGAAAGTGCTAACCAGAATTTTTGCCAAGACAACAGCACATCTATGGTAGAGCAATAAATTCAAGTCACTGGCTGATGTCCCAGTTTTTAAGCCAACTTTCCATGATATGGTCTAAGTAAATTTAAACTCTACATCCTAAAAATACCCTACTTCCACTTTTAAGTGAAGTTTTGCAGTGAGAGAAGCTGGCAGTAATAAGCTTCTTTGCTGTTTCTACATTATTTAACCAGAAAGATATGACTGGGGGGATGGTAAAAGTGACCTTGAAACTTCTTTGTGTATAATAAAAGTAAATTTTGTAACGTAGGCCTCTCAATTAACATAGAATATTGCAAAAGAAACACTGACTTCAATAACCTATGCTAGCCTAAATTGTTTATTTTGACAGTCACTCAAGAAAGTGATGTTTCAGCCATGACTGCTGACCTTCCTCAAGGTTTCTTCCAAATGAGTCAAAGCAAACTCTTCAAATACCTAGAAGAAACACAATGTCAAAACAGTGTACTTCAGAATAACTGTCAACATGTATGACTAAATTAAATTAACCTGAACTGAAGATTAAACGTTGTTGTTCTGAAATGCATATCAATCTTTGTATTTATTGAGGGAACTGCACCAAGATAACCTTGATAATTTCTGTGGATTTGGGAAGGAGGACACAAACATACAGCTCCTCAAAATCAGTAGTCAGCAGTAAGTGTTGGACCATGGAAACAATGAAAAGCCAATATTGTGTTAAATGAAACATCAGTAGTTTGTTTTAAGATTTAATAATTGAGGTATTGACAATGTTATCACCATAGTTATTTAACTGTAGTAGTGTTGTGAAGGTTTTTAATGGTTATCTCAGAATTTCTTTCTGCAGTTAGTAAGAGTATCCAAGGACTGAAATGGTAGCCTGTAAGAAAAAAATGCAGTGCATTTAGATTTTAAAAGCCAGTCATGTTATTCAGATCACTTTCATTGGTAATAAAATAATTACAGTAAAGCAGGAATAAGCTCCACTGAAGACTAAAGTACAGGGGTTACTATAACTGCTATTTACAGAAGCAAAGCCTGGAAAGATTTTATGTAGCTATTATTCATACATATGATCATCTCAAACATTTAGGCTTCCTCAAGGGAGTTGGAGTTGCACTGCTTAGCCCTGAGTTAGTTATATCAATCCAAACTATTTCTCATCTCGTTGAATCAAAATTCCCGGCAGTGTAACTGTGAGAGTGTATGTGTGCTTCTATACACACAATTTTTTAAATTATTTAACTGAAAATAGAAGACATTGCAAATTGAAAAAACAATACCTAGAACAGGCTGTTAGCTGTGAGACAGACATCACTCTTTAGTATATGCAAAGCCAAGGCTGGCTTTTTTTCCCCTTGATAGGTTTCTTGCTATTTAAACTCTCAATAATTCCTCTTTTAAAGATTCAGTATCACTTAACATGCCAAGTACATGAGCCAAAATGCATCTTTGGGGAGGTGTTACACTGCTCTGAACAGTTGACTGTTCCAACATTTAGAATCTATGGTTCTGTCATTAAATTACAGACAATGCTTAAAACTTTGGGATCTGTGAGGTTTTGAGGGTAAATTCAGTCCAGTTAAAAAAGAAGCTATTAGTAAATTTTAAGTGGTTTCTTTCCTCTGTTTCTCAATGGAGGCTGCTATCATGTAAACTACTCCACAGTCTATTCTTAACCTTCCTGGAATAACTGCAGCTCTAGGAAATGTTTGCATGCCACCACAATCCATGCAGTTAAACGAGCTAAATTATTCAGTGAAGCATCTTTTCCATACTTCAAAATCTGGCAAAGCCTGCTATTTAGAGGAAGACTCTACTAGAACGGACCATCACACTCTAATTCCAGTAGCTCCTCTTGCCTGTGGTTACGAGCAACTCTCTAGAAAAAGGCTTCTTCTTAGGCTTCCAATTTTTTATGAACTTAAATGATTCTTAAGGTCTCCTTCCTTTCTTATTCTACGCTTTTCAACCATAACAAAGATACTGTATGAAACTTCCATTGCCCTTCCACAACTCTGTCTTGAGGAGAAATGACTGAGAAGCTCTCGCTGACCTTGTTCCACCATTGGAAGAGGGCTCTGGAGGGCTCATTTCCCAATCCCTCCAATGATTCCAGAAGGTAGCCTTCTCTGATGAGGGATTATGTTCGCCCTTGTACTGCCTTCCTTTCAGCAATGGTTCCCTAGTCACTGTCACATGCAAAGACCATTATTGTTTGACAAAGAATTTAAACTGTTCAACTCAAGTCTAAAATCTGGTCTTGTTTCAGTATCTGGGGAAATTTCCCAGGGGCTTACCTGATTTACTTTAATACATTCAGATTCTTAGCCAGTAGACTAAATTCAAGATATGCCAAAACCACTCTGAGCCAAGTTCATCAGATGTAAGTGAAATCTGAAGTCCTGGGGCTGATGCTCCTTGGTTACTTTTTAAGGCTTTTCATTCACAATGTGCTTCTTGTTTTCTGCAATGTATTCTCCATGGTGTTATCTTTATTGCATCACCTACATGAAGAGGCAATAGTTTGTAGGAAGTATGCTTGTTCTTAGACAGTAATGCAAAAATGCTTGTTCTTAGACAGTATTGAAAATTGGAGACAGGACACAAAGAAGTATCAGATGCAGTTAACTGGGTATTTTCAAAAGAGCAGGATAAGGAATTTATACTCTTTCTGATAGAAGAAAAGATTTCTCATAAAAAAAGAAGATAATACACATGACAAAATTATGTCAGGGATCCTTTATCGCAGACAGCTGTATTTATTTCCTTGAAAGCATGGTTGCTGTTTTAACAATAATATCTAGAGCTTCATGCATAAAATTTGAAGTAGGTTTGGGGAACTGTGAGTATATCTCTCTTTGTGTCAATTTTAAAGATACTAAACTTCTACAATAATGTTGTTATTCCCATGTGTTGCCAATACACAATGTGTACATTTCCGAAGTATTGTAGAGACATATCTTCTATGTCTTCCAGTCTGTGGCAGTACTTGAGTCAAAAGTGCTTTGAATCCTCTCTAGTACATCATTTTGTTTCACATTTACCCTAAATACAAACCAGCATACACACTGTATCACAGTGTTCTTTGGACTTATATAATTTCTGTTTATCAAATATGATACTAATCATATTAATTTGCTATAAATAAACATATAATAAGTAATGGATTTTTCCCCTCACAGAACTGTACTGATGAGAGTTAAACTTGTAATTTCATTTTTTCCCATTCAATAGACAGGATTAACAGAATTTCAATTCTGTTCAGAGTAATTACTTTAAAATAACGCTCAGCGAAGTACTATTTCTTACTGGTTGGTCTCTCAGTTCCAGTCTACTTTTCTCTAAAACTCAGCCAGATCACACGCATTACGAAGCATCATTTAGACCTCTGTAATTCTTTTTGGTGGAAAAGACAGAGCCCAACCTATATATACAAAAATGCATGGAATTTATTCACCTCAGAACATATGGTCAAACATCTGCTTACTGCAACTATGGTATTTAAACCTATTTGATCTTTATCTAAGGTGTAGGATAAAATGTTTGCATGTTTTAAGACACTCGTAAACTTAGCGCTTGTAAAGCTGAACTACCGAACTATTCCAAACAATGGAACAATTCCATGTTCCAAATTGACTTATGTAAAACAAAATAAATATGCCTGTTGTCACTACAGCAAAATTTTCATGTAAGAAAGTACAATGAACTCTTCAGTATTTTTTTCATAATTTAAGTGCAAATTACTGGCAGAAAATTCAACTTATTAAGATGAAACCTGAAAGAATGAGCCACAGGGTGGATAGAATGTTCAGCAAACCCATCCAGTTCGTGCCCCAAAAAGTCCCAATTACAATTTTTTTCCTGTAAAAGTGGAAAGAGAAGCAGGCTTAATTCAGACAAATTAGGGATGAATTTACTGGGAAATGTTAACAAGCCTATGAATCTCTGTACGGCCCCTTTGTTTTGGAAACCAGTTCACTAGGCCGCACCTCGAATACTGTCTTCAGTTTTGGGCCCCTCACTACAAGAAGGACATTGAGGTGCTGGAGCGTGTCCAGAGAAGGGCAACAAAGCTGGTGAGGGGTCTGGAGCACAAGTCTTATGAGGAGTGGCTGAGGGAACTGGGGCTGTTCAGTCTGGAGAAGAGGAGGCTGAGGGGAGACCTCATCGCTCTCTGCAATTACCTGAAAGGAGGTTGCAGAGAGGTGGGTGTTGGTCTCTTCTCCCAAGGGACTAGTGATAGGACTAGAGGAAATGGCCTCAAGTTGTGCCAGGGGAGGTTCAGGCTGGATATTAGGAAAAATTTCTTTACTGAGAGAGTGGTGAAACACTGGAATAAGCTGCCCAGGGAAGTGGTGGAGTCACCATCACTGGAGGTATTCAAGGAACGTGTGGACGAGGCATTGTGGGACATGGTTTAATGGGCATGGTGGTGTTGGTTGATGGTTGGACTTGATGATCTTACAGGTCTTTTCCAACCTTAGTGATTCTGTGATTTGTATAATTGATCTGTACTTATCTTTTCTTTCTCTTCTCTTCTTCCTTTCAATGTCTACTGTAATCAACATACTTTTTCCAAAATAGTTGTTTTTATTTAATGCATGACATTGTACTACTTAAACTGGATATTGAACTATTTCCTCCATTTTTCTTGGATATAAATATTATAATTGTCATAAGCTTTTCTCTGTGTTTTCTCTTTGCTTCAGTTGACATTATACTAGAGGAACTATACCTTTTCATTGCTTTCATTTGAGGGAACTGTTTTAATACCTTGCTTTGGGTCATCAGGATACAAATATTTTGATCTCTACTTAGTCTAACTCATGTGAATTAGCTTAGTGCTGCCATACTCTTCTGGGAAGGTTGGCTGTTTTGTTTCTTTCCGTGCCAAGACAAGTTGCATTCTCAATACATGACAGAATTTTATTGCATACCTTCAGCATAGTAAGTCTGACGCACCATGGGAGTGCCCTATTTAGTAAGTAGGTAAAGACTGATTGTGTATGTTACACAGAGTATACACAACGGAGAGGATGAGAGGAAGAGGATGGCTATGGCCTGACTGGTAATGCAAAAAGAATTTATCATCTGCTATGCTCCTGGTCACTCTTTTTGTCAGGGACAGCTCTGCTTTTCCCCATCATGCAGCTGGTTCATGTGCATGGCAAGAATAATTATGGAAAATTTCCGCCTTACTGGTTGCTCATGGAAAAATTCATTCAGACTCTTCCCTGTATGCTCCTCCATTGCCTCTGTCAACGGAAACTACTAGAAGTAATACTAGGAATAGGCTTACAGTCCCTACAGGGCTAAGTTAGCATGTTACCTCTGTTGTTATATGGCTTTGGCCAGTTGTTATATGGCTGATGATTTCCTAAAAGGGGCAAGTTTGTTTTTTATTTCTGAAACACTAAATTACTTTTCATAGTTTGTGGACCACTCTGTGCTCATACTAGGGAGTACTATATACTGTGTATTTTTTCCAACAGGACCAAGGAGTTCTGCAAAGATACTGGTCATCTTACCTTTTAAAGACATGGGAAGAAAATACCATGACTGAATTGTTACCTAGAAGGCCATTTTGTCAATTTTCATTTATTTTTTGACCACGTAAAATAAATGAAGGTCATTCTGAAGAAAATACAAATAGGATTGAGAAACATCGCAGGAAAAACAATACTGAATAGGAACAGGCCTTGGAGAAGAGGACTGCCAACATACCACAGGGCAAGTCTTATGGTGATGAGGGCTTGGCACTGCCATAAACTGCAAGCATTTTCTATGCTAAGCAATTATGATGACATAAAGGTTGTGACAACTAAACAAACTTCACTGTTAAAGAGGATGGGATTACAGTGGCTACTGATACCATCTGAATGTAAGTCTTAGCAGACAAGAGCTTCCTTAAGTCAAGATGCGATACAACCTTTCTTTCTATTTGTCGACTAGAAATAAAGAAATGAAAAATCCCTTTTTTAAGTGGTATAGAAGTAAACTATAGAACTATAAAAGAAGAGACCCTCTGCCGAAGAGTAAACTGATGAAAAATAAACTGGACCTTGAAGCGAGGAGAATTACTTTCCTCCTACAGTTATTGCCATGAAACATAAGACAGAACCCTTAACATCCAAAATTTTGTACTACTTGACATCTCATGATCAGAGCAACAAGATATTCTCAATAAACATGTAGAAATCTGAAATGAATGCAAGCTGATGGGGCAGGGGGGTATTGCCCTATTACAATTCATTCTCTTGGGTTTTTTGCCTTTCTAGGATGTACTGTTTACCTTTCTCAGCCAGCGTATGAATGGCCAACAGATAATGATATAAGAACATTAATGAAGAGAAAAAAATTAACACTTGCCCACCTTCTGATCTGTGGAATTAAAGACTGCCCAACTTATGATGTAAGGCTACGATAGCACAGCTCACGTGGGCAATGACAGCTTTGATGTGACCTTCACAGCCTGAAGACAAGTGAGGGGAAACTGTGCTGAAATAACCTTAAAAAGGCTGGAGTTCTGAAAATGACTCAATCCAATGAAGGAAAATACATGCAGAAGCATGTGCTGCCCTCTGCATCAACAATGGCTGAATATGAAAGGAGCCTACATACGTATTTGTTAAAGTAAGACATCTTCTAATTTAAAATACTTAAGATGAAGCTTATTCAGTGGAATGCACAATGAAGAAGTACCGAAAAGAGAAATAAACCTCTAGTTTCATGCTACTTTTGGTTTGTTAAATTTTAAGTAATTTCAATAGGAACTTAAAGCTTTTTAATATCATTTTAGCTATGGTTTAGCTACAAGCATTTTTTTGTTAAAATTACCAGATGTTGCTATTATACCTTTTAGACAAAAATGTAGGGTAGGTTATCTGCTAATATCTTGGTAGAAAAAGATCGTTTCTGCAATGCTGACCCTAAGATTTCCTCAACTCAAATCCTTTAGCAACTCTGCTGACTTCCAGAGTCTTAGACAGTTCCTTTCTTTCTACAGCCACAAAAAGACATCAATGGAGGTGTCTGAAAAAGAAAAAAACATTACTATTGAATAAGAAAAAAAAAATTGAAAAAGGTGGTTTGTTTTTAAAAAGGCTTCTTTATAACCCTTTCAGACCAAAATATTTTCAAATTGAAAAAAATGTGACCAAGCTTGCCTACTCCTATTGCTTTTTAAGCAAACCAGTTTCTTTAAAGTTGTCTCACTTGTTGCTATGAGTAAACAGGAAGTTTTCATGATTTTAACTTCCTGTGAGCCTGTGCAGTAACTTTATTTACCTTCCACTTTCTCTTTATCAAACCATTGCCAAAATAATTTTTAAAATAGATCTAAAGAAAATTAAGAAAAATTCTGCCTCTAAAGTAAAAAAATCTTGAAAATTTGCCTTGATGCCAGTTTACTCCATGCTTTTGTGATTCTTGTTACACAAACACACATTTTCTAATCCTCCTGAAAATAAAAAAAACCATAAACATATCTTTTCAGTTGGTTAGCCATTTCAAGATTATTTCAAGGATCCTTTTGTTTTCCCAGTTTTTATAGGAAAAGTGTATTAAAATTTATCATGTGCTGTTTTATCAATCTGTTTATTTTTATGTCAAGGCAGTGAAAAACAAGGTTATTTGCAAGGAAAAACAGGGTGCAATTATAACAGTGGCAAAAGCCATTGGTAAGTAAACAGGGATAAAGCAGAGGTCACATAAATATTTCCATGCGTGCAAAAACCTAAAATATTAATACAGCTGGGAAACTGAAGAACTATACTTTTACTTTTTGGTGCACTGGCTTGAAAATGTAATCTCAAGATTATATTTTGAAAACAAAAAATGCTATTAAAACTGAACTTTCATTCCCAAAGATTATTTATCAATGTAGTTGATCTGGAATAAAACATTCAATAACTATAGTGATTGGAGAAATATGGTGTCTTTCAGAAAGCATTACTTTTTTATTTTTAGCATTTAGCTAATAGCATTTAACTAAGGCTGTTAGTTAAATACTATACTATTCTAAATAAAGGTTTTAAAAAAGAAACTCATTTCCAAACTTTTTTCACCAGACCAAAAGCAACAATGTAACTTAGCTTGGGTCTTTTAAAAGTATACAAATTGGTGTTAGCAAAATTGCTCTATTTTTGAAAGCAAAACAGAGGCTACGGAAGGGGGTGGGGAAACAGCATCTGTGCATATGTTCCAGCTGTTAGCTGAAATCCTAGTCAAAACTGCCTGGACTAGGGCTCTCAGAGCCCAAGTCGTACATCCCTCATAGGCACATTTTTCTAGGTACTCTACTCAGAAGCCCAGTCTCCAGTTTCTCATTTCTCCACTCCAAAATTCTAATTTCTCAACTCTTTGGCCCGAAATCCCTGGTTTCCAGTCCTCTTATTCAACTTTTCACTGCAGGTATTTCTTCTCATATTGGCCCAAATCCTCTCTCATTCCAATCCCCAACTTCTCCCAGCCCAGAGACCACTATTCTTTCTATTCCCCGCACTCACCCTCCTCATACGTGGCATTTTCATTTCTTTGCTCCAGACCACCTGTCTCACAGTCCAGCAGATATCTGCTGCTCTGCCACTCCTCTTCCCGTTGTTCTCTGCGTATACAGCCTCTGCTGCTTCCCACACTCTCGGTCTAAATGGCATAAAAAATAATAGAGGTTCTAATGTGTTTGCTATGTCATGAATTACATACCTAGCGAACCAGTCAGACTGTAAAAGTTTGCATCATTCAAATGTTAAGCCACGCTCACTTTCTTGAAGGCAAAGATTAAAGAAGCAGTGGAAGACAAGCCTATATTCCAGCTCCACAAGTGAGAATACTATTATGAAGTCCAATGGATGAAGGACTGGGAATTAAAAGAATAATTTGCTTCATTCTTTCTGTGAAACAAGAAGTATGCATGAAATCACCCAGTCAAGACAGACAACAATCTGTCAGATTGACCTGAAGATGGGAACATAGATTTCTATCTGCAGGAGGTAAAGAGATCAAACGCATCTGAGCCCTTGCTGATGCTTCCAAATGTCCCTGTAAAAAAATGAAACCAAACACAAACAACAAATGAGAACATCACACTGCCAAAATCAAGCATCTCAAACCCTGCAACTAGAGGGGAAAATGGAATTTCATCACTGAACTGGGCTATAAAGTCCAGGGTGTGGTTTGGAGCACTTCATAGAAGACCCAACTCACAATGAGTGGATCAGAACCAAAAGGGAATTTCATAATTTCTTTCAGAAAGATTACACCAGAAAATTTCAATGTTAAGGAGAAAAAAAGACAACAAGCAACTTCAGCAGCTCTCTGGTTGCAAGTGAGAACTGTTCCTACATCTCAAGAACATACCTGGGTGTACAAGATGCTTACATTAACAGACTTAACAGACTTAACAAATGATGTGCAAATTTTGCAAGAGAACGCTAAAAAAAAATAAATAGTGTGCCATCTAACTCACATTGCAGACAAATTAAAAAAAATATTAAAAATTCCAGCGTGGGTGGTGGTTCTGATATTCTGCTATGAAAGTAAAATATCCATAATTTTACCACAGACAACATAAAAAGTCAGTAAATACCACTGCTTGATGCTGCACATCAAAGACATTACATGGGCTTCCACCATTACTTCAGTTTACAAGTTTGGGACAAGTAAAAGTATTATGAACCTAAAAGCAAAGTACTAGACTCTTAAAATCCTAAACTAGAAGGAGGAGGAAGAAGGAGCTCTGGATGCCTCCATGGCTCTTTCCTAAATAATACTATTAGTGATAAGGATCCTGCAAACCCTAAGGCTTTGCTATAAACCCCAAGTGAGTGTGCACAGTGCTAAATGATGGAAATTTAGTGAAAAACTGAATGACACAGGAAAAAAGAGCAAGCTCTAGTTTTCTCAAGTGTATCAAATTTGTGAGTATATAATTCTGATACTGTCATTTTAGTGAAATATTTCATCATATTTCTAAAGAGCAAAGTACATAAAATCACTAACAGATAACATATTATTCAAGATAACATTAACAAAAAGACAAAAGCAAAGCAACCCTCTGAAAGCATTATGTTTCAATATTGAGTAACTACTGCTTCCTTTGTATCTCCTGGCTAATAATTTTTTTTAATAAGTGAGACTGAGTCCATGGTAGCCTTCTATTAAAGTATTAATGCTTAACAAAAGAAGATATTCATTTGTCTGGAAAACAGAAATTTAGACAGGTGAGAGGTAAAAATTAAAAAAAATACAATACCTATTTACTTACATGCCTCTTAATAGTATTTAAACAAATGTATGTTAAACATAACTTGGAGGAAAATCAATTTTGCATTAATCTCTAGTTGGAGGCACCTGAGATTTGCAGAAGGGCTGATAGCACTCAATAACTCAGGCATACGATCTCTTATACAGTGGCAAATTAGCTTGTATTTACCATGGGACAGCATAAGCAACAAATTCTTGCACGTTATCCTTGCAAGCGCCTCTACCAAACACTGATTCTATAAATATCCCAACAGCAGCATCACTGATATACTCTACAGTCATGCACATGTAAAACTTCTCCAGCACTGCCGGCTGCCTAACTTCTGGCTAACCAGAAGAGGCCTGGCTATCTGCTCACTGTGCAGTGAACCCAACCGAGCAGCCACCGAGCCACTCGGTGGGGCATAGCCCTGCCATGTGGGTCACCTGCAAGTTGGTTACCTCTCTGACTTATCACGCTGCCAGAGCAGAAACAGGTGGGGCTGCCTTCTCTCTGAACTGTCAGTCATAGCAGCAGGCTGTTAGATGGCTAAGCAGTTGTGTTAAAGATACCTTCCATTTCGCTGGGAATTCTGCAGTGTCTGTATTTTCTCCACATCAGCAATCACTTTTACAAAATGGAAATTCCCTTTTCTGATCAGATTTAATTCAATCACGTCAGGCCAATTTTGCTTGTGTCAAACCTGCAATCTAGAAGATCAGATAATTTGGAAACTGAGAGACCAAATCCCATCAGTGAGGTAAATACACTTGACATTTTTTACCCTGAGATTGTCAAGGGTTGACCAGCCCTCAGAGTAATACCCTTTGTGGCTCAACCATGTAGGAATCCCTGATATTACGAATGGAGACATGTAGCACGTCATGAGTGACTGACTGCAGGCCAGAAAAATGAAACCAAACCAAATGAAACCAGGAGAAGGTGAAGGACACAGAAACCCACACAGTTCTCCTTGGTATTCCCCAATACAGTCAAGGGAGAGGCTCCTGCAGGAGAGGAGACAGTGTCAATACCTGTCTGCGTGACTGGCGTTAACACAATGGGCTTTAGCCTTCACAACCACGGGACCCTCTTTGAGGAGTGGAGACTGCTGGGCAGAGGTGGGATCCATCTGGAAAAACTGTCAAAAGCATACAAAAGTATGTCAAAGCACACAAAAGCATAGTTTGTGTGGCTGTGGGACAAGAATGGATTTGCCCGAAAACTAAAATGCAAAAATTAAAACTTAGCGACTCCTGTTCCCCGATTCAGCAGATGACTTGGATAGTGCCAGAACAAGGGAGGGTCCAAGAGCGGGTTAGTGGGACAGAGCTGCCCCACCTCTATTAGCAGCAACCTTCATTTACAATGGATGAAATCTTACCTGCTTACAACCTGGTTTCCTGCAGCTTTGTTTCCTGTGGTTGAGGTCACAGAAACCCATGTGAACAGCGTGAACACCAGCTGAAGTTCCTGCCGGTAGAAGGAGCACAAATGAAGACTTGTTTTAGTGTGAATTCTTGGTTGGGTTTAAGAGCTGACTCCAGCTGCAGCTTTTCCTTCACCCAAGGTACCCTACTCCATCCAGATGCCAGTTTTCATGATCACTATTACGACAAGGAACATAGAGGCAGATCCCTACACACACAGATATGTGAAAACAGAAGCCTGACTTTCGTAGGAAACAAGGCAAAAACTTGTTTTTCTGAGAAACCTCACTCTGGATAGGAATTGTTAATTAATAAAAAATTAATTAAAAAAAAAATTAACAAAACTTCACTTCTCGTATATAAAATAATGGGGAAGTGGCTTTCTCCCATGTGTAAAGGGTTTTTAAACTAGGAGAAAATTTCATGCCACTTTCCAATGCTCTGTCCTGTCCAGGCAAGACCTATTCAATATTTTCATGAACAACCTGGGTAACAAAATGGCTGAGATGGAATAAAAGGAAAAAAATCAAATACCTTTAACAAAGTGAGTGGCCCTGATCAAAATTACTGAAATTTAGCAAAAACAGTGTTTAATAAGGAGATACCAAATGTATGAATACATTTGGGCAGTAACCATCTAAAATAGGGATCTAGGATGAAAAATAAAATTCAGATGCTGTTGAGAAAAAAAAAAGAAAAAAACCCCACATTCAGAGAGGAGCAGGACTAGAGTTACTCATATGACTTTGTTTTGAGGTGATGAGGCTGGTGTTACAGGCACACGAGAACTGCTATTTTGGACTCCACACTTTACAAATAACGTTAAGAAACGGGGAGAAGTATGGAGGAGAAAAAAAAAAAAGAGGAGAAAAATGGCTGACAAGGGAACATGGAAAACATTAATTTTTCACGTGGAAAAGGTAGATATCATGTTTATAATATATAAAAGGCTCCTTTCTCTTTATAGCAGTAAGGTTTTTTGCATGTCCACAGGGAAGGGAACAATTAAGAAAAAAAGCCTAATTTTGGGTTTCAGGTCATGAAATAAGGAAACAGGATTTGGCACAATCAGCTTTATTGAAGGTTTTTATGAGTACGTTAGATGCACACCTGTTAGAAGTGGTGTATGTAAGTCAATGTTATCCAAGTTGTTGACCTGATGCACCACAAGTAAAAATCTTTATGAAGTTAAAAGCTACCAGACTGGTACAGCCAGAAAGGTAGACCTGTGAGTTCATATGAAGAAAATGCCAGTGGTTCTTCAACAGTTCCACCAACTGAGTCAACAAACAGCTGAGCTGAAGGGCACCCCAAAGCATCATCAGCCTTCGCACCTGACTGGAGAGCCCTACCACGCTGCCATTAGCAGGGATCTGACGTAGCCTCACTATGGAACCAACCTGTGAGCCAAGCTACCTTTGACTGCTCCAGGGCCAAAGGTCTGGGTACACGGGACACTTCGTAAAGCAGCTTAGGCTAAGGAAGACCTTGAAGTTTCTTCCAACACACCAGTCCCGTGTGAACTCTAAAGTCCTAAATGCCAGCTGTGAACTTAGGCTGCCCTCCTGGCTCATTGCTTCCTCTTTGATGAGGAAAGACAGAAACAGAAAGGAAAAAAAAACCCTTTCCAGGCCAGAAC
Source organism: Gavia stellata (assembly GCF_030936135.1). Taxonomy (NCBI): domain Eukaryota; kingdom Metazoa; phylum Chordata; class Aves; order Gaviiformes; family Gaviidae; genus Gavia; species Gavia stellata. The sequence continues at coordinate 41,273,167 of NC_082596.1, read as the reverse complement.
TCAAGTTTGATAAATGATGGAAACAAACTTGTACAGAATGGCTCCCTAATGTTTAGGCTTAAAGGCTTCTCTAGTTCAGAGCTGGCTTCGCAGCCTCAGACCAAGCTTTTTTTGCCTGGATCCTCTCAGCCAGAGCCACCACAAAAACCTCAAACAGCAGCGTTGGGTTTTTGCCGCATCCTCGTACTTCAGCACTCCCGACCCCGGTGCAAACCAGGAGCTCGGCAGCGCCTAACAAAGGCCCGGCTGCCGCCATCTCCTTTTCCCAGCCTCTCCCCCCAGGGCAACTTTCTCGCCCCCCACGCCCGCGGAGCCGCTCGGGGGTCACCGCGGGGGAGACCCACCGCGCCGGAGACCCACCGCGCCCGCCGCCACGACACCCCTCTGACGAGACCCCGGCCTCCCGGCTCGGAGCACCCTGCCACTTATTCCTCCCACCAAGGCGAAGGAAAAGAGCGGCCCCAAGCCCCAGCACGCGTTAGAACGGGACAGAGGGGTGGATCAAGCCGCGCAGCTCCCTAAGTAAACCCCCAGCGGCTCCGCGCCGCAGCCTCCCTTCGGCCCCACGGGGCGGCGGGGCGGGGCGGGGCGGGCGGCGGGGCCACGCCCCCACGCCGGCGGAAGGCGGAAGGCGGCCGCGCGCCCCCGGCCAGCGGCTACCTCAGCACTTCCGGGTCGGGGGCGGGGCGGAGCGAGGAGGTGGGTGCGTGACGTTGCCGGAGGGGTCCGGGGCCGCTCGGCGCCTGTTATTGTTCTCGCCGCCCGCTCTTCCCGCCGCCGCGTCTGCCTTCCCCGGCGCCTCGGAGAGCGGCGGGAGGGCAACAGCGACCGAGCGAGCCCGCCGGCGCAGGGGCGGAGGTAGGAGGGAGCGAGCGAGAGAGCGGTGCCCGTGGAGGCGCCCGGCGGGAGCGGGCCGCCGCCCGGTGGCCGTTAACCGTTTCCACCTCTCCGCAGCGCGAGCCCTGACAGCGGGGGCGGGGAAGAGCGCGCGCGTCACGAAGGAGTGAGCGAGAGCCGGGGACCGGGCGGCCATGGCCTACGCGTATCTCTTCAAGTATATCATCATCGGGGACACAGGTAAGCGGCGGGGGCGGGGAGGCGAGGCCGCCCCGGGAGCGGGGGGCGGGCGGAGCGGAGCGCAGGGCCCGGCTCCCCGCTCCCATTTCCGCAGTGCTGGCGTCGTCGACGTGGTGGCTCTGCGCGAAGAGGCGGCTCCCCCCGCCTCTGCGCTGGGCCCCGCCCGGGGCCTCGGACTGCCTCTCGGCAGCTCCGCGCCCGCAGGCTTTCGGCCCTGCACCAGGCCTAGAAGCCTGACAGCCGCCGCTGGGCCTGGCTGTCAGGCCGCGGGGCAGGTCGGGCTGTGTCACGCCCCTGGCTGCGGTATCTGAGCGGGGGAGGGGGGAGGAAGAAGGCGCTGTCACTGCGAAACTTGTACCTGGGTAGTGCCCCTTATTTGTAACCCCACAGCAATGAGACCTGAGAGGGGCCACATGCCATCCCGCAGTTTTGTGGTGAGGCCAAGACTGCTGCTGTGAGGTACCTTCAGCTCAGGCCACAGGGATGCCCGTTCCAGCCCTGGCTGGAGGTGCTGTAGCAAGCTGTTAAAGTGTTGAGACATGCTGTCAAAGGAAAATTAAAAGCCCTGGCTCTTTCCTTCTAATTTATAGGGACTATATTTTTTTTTTTTGACTACTGCTTTCCCAGATACTTCAGGTTGCTTCTGTGGTCTCTTCCCTTCCTCAACCATTTGCTTGCCACTTTTTAAAAACTTGCTCCATTCTATTTGTCATTGGCTCCTCTGTAACAAATAGTAATGCTTACGAATGCTGCAGGCATAACCATAAGCTGGTAACAATTGCCGTTTGAAGCCCCTTTGCCAATATATTCTATGCTTCCTCAGCATAGTGTGGATATAAGTAGCATCAAACTGTTGTCAGGACAAGGTAACTAACAAAGTTAACTATTGTGCCGGTGTATTGTGCATCTTGTTGTTTTCCTCATACCTGAACAAATGCCTTCTTTAATAAGTTTGATGACACAGCTGTCATTTTACATGCTATTCTAAGGATACCTGCGTAATTGTACTTCATACTTGTGAGCCAAATTATCAGTTGCTAGAGTATAATTATATGCTACAGTTGCATTACATGTGAAGTTGTTAAATACACTAGATGCAACTACTATGTGATTTTATCTTTTTTTAAACTTACATTTAAACTCTGGAAGCTTTTTTAGACTACTGCAGTAGCAGCTGTAATACAAACGAATCTTAAGAAATATATTACCGCTATAATGACCATGTTGGAAACGTTAGGCTGTACATGATAAGCAAAAATTCTCATTTTTCTTGAGTATTCAGGTGAGTGACATTTCATTAAACCAGAGGACAGGACATTACCTGAGCAAATTCAGGGGAAGTAAGAAGAGGTTTGTCTGCCCAGGGTGGTGCAAAATGGTAGTGCAGAATTCAGAATGATAGTGCTTCAGAACAGGTGGCCAATTCTGGTGCATCTCTAAAAACTGTAATTGTTACAGTGCTAGAGATGGCGGCAAACAATTGGTTTGGTACATTGATTGTATACTGATTACATTTTTACAATGAAATATCCTCAGTGTAATGGTCTGTGCTGCGCTTTTGCATTTCAGTTGCTTAAAATGTGAAATACAGAATGGATGTGTGTCACTTCTGAAGTTGTTTCAGCTGCTTAAGAGCCAAATACGGGAGGAGTGAGATGGAGAAGGGAAACACAGAGAGCAAAACAGCTCACAAGTTTGGGTTTGGTTTTTTTTATTTCCTGTGGCTTTTATTCAGAGTTGCTACAGGAAGCTAATTAAAACTACTGCAATGATAATTCTTTACATGAATTAAATATGCCAATAGTGGTAAGTTGGTTTTGCTTTTATTTAGATCTCCTATGAGCTTCTTAAGTATTCTAATATAGCTAGTACTGAAGAGCCAATTTATGTTATGCACAGTTGTTTGCTGCCAAAATGACTGTGATGGTTTAGGTGTTACTACTGTTCCTCAGACAAAGGCAGTTGAGCTTGCTGCTCTGCAGATGGAAATTAAGAGTGGATCAGGACTGTCCTGTTCAGTTCCAGTGGTGGTCTGTCACAGCATTCCAACCAGTGAAGATATGCCAGTGGCCTTGCAGGCCATCTCATTTTCATAGTGATCAAGAAATTTATCACTGGGACTTGATTTAGAGTCTTTGGAAATGGATCAGCTGCCTGGTGACTCAGCAATTAGTTGTAAACAAACTGTAGGAGAAAAGTAAGACAGCATCAGCTGAAGACAGATGTTAACATTTAGCTTGTCTTCCTTTACAGCACTACAAAACAGTGGGTTATGTGAGCCATAAACAAACCAACGAAAAACCCCTGCAGTTATACAAGACACCTGCATGTGTCTTCTCTGAATTGTGATTCCACATACTTTCATCTGCTTAAACACAGGAATTCAGCATGATCTCAGTCTCTTAAAATGACAGCCACAGAAACTGACTGTGCAAGACTGCTTTTTGCTCAGCAGCTGTTGTCCCTTGCATTGCTTGCTTCATTGGTCATTGGCTTACTCTTTTGCTGGTACTTCAGGCATGGTAGCTTTATGAGCATGGGATTAATTCTATTACGGTTGTTACATTTTATATATATATATATTAAAAAGATTACATTTTTCTATGTAGTCAAAACTGTTTTAAGATCTAGTTAGTTTTCTGTTGTGGGAGAGACCTGAAATGGCATAGCTGTCTTTCACATACTCAACATTGTCATAGATCTGCATGGTTTTTACATTGTATCAGTGGGACAGTAGCTGTGGAATTTCATGGAGTTGGTACCTTTAAGAGGAAAACCAGCAGTCAGTATTCCATAATACTTGTATGAGAGTTAACCAGGAAAAATCTTTTGATCTGGATATTTCAAAAACATTATAGGAGTTTGCAAACGCATTTAGAAGTGTACGCGGTGCATTCTGCTTAGGGCTCTGAAACCTTTGCCTTGGTGGTTGATGGTGTCTGTTTCATTGTGATTGCCAGTAGGGCTCAGTTTTGGGGCCGGTCTTGTTTAATATTTTTATCGATGATCTGGATGAGGGGATTGAGTGATCACCTCGGTAAGTTTGCAGATGACACCAAGTTGGGCGGGAGTGTTGATCTGCTTGAGGGTAGGAAGGCTCTGCAGAGTGATCTGGACAGGCTGGATCGATGGGCCGAGGCCAATTGTATGAGGTTTTAATAAGGCTGCCAGGTCCTTCACTTTGGTCATTACAACTCCATGCAACGCTACAGGCTTGGGGATGAGTGGCTGGAAAGCTGTCCCACAGAAAAGGACCTGAGGGTGTTGTTCGACAGATGGCTTAATACGATCCAGCAGTATGCCCAGGTGGCCAAGAAGGCCAACAGCATCCTGGCCTGTATCAGAAATAGTGTGGCCAGCAGGAATAGGGAAGTGATCGTGCCCCTGTACTTGGCACTGGTGAGGCCACACCTCGAATACTGTGTTCAGTTTTGGGCCCCTCACTACAAGGAGGACATTGAGGTGCTGGAGCGTGTCCAGAGAAGGGCGACGAAGCTGGTGAGGGGTCTGGAGCACAAGTCTTATGAGGAGCGGCTGAGGGAACTGGGGTTGTTCAGTCTGGAGAAGAGGAGGTTGAGGGGGAAGAGCTTATTGCTCTCTACAGTTACCTGAAAGGGGGTTGCAGAGAGGTAGGTGTTGGCCTCTTCTCCCAAGTGACTAGTGACAGGACAAGAGAAAATGGCTTCAAGTTGCACCAGGGGGGGTTTAGATTGGATATTAGGAAAAATTTCTTTACTGAGAGAGTGGTGAAGCATTAGAAGAGGCTGCCCCGGGGAGGTGGTGGAGTCACCCTCACTGGAGGTGTTCAAAAAACATGTAGACGTGGCATTGCGGGACATGGCTTAGTGGGCATGGTGGTGCTGGGTTGGTGGTTGGACTTGATGACCTTACAGATCTTTTCCAACCTTAATGTTTCTGTGAGTTGTTGTGTTCATCCACTCTTCCCTACACATCTGCTTTTGGCCACCAGTTGAGATGGACTTTGATCTGAGCCAGGACGAACACTCTTAGCACACAAGTATTGCCTGTTTTTTGTAGTGGGTGACTGAAAGTCTGTCATTTTTTTACTTAGAAGTTTTTCTGTATGATGATGAAATCTTCTTTTCTGCTTAAACGTTTTCATTACCAACAGCGTACGACATGGGAATAAATGGGGAATGATACATGAGATTTCTGTGAAGACTAGAGCTGGATTTTTTTCCAGAATATTTAATATGCATTAAACAGGATTTTCTTATTAGAGTATGTTTACTAGATTCCACCAGAGAATGCTACTGAACTTTAGTATGCCTGAAATACCTGTTTTGCAATGGTCAGATTTCATGCCACCAACATAACTTGTCAGTTGTATCCTGTCTAAATGTCTCTTAATGATCAGAGTTGCTGCATCTTCCATGAGCAGGTTTGTCTTCCGCTTTTCTTGAATGTCTTAGTTCAGCAACCCTCAGAGCCTCTTGCGTAATGAACTTTCACTTGCCTTTCAATTTCTGCAACAATATCTTGAAGTTATTCTTATTAGGGGAAGATGATGAAAGAAAATACAATTGCTTGGTGATCTAATTCTCCTTACTCTCTAGAGTAAAGCAAGCTGTCTAGTCAACCATTTCACTTGTCTAGGAGATTCTCAAATGTTGAAATTAAGCAACTGAATTGGCTTTATTTTTCAGGCTTCCTTGTGAAATGTTTCTAGTGTCAGTGCACCACAAAGAGGCTTTCTCCAGACTCATGTAGTTTAATTTTGTTTGGAAATAATTTTTATTTATTTATTTTTAAAACCTGCAGAGTTAGCAGTTGGGCAGTGCCATACTAAACGAGATGTGATAAAGCTGACAAGCTCCTTTCAGTCCGTAGGTCTGCACTAATTTTTTTGTAGAAAGGGAAACTTACATCATTGGCTTCAGATGTGCTGTTGTAAATTTACAGCAATATTTATTTATTCAAGTATTGAAGCTGAATCATCTTTGAAAGAGTTAAAAAGCCCATTTTTATGACATTACTTTCCCCAAACTTATGTAGCCATCGTGAAGGATTTTGGAGGTTATTTTTCTTCCCTTCTTGTCCATGCTATGATTGCTATGTGAAGTCCCTTTGCTCTATAACAGGCACTTTGGAATTTTGTAGTTTATCCTTTCTATTAATTTAAATAAAATTTTCCTATTTGATGACAGAGTTGTGACGAGCAGATAACTGGCCGAAAAGAGGTTAGGAAAAATCTTTGCTTTAGGTTAGTGTCTCATTATGCCTGTGAAAGGGTAATATTGCACTTTGCTGAGTTGCATAAAGATGCTGTAGTTGGAAAGGAAGGAGAGAGGGAATGAGCTGCGGCCTGTGATAAGAAAAGGGCTTATGAAACATCTGGAAGCTGTGCAGGCTACTAGAAAGAACTAGAAGTAGCTCATAAGCCAGGATAGAGGTATGTATCTTGTGACATTTGTACTATTTAATTACCTGTTTCAAATCTGAGTTGGGTTTAAAATCTGTGTTATTTAAGACTTGTCCATTGTTTGAGACTGTCCTTAGCCTATTTAAAGATTTATTTTTGTTTGTTTTCTAAAGGGAGATAAGCAGGAAGCTTGTTTCAGCTCAGTTGGTATTGGGGCTTCCAGGCTGACTCAGTTGGTTACATGTGGAAGGAGGAGGTGTTCCTTTCCTTACCTTGTGGTGACTTCGATAGTCTACCATGAGCTGAATCAACTTGCTAACACAGTAGAAAACTACCTACTTTTTGGGTTAACTTTTTGCTTGGCTGAATCAGCTGAGTTGGCCTGGGGAAGTGCTTACCAAGGTCTGAAGTACTTTCAAGGGAGGAAACTGGACCTAGGAAGATCGGTGAGAACAAGATATCAAAGGGGGAGTAGGTCTTCATCTCTGTGAGTGGGGAGCTTATTGATCACCCTGTCCTGTGAAGCAACAACAAGAAAAATATAGTCCTGTGAGATGGCTGAGTTAAGCCAATGTTTATCTGCTGCCAGAATGGGTGGACCTGGTTACCACTCCTTGTCTCAGCTATGAACTTCTGCTTCTTAGCTGTCAGCATTAGTGCTTGTCTGATCCTTCAGAGAGCCAGTTCAGCTCACAAAGACAATTTAAAAAAAACCAAAAGCAAACAAATAGCAGGTACAGTCAGAAAAGTGTAAGAGCCATTTTAGATAAGGAGATGGAACTGTGTGGGAAGGAGTGAGTCTACCCATCAGAGGCAGGTAGCAGATTAACTGTAGGGATTTGTCTTCAGGATTCAGTTTTGATACCCTGGTTGGGATGACTACTACTGCAGTTCTTTTCCTCTATCACCTTTCTTGGCCTATAGTGGTGCTTATCTGAACAAATAAGGAGTGATCTTAGCCTGTCCCCCTGTCTTTTCTGAGGCATTTTTAGTTTGGGGCCAGATCAGCTTTCTAAGACACTCAGACATCACCGGAAGGAATGCTGATGAGTTTTGACTAGTGGTAAGAAAAGCCTGGAAGTTTTCCTCATGTTGACAGTAGCGCACCTCTGATTTTGCAGCTGACAACTGAACTTTCCTTGCCCTATTCATAGGGAGTCACAGGAGCTGAAAGGTAAGAAGGATGCAAGCCAGCTTTCTTAGCAAAAGCCATTTAACTGGCTCAGCTGTATCATCACCTGTATTATGGTTCCAGAGCAGCTTTTTTAATTGCCATGAGTGCAGCCTGCTACTGAAAAGAACAACTCTTCCCTTTGCTATATATTTTGTAACCCTAATCTCGTGCACATACTAGTGTTTCGGGTGACTGTAGTTTTATGCTGGATCCATTTCTTGGTTTAGCTCATTGCATAACCTTATGAGTGAGAAGGGAGAGGTTAGCTTTACAACTTAGCTGTTCTGGCTTGCCAAACAGTGAAAAGAACACTAGTGTTGATATAAGGAAGGGAGGTGTTGTCCACCTTGGCCCAGCCACGCTCCAATAGCAATGCTATGCCCAGAGAAACTGACTGCAGAGCGGCACCCAGATAAAGAGGAAACTGTTAAGGGAGGCAGAGGAATTTGGAGAACCAACTCGGGCTGATAGTTCGGAATTCAGAGCCGGAGGGTAAAACTACTGCAGCATGAGTTCCACTTCCTATCACTGTTTGGGTATGAAGGGATCCTAGAACAGGCACATGCAAAGAAGCATGCTGCTCCCCTCTGAGCACATAATCTATTGTTTTAATTTGTTCCTAAGCAAGAGCTTTTGTTTACTGTGTTTGTTGGTGAAGTGTATCCGAGCTCTGCTCATTTCTTGTTTTAAGATACTAAGATTTTTTTTCCTCTGGGGGTGGTTTATCTGAAGCTATATTAAAGTAATTGTGGCAGTAAAATGGTGACTGAGTTAATAAATAACTGAATTTGTCCCCTTTGTGTTCTACAATTGACTATCATAAGACATGCTCAACTACTTTTCTCAGAGTGTCTGCCTCTTTTCAGGTATAAGATTTACACTGTTAAGTGAATGAGATACCTGGTAAACAGCCACTTTGCTCTTAGAGTTAACCAGTGTAGTTACTTTAAACCATTTGTATGCCATGGAATTAGCTGCCATGCAACTGTTAATTGATCTTTGCAGCATCTGTTTATGTCACAAGGTGGTAAACTGCTTGGGACTTCATATACAGCTCCTGTTCCTGACACAGGTTCCTGGCTGTGTCTATGATAGCACACTCCACTCAGGCTCTGGAAGTGAATGGGCCGCAAGCTATTCTCGTAAGAACTTTCCTGTTACAAACTTGCAATGTCTTAAAGCTATAAAGTTAAAACAAAATATTACTATTAAATGTAGGCAATAAAATATTTATAAGTACTATCTAAAACGGATTATAACCTAAACTTAACAGGCACTACAGCTTCATTTGCAACTTTTTGAACCTCTTTTTCAGTCAACAACAGTACAAAATTTAGGGACTTCCAGACACTTTTTGCTGGAAGGTTCTGAAGTAGCAGGAATGGCACTAAACAGAAACTGGTTATTTCTTCTGTTTCTGTGTATGAACCCTGCAGTCTGCTCCTAAAAGGCCAGCTGCATAGAAGTAACTAGAGGTGCAGTCATTTTGTGCCAGTTTGAGACAGGGCTTGCATCAAAGGGACTGTGCTTGTCTGTCATCTTCACTGTGCTGACGCAAGTGTTTGTATGTTCTCCTGAACCAACAAGCTGGTCACCCAGGCTTACAAGAAGAAATATCAGATTGCCACTTGAGAACTAGTGCTGGGACACCTAATTGAGTGTCACTTTGTTGATTAGATTTTGAAATGTTTTTCTAATGTTTGTAAGATTTGTGCAGGAATATTGGATAGTTTTGAGGTTCTGGTTTATCCAATGATACTGAAATCACTTTGTAAGGTTGATGGCAAAAGCTGTTCTACATTCTACTTCTGGTGTGATTTATAGGTTGTTTTTTATAAATGGGATGGTGATTATGTTCTGCGATGGGGCAGCTGTATTTCATTGGTGGTATAAAAGTTATCTGTATGTGTAAATAGTGTTCCGTGAGTAGAAGAATTTTTAGTATTTCTAAGGAACCTTAAGATTTGTGTTCTCTGTCCCTACAGCTCCAGTATTCTGCCTTTCCTCCTCCCTGTTTTTTTCTTACCTCCAGCGTTCTCCCTCATTCCTCATCCATTTCTTTTTATGTCTGCTAATTTTGTTGAACAAAATCTATGCCTGCTTCCAAGCTGCTTGTGTTATGACAGCTTGCTATCATAAGCCAGAGAGCTATGGAAAAGAGATCTGTTAAGGCCAATGCTGCAAACTTTGCCTTGGGCTGTAGTTCTGTGCCACTCTAAGCTGTTGATCTGCTGGCTGCTGCATTTCTCTTCCCTCATTTGAACTAACTCTCATGCTTGTCTGACCCTGCATGAAGCCATTTCTGTTTGCTTTGTCACTCTTCTTGTCAGGTTAGCATGCTAACCCAGCAGACGACTGAAATGGCTTAGATGGGTTCTGAAGCAATATGGAGAAAGGGGCATAAATGTGCTGTAGGGAAGAGAATAGGGATAGCAGCACCAACAACTGGCTTAGGCTGCTGGAATTGCTGCATTGCTTGGAATATTAATCTCAGTGTTACCAATTTTTCACAACTCATTTTGTGACAATGTTAAATGCAAGTTTCCTGTTTCTGTTAGATGTGATTGAAACTGGCCACTTAGCTTTTAAGACCAAAATGACAGGTGGGCAGTGATTACGATTGTATAGGCTTTGTTTCCTCATGAAACCATACTAAAAAACTTTTGAGAATGCCGAATTTAGTAGTAGAAAGATCAATGTCACTATATGCAAACCTCTGGTATGCATACCTTGTGTCTTGCAGTATGGTTCTTTTCCTTATCCTTTTGGTTGCTGTCTTTTATTACCTATATGTCACTCCTGATCAGCTGTTGCTGACCTCTAGTATGTGGCTAAAATAGCCTTATCTTGCTGGACAGATGAAGTGAAGTACAGCAAGAACTCAGATGCTACAGTACTGTATGTTATGTGATATGGTTTAGAGTTTAAATGTATGATTGTCAAGTTTTAAAAGGCTGAAAATAGGAAATCTGACTGAGCAGAATGGGAAGAATGACCCCCCCTAAGTAAAAGAACAAGGAAAAATTAACTGTAAAAAGTATTAAGTTTACAAACCTACGTAGTTTGAGTACTCCTGTTGATGCCATTAACTTTTGCTTTTCTGTGCTTTCACAAACAGAAGAAATTGCCCTTTTGCTGACCAGTGTCCATGTAGTATGAAGTAGTTAACCCATTTGGGTCTGAAACCAGGGTATCTGAGGGGGACAATGTTTGTGTTGTCTGTCTGGCTGTAATGTGAACTCAGCTGTTGCCAATTCTTCTTTGACTATTTTTTGGCCTATTGGGAACCAGTGGGCAGTAACACGTAGTGGTTGTAAGCAGCCATGTATGTACTTCTGTTACCTCAGCTGATAAATTAGGAGATAGGTGGAAGTGAGGTGCTATTGAGGATCTAGTTAGCTTGGAAGAAAGCTGAAAGTATTGAAGGGGAAGCAGATGTAGGGTTGTGAGGAGCAGCAAGACCTGAAGTTACTGTGGAGAGAGGATGTGAAATGATTCTTTGAAGGTCTGTTAGGAAACTTTTTTCCCCCTTAATTTTAAAGGCAGAACTACTTTTTGAAAAAGAAGAAACAATTTTTGTTCAATTTTTAAAAATAACTGCTTTGACTTTAATGTTTCTGGAACTTTAAAAATTCTATGAAATAGTTGCATACACTTCAAAGTAGGTGAAATCCAGTATCTCAAGTTCTAGTAATGAATTTTAAACAATATATACCATTCATTTAAATTAATTTCTGTTGGTTCTTAACAGATTTTTCTTAATTTGCTTAAAACATCTTTCTTTCTTCTTTTTTTAGGTGTTGGGAAGTCATGTTTATTGTTACAGTTTACAGACAAGAGGTTTCAACCAGTCCACGATCTCACTATTGGTAGGTCTCTTTTGTGCCCCACAGTGCTAATGGTTAAGCAGCTAGGGTACCTCAGTATGCATTTATGAGTTTGTTGTGCTGCAGTAACATAGGATTTATGCTGTATTAAGGTAGCAGTGAATCTTTAGCTGATGAGTATTTCTTAGCTAATAAAGCCAAGTGGAGACCTTTTTTCTTGTTGCAAAGGTACAATCTGAAACAATTTAAAAAATCCATAGCTATAGTATCTTAACTGTCTCTTCAGAAAAGCTAAAACTGGGCATAGAAGCAGAATTGGCCAAGCTTGAAATGCATTTATGGTGATTCAAATGGGAGATTTTTCACTAGGGAACAGCTTCTGTAGGTACATCAGTGATAAAAGGAAGACTAGGGAAAATGTCAGCCCTCTCCGGAAGGAAACGGGAGACCTGGTTACCCAGGATATGGAGAAGGCAGAGGTACTGAACAACTTTTTTGCCTCAGTTTTCACCGGCAAATGCTCAAGCCACACTGCCCAAGTTGCGGAACGCAAAGGCAGCGACTGGGACAATGAAGAACTGCCCACCGTAGAAGATCAGGCTCGAGACCATCTAAGGAACTTGAAGGTGCACAAGTCCATGGGACCTGATAAGATGCATCTGCGGGTCCTGAGGGAACTAGCAGATAAAGTTGCTAAGCCACTATCCGTCATATTTGAGAAGTCATGGCAGTCTGGTGAAGTTCTCACTGACTGGAAAAGGGGAAATATAACCCTCATTTTTAAGAAGGGAGAAAAGGAAGACCTGGGGAACTACAGGCCAGTCAGTCTCACCTCTGTGCCCGGCAAAATCATGGGGCAGATCCTCCTGGAAACTATGCTAGGGCACATGGAAAATAAGGAGGTGATTGGTGACAGCCGACATGGCTTCACTAAGGGCAAATCATGCCTGACAAATTTGGTGGCCTTCTATAACGAGGTTACAGTGTTGGTGGATATGGGACGAGCAACTGACATCATCTACCTGGACTTGTGCAAAGCATTTGACGCTGTCCCATGTGACATCCTTGTCTCTAAATTGGAGAGACATGGATTTGACGGCTGGACCACTTGGTAGATAAGGAATTGGCTGGAAGGTCGCACTCAAAGTGTTGTGGTCAGTGGCTCAATGTCCAAGTGGTGACCAGTGACGAGTGGTGTTCCTCAGGGATCGGTATTGGGACCGGCACTGTTTAACATCTTTGTCAGTGACATGGACAGTGGGATTGAGTGCACCCTCAGCAAGTTTACCGGCGACACCAAGCTGTGTGGTGCGATCAACACACTGGAGGGAAGGGATGCTATCCAGAGGGAACTTGACAGGCTCGAGAGGTGGGCCCATGCAAAACCTCATGAAGTTCAACAAGGCCAAATGCAAGGTCCTGCACATGGGCGGGGGCAATCCCAAGCACAAATACAGGCTGGGCCGAGAATGGATTGAGAGCAGCCCTGAGGAGAAGAACTTGGGGATGTTGGTTGATGAGAAGCTCAACATGAGCCAGCAGTGTGCACTTGCAGCCCAGAAAGCCAACTGTATCCTGGGCTGCATCAAAAGAAGCGTGACCACCAGGTCAAGGGAGGTGCTCCTCCCGCTCTTCTCTCATGAGAACCCACCTGGAGTACTGCATTCAGCTCTGGGGTCCCCAACATAAGAAGGACATGGACCTGTTGGAGTGAGTCCAGAGGAGGGCCACAAAGATGATCCGAGGGCTGGAGCACCTCCCCTATGAAGGCAGGCTGAGAGAGTTGGGCTTGTTCAGCCTGGAGAAGAGAAGGCTCCGGGGAGACCTTCTAGCAGCCTTCCAGTGCCTGAAGGGGGCCTATAAGAAAGCTGGAGAGGGACTTTTTACAAGGGCATGTAGTGATAGGACAGGGGGTAATGGCTTTAAACTGGAAGAGGGTAGATTTAGATTAGCTATAAGGAAGAAATTCTTCCCCATGAGGGTGGTGAGGCACTGGAACAGGTTGCCCAGAGAAGTTGTGGATGCCCCATCCCTGGCAGTGTTCAAGGTCAGGTTGGATGGGGCTTTGAGCGACCTGGTCTAGTGGAAGGTGTCCCTGCCCATGGCAGAGGGGTTGGAACTAGATGATCTTTAAGGTCCCTTCCAACCTAAACCGTTCTATGAATATTAGCCTAGCCACAGAACCTTGAAGACAAGTTACAGATAAACTAAAGCAAAGTTAACCTTAAAGATGAATAAACATATTTACTATTTGGGAAGACTGACTTCTGGATAGAGAAGAATTGAAGTGTGAAGGTATTCACTGTTTGGAAGAGACAAGGGGTTTTTCTTCCTGACTTCTCAATTGTATGTGGACTGTTTGTGTTAGGTATGATTTGATATTGATACTAGGGGAAATGTGTGCATGTTGACAGAATGGATTGCCTCTGATCTAACTACATTAAATGATACAAACTTTTCTTTATCTTTCCACACAAAAGATGAGAAATAGTGTGGGAATAAATTCTGCAGGCAAGCTTAGTCTTGAGATCGGTTTCAATGTTAAGCATAACAGATGCTAGCCTCTGATAAGGTTGCAGAACCTTTGAACTTCTTGATGTTATTTCAAGGAACCTATCAGCTCTAATCGTGATGAGCCTTGCACAAAATATATCCCTAGTCTCTGTTTTTAGTTTGTGCCCTGGAATAGGTAGGCTTCCTGCGTTTGGGAGTACTGAAATAGATGCTTGAAATACAAACAAATATTCTTCATGTAACAGAATGTATCAGGTGGTTTGGTTATGGCTTCCCTTTTTCTCTTGACAGTCCTCCCGCGCTTTGTGTGTGGGTGCCTAATACAATTCAAATTCTTAGCTAACATCAGTTTTCAAATATTTCTGAGGTCTCGGCAGCAGATAGGGTGGTTGAATAAAGAGCCCGAGTTCTTTAGGGAGGCATGAGTTATTGTCATCTTTTCTTCTTTAGGCCTGCCAAATACATGACACCTTATATATCACTTATGCCTTTGGCAGCCCTGTCACATCAGGAAACTCATAGGTTGTGGGAAACAGCTTCACCTCAGCAGGGTGGTGGTAGTGCCAGTTCTTTGCCTGCCATATAGCTACCTGAAATCTGGGAGCAGAAACTGAAGCTAGTGGGATGAGATAAACCTAGATACCAATGTAATGAGGGATGTAGGAATGGAGCATGGGAAGCTGCTTGGAAAGGCAAAGAAGGGGGCATAGGCTGGAAGCAGCCTCCTTTCACTTAACTGATAGAATGTGTGTGTTTTGGCCAGGACCAAGTACTCAACAGATTTAGAAAGACACAAATAAATAAGTCACAGGAATGCCCATGCAGGGCAAAATGGGATGGGTTGATGTTACTTAATGCACTTCCAGCTGATGATGTTAAAACTCCAGAGAACCTGCAGATTGAATAAAAAGGCTTGTGTTACATAGCCTAACTTCTTTAATATGATACAATGATTTTAGTCTATGGGAGTGCAGATTCTATTCCTGCTGTGAGGAACTCAGGAGAGAAGCGAAACTGAAATTGGACATGTGGAAAAAAGGCAGTTCATCTAAGTTGTGCAAACTTCAGCCCCAAATTTTAATATAGCTAGCCTAAAATTTTATCTCTAAGATTTAAGAAATTCAAAGAGAAACTTTACCTCTAGTGAAAACAAGATGGGGCAAAAAACAAAAAAAGATAGATAGAATACATGGAAGCAGGTATTTTTCTGTCTTTGACCTACATTCAGAATTGTGCATAACTGTAATAGTGTACTCTAAAGGAGCTTACAGTGCAACAACTATCTCAATTTATTTTTCATCTGGGAATTGAAGTGTCTGGTATTAAAAGAAATGAAGGTGGGAGGGAGAAGCTGCATTGATGCAGCTGCGGAGGCGGGGACCTAATCCCCAACCCCCGCCCCCCCCCCCCCCTCCAAAAAAAGAAACCCAACAAAAACCAAACAGACATAAAAACCCAACCAGAAAAAAAAAAAAAAAACCAACATTTGTAGGTAGATACGGGTGACAAAAAACACTGTAAACACTCTGTTTGGTTTGCGCATTGCCCTTAGGACATACCCTTACTGTAAACCTGTACAGCTTCTATGCCTTCTTTAAGAGAACAAACTTACCATAAACTGTGTGTGTTGTTGCAAATTCACAATTTTCTCTCAGCAGATATTTTGATGGAACAGGATAAATATTCTTTAAATTTTTCTGTGTGGTTGTGTGTAGAAACTAAACATTTAGTATGATTGCTGGATTTAAATCGGCAGCTGTGTTTCTGCATTTTGAGATCAAGTAATACCTGCAGTGTTGACACTTGTAGGAGTCCAAGGACCTTCCCCTGGATTTGCAATCAACTTCAGAGAGAGCATTGTCATTCACCTGCTTCCTCCTTTCTGTCCCTCCCCCTCCATTCCTTCAACTTGTTTGCATACAGTTACTGCAGGTTATTGGGATGCTAAAGAGAGCACAATGTTCTTTGGCCCACGGCTTTTATTTGGCTCCCATATCCGGGGGGGGGAGAGGCGGGGAGAGTGGTTCCTCCCTGTCCCCTTCCCCAAAAGTCATTCTGCAGAAAGCAACGCTGCCCCCCACCCCACCCTGCTCCAATATTCTAAATAAGCTTTGGAAGAGACGTTTGGAATACTTCAAATTGGGGTTGCTTCATTGGAAAACTTCAGTCCAAATCTAGGCAGTGACCAATTTTAAACAAAACTTATGCTACCGGATCTTTTTTCCCTGAAATAAAGGATATATGAAGCATAGATTAATGGAAACTTGATAGCCTTTAAATATGTCCGCTATCTCTAGTCATTGGTCAGATTTTAACTACTGTAGTAATAGCCTCAATTTATGCTTAATTTACTGTTAATGATCTTAAAATTGCTTTAAAAGAAGGTACAAAATGCTGAATTCTTCCACTGAAGAAATTTCTTTTGTTTATTTGAAACATTAATTTTTTCCCTCGGTTATTGAATTTTGTCTTTAACTAGCTAGAATTTTGGAAGAACTTTTTTTGTAAAGGCAGATGAGTTTAATAAATACAGTAATAAAATTTATCTTGTTGAAGGTGACATTTGTATGCTCAATAGAATATTTTATTGATAAAGAATTGTAAGTTTAATTTCTTCTAAACGGGCTTCAGCAATCTATCACTGGTAGAGTGTTAAAATAACTGTGACTTCAATTTCCTGTTTGCATTCAAATGGACATGTTTTTCTCCCTCTGATCTAGAGCTACTAAATCATTTGGAAAACTCTGTAGGAAATACCTCCTTGACACTTGCGTTCTAATTAATGCATTTGTAAAGCACTTGGAAAGTAAAACTTTTCTTCCTTTTAGAAAACTTTCCATCTCTTTCAAGCAGCTGGAAAATTAACTAAAAGCAGATTGTGAAAGAGATTATTTCCTACAAATACAACGTTGAGTTAACTTAAACTTACGTTCTTGCTTTCATTGTACTTGGCATTTTTCTTTCTGATATATGCTAATAATGTAATATTTTGTAAAATCTATTCAGGTGTAGAATTTGGGGCTCGAATGATAACTATTGACGGAAAACAGATAAAGCTTCAGATATGGGATACGGTAAGTAATAAATCATAAAAATTATTTAAACATATGGCTCCACTAGCTTTCCCTTTGTTCTGGTTAAGCTATCCATCATCAGCACCCATGTGAGACCATGTACTTTGTCTTCCAGCTGTCTTTGGTTTCTATGAAGATTAAAAATTTGCTAAAATTTCCTTTTTTGGTGTGATGTAGTCTTAAAACAGTGTGAATTTCTGCTGTTTGCCCTGTAACTTTACTTCCTCAAGTAACACTTTGTCAGATTTGTAAGACTGGAATTTGTGCTGCCTCACTTTTTTCTGTAAGTTTTCTATATTATTAAGAACTTTACTTTCTATAAATAGTCTTTCTCTGTGCATTCATGCAAGGTCTGGTTAATAATAACATCCTGTTGGGAAATTGTGATGTGTCTACTAGCTTTACTCAAGAATTCTCTAGAGGAAATATTTGCATTTCCAATGTAGGAGAAAAGATATGGCTCACTGTCTTCACAGAAGACTTAAGAACTCACGTTCACTATAATCGTGAAGACAGTACATACTTCAGACAACCAAGAAGGGACTGGTAAAAGCTTCAAGTTTCAAAAAGCCTGCCAAACCCCAGACTTCGACTTTTGAGGGGGTTCACGTTAAGAACATACGTTAGTGAAGGCAGCTGTTCCCTTCTTGTCACTTTACCATAGAGCAGTCAGCCTCAATGTCTACACTTGTTGTGATGCAACGGCTTTAAGATGCTCATACTGATAGCTGTGTCTTTCAAATGTGCTTAACTGTTCCCTAAGGCAGGGCTGTCTGTTCCTTTTCCAAAAGCATTTTAGGATACCTTTAGAAACCAACAGATACATGAGCCATAGCCTCATGTATGTGGTCAAAAGTGCTCATTGGTATAGCAAATCAATGAAGGGAGATACGTTCATATATGCATGCCTACATACATGCATGTTTATATAAAAATGTAAACAAATGCAATATTTTAGCTAACTTCGTAGGTAAGATCTAAAGTACCTTACTTATTTCACAAGTTCATCACTTGAAATGGCATCTAACGCCTGTGCCTCCTTGGAAGTTCTCCATGAAAAGTTATAAAAAAATATGGTCAGATTGTGCTTACTTTAGGCTTTTTCTGCCCTGGGCATTTTTAGTATTATAACTGTGGACTGCTGACTACCAAGGTGGCTGATCATTTTTAAGTTCAATAGACAAGCAAATCTCTGTATAAATAGTAGCTGCAGAAGCAGACTTTTAGTATGTAGTGTGACTACATGAGAATATATCTACATTGGTCTTTGTTTCCTAGAATTGGGACAGATTCTCTGTAGACAAAATTACTGATTTTACTACCAATGCAGCCACTGTCTTTCATTGGCTTTCAAAATGATTTTGTTAATGTACTGTTATCTGCTCCTTGGATACTAGTGAACTTCAACGATTTTTGAGTAGATTGTGGTTTTCTTAATGTCTCTGACTCAGTAGCTCTTTGCAATGTTTGGTTCCTTGAATGCTTGCACAGTGTGTGATAATCAAAAGCAATTCCACTGAAATTTTTGTTATAACTTACAAACTGGTTTGGGGCAGGGATTTTATCTGGCTAGCTTCTTAACTATATCGTACATAAATTAAAAATACTCATTGAAGGCTTTCATACACTGCGTAGGTTGTACGCTTGTGTTGTAGTTAATAATTTATAAGTTGTAAACAATGAATGACTTAGTATATTGACCATAGTTAAAATTTGAACTGTATACAATCTGATTTTTAAAATGGGATATTTGTATTCTAATCCAATCTTGGCTTGTAAGCATATCTAAATTCCAGTGTCTCAGTTCTGGTCTTGGGTGCAAAGGTGTTGAAGGAATAGCAAGATAAGAAATATGATGAGGTAATCATCAAGAGATGTTTTACTTAAAAGTGTTAAGGTACACAAAGATGTCCATAATGACTAAAGTTACCATGTCTGTATTGTGTGTCTGGGTTGAGCATTTCCTGAATTTCTTTTTCTGTTAGCAAAACCTGCTAGCTGTTGCTGGTGCTATCTCCATATTTATTAAGCTGTAACGATTTGTGTTTCATAAGAGAAAGTTCGTTTTACACCTGTGGTTAAAGAAACACATGGAGCATTTATGTTTTCAGTTGGTGCTTACTGAGTCACAGCACCAGCACTTCTCTGATTCAGTGCTAGCCTTACATACCTACTTTTAATCCATCACTGAACACAAAGCATCTTCATCAGAGATATAATAAGTGGAGAACTGGATAAAATTTGTTTTGACTGGTTAACAATGAATAAGGACTTGCTTTCTTAAGAGAATCAAGCACTCTAATTCAGATTTTTCTGGCCAGAGACTTCTATGCAACGGTGCTCGGTTTGTGTTGTCTTCAGCAGATCACTGCAGTTTCAAGGAAATGTGTATCTTAACAATGGAACCTGCAGCATACCTCACTGCAGGAGTATGTCATAACTTACAGGGGCAGCTGAAGATAACACTGTTGCATGTCTGTGAGATCCATTTGTGTGCTGCTCGTGTATTGTAACTCAAGAATATTTGACTTTTTCATTAGCTTCTTAGTTTGGATCAGGAGTGTGTTACAGAAGTTAGCTCTGCTTCCTACAGTCTGGTTTTCGTGTGGGAGTATGCAAACTGAATTCCTTTCATATAAGGCTGAACTGGAAGATATGCTCAAGGAATGCATGGATGCCCATTAGAAATTATAGTCCAGTATTTGGTCCTGTGAGCCAGTAGTCTAGTAAAACTAGTCTGATGCAAGAAAAACAAAACAAACAAATACCAAAAAAACCCTCCAAACCAACACACACAAAAAAAGCCCAAAACAAAAAACAACAACAACAACAAAGAAAAAAAAACACCCAAACCAAAAGAACAAAAACCCAAACCCCCACATTCCATGGAAGATACTCAGTGTGGCCCTTGCGTACTTAGTGTTAGATGTTGCAATCTTGGCTCTACTGCTGATGTCTTCTACACCAGCAAATAGTGTGTCCTGTTCTCTCACAGCTGCAGGCTGCTCCTGATCTCCCTACTGCTGGGTTCTGCAGGCTTGTTGCTATGTGTGCTGTGGCACGCCTGGGTTTTTAGGTCTGTGAGTCTTCGGGTTTCACTTTTCCTTTCTGATGCATTTAGGTCAGTCAAGGGGAGTGCAGGTGTTGGACCAAGTTGTTCATTTGTCCTGTCTATCTTTAGTCTCTAGATGATTTCCTTTCCTATGTCTCTAATCTTAGTAATGGATTTCAATAGTTGCACAGACTGAGAAATACTTTTGTCAACACTGGTTAGTTGGTAATTGCCTGCTATGCAAAATTAAGCTACTCTTTTGTGGAAGTGAGGTGTTTGAGCTAGTGTCAGTTACAAAAATAACTTCTAGGGAACTAGAAGTGGTCAACAGAAGCTGGTAAGGATCAAAATGGCTGTTCTGGGAGTTATTAAGCTTTGAGTTTAAACAAGCTGTGTAGATGAGGTTGTTTGTCTTGTGGCAGTGTAACACTGAGAAATATTAAAATTGTTTCTCCTCAGAAGCACTTCATAGTTGCGGAGAGATACTGGGCTTGTTACCAGCCTGAGTCAGTAGCCTTCATTCTGTTGTTGAGGGGGGTGTTCTGTATTGTATTGACTGTTACTAACAAGTCATTGTTGATGAGCAAAAATAAGCAGTAGTTGAAAGAGGGAATTTAAGTTCTTTCAGGTGCTGCAGGGGGAGAGATCAGTGATGATACTAAGTAATACTACTTATGTTCTCGAAATTAAATGTATATAAATGAGAATTTTTCCTGTGTATTTAATATAATAATTTTTAATATCTATTTCTGCTTCATTTCATGGAAATAAATCTGATAAATTTTATTTTTATTCATTTTTATGTGTCTATAATACCTTAGTCTTGCTCAGACTAAGAGTAAATATCTGAAATAATCTTTTCTTTTTTATAAGCTATTTTCAGGTAACTTCTTGGTTTCCATACAAGTGAGCTTTCTAGTAGTTGAGAGCTTGCACAAAAAAGCACATTTGTGCAAGACAAAAGGCATAATTGTTGACGGCATGTTTCTTTTTCCCAAAAACAATGGTGTGACTTGTCCATCCACTTTCAGATATTCTGAATATACTAATCCTTCTTGGAAATTCAGTTATTTTTCATGTATTAGCAAACGATGTGGATCTAGCAGAACCAAATAAAGTTCTCTTAATTCATTAAATGAGTATTCATTTCATCTTAGTGATACTGACAATTGCTAGAATGTAGTGCGCACCCCCAAGAGTTCTTTACTCATTGTCTACTTCATGATATTTTCTACTTGCTTTGGTAGTCGGAGCGTATTTTTATGTTCATCGGCAGTTGGTGAATTCTTTTACTGAATTTTTATTAATTTGACTCTTTAACCATTGTACCTGCAAGAATGTGGCTACATCTTACAGCTCAAGTTATGATGACTCAGTGCTCATGGCCCTCTGTTTTACTGCTGTGAAGTAACATCAAGAATTTGCAGAGGATCTATTTTGGTTCCTGAAAATAGTTTGATCATCAGTTCACAGACTGTGTTTGCTGCAAATTAACTTATTTCTGGAAGAGAATTTGTCCATTTAATAGTTATTCCTGTGGCAGTGTTTGTAATAGGACCATCATCTGAATTTCAGTGCCAGTAGCTAAGTTATTGTTCACATCCATGATGGCCCTTTAGGAAGCTAAGGCAACTTGATACACCTTCTAGCTTAGTGTTCACAAACCTTTGTCATGTGCTTAAATGTATTTAGTTACTGAAATAATATATTATTGGTATTCTGTTTTCTGACTGGCTATAGATTTTTTTTTTTTTCTGTCAGTTTATCTGTGGCTTTCTATAATAATAGAGCAAGTTCTTGCTTAGGTTAAGGCCTTCGATGGAAGGAGGGCGAATCAATTCCTTTTGTCCATGGTGGAGCTCCCATTTCAGAGAGGGTAGCTACTTAAAACCTAAATGTTTCAAATACATTTATAACCTGAAATAAATCATAAGGGTACTTCTAATAATGGAGGGCTAAAGCTTTCTGTTTCTCTGATGTGTTGGGAATTGCTTTGAATGTCTAAATGGCATGCATTCAACAACATCAGAAGAAAAGGCATATGTACAAATGATCTGTATTTAGACATATGTACAGTTTCACCCTTGGGGATCTTTAGTCCCCTTGAAATTTCAGTTCTTATTAGGATGCTGACAGGGTTATTCTGAAGCAACATGTAACTTGGCTGAATCCTCCATGTAAATCCTGACACTTATTTAAATTGTTACGGATTCCTCTTCATAAGCGTCTTTAGTTCTGTTCTTGTTTGGGAATGTATTTGCTGGAAAGCAGCAGGGTTTTTTTATACTACTTTTGTGCCTATTGTTTGTACTACATGCTAGTAAATCACCTTAAAATTCTTTTTATTCTGGAGTAGAGACATGATTGCAAGAAAGATAAATGCATTTGTATAAACAAGTTGCTATGTGACTAAAAGGCTGTTAGTTTATTTATAACTTTCAAAACTATATTCAAAGGTATGCATTGCTCCTCTCTCTTTTTCTGGAAGAACATTTTGTTCCAGGGATCAACTTTGTGGAGTAGTTCCCAACTAGCAGTTGTCATAGTGTGGTGACACTTGTGTGAGTTCGTTGTTTCTTAGATGTCTTTTTAGTTTTCTATACAGCTTACTAAAGTGTAAACAAGTTTAAATGAGTAATAATTCCCAATGTGAATGAGGCATTCTGTCATCGGGTTTGAACATACCACAAATGTATGCCCTTTTTAAAAGTGAAGGAGTCTAGAGCCATTAACTATGAGGCATTGTGGGACATGGTTTAATGGGCATGGTGGTGTTAGTTGATGGTTGGACTTGATGATCTTACAGGTCTTTTCCAACCTTAGTGATTCTGTGATTGTGGTTTCTCATTTTTCATGTAGATGTATACTATAAAGTTTCCTCCTAATAAAAACTATGGATGTTGAAGGCCTGCTGGGATGTACTCAGATAACTTTGTCCTTGAAGAAACTTTCCAAATTCTTCAGCGTTGAGAATAGAGAATTCAGTAAAATTAATGGACTGTTTTCTAGGGAGATGCACTGTTGTGGATCAAATTTCATTATCTAACTATTTTCTTGTACTGCATCGTGGCTCTTTTTTTTCCCTTAGTTTATAGATTCAAAAATACTCAGTTAAGGAACTTCCAAGGAACCCTTTTTGATAGATAAGACTTGTCTGCATATTTTGCAACTGACACCTATGTGACTACACCACACACTTGGAAATGACAGCGAGATTTCCTGTAGGAATAGTAACGCTTGGAGTTTTTTCTCAAATGTGCCACAGATATTGTGTCAGTGGTAACACAGCTAGATAGCTTAAATGTTCTGAAAACTTTAGTGCAGGCCCTAAGTCTCTGTGTGTCTTAGTGACCTAAGCTGATTGATAATGCTTGATATTCTGCTTACATCATTATTTTGAAATTGCGTTTTGCTCTCTGTACTGAGGTATATTTAGAGAAGTACATGGGATATATGTCCATACAGTTCAAGCAGGGGTGAAGATTTTTGTACTGTTCTGAAGACTTGTAACTCCTAGAACTATGATTATGTAAGTCTGTCATATCAGAAAGTTTGGGTTTGTTAACCAATATGATACGAATGGTAAAAGCTTACAGTCCAGAAAACAGCCAAAAAGAATGTTACTTAGCACTTAAAATATCACTTGTTTATCAGAGGCTTACATTTTTTCATGATTAGTGAACTACTCATGTCAGAGCTAGCACCTTTTTCTCTGAAGAGGGAGGGTGCATGTTCAGGACTGTTCAGTATGCATTTATTGGTTCCTGCAGGCAACCTTGTCTGAGCTAGAGTTTCTACATGTGAAATAGATGTCATGGTCTAGCTGTTACCAAAAAGATCTTCTACCTTTCCCACTTCCACTGCAGTGTAACTCTGAAAGTGGGTATAACCAGGGGTTGCTTTCTCAGAGTAAAGGCTTGTGTTGCCTGTACTAGATGTAATATGGCCTTGGGAAATAACCTGTTTAACATTCATTTCATGGCTACTGCCACTACTGTTCCCCATGCCTGCCCCCCATGCCCCCAGGCACTGGTTCAGGTTGCCCAGAGAGGTTTTGGGAGTCTCCATCCTTGGAGATCTTCAAAAGCCATCTGGACACAGACCTGGGCAACCTGTTCTGGGTGGCCCTGCTTGAGCCAGGGGGGTTGGAACAGGTGACCTCCAGAGGTCCCTTCCCACCTCAACCATTCTGTGATTCTATGAAAATAAAAAAAGCTTTTTAATATGGAAGAGAAGAAAGAGGAAAAAAAGAGGAAGTGCTAGGTTTTGGGGGAACATGGAAAGCATGGTAAGAGTGATGTTAATTCCACTTAAGATGAAGGGCTTTTCTATGGTATCAAAGCTGGTTTTAATTTATACTGAGCTTCCATACTGGTACTTCTATCTGTTGCTCCTTGTAGCAAGTAGCTAAACTTGAGTTGGTCCTACTTTGCAAGACTGATAAAGTAAAATTATAACACTTTTGTTTTGTTTTTTTTTTTTTTAAAGTTGGTTTTGGCTAATAGCCTACACTTTTGTTTTGTTTTGTCTTCTTTGAAATAGCTTGTCCCCTTGGGGAAAAAAAAAGTGGGGGGAAGCAGAGAGCAAATTGTCAGATGAAAAACGATTAAAGTGATAATGATACTAAAAAAACTGTGGAATATATATTGGCCTTCTAGATCTCTCATTCAGAATGATACTGTAAATATAGACAGTAAATGATACATATCTAATATAAAAATATATATTACCTAAACATAAATATGGAGTTTCTTTACAGAAACTCAATTTTCTTCTGTTTAGAATGAAAGGGAATTCAGTTTGCGTTGTCTATTAGTATATGTATGCACAAATTCATTATTGCTATATGGAGGATTGCACCTTCTTTGGTGAAGAAGGGGTAACATTTTCCACCCTTTCCGCAGTCTTTCCTTCAGGAAGCAATGATATTTAAATTTCATCATGGGCAAGTGAGACACAAGTAAAAATGTTGTAGTATTTTCACGATTTAGATACTGAACTTTTGTAATTTAGTGATTCATGTAAGAACTCACAATTCTTACATTCTTGTAAGAGCTGCTAGAACCTCTGACAATCTTGGTGACCATGATTAATTTACTCAGGGAGATGAATAATTTCATGAATTTATGGAGGTGAAACAGGCAATCTTAATGTGGTAGGCTAAGTCCACTTCATGTATGATTTTAGGCAATACATGGAATACCCTGGTAACAGTAACTTCTCTGCTGTCTAGTTAGGAGGAAAATGCTTTATGCATCTACCATGCACTTGAACTAGTCGCCACACCAAGAAAAAGTTGTAAAGTTTAGTGGAGCTTCTGGGTAGGGACTTGGTTTTTTTTACTATCCCTTGGTGCATTCTAGCAGATTGTCTGTATTCTATTGCCTTAGTTTACATAAAGATGCACTTGGACTCTCGGCATATGCTGGTGTATTCTAATCATGTTGAAACTGTTAAATATATTGTCTGGCTTTTGTAACTTTTTCCACTGGAATGGCTAAGATAAAGTGTTTTCTTAAACTGGAGTAACTGATTATTCTGGAAGATAAGGATGCTTTCTGAAGATTGAACGTGTCGAAATTGTGCTGCTGTTCTTGTTCAATGACAGAATCTAGATCAAGTTCTCCTTGGATTCAAGAAGACCTTATATTAAGACAAGTACAGTAACTGTGAGAAGAGAAAGTTCTCTGTATGCTGATTTTGTAGGTCGGGCTGAAGGGTAGCTTATATTTTATAAATAATTTCATTCTTGCTTTTCATAGTTTTAAATCAGGGTAATTTCCGATAGTTCTGCAAGTAACTATCTTACTGCATATAGGGTTTTTTCAGCATTTAAATTAGTATTTCTTCGTCGTGTTCTGTGTTATCTTTGAATGATGTTAAAGCTACTTTTATTAGTAAATACTAGAAGTAAATGTTTCTTCTAAAAACTCTAAGGTGCTAGATAGTGCTTCTGAAAAACATGAGCATGGAGAGTTCAAGGTCTGCAACTATGAATATTTTTCAGGACTGTGTTTTTAGGCATGTTCTTTTAAGTGCTGAGATTTTTACAGAATGCTTTTCTGTGAGAACTATCTAATTTATGTAGGATCTCTGAAGTTTTTCACCACTGCATATGAAGATGACTCTTGCATCCTGTAGCTGTTTGACAAGCATTATTTATCAAGTACAGAGGAAATTGATTAACTGTGGAGCAGAATTGTATAAAATTGAATTCAGAACCATTTTCTGTTTTTTCATAATAAAATGATTACTGAAAGAATTCCATCTGAAGACTGTTGAAAGCTGGCTGCAGTTTATGATATAACGGATAAAATCTGCATCCTTGGCCTTCCAACAACCTTTACACCAGCAGATGGTGGGCGTAAAGATGTCATTCATCATTTATTTACAATGGGCTTTATTTATTCTAGTGTCAACAGCTGCCCCAGGGAGCGGGTTATTGAATTCAAATGTGAAGCTCTGGGTTATTTGCTTCCTTTCAAATTTGTCTTCAGAGCTTAGTTGCTAGGAGTCCATTCTGTGCTCTAATAATGATTCATGTATTGTGAAGCCATTCAGTAAATTGGGTTGTCAGGGATTGCCAAAAAAGGTTTAGAGGTCTTGTTCCGATTTTTTTTTTTAACAGCATTGTGCTGTAGTTGGTGTCTTCTCCTTATGTGCCTTCTCTTGCTAGTGTTAGAGACTTTGTCCCCAATTGTCCCCTCTCTGATCTCCCTTCCATACTCCTCCTTGTCCCCGTCCTCTCAAAAGTAGCATTCTGTGATTCTAAGTTTGTGGTTTTCAGCACCAAAAAAACCAGTTTGAGATACGAAATAATGACACTTTGTCTCCTACAGGCAGGGCAGGAGTCCTTCCGTTCCATTACAAGGTCATACTACAGAGGGGCAGCAGGGGCTTTACTAGTGTATGACATTACAAGGTGAGAATACAGAGGAGGTATAACTGGATTAAAATTATATATGTCTTTGTTGAATTGTGTTATGGTATATAGCGGTGTTAAAATGTCTAATTTAGTTTGGCTTTTTGTATAGATATTTGTAATCTAATGTTTTGCCAACTTTCTTTAAGTGCTCAAAATCAAGATATAGCCTATGTAACCTATATACTTCCAATTTTCTCTGTATAGTGGGTGAGAAAAAGTATACATGAAGTCTCAGGAAGAATGAAACAATATTTTTATAAACTATTTGACCATGAACCTCTGGATTACCTGTACTGAGAAACACCTTAAAATATTTCATTCATTCATTTCTAGTGGTTTTATTACCATGAACTATATTTTTTCTTTAATTATAGCAGATTTTTTACTGAAGTGCCATTCTGCAAAGGATTGAAACAGTAAAACAGCAAAGTTTGGTTACATAAAAATATCAGGAGACTTCTACCGTTGCTGTGTTTATGAGGTTGGGAAAGTACAGGTCTTAGTGGGTTTTGGGGGTTTTTTGTAGCAGCTGTTCAGAAGTGACTACAGTTTTCCTGCTGTATTGAATGAAGTCCCTATACAACTTGCTATCTGCAAAACTGTGGTTACTGTGGCTGGTTTATGAAAATGTTCAGGCTCCAAAATCCTATTAGGCTGTGTGGCTCCCTTTGTGGATCTTGGGTGTCGTTGCTGAATTAAGCAGCAACTTTTACTAGAGATTTCCTAGACGTTTTTCCTTTTGTTCCCATTTATTTTTAAATATCAGGAAGCAACGTATTCTTTCCATTGGATTTCCAGCAAATGAATCTTTGATTCGTAAATAGACGGTTTTACTTTTGTGAAATCTTAAACACACTTTACAAGCATGTGATTTAATATTTAGTATACACATTCTGTAAAATCTGTAACTTGCCATATTCATGTACCTTACTTTTAAAGACTTTCCTTCTAAATTCATTATTCAGTTTATAAACTCACAGAAAATTGTCAATCGTTTTCTGCCTTCAGTAGAACAAATATTACTATATGCGTGTGATTAGTCATACTGTTGTTTGAATTGGTTGAGGCTGTTAGGGACTTCTAAAATTCCGTTCAGCAGATTTTATACATATATAAAATTACAGTTTCTTACAGCTATAAGAATCCACTTTACTCTTTGTAGAAAACATGCTTTCAATTACTTTTTAGGCAGACTTCATTAATGCTCCTTGTTTACTAAATTTTTGTTTGTCTATTCTCCCTCTTACAAAGGGATTACTAGCTTTTATCCCTGGAGCATGTGTACTAATAAATGAGTTGGTTACTTAAGTAGAGAAGCTGACTAGCAGAAAGGAAAGAGATTTCTTGAAATACTGCTTTTAATTTTCATTCTCTTCCATACTTAGGAGGGACACTTTCAACCACTTGACAACTTGGTTAGAAGATGCTCGTCAGCATTCCAATTCCAATATGGTTATAATGCTTATTGGAAATAAAAGGTAAAATTTAACCAGTTATGATTTTGTAAGTGGTAAAGATTTATGACTTCTCTGGATTTCAGCTTTTGTGTGTTCTTATTTGTAGGCAGTATGTTAACTTTAAATTACTTTCAGTCACTGGACTGGATTCTATGGTGAATCTAAAACCTTTCCTTTTCTAATTAGACTAATACAACGTACAGCACATGTGGATCAACTACCTTATGTTCTGAGTACCTTTTTTAGAAGTAATTTTATTTTAAAAGGATTGACTGTGAATACATGAAGTTATGGATTGTATGAATTATATTTCTCATTACATTTTTTTACATCTGGAATCACCATTTAGACGCACCTAGATCTCTCCCTTATAAAGAGAGTATGACTCCCAATTTTAGGTGTTCTGAAGTGCTTTAGTTTTTGGTTAAGAATCACATCAGAGAAAATGCCATTAAAAAAAAGCCCATACTACAGGATTCACTTCAAAAACTTTTCTCAAATATAAAAAGTGCATACCTCAATGATTATAAGAGATGTCTCTGAATTCTAAGCCTGTTTCATATTCTGTATGTTTTAGCTGGGGTTGGGGGCAGAGAATACTTTTTGACCATTTCCTGATGAACTCGGGCTGCTTTTAGGCACTGGGTGATGAAAAGACAACTAAAAATTTTGGAAGGGTATTACCCAATTTGTAAATGATTACTTACGTGGTCTTATGATCAGCTAGACTGTCCAAAGTTCTAAAATGGTTCCCTATTGATGCTGAAACTTTGATCTATATTGAAGGTCTTTATAAAAAACATAAGTGAACACATTAAGTTTAGCTGTAATTTTTCTAGTTCTTGATCCAGTGAACTGCAGCATCAAGTCTAGATTTTTTTGCTGTAGAGTTTTTCTAAGTATCAAAAGCATCATCTCAGAATTTAATAACCTATTAGTTATGGGCCTTTACCTAATTGATCTTAACTTGTGTCAATGCCTCAAATTTTTGAAGGTAAAGATGGCAGTTGAAATAATGGTGTGTATGCTTGTCCCTTTAAAATTTAATGAACAGACAGATAGTTTCGTAGATACTACTGAGAAACAGCCATGTGGTCAAAAGAGTCTGGTTTTGCTACTCTGGCCTGCTCACCTCTTTATTTTCATCTTGTTCCCCATTGTTCTCCCTTCTATTTTCCTCCCTCTGCCCCCCACCTTCTACCTCCCCCCGAAAAACATGTTAAACATTAAGTAATTGTGAATCCTGTCTGCATTTTTATACATAATCCGGAAAATTACTAACAGCGTTCTTTTTAATTGAGGAATATGATAAGCATAGTCTTCACAAATTAATACAAAAATGGAATCTCTCTTGTTAAATGAAGCTTTGGTAAGCCCATGATGTCCCTGACCAACTGTTCTTATGCTTATGTGAGTAAAAATACGGCACTGAGAGAAACAGTAAAGTGTAGTGTTTACTTGAGATAAGTACTGCATAAGTTTGCATACTTAGTTGACATCTGTAACTATTCCTGATTCTTCTTAGCATTTAAACTAAATTTTTAAGCTGATGCAGACTGTACCACATGATTGTGTGTTGTGATAAGCTACTTGCAGCTAGCTCAGTAATTCCCAGTTACAACTAGGTTTTATTCAACCAATAAATATACTTAAATTATGTATTTTAAGTTACAGATTAAGGTGCTACATGAAGTACAAGTTCTTTAAGAAGCTTTTTAAAGGCAATCATTTTTGAGCCTCAAAGAGGACGATGGGAAAGAAACTCCTTCCATTATATTGCGTTATGCTGAAAGTGTATTACAGGAGTTCTTACAGTAGGGCATGGATGGAAGGAAGAACGTGTATACTAGCATAATATCTTTGAAGGAATAAATTTTGTTCTTGTGAGTCCCAAAAATGCACTTGGTATATGTTTGTAGTATTGACTTATTGCTGGATTTGAGGAGTATTGAGAATTTATCTGAAATATAATAGCTGGTTTTTGAAAACATTACAAATACTAGTGTTAAAACATGACAAATACTGTACTTAATCTTCTTTCCAGAACAAAACATAGCTATATTGATCTAGTAAGACCAAATGCCTCGAATTATTGGAATGGAGAGAGGAAGACAACTGTGGTTAGTAGAAGCAGTTAAAGCTCTTTAAGAATATGTTTAGATATCAGTAGTGAGTTTTGACTGGGTTGTTACTGCAGTTTTTGATGCAACTGCACTATTTCGAGTCAAGACTTGTTTATTTTTGTTCTATCATGGAGATAACACTGTAGTGAATCAAGGTTTTAAATAAGATATTTTTGAGGGTAGCATAGTAGTAGCAAAAAAAGACATTGCTCAAGTTCAAAAATACAATGTCAGATAGCTACTTCAGGGATATGAGAATGAACACCTTGTTAAGGTATCTTAAGCCTGAGGCTGGGATACTGGGAATGCTTACATATCATAAACATCAACTTTAACAATGTTTTGAGAAAGTTTCTTGTATCCTTATCTTCAAATGCTTCATGTTTAAATGATGTGAATTGTCTTGACTCTAAAACTCATGTGAGCTAGCATATAGTTGTAAAAATAACAAAAACCTGCTTTGCTGCAAAATAGATGCCACAGTGAGTATCATTTATTTTTAACATATGTGTAATTACAAGGATGGCAGCACTGAAGGCCAGTATGATACTTTTTACTGGTATTCTGGCTGCAAGTTAAACCTCTGTATTTGCATGCTGTTTAGTTTAAAAATGTGTAGCTGAGAAGATATTTTTACATGCACAACTTAAATAATAAATATAATATATATTTAAATAAAAAGTTTCATTTATGTATAAAGGTAGTATTGTCATTGCTCAAGATGTAATATACTTACAAAGAAGGTCAGAAACTGTGTACTGCTTCTTCCTAAAGTGTTAAAAAGTAGGAGTGAAATATTTGTACGTCTATACGACTTACAGAAGCGGATTTGTCTTTAGTTGTCCAGTCAAAGAAGGGGTTTTTTTGTTCTTTTGTGTAATATTTAATTTTCATCTAAACTGCTTGGAAAGCAGGAAACAAGAGATTGTGTAACAGTCAGTCCAAGTTCTTCTGATGTTAGAGGGCCAGGCCTGGAGTTTCAAAACCTAAATGCTAACTTGTTGAGAGAGCATAGCTAATGTAGTTCAAAATAACTTAATTTTGCTTTTAAGTCATTTTATCAAAACAGAAATTGACTGTATGAAGTTTTGTTACTGAATTGAAAAAATGAACTCTTTTTAGAATTATTTCTGATATCATTAAGAAATCTTCTATACAACTCCCTTATCAGTTCAGCTTTACAGTGTGGATTGGTAGGTAACATTATACTAGAAAAGAGTGGTTTTTACCTAAAACGACAATGTCTAAAGTTAGCATT